>NC_134533.1:46568317-47175817 GCF_050624435.1 Tenrec ecaudatus
TAAGGTATCAACAATGATACTTTAAGAGAACTATTCCCTGAGCTCAATCAGCAACCAAGCTAAAATGTAAAGAGTGAAAATCCTTCAAAACTGGATTCCTCATCATCATCCGTATCCCAATGCAGAGCTTCGGCTGGTGTGAGGTCATCACAGATGCTGTCCTCACTGAGATCGCCGTCATCACCATCACTGCTGTCATTTTCATACAAAGCAAAGTCTTCACTGCCATCCATAGCATTGCTAATACTACATTTCTGGAAGGCACATCACACCATGTCTTCTGGAATGTATTCCCATGCATCTCGAACCCACTCATTGTCAGGCTTCATGAGATTTCCTCCTTTTGTTAGTCAAGCTTGACCAGATGACATCCATTTATGCCACATCCTTCGCACAAGGTCTTTAAAAGGCTTATTCAAAGATGCACGTCATAGAATGGTTCTGATTGGTTAGATGTGAGTAAACAAACATTCAAAGCCCTGCAGTGTCAGCGGGGCTTTGAATGAACAGCGCAGAAATGGCAATCGCCTGCGAGATAACAGGTGCTTGTCCTGTTACCTGGGGTTGAGGGGCAGCGAGATATTACACCTTGCTGGGGTACCACAGACCCGTGTATAAGCCAAACCCCAGTTTTTTCAGCACATTTTTTTCCTGAAAAACTTGGCTTACACAAGAGGATATACGGTAATTTATATTGTTGCCTTAATGCTCCATGTGATCACTTAATATCTGAACTTTCGTTAGAGTATTTGTATGCATATATAAGTATGTTTACACTCCTTCAGTTGGACTTTGCTAGCAGGAATAAATGGTTCAGCCGTTCAGGAAATGTGATTTATATTATTGAATTAACTATGAGCGTGTGTGGTGATTCTCACAGCATATAGACTGTGTCCTCAATCTAAAATGCCCCACTGAGCAGACATAGGAACAGTTCTTTAGAAATCTGACACTTAAAAGCACATTCACGTGATCGAGTCCATACGGGAGGTAAATAGTGTGCGAACTCAGTCGTTTATAAGTCATTTTCAGGTGGGTTCCCTTGGTTGTAATACTGAATCTCAGGGAAAAGAGGGCAGGTATTCTTATTAACTGTGAAAATAAGGAAATTGAGAACTAGGGAGATAAAATGACAACTGATCTATCTAAAATGAAATGCAATACCCTTGGACTGAAAAATGCATAGAAATGTATTTGAATATAGATTTAAATTTTAAAATTTAAAATTAAAGGTCTTGCACACATTGAATTAAAAAGGGCAAAGAAATCTCATTTCAATATTTATGATAAAAAGTCTCAAAATTACTACTTCCCAATGTCGATAAAGCACACAAATGATGGAATCAGATTCTTATCCTAAAACTTTTATATCTGTGGCCTATTTCCCATGAATTTAAAGAAAATTAAATTTTAGCTTTGGACTCACTAACAAAAATCTGCTAATTTAATTAAACCTGAAACTAGCATCCACAAAATATTTCAGGCTTTAAAGATAACAATGGCATTAAAAAAACACTTAGAAACAGAGACACTAGTGATAAAAAATATAACTCATTTGAGCAAAGATATCTCCAAAACACTCTTGTATTATTTGTAAGAATTACTATTTATTTTGACCATGTGCAATTATACTTTGCTAATGTTACTAAATGTTTTCATGCCACATTTTCAAAGGAGTTACAACATTTCAGACAATATTATAAACATAAGCAAACACAAGTAGTTCATTTCTTCTGAAAAGATTGTGCTTTTGCATGTAAGGCACTGGGTCCAGGGCCCTGAGGAGAAACAAGACCTGGTCTCAAATCTTAAAAAAACTATTTATTTTGTACAAAAGAGATTTTGTACAAAATACTAAATGATATACTTGGGTGTGGACATATAAACAGAAGCCAAAAATAAGAAAGTACCAAGAACTTAATGATTTTTACTGGATGAGTCCGAATGATGATTCCTAGAGAACTGCCATTTTGATGAATACAAGATCATATAACTTACCTAAGAAAGTTCTATCAGGAGATGTTTAAATTTAGATATACTTCTTCCAAAAAGATGTAATATATATTTTATTTATTGCACTAAATACATTTATGAAGAGCTCTGATGGTGGATTAAAGAGTTCAACTGTGAACCTTATCATCAGTGGTTTGAACCCACCAACCTTCCATAGGAGATAAGATCAGTCAATGGTCCTGAGGATTATCCAACTAAAGAAACCGTATGTGGGGAATTCTTCTCTGTCCATAGAGTCCCTGTGTGTTGGAATCTACCAGATGTCCTGGAATAAGTGCGGACTATAAATCCTAGCCATTATGTGTTAAACAAGTACAAAGAGATGTTAAAAAAGAGAGAATCGAACAAGACAAATTAGATAGTAAACCTCGGAATGAAGCAATTATATGGTAATGAGTTCCATGATTCATATTTTTATCTCATACAGCCAAGACTGGAAACTGAAGAAGCCTACAACCAGAAATGTAAAGGAGGCAGAAAAAACACAAGTTCCAAATTCAAAATAAAACAGAACAAAAAGGCTGCCATGTTTAATCACAGGATGTGGAAGCAGATGGAAAACAAGTCAGGAAACATAGACAATAGCGACTTGCCTCCAGGCAAACACAGAAATCCAATGTCCTATCGTGGTGAATGTCCTCAGAAAACCAGAAGTTTATGGAAATGTTCTAAACTTAACAATAAATACAAAAAGTATGGAGCTATTATGAAATTTAATAGTGAAAGACTACACGTTATCATACAAAGATCAGAAACAATGGAAGGATACCTGCGCTACAACATTTGTTGAACATAATATTGATTATTGGATGTTCCAACCAGAACAGTGAGGTCAGAAAAAGAAATGAGAGACAGTATATGACTGAAATGGGCCATTCAAAAGAGAACAGATACTGTATGACACCACTATTGTAAAACGTGAAAATGGCTTTGACATAGAAATAGTCTCTGGTCAAACCTTCACCAGGAGTGGAGGAAGTTTCAATCACAGTATGTTATATTCAGATGACATCCTTGCTTGTTGAAAGATCAGAGCACTTACTGGTGAGGATCTAAGAGTATATATGTTTACTGAGGTTTGGCGTGTTTTCAATGTAAGTGGATATTGGGAACATCTTGCTTGCATTCTTGCTCGTTTGGATGCTGTCTCTAGCTCATTGATCTCCGAGTCTTTGGACTTGAGCTAACAGCTTGCCCACTACCATTCAGTCCCAAGGGTCTTCAATGACATGCCATCTGACATGCCGACTTTACATTCATTTGCCTCTGTAATCACAATTCTGACTTGCTCATCTTGGATTCATTCTTCACTGTGACCACTAGCTTGTCCTCTTCTGCAGAATCTCAGATTCATCATGCCCTGCAAGCATGCATGTCAGGGCAAGTCTCCCGCCTAACAACTGACCTACAGAACTCAGAACCATTCTAAATTTGCACTTACCCACTTCCAGAACTGTGTGAGCAACTATATAGATGTATAATGAAAATTCTCTACTGTATATGCAAATATATATCTATGCATATGCACACACACATACACAAACCCATCTACATATACATAAGCCTCATTGGTTTTCCTTCTCTAAAGGACCCAGCTTAAGACACTCGTATAATACTGGGGTAGTGAGAAAATGGTACAATACCCCGAAAAAAAATCCGTCAGATCCTTTGAAATCTATGTATGCAACTACCACACAAATATAGCAATCACATTTCTGAACACATATTCCAAAGGAATGAAGACTTATGTTCAATAAAAACCTGTTCACCGCAGCTGTATTTATAATAGTCCCAAACAAAAAAAAATGGTTAAACAAACTCAGTAATCCAAAATAGAACAAACTATGATTCAAGCAACCATCTGAGTAAATCTCCAGAGAATAGTATGTAGTGAAAAGAAGGTCCCAAGATGGTATATTATATTTGCCATATTTTAATGCAAATAATGTATGTTATTTTCTCCATATCATGCAACTTCCACATGCTATTTTCATAAGTATGTCATATTGATATTTTCCCATATTTACAACTTCCATTTGTTTCTTTCAGTCCAGTGGTGCCTTTCGACACTGAAGCTTGGTCCCCAGCGGTAGTCCCACACCAGCCTACCCTCTACTTTCAAGAGCAACCTCTCTCCCAGCAGGTTCATTCCCTGCCCTGAAAACTGCTTTCTCTAGTTAAAAAAAAATCACTTTTTTCCAGCTCTGCTAATAGTACTCCTCAGAACTGCTGGCCCCAGGCCAGGAGGTGAGTGGCTCTCTACCTCCTGGGTCTGAGATGCCTATCATGGCGGACAAGGCCTGTGTGCTGCCGCTGTACACATTCTGCTCTGCTGGCTGGCTGGCTCTCACTTTAGAAACAGAGAACACATTGTAGGTTACCACATGTTAAACATGAGCTGTATGGATGTTCTAAATGGGTCGGACTTAAAAATGATCCTTACAGAGATGAGAATATTCTGCATCATATGTTATCAATATCAATAGGTTCTACAGCAGTTTTGCAAGAAGTTACCATTGGAAAAAACTGTGTTAAGGTATATAGGATCTGTGTTCTGTTTTGTTTTATTTATGTTTTTTAATAGCCTTAAAAGACTATGTCATGAAATCTTTTTGATAAGCTATTTAAACATAGAAAATAAAACACAACTAATATGCTCACTTAATTCCTTTGCTGTCTGAAAGATCACCATATCTATCAATCTACTAAATTTAATTGACCATGAATTCACTTTTTATTCCCATAATTATATCCTTGTAATCCTTCTTACTTTATACTTTTAAAAAATTTTATCCTAATTGGTCGCCATGCTCACAAGTTCTACTATGAGTCCTTTGAAAACACATGAATCCTAACATGCTCTTTGTGAAGTGATAAAGGTCACACTATTCAAAGTTCAAATGCCTTGGGGTGAGATATCTGATCTGACTCAGGATCACGTTTATATGTCTTATCTCCTATGATTATCTTAATATTACATCCCTCATATTTATTTGATATTTCCAAGGTTTACCAGGCTTCTATGAATGGTCCTGTATATAAATAACAGTATGTCTCTGGTCCAGAGTGGAGTGGAGCACAGAGAGATTAGGAGGATTTGTTTGGCTTGAACTAGTGATTATAAAGAGCACTTAGCTACTCAGTGGGTTTGCAGTGGGGTTTGTAAGCAGGTAATGAAGGAACTGAGACACTACCGTGACAATGGCAGCACTTCTCTTAGAGCACTCAGACATCAATGGCAGGCTTTGTTTATTTAGCTTAGTATCCAAATATTCCAATGATCTTGAGCTCAAAGGATATGTACTTTTCCTTGAATAGCTGCATAACATCTTTAAAATAAAAAACAAAACAAAAAAATAAAAGCTTTTGGAGTTAAGCAATTTCAAGACCAATCTCTACCATTTATGAATTATGTGATGTTAAACAAGATTCTTAGATTCTTCATTGTAAAATGGAGATGAAAGTGTACTTATCTCACTGTGTTGGTTAGAAGATTAAATTTGACATTTCAATTACAGGCAGTGCTTAACTATTCAGCATTACTGCTAATATCATCATATTTAAGTCACGTAGCACAGCTCATGGTCTAAAATAATTATTTTTTGAATGGCTCTAACAGTGGATTAAATTCTATACGTGGTGAATTACATAAATTGAATGCAAAGTTTGTTTACTATAGAATTATTTTACAAATCAGTATCCCTGTACCTGAGTACAGCTTCAGGAAATTTCTTAAATGTTTTTTAATGATAGATACTAGGTAAAGAAAGTTTGTCTTAAAAGTACAAATGGGGATTTGTCTACTTCTCATGTACTATATCCTAAACTCACCATCCCCAGCATTTTTCTTCCTACTGTGTACCACAATTTAATTTATTTCTCATTTTATCATGTATTGCAATTCTAGTTATCAAACTTTGATTCCACCAGAAAACTCTACCTTCAGCCTGATAAAATAGCCTAGTTCCAGGAATGGACTGTTAGGGACCTTAGCAATGCCACTGATGCAGACAGTTCCTGACCACTCACTAACCATCGAGCGAGAGACCAAATCTAGAAATGAAGTTTGAACTCTCCAAGCAATGGAGACTAATCAATGCCTCTTTGATCAACATGTCATTTTGCACAAAGACACAACACTCAATCAGTTCATGTCACACGTCTCAGTTTTGTAACAGCTCAGGCAGAATTTCCCATGTGTCAGCTTCCCAGGAATGGATGGCAAGGCTAAAAGAGAACATTTCTGTACTGAGGGCCCTACTGCGTGGGAAGTCCCATCACTCACGTTGTCCTGCTGTCCTCCATGCTAAGAAAGAATACTCCCTTTGGGGAATGCCTGATATGTGAGAGTTTGTGACAGAATTTTAAACAGTCTTCATGTCTGTCTCCATTTCTCATTCTCTACAGAGGAGTCATACTGTCTTCATGGGCAGGAGGTAAGATTTTCTGAATAAACAGCTGATGTTCATCAGGTCTAATCATAGCAGAAGACAAAATAAAACCCTAGCTCTAATGGCAAAACATGAACTGGCCCTTAATCCCAAAATCTGATGGTCTCACCACAATCCCAACTCCAAGAATGTGTTTTCATCCTTTTCCCTCATTACATTCCCCTTCAGATTTATAGCAGGTCATTGAGAAAATAAGGAAGTTTGGTTGCACTAAAGATAAGCAACCTGTTGCTACAATATGGTGTCTTGTGGGTGTCCCCATGGCAGGGCTGGTGAATCCTGGACTGCTGAGTGGCAAAATCAGCAGTTCAAACCCACCAGCCATTTCTTGGACTCTGGTAAAGAGGTGTGATTCAGAAGCCCCATAGAGGGTCACCGTTACTTGAAACTGACTCAACAGCCATTGCTTTGGATTTTACCTTTAGAATAGCTTTGGTAAACTGTCCTGGCAATCTATTTCAGAGGATTACAGCCCAGGAAAAGCTGTTGAGTCAGGTCTACTTGGAATTGATTCAAGATACCCAACAATAATGTCATTTAAATGGTATAATATACAATGCTTAACAGATGGAGGAAAAACAGATTTCAATGAAGTTCTAAAATCATATGATGGATGGAAAACCATAAACAAACTTACCTAGCTAGTGTCCAGGTTGGGGGGAATTGTTTAACTTCTAAATGTTGCTTCTACACATCCTCCTGAGCTCTGCATTTTTCAATATTAGATAGCTACCCATTCTTTTTTGCTTAATTCATTGTGTCGGACCTCAGAGTCCCCTCAATTCCAGAGTCTGTTTACTTCATCTCTGTAACTTAGGAACACCTCAGTATAGCGAGTTTCAGCCTAACCCAGCTTGAACTATATTGTGCTCAACATGCACCCCTTTCTCTGGACCTCCTTCCAGCCACGTGTGATGAAACATGAGCAGGGAGGGAACATGAGTGGCTGATTCTGAGACATGGGTTTTCCAGTCTGGAAGCTAGCCTACCATCACCACACAAAACCAAGTGTTGTGCTACAGAAAGTTTCTACCTATGCGGTTCTAAGGAATTCCTACAAAACTATGAGCTATTTACACAAACCAATTTTACAGGGAAAGAAATACCATTAAGGAACTTTATTGACTTAGCACATGGTACACAATTCATAAACAGCCAAGATAACATTCAAATCATATTCTTATTCCATATGCTGATGTGAAGCTGCATACTACTGAGGTACAATATGCTCCCAAATGCATGACCATTGCATTGATTCTGACCCATAGCAACACTGGTGGCACAGTGGTGAAGGTAGGCTGTGGATAGCAAGGTCGGCAGTTAGAAACCCATGAGCCTCTCCTTGGGCAAAGATGAAGCTTTCCGCTGCACTAAAGGATTGCAGCCTCCAAAGCCCAGGGGTGCAGTTCTCCTTTTTCCTGCGAGGCTCCTCCGAAGCACAAAGTGGCATCGTGAACCTTCATTACAGCATGGGTACCTGTTAGCCGGATGCCAGGAGTATCTCTCTAAAAAATTTGTAAATAAAGTACATTGAAAGAAAAGGTTATCTTTTATATTTAAGTGTGAATATTTATATGTATAAATCATAACTACCAGCTGCCATCAGGTGGATTCCAAATCCTGTCTAACTTTCAAGTTTCATGCTCTATAAGATTAATGGCTACAAATTTTGAAAGCATATTATTAGGTCTTTTTTTATGTTGTCAGCCTTTCAGTTATTAGTGTAAAATTGAATCCTCTACACAACCCATGTAACCCTTGAAGAATATCACAAGGATATATTGACCTTACATTTATATTAGGTATTATAGTAGAGTAATATAAAGTCAGAACTAAAGGGATTCTCAGAGAATATTTTCAATATTTCTTTTTGTAAATGAATCTCAAAGAGGTTAATAACTTGTCAAGTGTATTCAACTAAGCATCATAACTGAGACCTTAAGAGTAGTCTCTGTAACTCAAGCTCTCTGGCTACATCACAGACAACCAGTACAATGCAGTCTTAGGAGAGTAGCACACTTAACTGCCAGACAAAGGTTGGAATATAGTTGCATCTTGCTACTGACTAACTTTAAGTTTACATGGCTATGATGAGAATAGGGCTGATACTTCCTCCTAGTGGTTTATTGTCCAACCTTTTTCTCCACTGTACCACTGGCTTATGCTGCTGTTCATCTGTCAGACCAAATATAGCTTAATTATTTTTAGAGAAATTATAAATAAATATTTTAATACTTTATCAGAACTCAACGCATCAGATTAAACAAAAATAAAGTCCCTGATATTGATTTAGAAGATAAAGCTAATTTCATGATATTCATCATTTTTATTTTTGCTTTATTGCTATCTTTTTCAACTTACATTTTGTGAAACTAAGGATGTGAATTCATGATTTATCAGACAGCAGCCACTCTCATTCATTTACTTAGAGAACTGTGCATCTACTGACCGGTTGATGTTTGACTTCCCAAGCAATTTTGTACTACAATGCTTCTTTATAGCCACTGACACCTGAGGCAAGACTTCATTTGAAGAGAATGAAAAATATCACGTCTGAGTGAACTTGCAATTTCTTTAAAGCTTAGCATCTACTCCAAAGCCCTTCCCGATCAGTGAATGCAAGTGACAGATAGATGAATCTTTCTTGCTTGCGGCTGTGGTACAGTTACCATGACACATACATGGGAGCTGTCCTGTGAACTGAAGAACTCTAAGAGGAAATTCTATTTGTGAGTCAAAGGGTTTTTGAAAAGGGGCAAACAGTACTCTATTAATTCTCATTAAGCAGGATATCAATGTGTGCATTAATTCAATGGTAAGGATGTATATAATAGATTCTAGATTTTTAGCCAAGTATCAATAGATTCTTTTATATTAAATTCAGAGAATTACTGTGGAGAGGTGGCACTATTTCCATGTTGCTAATGCAGCTTAAAAAGTGGAAGTGGATACATAGAAGCCTAAATAAAGACATGCACATATGTAAATATATTTATGATTATGGGGGAATAGACCTATGTGCATAGATTTATAGCTTTAGTAGTAGGGTAGCAGGTGGATATTGGGCTGTCTTGATTGCATTCCCTCAATACAAGAGCACCTTGCTCAGCTAAATGGTCATTTCATGATACCCACCTTCCTGACATGATCGCTGAACACAGACATGCGCATAAGCAAACGTGGTGAAGAAAGCTGATGGTGCCTGGCTATCAAAGATATAGCGTCTAGGGTCTTAAAAGCTTGAAGACAAACAAGTGGCCATCTAGCTCAGAAGCAACAAAGCCCACAGAGAAGAAGCACACAAGCCTAAGTAAACATGTGTTGAAGGGATAAGGTAGCAGACACCAAAGAACAAACACCATCATTGTGTGATCACCTTCCCCACATAAATGCTGAAGATGAATGTGTGCATAAGTAAGTGTGGTGAAGAAGGCTTATGGTGCCTGGCTATCAAGAGATATAGCGTCTGGGAGTTAAAGGCTTGAAAGTAAACAAGTGGCCATCTAACCCAGAAGCAACAAAGCCCACATTGGAAGCAGCACACCATGTGTGATCATGGAGGGCTGAGGGGACCAGGTTTTGAGCACCAAAAGTGGGGGGGGGGGATATCATATCATCATGCATGAGGGGAATGCATGATGGGGACCCAATGCCCATCTGTAGATAGCTGGACATCCCTTGCAGAGGGGTAGTGGGGGGTGTGGAAAGATGAGTCACTCAGAGTTCAGTGTAGCAATAATGAAACTCACAACCTTCCTCTAGTTCTTAAATGCTTCCTCCCCCCAACTATTATGATCCCAATTCTACCATGCAAACCTGGTTAGACCAGAGGATGCACAGTGGTCCAGATGGCATCTGGAAACACAGGGAATCTAGGACAAATGAACCCCTCGGACCAAGGGTGAGAGTGGCGATACTGAGAGGGAAGTTGGCGTAGAAAGGGGGAACCGATCTCGGAGTTCTACATATAACCTCCTTTCTGGGGGATGGGCAACAGGAAAGTGGGTGTAGGGAGATGCCGGGCAGTGTAAGATAAAATAAAATAATAATTTATAAATTATTAAGGGTTCATGAGGGAGGGGGTAATGGGAGGGAGGGGGAGGGAAAAAAGGAAAATGAGCTGATACCAGGAACCCAAGCAGAAGGCGAATTTTGAGAATGATGAGGGCAACAAATGGATAAGGGTACTTTAGACAATTGATGTATGTATGGGTTGTGATAAGAGTTGTATGAGCCCCAATAAAATGTTTTTTTTTTAAAGTCGGAGTGGAAGCTGAATCAATTTGAGAAGGTGCTCCCATGACTATACTCATGTCAGTGTGTGCGCATGTGTGTTTACATGGTAATTTCCATATGATTTTAAATCGGATGGATATAGATATATATGAATATGTAAGGAGAGAAGCTATAAAAACTTCTTAGCCATTGTCAATCACTTGGACAGAATGGGTTACTAGGCATAGAAACTCAAGACCCTGGTGTGAGTCAAGGGTACTTTTGGGTCAATTGGTATAACATGACATTATGTGCTGTTGAGTTGTTTCCAACCCATAGTGACCTATATATAACAGAACAAAACACCTCCAGCCCTGCACCATCCTCATAATTGTTTGTTTTTAATGCTTGAGTGCATTGTTGTAGCCATGTGTCAATCCATCCCTTTGAGAATCTTGCTCCTTTTTGATGCCCCTCTCCCTCTACTTTACAAACATAATGTTCTTCTCCAGGGATGACTTGCTCCTGATAACAAGTCCAAAGCATGTGACGTCAAGTCCTACTATCCTTGCACTTAAGGACAATTCTGGTTGTACTTCTTCCAAGACAGATTGCTTGTTCTTTCGGTTGTCCATGATACGTTCTATATCCTGGACCATCACAGGAATTCAATGCATCAATTTTTCATCAGTTTTCTTTATTTAGGGTCCAACATATTTTTTTCTTTGTGTTCGCCTTTACAGATGATATGCCATGAAGAAGACACAGCACACCGGAAGTATGTTAAAGGGAAACGATACTGTGGCATGGTGTCTGGCTGTGTAGATTATTGATAAAAAACAAGGATCCAACTTTTGCATGCATATGAGCTAATTAAAATATCCTGGCTTGAGTCAGGCACACTTTAGTCCTAAAGTAATATACTTGCTTTTCAACACATAATGTTACCTACACCCCCCCCCCCACAAAAAAAAGCCACATCCTACTTTAGGGAGTACCATCTGGGGTCTTAAAAGCAAAGGCTGCAATTAATATAGCCACCTAGTGAGAGTCACTACAAATTCCCTCTACAACGAATATGGAAAAAAAAAAACATCACAGAAGAAAAACTAGATGCTTGGAACTTTGGAATAAAAAAGACAAGGGAAGCGAATTAACTGAACATAGTGCTAATCCTCCAGACCTCATAGTCTGTGGGTATAAACATAAGACAGGGTGGAACAGGAGTATCTGACATACATGTGCAGTAGGTGAAACAGAGACCTTACCAGCCCACTCTCCCCGGGGACCCACATACACAAGGAGGTGCAGACTCACACATTCACAAATGGACTAGGAGTACTGAGTTGACGCAGGATAATTTCCTTCCCCAACCCACCCCACCTCACTTTTTAAAATAAAATATATATTTTACCCCTGATGGAACCTGTGGGGCTGACAAGTATAATTGGGTCACTCCATCTCACAGTGATGCTTATTCTCATGACTTGAGGCCAAGAGAACAGACTTGCTATATATTTTAAAGAAATTAATTGCTTCTTCCTTAAACCTGTGAAGTTGAAAAAAATGATACCGGTAATATATTCCCTATATATAGCCAGTCTAAAAGAGAGGCTACCAATTAGCAGTTTCTGGTTCTTTTTTTATGATTTATAGTATTCCTTTCTTGTACTACTTGACAAAGTCAAAAGTGTACATTGCACCCTGCCACCCTCTTAGATGTAGCAGCTGCGTCATTATGTCACAGACACAACAATCAATATCAATTTTGCGACGAATCAAAGAAGAAAGACACAGAAAAAGGCAACTGATTCATAGTCAAATGACTTTCCTGAAGAAGAAGAAAAATGGCACAGAAATGATCAGGGTACAAAATAGATGGAAGAATAATGTTCTAGAAATAGCAACATATAAGGCAAAAGATCAAAAGAGCTACAGAAAATGTAGAAAACTTATAAGAGAAACAAAATAGTAATCCACATTAACACTACTGTAACAAAATTAGACAATATGTTAAAAGAGAAAAGCAGTAGAATTGAAGTCACACAAAGCCAAATAAGTGAGCTGGAAAGAAAATATTTTTGTTCTAATCTATAAGAAAAACAGTTAATAAATGAAGTAAAATGTAAGAATTAGGAGGGGCACTATCAAGAACAACAGCTTATGTCTCACTGGACTTCCAGAACATGAAGAAACAAAAATAAACCTATGGACAAAGTAGTACAGGTACTCCTGAAAGAAAACATCCTTAATGTCGCAAAAAAGAAGAAAAGTATTTAAGAACATGAAGGGACCCCAGAAAGGATAGACTCCCAGAAGCAGTGACTTATTTTAGCCAACCTTTCTAATATCAAAGATAAAGAGAGAACTCTGGAAACAGCTAGAGAGGGAGAGGGGGCAAAAATGAAGAACAGTCACCAACAAAGTAGAACCAATATGAATTAACCTGGATTATTCAGCAGAAACCATGCAGGCAAGAACACAATGAGATAGCATTTATAAGATGCTGAAAGAAAAAAATTGCTGGTCAAGAATCTTATGTACAGCAAAATTATTTCTCAAAAGTGAGGGAAAAACAATGGTATTTCCAGACAAGGTTAAATCAATGGAATTTGTAAAAACAAGACCAGCTTTACCAGAAAAGCTAAGGGGAGTTATTTGGACGGAGAATCATCAACAACAGAAGTAAACCTGAGAACAATATAAAAGACATCATAGCACAGACATGAATCCACTTGAAGCAATTCTTAAAGCAAACCAAACTTACAAGATAGAAAATTAGATCCAGAGATATAATTCTGTAATGAAGATAAATACAAAACAAATGGAGGGAAAATGTAGACTCAAACTTTGAATGGATAGGAAAACAAATAGTGCATCGGGGAAAACAGACTGTCTTTAAAGAGTGATACATGACAAGACAACCTCAAGGAAAGTGAAATAATTTCATCAAAATAAAGAGAAGACTATCACAAAAATAAAGTAAAAAGTAAAATAACAACAAAGTAAAAAGACAAGAAATCCATAAACCTGCTAGAAAAACTTATGAAGAACAAAGAAGCCAATAATATCACATAAAAACACAGAGCTGCAATAAACTTTAACATATAAATAATTATACTGACTGTGAATGTATTAAATGCATCAGTCAAGAAACAGCATGTAACAAAATGAATAAGAAAACAGTCTCCATATTTATGTTGCTTACAAGAAACAGAACTTAGACACAAACACAAAAGTATGTTAAAAATAAAGAAGGAAAATATATTGTCAAGTTAATGGCGAAAAAAGAAAACTAGGAGGGACATTACTAGTCTGCTAAAATAGACTTTAAGACGAAATCCATCATGAGAGACAAAAAAGGGATATTGAATAAAAAAAGGGAAAATTGAACAAAGAAAACATTACCATAATAAACATATACATACTCAATAAAAGACCTTCAAAATATATTAACCAAACAGAGTATTGACAGAAATATATAATACTACAATAATAATTGGAGACTTCAATGCACCACTCTTGGGGAAGGGCAGATATCAGGAAAGAAACTCAATAAAGACACAGAAAAACAAAACAACTTAATTAAACAACTTGACCTCCTAGACATATATAAGCCACTCAACTCAACAACACACAATACAAATTTTTCAGTGCACATCAAACATTATCTTTCGTAGACCATACTTTGGCTTACAAAGAAAGGCTTAATGAATTTTAAAACATTGAGATATTAGAAATCATTTTCTCAGACCACAATGTTATAATATTAGAAAACAAAAATAGGAAAATCAAGAGGAAAAATTAAATACATGGAAACTGAACCACAGCCTGCTTAAAAACCCTGGTTAATTGACTGGATGTAATTTTAAAGTTCTGTGGAGGGAATTAAATGAAAATAAGTATAAAGGAATGGATGACATCTGGAAATGACCAACTGAAATTAAAAATGCAATGTCATAATACAATGGAAGACTCTACTTCAATCAACTTGAAAGCCTACTTGAAATGGACAAATTTCTAGAAACCCACTATCTACCTATATGGGTCCTATAACAGACCCATAACAAAAGAATAAACAGACCAGGTCATTAAGAACTCCCACCAAACTAAGTCCAGGACCAGATACCTTCTTCAGGGAACTCTACAAAGCATTCAGAGAGGAGTCAACCCCAATTCTACACAGACTACTACAGTTTATAGAAAAGGACAGCAAACTCTCAAACATGTTACATGAAGCAAACATAACTCTGATACTCAAACCTGGAAAAGACATTGCCAGAAGAGTAAACGACAGAGCATTATCCCTTAGGAGCATGTCATGAGTTAAGTAGGCAGAGGCTAAGGTGGGGCTATCAAGGAAAAGAGGGAATAGATGTTGTCTATCTTTTGATTTGTTATTTTGTATGCTACATATTTTGATAACCATCTAAATTAAATAGACAAGTAGACAACATACATAGATGAATGAATATATAAGAAAATGCCACAAAGGCTGCATCTGATCTCTCAGGGAAATAAAAGGAGCGAAAGAACTCACATCCACACTTGGCACACTAAATACCACATCTCCGTTATCCGTTCTCTTTACCTTATTCTGACACCAATCACTCCTTACAGGGCACTCTACTTCTCTGCTGGGTTCAATAACCCATCTCAATGTCCATATATACCTCACAAACAATGAGCAGTTACTGAGGTTTCTTAAGGAAAGTAACATTTTACAAAAGAGTAAAGATAGAATTATTTTGCCACAGTGCCTTTTCTCAGCTATATTGGAAGGTGTGTCTCTTTGGTCCTCAGGTTCTTAGCCACTTGGTTCCTTAACCTCTGCATCCATGTACCAGGAAGCCCTCCAATCCTCTGCCTCCTTTGAATGCTGCTCTCCTGCTCTGTCTCAATATTAAAATTTCAATGCTGCTGCATTCCCTAGTGTCCCTGCTGCCTCTGCCAATCCAGTCAGGGACTGCCCCTTGCTCAGCTGGTGGCTCTTCCTTTGTTGGTCATGAGATTCCTGTTTCTGCTTTTGAGATGACTCATTCTTCTACCCAGTGAAAGGGAAGACTGTCTAATCCCTGAGTCAGTCATCTATACTTTATATGCATTCTCCCATCAAACACTGTATCAGAGTTGCAAAGATTACGGATGGTGGAACCATACTAAGCACTTTTATTCACCACAATAAATATACCTGTTCCAAATTAGATTGACATATTTCTATAAAAATACTCTGGTATTTATATAGCAATTAAAGAATACATTGTAATATGGAACATTGATTTGTGCTATTTCAATAGAATAAATTAATAATTTATTCAATAGAATAAAGCAGTATTGCTTTATAGACTATTAAAAAGTCATGAAATATAAGTGAAATTATCAAGATATTACATTCTTTGCTTTATAAAAGTTAATTGTTAAATTTTATCAAACAAAAACCAGACAATTATTTTCTTTAAAAAGTTTCTCTAGTCAAATCATAAGATCCAGAATAATATGACTCAGAATAAAATATCATTAAAAGTTTGATTTTAATAAATTAATATATTTAGAAATAAGTGCTACCCTTTTATTTTTATTTACTCTCTCATGCTAAATTAAAGATGTTTGCTTATATAGAGGATTTTTTTATCCTGAAATAGCTCAAATTAAGGTTTACATTTGAACCTCTAACACTCATAACGTTCCTGTCATATTCATGACACTCTAAATTAGGCATAACCTCAAAATTGCTATGATTCGTCAGAACTTGGTGAGTTGGAAGTGTGTAGGAAGGAAGAGCCTCCTGTCTGCCTTTCACTAGGGTCACATTCAGAGTCTCTCTCACTCTCTCTCCTTCTCTGTCCATCTGAAATTCAAGTAAAAGGTAATGCAATTTTTCCACGAATAAGCACACATACATTCAAGGAAACATCAAAAACTTCATGGGAAATGAAATTAAAAGGTGATGGACTTTTTACTCAAATTCTTTGAAATTCTTTTTGTGTGTGTTTATAAGTTCTTGGAAAAATCCATTATTTTTGGATTCAATGTTTTTCTGGGGCTTTGAAGCCCCTGTGTTTACATGGCAGATCTTTAGCTCTAGGTTTGAAATCCCAATGGAAAATTAAAACTTACACCAAAATCATAACATTTTATTTGAAAAAAAAAGACAAATTAACTTCCATCAATATTATGTAAAAGTTACAAATTGGGAGATCTGTTAGTGTTGAGGAAAGATATATCTAGATTTTAGTGAATTAACTTTTTAAAGAAAATATTAGTGGATATTTTAAGGACTGATATTAATTTCAAAATTTAAAGCCAAACACTGCAAAACAAAATATGCTGGCCAATGTCAAACAGATGACAGATGAAAGAGGTGAAATTTGAACTCAGGGGACTATCGTCTGATATATATTTTTATGTCTCTTCTCTTTTTTCCACTGTCTTATATTTTTCAATAGAATATCATATGATGTCACCCTCATAATTACTATAGGAGTTTAAATACATAGAGCAATAGGATAGGGCTGCTAACCTAAAGATCAATAACTTGAAACTACCAACTTCTATGTGGGAGAACGATGAGACTTTGTACACCCAGAAAGATTCACAGCCTAGGAAACCAGCTGGGATAGTACTACTTTGTCCTATGGGGTTCCTGTGAGAGAGAATTCACTCAACGGCAGTGAGGTTTTTTCTTATTTTTTATATCTTTGTTTTAAATTTAACAGTATGCAAACTAATATTTGCTTATTGTATTGTAACATATACAGTGTTTCACGTGTAGATTTCTTATTAAGTGGTTCTAAATAATTTCTTCTAAGTCTGATCTTAAAATAGTGATATTCAGTCTCTCAAGGAATACAGTAACATACTTAATAGCACAAAATAAGGAGAAATGACAAAAAATGCATTGCCTTTAAATTTATTTCAAACTCTTCATTCCTTTCTTTTTCTCCTCTTATCTCATATAAAAGTTCTGTAGAAACCATGTAAACTGGACCTGAGCATATATAATCCACTCGGGTAATCAAAATAATACATATCTACATCTATTTATCACACTAAATAAATTTTAAAATATATTATTTTAAACTGATGTACAAGCTATATAAATGTACATATTGGATTGCAAACTATGTGTATTAATGACTGCATTTCTAGAAAGCAAATTTTCCCTTTGTTTTCTACATAATTTGCAAATTATTTTCATGGACGAGAATGGAAATTATTTCCATGGACGCGAATGGTCATGAGAAAAAGCGTATCCTGCATTTCCAGGTGCACACAATTTCTCCTGAGTGCACGGTGCTGTGGATTCTGTGTCACATTTCCTGCTCTCACCTGGATGATATTCAAATATCCCATAATAACATTAACATCTGGAAGTTTCAGATAACGATTCCTCTGAAATGTGAGCTAATGAACTAAAACTTCTCCTAGAAAAAGTATCTTTCAAAATATTAGAGCCAAACTGAGTTTCTTGTGTCATCCGGAAATGACATTTGAAATCACATACTGAGGCAAAGGATGCAATGCAATGGTAGGAAAGGAATATTTTCTAAAACCTCGCAAGGCCCTTTCCTTCTCCTTGTGCCTTCATATTATAAATCTACACGATCATACATGTGGCAGCGGAGTCAAGAAATCAAACAACGTATTGCATTGAACAAACATGCAGCACCAAAGCCTATTTAAAGTGTTCAAGAGCACACACGTCACTTGGAGGCCTCCGGAGAGTCGAACCAAAGCTGTGATGCTTTCGATTCCCTCAGATGCATGTGGAAGCTAAACAATGAAGGAGAAAGATCACAGAAGGGCTGTTCCATTGGCATTGAGGTGTTGGTTCCTAATAATGGATATTCCATGAACTAACAGAAGAATTAACAAACCTGTCTTGGAAAATAATAAACCAGCATACTTTGTAGAAATGATAAGGCTAGTAAGACCTCCTGTAATGTACTATGGGCATGTTTATCAGGATGATACAGTTCCTAAGGACATCATGCTTGGTTAAGAGGAAGACTTCTCAGCAGGATGAAGTGGCACCTTAGCTTTTACAATGGGCATCAGCAGAGCCATGTTTTGAGACTGGCACCATCCTGGGCACTGTCTGGTTGGACAGAGGGATGTGATGCATACAATCTGACAACACATGCTAAAATAACATATGACTTTTAGTCAACTGCTTTAGAACTATGTTTGCTTAGCTTATCACAGACATATAATTGATCTATTAAGGACGTTCTGACCCCACCGACTGCATAGAGTTGGTTTTGACACACCTGTTGGGTTTTGGAGATTTGGTAAATGTTTGCAGAGATGGGCTCATCTTGCTGGCTGGTGAGTCTGAACTATGGACTTCATGACAAGTGAGGAAGAAGAGACCACATGTAGGCATATAAGAATAAGTAAAATTGGCCACTGATAGCTTAATCTATATTCCGTACAAGCTAATTGACTATGTTTGCTGCTTGTCAGCATTGGAAGAACTTAAGGTAGATCAGATAGAAGCCTTGTGGCTTAGCGGTATAGGGCGGTGCAAACTCACCAGTCTGCAGGAAAATGATGCGCTTTTCTACTCCAGGAAGCAATCAACGTCTCAGACCCTCACAGGGGTAATTCTATCTCGTCCTATGGCGTCCCTATGAGTCAGTGTTGACTATGTGGCAGCAAGAGAAGGTAGATCAACATTTAGAAGGTAGATCAACATGGAATGCGGAAAGCAGCTTCAATAGACAACAATGGCAGGAACATAAAGAGGAATTTTCTGTCAATTAAAAGTGGCAAAGCGAGAGTTGTATTACAGTGCAGAGCACCTCTTATGATGGGCAGGATGGCCGCTGGGTCGTAATGGACGGCAGGTAGCTCAGAACTGATCGTTTATACCTGAGAATCTGAACGTTGGGATGCCGGCTTCATGATTCAACTTTAGAAAAGTCACTTTTCTTTAAAATCCACATGTCACTGTATATTCCTAAACCTGTTTCAAGATCTAAAGGGTGACTGTCTTCAAATCCTCAATGCTTTGTTTCTTGAAAACATCTATTGGCTCAAAGGGAGCTGAACAAAGACCCAAGTGGATAATTCAATTAGTATAAAACCAAAGACATCTTGCCATCTCTTATGTACCTCGATTACTGACATTAACAAAAGTGTTGAATGGCTTTGAGAATAGAAATATCAGTTACCACTGGAACAGACCTGAGATTTCAGTCATTAGTGCACCGGGCCCTCATTTCTCCCTGACTTCAGGGGTCTGCAGGCTTGCAGGGTTGGCACAAAGCCCATCTCAGATTGTGTCTCTGACACCCTGCTGTGCTGTCACCAGCTGCAGGTTTCCCGGGTACCATGAGGCTTTGATTCAGATAGACACAAAACCAGACCGTTTCTGGCCTGTTGCAAGGCTTTAATTTTGAAGAGTGTGATAACCTGCCTTGCGATCATCTTCCTTTCTATTATCTTCTTCCCCTGCAATGACTTGCTTGAATGAAAACATTATTTTTGCCTCCTCTGAACATAATGAGATACAGATATTTTTCAGCGCTCGCACCTCCACTTCCTCACAATCATCTAACCTGCCAAGTTACTTATGCTGTTCATCAGGCTAATGCTAAATTTTGCTAAAATATTCAAATCATGCAGCAGCTTGCACAAGAAGCCTTTGATGACACTATCCAACGTTTCCATTCCAGATTTAGGAAACTTCGACATGAACTCTTTCAGAGAGAAATTTCAATATCAAAGTTCCTAAGCAACATAAGGCGTAACTTTTCTTTTCTTGTGGTGTTGAAAACTTGTCCACAATTTTTATGGTTTATATTTTACGAATGGTTTTCATCTGCTAATTTGCCTCCCACAGGTCAATACTCAGAAAAAGGAACTCTCATCTTCCTATGGCAGTTCTGTCTCTACGAGATAGAAAAGACACTAGGTACAGATCTGGAAACTTACATAACTCCGTAGGGGCTAACCTGCTGTAGAATGTGAAGTTATATATACAGACAATGGGGGAGAGAATGATTTCTGAGTTTAACAAAAAACAACATCACAGGAAAATTTAATATTTCCCCCTGAAAATATCCAAACCATTTAAACCATGATTCTAGAATTTATTCTGCCCTTTATTGTGGGACAGAAATGTAGGAAATGGTAAGTGAGGGAATAAACAGTTTAATGAAGGAAGGAAAGGTAAATTAAATGACAAAGGTAAGATTATTTGAAACCTAAGAAATGTGAAGCTTTGGGATGATATTTCTGGTTTTTTATGGCCCATGGGACTGTATGGGACAAAGATGGACACTCTTACGTCTTCAGTAAAACTCACTCCTGTACTTTGTATGCTTCCTAGGGACATAAAGATTAACCTCTCTGACATATAGGGAAGGAGGTAGGAGTAGCACTCCTACGTGCATATCGAGTCTCCTGTCTTCCGTGAAGACAGGGATTTCTAATCCTGTAAAGCACTGCAGCTTTAGAAATCAACAGGATGGGTCGCTGAGTCAACATTGATTTGTTAGCAGTGAGGTTTTTTTTTTTATTACGTTTTTTGGAGAGGGGTCTTACATAAATTTAGACATTTTTCCCTAAAAATATCCTAAAGTTTTAATCCTCAAAATTACTAAATTAACCCCATCCATAAGTCTGGATCCAAGTACGCCAGAAGCAGTGTTAACATGAGGCCTTTATCAATGTTGAACGAGTTTCTTGAAAACAAAGTCAATGCAAATCTGTTGATATAAATTCTATTATGGGGCTTACTGGACATGTCTTCATTAAATGTGGCAAAGCGATCATCTGCTTTCCAGGCCTGCGTCTCCTCACTGAGGGCCTGGCATGTTCTCATGTTGAGCTCTATGATTTGTAAATAGCCACATGCTTGCCAATGGCGCTTTTTTTTAAAGCAAAAACTCACATTCTGAAGTATATTTCATATGGATGCTAAATATCTCAAAGAAGAGTAACTCCAAATTCCAGCAAAATTGATGGCTACACTGTGGTTTTTGTAGGGCACACATCAGCCAGCAGTAACTGGACTGTGTCCATGGCATGATTTCCCATAAATTACCCTGTCATTGAAGAGAATGAATTTCAGTTACTACTGACCTGAGCTTAATGTAAACCAGTGACCTAGAAAAGCTTCATACCCCAGTTCCAATTAGTTCTCCAGGGCCTGTGCTTCCTTGCTCCTGCCTATAGCACTGGCATTTGAAGCAATTAGAGGGCATCAGCTCTGTGAATGGTGCTCTATGTCGCTGCTCAACAGAGCTGAACTTCTGTGCTTCAGCCCACATACGAAAGGCCACCAGAGCTGTCCACAAACTGTAACCACACCTCTGTTGAGAACCTAATAGAGTTGACCCTGTAAACTGACGAAGATGTCCGCTGCCTCTATGCTGCAATTTGGAAAGCTCAGCACAAAGCAGGCCCCAAACCTATATTTCAAAGGTCTATCTCGGGCCAGGTAGAGGCTCTCCCATCCAGGATATGCTTCCTTCTTCACTTGCTAAGGTTAAATCATGGAAGCACAAAGCTACCACTTAGGAATGAGTAGCACTTGCTATAAGGTCAAGGATTGACAGATAAAAATCTGTTTATTGAATTGGGCTTGGGCTGTGTTTTGAGTTAGACAGACTTAATAGCATGGGGTTTGGGTTTTTTTTGTTGTTGCTAATACAGGGAAGGAAGAGAGAGTTGAGGTGCTCACCTACAGGGACTATACGTCTCAATAATCCGAGCTCTCTGCCATTAAGTAGACAGTAACTCCTATTGAACTTCTAAGATGGGCAACATTGCCCCTGAGTTTCTGAGACTGTAACTCTTTACACAAGAAAGACCCCCTCTTTTTCCTTGGAGCATGCAGTGGTTTCAAACTGCTAACTTGAGGTTCACAGCCCAGATATGTTCTCCTGCCCAGTGCCAGATTACCTACTAAACAAGATAAGCACAGACTTACATCTGTTTCCTTGATAGCCTGTATTAAAGAATTTCACATTTCTTCACCACAGCAATATTCTAATTCTTTGAAATGTGCCTGAATTATGGAACATTAAACATATCTTTTCTATAAACCTGAACTCCAATTCACAATAAAACATAAAAAGAGAAATATAATTATATAAATGACACTGAGCTATTTGTGTAGAAATTGACATATGAAACCCAAAAGTGCCACCAAGTATATAGATTTTTAGAGAAGTTGATAAACTGGTAGATTTCACCACTAACCCTTTGATTAGCAGCTAACTGCTTTCCAGTATCACCTGAGGAATTTCCAAGTGGGAAATTAATTTGCCATGTAAACTATCAACAAAATCAGAATAATATAAAATAATATTTATTAAAAATCATCTCTGATTTTTAGGTAGGGCTGGCATCTGCTTCTCTCTCCCCACCCACAGTGCCTTCCTACAGGATGCAAGCCTCTTCTCACAGTGACAACCCCAAATGGGCATGCAAGCCCCAGGAATCAGTGAACGGTACTGACAGTTTTGTTCTTATTTACTAATCTGAAGTAGACACTTTCACATGTGAGAGTCATGTGAAAAGCCTGGGGAACTGTTTGTTGCAGCTTGGTAAGTGACCGTGCAAGCCTGTGTGCTTATACATATATTTACAACGTCGATGTATATCAGACCTGGACCTCCAGAGTATGTAGTACACAGCTTGACAGCGGTCCCTTCCAAACCTCCCAATATTGTCACCTCATTCTCTCCCCTGGAGTGCGGCCTTGTCCCTCTCTCTTCAAAAAGTGGATATTTATACACCTTACCTTGATTCTGGATTGGAATTAGTCACTTGTAATAGAATATGTTCTATGACCTATGTGATTTACAGTCACAATTTTTGGCATTCCATGCTATTGTTCTAATATTTTTAGTGAAGTAACATACCTCCTCCTTACAATAATATGATTTAGTTAACTAAAAAATGAAGAGAGGTCATGTTCAATCAATACAGTAAACTCTGCAGCTTAGAACTTCTGCAAGAAACGTTTGGAACATGTGCACTCTGGATACTTGCTCTTGGAAAACAGCTTCCAGTCATGAGAAACCAAAGCTCTAGAGCAGCGGTTCTCAACCTGTGGGTCGCAACCCCTTTGGGGGTCAAATGGCCCTTTCACAAGGGTCGCCAAATTCATAACAGTAGCAAAATTACAGTGATGAAGTGACAATGAAAATAAGAGGAACTGTATTCAAAGATCGTGGCATCAGGTAGGTTGAGAATCACTGCTCTAGTGGGGAACTGCCCAGTTTGCTTTGCCAAGAACTGTGAGGGTTCCTAGAATACAAGATTTCTAATGCTAAAATCATGAACATCTTGGGTAAGACAAGATTAGTGAACTAATTTAATAAAGAAAGCCACTTTTCAGATTACAGAAGATGCCTGAGCTGAGTTACTAGCCAAAATGTAGCATCAGCAGGCAGCTGCCTAGCTCAGTCTTGTACGGCCTTCAGTTGGAATCTGGCAGGAACCTTATTGGAGACCTTCCACAAGAGCTGCCCAGCTGAACCAAATGAATCCAAAAAACCAGGAGAGGTAATCCTAAATTACTGCAGGGAGGAAGTCTTTAGTTAGCTAAAGATAACAGAAGTAATGGCACAGAATGTTCCCCCAAAATGTAATTGTGAATTCTAGTTATACTAGAAGATAGATCTAATGTAAGGCAAAAAGTGGTGAGATGCTACATTAATGATAGGGATATAGTGTTATGGAAATTCTGAGCAAAGAGGAGTCGATTTTTATGTAAGGGCCAGAGGTGATTCGATTAAGGATTTTGAAGATGGTTGTTAGCTGACATCTAGCCAGTTCCAACACATATGCACAAGTCAAAGAGTGCATGGCCCTGCACCATCCTCAAAATTTCTCCTAACCTGAGCTTACTGTTACAGCCACAGTGTCTATCCTTCTCTAGGGCCTTCTCCCTGTTCACTGCCCCTCCAGTTTGCCAAGTATGGTGTCCTTCTCCAGAGCTCAATCGCTCCTGACAAACTGTCCAAAGTATTTGAGATGGTGTCTTTCTATACTTGCCTCTAGCTAATCTTTTCCAGATAGATTAGTTTCTTCATTTAGCAGTGTTTCAATATTCTTCTCTAGCACCATAATTCAAATTCTTCATTATTTTCCAATATCCAACTTTCTCATACCGGTATATGTGAGGCAATGGAAAATACCTTGGCCTGGGTCAGGCACCTTAGTCCTCAAAGAGGCATCCTTACTTTTCTATACTCTAAAATGGTCTGTACAGCAGATGTACCTAACCCGGTGGCTCATTTGATTTCTTGACTGTGGTTTTCATGAGCACCGAGTGTGGACCAAAGACAAAATTTTTTACAAATTCAACCTTTTTTCCATTTATCATAAAGTTACCTATTGGCCCAATTGTACGGATTTGGGTTTTCTTGCCATTGAGTTGCAATCCACACTGAAGACTGAAGTCCTTGATCTTCATTAGTAAGTGTCTTAAATACTCCTCAATTTCAACAAGCAAGGTTCTGTCTTTTCAGGTTGTTAACAAGCCTTCCTCCAAACTCGGTGCATATTCTTTTTCATATAACCCAGCTTCTCTCATGATTTGCTCAGCATAAAGATTGAACAAGTATTGTGAGTGGATATAACCCTGACACACAACTTTCCTGAGTTTAAACTATGCACAGATCCCTGTATCCATGCACACAGACATCTCTTGATCCATGAGCAAGTTTTGTATGAGCGCAGTGAAAAGTTCCGCCATTCCCATTCTTCTCGGTGTTATCCCTAGGTCATCTTCCTCCACGTGGTCAAATGCCTCTGCATCGTCGATGAAATACAAATGAACATCTTTCTGGTAAGATGCTATCCTTTGTTCCATGTCCTCTTCTGAATCTAGCCTGAAAATCTGGCAGTTACCTTTCAACATGCTTCTTCAAACATTGTTGGAATATTTTAAGGAAAATTTTATTTGTGTAATTAGTTGCTTGCTATTCCGTTGGGTCACCTTTCTTTGGATTGGGCACAAACATGGATCTCTGGCAATAAGCCGGCCAAGCAGCATCTTTGAAGCATCTTGGTGTCAATGAGTGCTTCCAGTGCTTCATCAGCTTGCTGAAACATTTCAGTCGGTACTCCATCCATTCTGGACCTTTGCTTTGGCTGATGCTTTGAGTGCAGTTTAAAGTTCCTTCAGCACCATTTGTTTGGGGTCATAAAACCAATGGTCAGCACCATTTGTTTTGGTCCACCTTGTTGACTGGCGGAATGTCAACTATTTTACTGCTGTTACATTAACTCTCTGTATTGATTTCATCTTCTCTTGATGCATCTTGTATAATTCAATCCCCATCACCACCCTCTCACCCCCGAGTCTTTCAAAATTGAAACACAAGAAGGCTTGGATATTTTTTCTTGAGTTCTTTCAGTCAGATATTCTCAGCATGTTCTTCCCTTGTGGTTCTCTAATTCTGGAACCTGGTGCATTTTGTTATGATATTTGGCTTTCTCTTATAAAGGTGCACTTTGAAATTTTCCATTCAACTCTTTGACTTCACGCTTTCTTCCGAGTTGTGTAGGTACTCTCTGATTAAGAGGACGGCTCACAGTCTCTACCAACATTCACTTTGTTCTTTCCTTCCCATCCTGTCTTTTTAATACCCCTTTGCCTTCTTCACGAAGGATAGTTTGACGTCCTCTGACAGCACATCAGGTCTTCTATCAGTGTTCAATGGTTCAAATCTGATCTTTAGATGTTTTCAAACTTCAGGCGAGATAAGACTCAAGATCATCTTTTGGCTCTCAGGTATTTGTTTTACCTTTTTCAGCTTTTTCGTGAACTTACATAGGAGCAATTAATTGTCTGTTCCACAGTCAGCCCCAGGTGTGGTTTTAGCTTCCGATATTGAAATTCTTCAGAATGTCTTCCAACATATATAGTCGATTTGATTTCTGTGTATTCCATCTACGCAAGTCCATGTACATAGTCACCTTTGTGTTGATAAGAAAAGGCATTTACTCTGCACAAATGACTGGTTTTGCAAACTTCCTGTGACCTCCAGCTTCATTCTGTCACCAGGACCATATTCTCCAGCTACTGTTCCTTCCTCTTTGTTTTTAACATTTGCATTCCAATAACCAATACTTATCAATGCATCTTAACTTCATGTCGATCCATTTCAGACTGACATTATTGGTAGAATTCTTCAATTTCTTCATCACTAGCTTTTGTGATTGTTGCATAAATTTGAATAATAGTTGTATTGATTGGATTTTCTTGGAGGCAGAGAGATATAACCCTATCATAGGCAGCACTGTATTGCATGATGGGTTTTGAAATGTCTTTTGACAATGAATGCCAAGGTATTCCTCTTAACTGTGTTATTATGGGCATAGTAAATCATGTTGGTTTTTTTTCCTGATTTAAAATTACCAGTACCAGCCATTTCAGGTCACTGATGCTTAGGGTATCAATCTTTATGCATTCCATTTCATTTTTGAAGACTTCCAATTTTCCTACATTCATACTTTACACATTCCAAGTCCCATCATTGGCCAATTTTTGCAGCTGTTTCTCATTTTCTTGTGTCATGTCCCACAAACAAATGAAAACACTGAAGGCTCTACTCTCACAGGCTTTACCAGGCTCAAATCAGTCGGATTGATTCCATTCTGTGAAATCAGTTCCTCCCCAGTCATAATTCAAGTACCCCTCTGCTTCCTTTCTTTAAGCCCTAAGTACCTTTGAATATTTTGAAGCTATGCATAAGGTTTTCAGTGACTCCTTCCTTCAAAGTGGGGAGCTGCGCCCTTCTTCGTTGCCTGTTTTTAATTTGGAAGCATCGCTGAAATCTGTTCATTTTGGGTCACCCTGGTGGTATTTGCAATACCAGTGGCATAGTTTCCAGCGTCATGGCAACATTCAAGCCACCACAGAACAACAAACTGACGTGGTTGAAGAAAGGAACACTCATGAAAAGATTATGTAAACATAGAGAAGGATTAATGAATGACAATTTCTGTAGACACAATATATTGTTGGAAAAAAATGATAAACATGATAAAAATACAGGTGCATGTTTAAGTGTAAGAGTAAAATAAAGCTGTAAGTTAATTTAAGAATGGTATAATAGGAGGCATTGCTCAGCTTTTTTGGAAAATATTTGTGAGAAAGGCAATTTTGAGAAAGACATTTCTAGCAGAGAAAGCACCAGTGACTTGGTGGTAAAATCCATACCTTCCAGGTGGCCCATCTCAGTCCAATTCCCTACAGAGTCATCTCATGTGCAGCCACCACGTGTCTGTGAGCGGAGATTTGTCTGTAAGATACTAAATAAGTTTCACCGGAGCTCCCAGACGAAGATGGACTATGAAGAAAGGCCTGGCTAAGGCTGGAAAGCAGCCAATGGAAACCCTATGGTTACAATCCCCCTTTGATCATGGATATGTGCAGTACTGGGCAGCAATTTCCTGCACTATGCATGGGATCACCATGAGTCGGGGCCAACTATGTCGAGACAATGCAAAGCAGCAAACGCACAGTGCCAGGAAACCCCAAGAGTCCACTTAGGAGGCTGTCAGCACCATCCTCCTGCAATTTCAGAGCAGGTGCAGTGATTAAAAGTGAACAGGCCAAAAGGAGGCCTCATTTTTTCCACTATCTTTCCATTACATTTTAAATTTTAAAAACTACTCCCCCAAACTAAAGTTTCATATTCAAAATGTCGTCAAATACTAGAAAAAAATGGAGGAAGTCTACTTGAGGCAGGAGGACACCAAAGAGCGGGCATTGATGAATCCAGGTGCATCACTGATCACTGTCGGCAATGAGTTCCATTCCTAAATGTTCTAAGCATTCCACTGGCCCCTTTGTTCATGTGATTTTTAGTTCTTTTCCTGTACCTGCTATTTTAAGGTTTGGACTTACAAAGGGGAACGTTGTATTATTTTTCTCACATTAGGTAATCTTTTCACTGCCAAAATATTTAGAAGGCTATTTCTATTGTGTTCTATTGCCATTCAAAATGAATGTCAGGGAAAGGGCCCTTTAGAGTGTACTCCACTACTTTGTTGTATAACCCAGGGTGTGCTGCAAGCAGCTATCAAAGAGGGCTGAGCATTTGGAAGTCCACATCAAAATCGCCAAGTCAGTCTGGAGAGAGTCTTTTACTTCAAGGGTAGAGAGCCCCATCGAGACAAGGAGACCTGAGGACATTTTTAAAACTTTTTCAAGAGTAGAAAACACTCGGCTTTTGCTCATCTCTCTCTAATAAGCAATTGGATTTAAAAAGCATTAATGCTGATAGTACTCCTGCTAGAAGTCTGTTTGAAAAACCCAAATCTCAAATCAGATGTGAAATGGTCCACACATTTTAATTACCGGGATTCCTGACAAGAGTTGATTCGATTGTATGTAACACCAATAGACCCAGGACATACTGTCTTAGAAATGCATTGTCAGGAAGAGTAAAATCTAAAGATGCTGATGCATCTCCCAATTAGGATAGCCAGTGTTTGCTTAAGGTCTATGCAGCATTCACAGAAAATGCACTGCCCAGGGGGAAATCAGCATATGCAAATGTGCCCTTGTGCTCCCTCCCTCCCTCCTCCCCCATTTTCCAAAGTAATAATTCTCACTACATCGTTTACTTTGCCCAGTGATTGTTCATCTGCAGCAGACACCACAGGTATAATCTAGAATGGCCCTTGCTATTTCCTGAAATGGACTGTAATGGACTGAAAACAGGCAATCATTTGCTCTCAACCAAAGGGCAGTGTACCCCAAACAATAGATGGGCAGGTATTTGTAGTAATCATCTTGTAAACAAATATTGTAAAAGGTTATTATTGCTTTTTATTTAATTGCATATCATGATTGGCTTACCCAGGGGATAGCCTGCTTTGTGGATCTGACTGCGCATATTTCCTGTGCTAGTGATTATTATTACTATATTTCCGATGGTAAATCAGAAATACTAGAAAGCTACATAAATTGCCAAGATAAAAAAAAACATAAGAAACTGACCCACTACCCATGCCCTAACCTTATTTAGTTTCTTAATATAAATACAAAGTGTTGGAGCATGATTTGTCACATACTGAGTAGCTACCAGCAGTCTTTTTGTATTTGTACTTCTTATTCAGCTTGTTCTTAAATCCATTCTTCTACAATCCTGAGTGCTATAGTTTATTTGTATTGATCTACAAATAGGAAAACTGATAAAGAATAAGCAAATCAAATTGGATATAATTCTTGTGTCCAGAGGCATCAATTGCAAGAGATGGAATGAATTTGAGCCTTAGACTTGGGCTGACTTGGGTCTGATGTGTGGCTGTACGCTTACTTGATGTGTGTGGTCTTGATCATGTACTTGAATTTGCTTCATTTTTGTTGAAACAGGGCAACATTGCTCACATTGCAAAAGTAATGAGGAATGAAAAATAATGTAAAGTAATTTGCTTTCACACATAATTTAAACATTCAAAAATAATTATAAATTATATTTCTGTGATTTAATATTTATATATGTTAAAGCATAAATGATATAAGGATGTTTCAAAAAGGCTTCAGAGAATGGAATAACAAGTATTCTTACATAGCTACCCTATGCTGAAAACAAAGGCAAGGAAGAATCTAATCTGTGTGTGTGTGTGTGTGTGTGCGCGTGTGTATGTGTGTGTGTGTTTTTGCTGTGTGTTGTGTATGGGTGCGGGGCACTTTTTTAAGGTGGGTAAGAAAAACAAAACATACATATTCCAGTTGATTTTAGAAGGCCTAAATATAGTTTGTGTGTTTTCTGTCCTGAACCCTTTCTGAAAAGCTACTTTAAAAATTGATATGCCTGCTTTTTAAAAATGCCATGTATGGCTATCTTTTAAAATGGAACTTTATCAAAGAGTAGCCGTCTTTATAAATTAGTCATTGGTCACTAAGAGCTATACTTCATTCCTATGCTGAGATAAAAGTGTGTTACCAGAACAATTAATACCAAATTCAATTAATAGCTATTTTTCTCAAGAATTATGTAATAAGATATTCTCACTTGGTGAAAAACAGATATTTGTAATCACAGAATCTATATCACCATGTTAGGAATGACAAGGCTCATCTCACAAAGGGGCTTATACTCTGCTATTGATGCTCATCTTTGTTTATTTAGAGAAAGGAAGAGATTAGTCTACAATAATAATATTTTATAAAATATTCATATTTCTTCATATGAAGCTAATGCCCAAATGCATTTATCAGAAGTGTGAGTGTTTATACTTGTGGGTCAAAGAAGCAATTTGAACCACTTTTAAAGACATGAATTAAATAATATATTCTAAGCACTGAAACCATAATTAGAGTACTAGATCTTAGGAGAAAGCTCTCAGCTCTTTGTTGAAATCCCCCAAATTTAAGCTGTGCACATAGTTGCTGTCATTTATGCTCACTCCAGATTCAGTATCTGAATTGAAAAGATTCAGCTTAGGATCCTATGTGCATCGAAGGTCCATGTATAACATTCCATTATAAGCCAAACTGTGTGTGTTGGGGGGGGGGAGCGGGGGATATGAAAAAGGTAAAATAAAGGGAATGCTTTCTCATATAAAACATAACATAGCGGTATGACTTCTTTAATTCTAGCTTATTACTGTGCTGTTACTTAGATACATAACCAGGCTTCAAGATAATTAGAAAATCTATCTTTAAAAATGGTGATCTAAGAACTATCGTGAGAATGGGGTAACATAAAGTCTTAAAGTCTGATGTGCACATTCTACAAACGCTTCAGTTTATCCAATGCCTACTGCAGCCTTGTCTTAGAGATAAATGAAGACATCTGGAGACTAGTGTAAGGTCTTGAATAGCTCATTAATAAATCACAAACAATAAAATCATTGAGCCACAGGAACTTAAGAGACTACCTATTTCAAAAGTCTTTTCACATATATCAAATCCCTTATTCTTATTGGAAGTTGAGAGCAGGAGATTAATGAAGAAAACAAACAAGAAAGAGTATCTCCAGTTAAGTCCCTGGAAGAAACACAATACCTAGGAGATATTAAGGACAGAAAGTCCATTGGTGTCTATGATAATGAATTAGAAATTGTGATAGTTGGGTTTATTGTGCCGGGTAGGCCAACTGGAACACATGGTTGGAGTTTGATCTGGTCACAGCTTGATTGGAGGATGACCAAATTAAATTAAACGGTAGGTATCCCATCTCCCTCTTGATTCTTTGGTGATCGGACCAGTGTGCCGCTGCTTTAGCTAGTTCTCTGCCTCAACCTGTGTGCTAGAGTATTTGTGGGTCAAACCAACCCATGGCTCATGTCCTAGAGCTTGAGGCTCCTTTGAGACCTACTTTGCATACATTGCTTGAACTTTAGGCTTGTGGATCCTGTCACCCTGCAGAAGTTCTCTCCATTCCATCAGGGCCTGCCTCATTAAGCTTGCTAGTTCCCTACAGTTGCTGACTCCTCTGCTGTTGGCTATCTGTCGCCTGCAGGCCAACTCTGCTTGCCTTACCTGAGCGACGACTCTGATGTTTGTTACTTCCTTGACTTTCAACCCGGCAGTCCACTTGAGTTGAAAGACTTCTAGTACATTAACTCTTCCACTAAAGTGAGTTGAACAGAGCCCTCTGTGCTGCTGTGTGGACTAATTAGCTGTTATATTCCTTCTTGCTGAATAAAACTATCCATATCAATATATATTTAATCGTAAGTGTCTTGGTTTATTTTTCTAGATAACCTAGCCTAACATAGAAATCTAGGAATCACTACAATGTAGAGACAACCCCAGAAGGGAATAAAATGACATGCTTAATAGCCATGACATAATATCTGGGGGTTAGTGACAAAGTAACTTATTTATACCAAGCTAGAGGAAAATCAGCTGAGCAATGACAAATTAATAAGCAGTGTCCTTATCATCAAGAGGGAGAACAGCGACTTTAAGGTCAGCTGATACCGAGGGCAGCAGTGAAAATTAGTAATTATAAGTAGTAGGAAGCAAGAAAAACATGGAATGAAGTAAAGGTATTCATGTTTGTGGTGGTGGTGGTGTTTGACTATTGATTTAGGAAAACTCATTTCCTCTCTTTAAGCCTCTATTGTATTTATTTTTAACAGTAGCTCTCATACTCTAATGAATTATGAGAATTATATAACATTATGCTTATCTCATATAATGTAAAATGCTTCTTATGGAGTACCTGGACTCCATAAAGGTCCCTTGAGTGGAATAAAGGTTTGTACTATGCTTCTAACCTAAAAGTTGTCAGTTTGAACCTGTCCAGGACTGTCTCACTAAAGAGGCATGGGTGATGTGCTTACATCAAGATTACAGACAAGAGAACCCATGGAGCAGTTCAATTCAGTAGCACATGGGATTATCATGAGTTAAAATCTTCTCGAAGGCTATGACTGATTTATTCTTATATGGTTCTTATATGCCATATTGCTGCTCCCATCTCTTATTTTTATATTAAAATAAATTCAAATGAACTCTCATTAAGTTGATGCCAACTCATAAGACCCTTATAGGACAGGGTAGCCTACCCCTTTGAGTTTTCAAGACTGCAGCTCTTTAAAGGAATGGGAAACTTCGTCTTTCTCCCATGGAGCAGCTAGTAGTTGTGAACTGCATACCTTACGGTTGGCAGCCAACTACAAGTGTAACCACTGCACCACCAGGGCTCTGTATCTCACCACTCACTGCCATTGAGTCAATATTTACTCATAGTGGCCCTGTAGGATGGGGTAGGACTGCCTCTTTGAGTTTTAAAGACTGTAACTCTTTACAGTGGAGAGGTAGTGAAAAAGAGGAAGGCCCTGAACAAGATGAATTGACACAGTGGATGCACTAATGGGCTCAAGCGCAGGAATCATTGTGATTATGGAGCAGGGCCATGAGTGTTTTTGTGTTTTTTCTATTGTGCATCAGGTCGCTATGGATCAGAACAGACTGGATGGCACACAACAACAACGACATTTTATATCTGCATATATAATGTGATTAGTGTATATATATTTTCATAACAAAGTAGCTATTATTATTTAAAATACTATATGATTTCCCTTTTTATTTGTCAGCCTGGATCTGGGATTTGTCAATGACGTGGGCTATTTCTCTGATTGCTTGAATATCTTATCCAAGATCATTAGAGATAACACTAGACACACATGCTCCTTCCTCCTAGCATGTTTTTCTTTCCTTTTGTAAATATACCATGCTGCAATCATATTTTTAGTTTTCAAAAAGTCCTTGGCATCCTCAAGGGCCAGTTAAATGAATCTACAAGCAACCACTTAGACCAGATATCACTATCAATCTCAAGGTCAAGGTCAGGGTAACTGCAATTCTTCCAGGGTACATTTCTAATTCACTGACAAATGAGACACGCTAGCACTTATTCCTTTAATTTGTATCTTCTGGTTTACATAAACAGCAGGATCCACAAATCAAGGATGACTCGTAGAGGCAGATTATCTAAAGAGCAATGCAAGCATAAACTCATCTGACTTACAGTGCTGTACATTCACAGCTTTTGGTGGCAACTATGTGAAAGTTTTCACTATAGATGTATAAGTAAGTACAGCAAGTCCATGCTTATATTGCTCATCTGCCTAAAGATATGACAAACTAAGAGTTAGATCCTGTGGAGCTTAATGAAGTGCCCCCCTTTCAGGTAAACAAAGCAATAGAAACAGAATTGTGCTGCAAAGAAGACAAAGAAAGGTGACAGATTAATGAAAATTAGAAGGGAAGGAACAAAAGAGGACTGGAAACTTGAATAAAAGATGTCATGTCTCCTATAGCTCTAAAAGTTTCCATACTCACGATGAAATACGTTACTCATATGGCTAGTGACTTTAATGGATATCATCTTCCCCTTCCCTAAAATGAATATCCAGATGAAACTACAGGCCAACTCCTCTGGGACATCTGGAGAATGCTTACCTAACCATTCCCAGCAATACAGGCTGAGCGCACTCTTCTGCACTGATGTCCTTTTACAATGATCATGCATATTTCATGTATTTCAAAAATTCTCATACTCTCTAAAGGCAGAACCCGTGTCTAAGTTCTTTCGCTGTGTCTGTGATCAAGTGAGTGAGCCGTGGTGATGTAGTGGCTTGTTAGCAGAGTCAACCCACCTGAAGTTCAAAGGAAGATGAGGTTTTCTGTTCCTGTTCCAACTTCCAAACCCTAACGGGCAGTCAACCCTGTCCTGCAGGTTCATGATGAGTTAGAATAGACTGGCAGGGGTTGGTTTTATTATTAAGTGAGATTTCATTTCATATAGTTTCCAAATGTTATTAGGAGAGACCAGTCCCTAATGGGAATGCCTTGGCAAAGACACCAAGCCTGCTTGGTAAAGTCGAGGACGGAACAAAAGCAATGACCCTGAATGAGGTACACTGACATGGTGGCTGTACTAAGGGGTGCAAACATACCATTGTGTGGATGCAGTCAGGCAGGGGTTTGTGCTGTTGTCCACGGGGTTTGCTATGAGTCAGAACCAGCTTGTCAGCACCTTACCACACACTGTCAACTTTGGCTGTCAGGTGTCAATTAGGTATCCAACAAAGAGCTATTGAATAAAGTGCACAATGTACACAAAATGCCTGCTATTTTCAAAATCATGTTAAATATTTCCCGACACCACCACACTCTTGGTTGGCTTCATAGGTATGAGAGAAACATCCTACCTCTAGTACCAGGAATCTGGGGGCAGTCACTTAAGCTTTGACTGCTAACTGGAAGGCCATGGGTTGAGCCCACAGCTGCTCCAAGGGTACAGATGAGAAGTTGAAATCTATACTCTGTCTATAGGGTCACCAGAATTGACCTGGTGGCAGTGCATAGTGATCAAAAATGATAAATGACAAAGAGACCACAGAATTGGTTATCTAGGAGAATTTGAAAGAACTGAAGCTTAGAAAGAAAATGCACCATCCTCGTGCTGTGTGCTGTCTTCCCTCCTTTTCTTTTTTTAGATGAGCGTTACTAGAGTCAGGAAATGTACAATTACATGTTTGCATTGCACCACTACCTCGTTCCCATCTGTGCATTCCTATGATATACACCCCCAATGTATACAAATGAAAGTCTCTTTGTGTCTTTGCATAGGAGATGGGGTTTCTACAACCTATCCTGGGTACATACGATATTTCTGTGGCAGAATTATTGCCTTTGCACTAGGACACGAAAGGTTTAACTCCTGGAAATACATCTGAAGATGACCACATTTTCCCCACAATGAAAACGTATGTGTTTTGAGTTATGAGTGAGCCATAACTCATCGACTAGTTTGTTGTACTATGATAGCTTGCCTGTTGCTGTTATGCTGGAAGATATGCCACTGGTATTTCAGACACCAGTTGGATCACATCAGCTGAGCTTCCAGATTGAGAACCAACTCTGAACGAAAGGTAGACTGTCTGCTTATCAAATTTTGGCACTGAGAACTTTATGATTCATAGCAAAACATTGTTAGATATACTGCTGTAAGTATATCGGAGGCAAAATCAAACATCGACTTATTGCACCTGAACCTAGAGAACATCTCAAGGATAGATTAGACACATCAAACACTAATGACTGAAGACCTGGTAAGTTGTGATATGGCATGAAACTAATGCTACACAAAGAAACAAAAGGACGCTACGTGAAGATGTTACATGAACAAAGAAAGAAAACAACAAATTGGATGACTGCAGATACTCTCAAATGTGTTATTAAATTTAGAGTAAAGTTAATAGAGATGATGAAGTAAAATAACTGAATAGAAAATGGTCAAAGGGATTGCCAGAAGCCAAAGCAAGCATTACAGTACAATTTGCAAAGACCTGGGGTTAGAAAACCAAAGGGAAGAAAACACCCCACAGACCTCAAACAGAAAGCACAGTATAACAACAAACATCAAATGCCAAGTTGTAATATTGAAGAATTCTATGGTGGATATATTGAAAATTCCAGGAAATATAAAAATAAGATGTAAGTATTAAGCAGTCATTAGATCAAAAAGAATTGGTCAACATTAAACCTATTCAAGGAGTAGCATATGATTAATAATTGATGATGTTAAAGGTAGAAATCCAAGCTACACTGAATTCATTAGCAAAAACCAAGACTACAGGACTGATGGACTATCAATCAAAGTGTTTCAACAGGCTGATTCAACACTGGAAGCACACATTGCCAAGAAATCAGGAAGAGATCCATATTTGTGCCCACTCCAAAAAAAATGATCCACAATATGAAAATTGTTGAACAAAATCATTATTATCACATTCAAGTAAATTTTGCTGACGATAACTCAAAGATGTTTTCAGCAGTGTATGGACAGAGAACTGCCAGAAATGTAAGCAGGATTCCTAAGTAGGCTAGGTGAAAGGGATATAATTGCTGATGTCAGATGGATCTAACCGAAAGCAGAGAATGTAAGCAAGATGTTTACTTATGTTTTCGTTTTAACTATGAATAGGTGTGAATCATAAATAACCTATGGATAGCATTGAAAATAATGAAACTTACACAATACTTCATTGTGTTCCCGCAGATCCTGTACATGGATCAAGAGGCAGTGATTTAAACTGAACAAGGGAATATTGAGTGGCTTAAAGTCAAGAAAAGTGTTCCTCAGAGTTGTATCCGATCACCGTACTCCATCAATTTGTAGGGTGTGCCGAGGATATAAGGCGCTGGACACCAGACACCAAGAAGAGAGTGGCATCAGCTTTGATGATCAGGGGCTGTAGCCCTCAATGTGGATTGCAATCCAATGTTAAGAAAACAAAAAACCTCAAAACTGAGCCAACAGACATTTTCATGATAAACCGAGAAGTATTGAAGTTGTCAAGAACTTCATTTACTTGGATCCACAATCAACACTAATTGAAACAGTAGTCAAGAAATCAAAGGCATATTGCACTGGGAAAATGTGTGGTACAAAACCTCTTGAATGTATTAAAGAGCAGATATTCTACTTTGAGACCTAACTTACATGTGGTAGTTACATAGTTTTATGTCAATTAGAAGATATATAAAACTGTAGGAGTGGTACCCAACCTTTCAGGTCAAAGCCTGATTGTGCCTCCTTATTGGTAGGGCCTACTCATAAGGTGGGCGGGCCTGGGGAACTCCTCTCTCTGTCCCCTCTCCCCTTCCTGTAGCTGACCTGGAGAGCAGCCAGAGTCCTGCTATGTTTCCACCACCCTTGGATCCACAGGACTTTGCACCCACTGGCCTATGATCTTCCGGCATTCTGCATCATTGCAAGTATCTCTGTGAGTCTGATGAGGGATTTACAGACTAGGACTGGACTTATAGACGAGGCTGGACTTCTGGACTGGTACTGGACTTCTGGACTGGGCTGGGAGCATTCTTGATATAGAATTACTACTTGATACAAAGCTCTTTCTTATACGTATATGAGTGTCACTGGATTTGTTTCTCTAGTCATCCTAACCTAATACAGGAAAGCTGAGCCAAGGCATGGATTTTCAATGATCTTCTATGAATGTGAAAGCCAGAATGGAATAAGAAGAGCATGGATTGGATATCTTTGAATTATGCTATTGATGAAGCATATTGCCTTTTTCATGAACCACTAGAAGAATGGACTTAGCTGTATGGAAGGAAGTACAGCCAGAATGCACCATGGAAGTGGATGGCAAGATTTTGTCTTGCACAGTTTGGGCATGCTATTAGGGGACACTTGTTCCAGGAAAAGGGCATAATCCTTTGTCTATTTGGGGGGTCCAGAAAAAAAGAGGAAGAACTTCCACATAATGAATTGGCAGGTGGCTCTAACAATGAGTTCAAACAAAACAATTATGAGGCCAGCACAGGACTGGGTAACATTTCATTTGGTTGTACACACAGTCACTATGAGTAGGAACCAACCAGACAGTACCTAAAACAGCAATATGATGTCTGAAGGAGTTTCTGTGGAAGCTGAATATGTAATCCCACAACATGGCAGCAATTTAATTATAGAAAATAACAAACCAAGAACAGGTGCATATAGGAATATTGGATGCTGGGGAGATCCTAGATGGGCCCATTCTTACAGAAAATGAACTATAAGATACAAATAAAATGTAACCCTCTTTGCATTTGCTGCCCACTAATCAAGTCCTAACGAATCCTGGTGGTGCTGTCCAATATGCATTAGACTATTAACCACAAGATTAGCAGTCCAAACCCACCCAGCAAGTGTTGGTAGAAGAATGAATCTGTCTGTATTTATGATTTAATACTTAGATGTAAAGTCTCAGAAATCCTGTATAAATTCACAATGAATCCAAATTGATGGCAGTGGGGGTTGGGGTGGGGAGCTAATCCTGATGTTTCTGTTAGTTAGGCATTGGACTATTAATCACATTATTGGTGGTTCAAACCTTTCAGTTGCTTCAAGAAAGAAAGAGGAGACTGTCTTCGGGCTCATGAAAGATTTGCAGTCTCAGAAGTCCTATGTAAGTTCAATATGAGTCTGAATTGCCTCAGTAGTAGTGGGTTTTATTTGCTTGGCTTAGCTGCTAGGAAAGGCCCATAGTATTCATATTTTAAAAGATGATTTGGCTACTCAATAAAGCTATCTGCTCATGTCTATTTATAATACTTATGTAACAGAAGAAAATAGTTAATTTTACTAAATTATATCTAAAAATATAATTTGATTTAAACTAAACCAATAGATCAAACTCTTTAGAATGAATCTTATCCTGTTAATTTATTCAAGAGAGAACATTTAAAACCTCTAAGGAATTCTTTGCAATTTAGTCCTCATGTATATATAATACACGACTGAGTTCCCTAGTGTGGATTAATTATTCCTTGTAACTTCCATCCATTTGAATGTTAACATTAATTAGAGCATGATTGATTCATTCATAGATTTCTGTCTAATTTGATATAAGACCACTGAATCATAATTATCATATAGAAAGTCACTTATCTTTTATTAAGCATGAAAACAAATCAAGATTTATTTCATGAAAATGTATTTGTAATGATCATTGCTTCTTTGAAATTCACCTCAGTACACCAAAGACAATAAAATGCTGAGGGTCTGAATCCATCTCAAAGAGACTCTTGTAATTCCTGAGAAGATAACTTATCTCACTTAGTGTTTACATAGAAAATGAAATCATCAGCTGTCTGGGAAGAAAATAATTCTAGATGAATTATGTAAAGACCTTTTAAGTAAAATTACAGACACATAAGGGCATCAGAAGCAGAGAGCAGAAGTGAGAGAATGTGGTGTTACAGTCCACAAAGAAAGTTCACATTCATTGCTTCAACTCAGTTTGACTCATTTTAATAAATTTTTGTTGAATTGCCTATCTATTTCTTTATAAAATACAGAGAACTACTGATATGTACTGTGCTGGGATATTTTCTTAATATACAATTAGTTTTTTTACATCAAGTTCTCTATTATACAGATATGGGTGTCTATGAATTTGTTTCTCTAACCAACCCAGACTAATAGATTATGGTACTTTGGGAGTAGGGTACTAGAGAAACAAATCAAAAGATGGAGAGTGGAAGCTTGTTTGACCTCTGCATGATGGTAGATTCAGCACACTAGTTTTTATTTTTTGACTAGCCAGAGGTCAAATATGTCCATGGAGTTTACAGGGACATTTTCTGGAAATAATATGGGAAGTTAAACTTTGATCATTTTCTTTGGGTTTTGTCTTTGGTTATTCCTGTTTGAAATGATGAAAATGAATATTGTTAGTATATATTTTGAGCTCAGTGGTAGAAATTGCTGTTTGAATTTCTTAGAGACCTCACTGCTTAGAGAAAACTGCTGACAGAAGGTCAAAAGAGCTGACTGTAGACCTGGCCCTACCTTCAGGTGATGCAGTCAGAGGCCTAAGGCCATATTTTGTATCAATGGAATAGTTTAGGTAAGTTTTGAGATAAGATAAATAAGGAAGAACTTTACTGTTTTTAGAATTGAGGGTCAGATATGGCTATACTATGTTTATATGGCTTTCTTTTGATTATTTTTATTGATACAATGATTGGTAAAAACTGATTATTGGGAAGTATGAAAATACAGAGCTTGTAAGTCAACTTGTCTTCGGCTATTAAAATTGGATCTTTAAATACCCACAAAGAAGGCTCTGAAAAGATAAGCCCCACCCAGTGTCTTGAGTGCTCAGGAAATTTGAAGGAGAAGAGACTTGTATAGGGAGCTATTGACAGACTGAAGTTGGGGGCGGGTGGGGGAGAGAATGCTTTGGATTTTCGTATTTTGAACGAGTGGTTTGTGCTTGAGGATGACAAAATCTGGAACATGAAGAAGATCTCCATTCTAGAACATTAAAGAGAGCCTATGACAGCCTAAAATACTTGCTAGGTGACCACCTGGATCTACTTGTTGAGTGGATGTGAGAGAAAAGTAGAAATAGAGAGATGGGTTAAGTCTGGCCACTGACATCTGTGAACCTGGTTTACAGGAACTAGAGAGAAGATAAGAACGGGTTGGCTGGTCTGAAGCTTATAGAGTTGTGTGGAACCTGAGCCAATGGCATGACCTAACCCAAGGGGGCTGGTTGTTGAGAATTTGTGATGGGGCTCATCATCTACAAGCAAGGAGACCAATGGAAATACTGGTGAGGCTCAGTCAGGCAGCCTACATTAAGTTGACCAGAACCCGAGCAGATGAAGAGAAGATATTTGAGCCTCTGAATTGGTGCATATTGCTGCTGATCTAATGAATGGCCTGTCCTGATCTGACTTTGCTTATGGATGCAGATTTCACAAGGTTCCAACTGGAATGAAGATTCTTCATTTCAAAGAATATGATTGTCTCCCCAGAGCACTTGATTGATGTAAGTGGACCGTATAGACATTGGATTCCCAAAATTAGGCAGATAGAGGCATGAAGTAGCTGGATTACAGACATCCACAGGTGGGGGAATCTTTTCATAGGGTTAAGGTGTAGTAGTTACATAACTGCAATTGTTAGGCACAGAATATTGTTGTGTTGTTCAGTTATATAATCTTATGCTTAAATAAGGCTTTAGCACATTACAAATAATTTTTTATGAGTGTTTTGTTTAAAAGTTATATATAACTTAAGAGTTGTGTAAAAGTGACAAGTTGACAAATGGTGGTCTGTGGTAGTTACATAATCTCCTGTCAACTGGCAAAGGGGTGGAATCTAGCCTGTCAATTGGGTTGCAGCTTGATGGACTCATTCGGAGGCAAGAAGGAGATTAATAGCTCACTGGAAGCCAGATACACTCACTCACTGTGAACACTCCTGTTGACAAGCCACGTGGAGCTATGCTGATTGAGCCAGAGCCCTGGAGCCAGAGTCATGTGGAGACCCATGACAGTGCTGAGATGCTTAACACCACCACTGGATCCACAAGACAGTCTACCCCCTGGCCTGTGATTTCCCTGCATTTGGCATCATTGCATGACCGCATGAGTTCAAAGAGGAATTTATGAACTAGTATCGACATATGGGGTAATATCAGACTTGATCTGGACTTGGGCTGAGATGTTTTCTTAATATACAATTACTCTTTGATATAAAATTCTCTATCACACACACGAGTGTCTATGAATTTGTTTCTCTAGTCAACCAGGACTAATACAACTACCATGGAAAAAATTGACCTATTAACTAATATTATCCCTGTGAGTTTTCATCATTCATTTATATCACTATGAAAGGCATTTGAGAAAGAAACAGAATGAATGATGAAAGTAATGTTGATAAATTAGCATGCATGAACAGAAAAAAATATATAGGTTGAAATCAATAGTTAAATGTATTGGTTAAATAAAAAGTGGATTTTAAAATTTCCTGTGGTATCTCTACATTTCTCTCTCCCTCAGCAAAAATTGGTTAAACTTTGTCTTCAGATATCATCTGATACTTCATTTTGGAAACATTATTCTGAAATCTCATTACAATGTTTCTACTTTTTGTGAGAGCTAGGCAAAACATTCAATGACATGGTTCTGTCTGGGAACAGCATTTTGAGCAAGACGCAAGTCAGAAAGAAAATTAGCCACCTGGGTCTATTTCTTCTCTCTTGGCTGTAAGTTGCTATGCTCACTATTATCAAAGGACTCCCAGGGACCCTTAAGGGAAATCTCTTCAGCAGAGTTTAGGAAACACAAATTAGCAGAAGTTTCTGAACATTTTTAATTAAAAAGGAGAAATATTGATACCACTTATTTTAAAATGTATATGATAAATAAAACAGTTTATGAAATGGAAAATAGTAGCCTTTCTGTTGGCGTTAGCAATGCAGTCCGACATAAAATGATGACTCAAGAAGCTATTCGCAATATAACTCCACTCAGAGCTGACACTGCCTACTGAATCATAAGCAAGCCAAAGTCCTTCCTTCTGGTTGATGGCAACTGGACAAGTCCAATCAAATACAGTTTCAATGGATATAGTCATAGACTCCAACTTGTTTTTTTACAAGTAGCAATATGAAAGTCTTCCTTTTTTTTCAAGCCATGCAAGTCTACTAAATAGATGATGGGGATGGGGGTGCTTGCATGTCTTCTGTGTTTCACAATAAATTTACCAATGAATATTCTGTCCTTATAAAGCTTCATCATTCGGCATACAGAGTGAGAGTATTTAAGCGATGCAAGTGGGTCCTGAGGACTGAAATGGGGGGTCACCCACCTTCATATCAAGGCTTTGTGACTTACTAAATGTGGTCATAAAAATATATCCTTGTTGATAAAGTAGGAATATCAGCATCTACTACACAGAGCTGTAAGGAAGATCAACTAGGTGGCATGCACATCAGGAATTGTTTCATTAGAATTTTATCTAAAAAGCCATTAGTTTCATAGCTTATAAAGAACTCTAAAAATAGTTTGTTGTTGTGAATCAAGAGAGACCCTTGTGAGGCACAGACACCTTAAAATAACCAATCAGTGGGATCAAAAAGTTCTGAAGGGTTAGGACAGAAGGAGGAACACAACCAGAGAACTGAAGGAGGATGTGGGATAATTGGTGGTGTGTTGGGGGGTTGCTATCAATGATAGGAAACTAACTGATTATGAATACCTGGATGGAAAAGCAATCTGCATGGTAAACGTTTACCCCATTCACAATAGTTTTTTTTTAATATTGCTACACAATCATAGAGACCCTTATTAAGCAAAATATATATATTTTAATGTGGAACTATTATTTCTGAACATTTCTCCATCTAAATCTATTCACTTATGAAGGTGGTTTTTGGATTTCCCTACAATCTTTGCCCCCAAATTCTGTATTCTTCAATTGACACCAACAGCAAAATAGTAATTTGGAACTTTAACCATGTTCTTTTTAAATGTTCAGTGCATTGGGACCAAAAAGAAGGCTGAAGGGGCAAGGGTAAGACTGTAATATAGATGGGCCAGGTTGTCCAGCCACAGCCAGTAGGATCCTTCTTGCTGTCCTCAAGGAATCAACCACTGCATTTTTGTGATGGCAAACATTTTCTGCACAAAATTCCCTGTTTGCTTGTTTTTTCTCTTCCCATAGATATCATTTGAAGCTTTCTTACAAATTCATCATAATAAACCCTCGTGATCTTCTTTGTGTTCTTTTTTCATATCTGAAAATACATTTTTTTAAATGTCACATTGAGTTTAGTGCTTACATTATCTCAGCCATCTGCAGAGGAGTGGTTACAGAGTGGTATAAAGGGAAACTAGATTACATGATTTAGTACAGGTTGGTTCCATGAAATTAGAAGTTATTTGTTCTTGAGTTTTGTTAAAATTTTTTTAAATTTTTAAATCTTTTTATTGGGGCCTCATACAACTCTTATTGCAATCCATACATACATCCATTGTGTCAAGCACACTTGTACATCTGTTGCCCCCATCATTATCAAAATATTTGCTTTCCACTTGGGCTCTTGGCATCAGCTCCCTATTTCTTCCCCTTCTTCCCTTTTGCCCCTTCCTTCCTTTTGCCTCTCCCTCATGAACCCTTGATAATTTATAAATTATATTATTTTATCATATCTTACACTGCTGACATCTCCCTTCACCCAGTCTATTGTCCATCCCCCAGGGAGGAGGTTAAATGTAGAACCTTGTAATTGGTTCCCCCTCTGCAGGTTTATCAAGATAAGGTAGGCTGGATAAACAATCTGGAAGAGAAAACAATGGACCAATGGTTCAGTTCTGGGGGACATGGAAGAGAGGGAGGTGGGGGAACTGAAGTGGTGTTAACAAACTCAGGTACAAGGGAACAATGAGTGTTTCAAAATTAGTGGCAAGGAGAGTGTGGAGGCCTGGTAGGGTATGATCAAGGGCTATGTAACTGAGAGGAATTAACTTTTTCTTGTTCTTTAAAAACTCTATCAAGATTACCCCTTTGGCATTCCCATGAAAAGCAGTAACCATAACCTCCAGAGCTTTCCTTTCCGACTTGAAATTGACTGGTCCAGCAGAATCCCTCAGAGGCTACTCTTATGATGGGATCTGTGCTTTGACAGCATTCTGAGGTGAAACCATCCATCCACGTTTATAACAGAGAGGAGGTGTCTGCCACTGTCTGCTGAACAAAGAAATATGTTTAAACAACCTGTGCATGCAAGCATGAAGTGGAACCCTAGTCGCCATGCTTCCTGGCCCACGATGTCATAGAGCAGAGCATGGATGCCAGCTGACCCGTCTCCATGCACGGCCGCTGGTTGGTGAGACCAACACTGTCTTCGAGCACGTCCCCCTCCAGTTACACATATTAATTACCTGTTAAATCAAAATTTCCTATGTAAACTCTCCAGACGCTCTTGCCACTTGGATCCAATATAAACTCATAAAAATCCAAACCCGCTGCCATTGTCACTATTCCAAATCCTAGCAATATTAGTGTGCAGAGTGGAACGAACGCACGAGGGTTCGAAGGTTCCGAACACAGTCACATCTTTCTTCTGAGGAGCAGTTGGCAGATCGAATGGGTGGCTTGACCCCTTCAGGGTATGCGTAAGAGTCATAATGCTCCAGGAAGATATTAGTACTTTCTTTTTTTAATTTTTTTAGTATTTTCTATGTTAGCCCAGTATTTGACTTTAAGAAAGCTGCAGAGAAAATTTGGTTTAAGTTTTAAGTGCTATCCAGGGCAATCCTGTCAGTGATCATTCAGCTAATTCTCTAAGATGCCAAAAATCCTGGGTCTGTTAGAAATTCAAATTCTGCTCTGAATTTTCTCTTTTTGATCAAGGTGTCTGTATAGAATCTTTGATCAAAATATCCGTTCATGGTAGCCAGACCCCCTCAGTTCTCCTAGTGTCCTGGCAGTTCTTCACGGAGGCGGTCAGTCAGTCAGATATCTAAATGTATCCCTAGACTACTTGCCCCACAGGAGCAATTGTTTACCTGCTTTTTGTTTTCTTGGTTGTGTTTGCAAGTAGTGTTACGCTTTCTTGGGAGGTTTTATTTATGTTTTTTCAGCCATTGCTACCATTGAGGATTCCCTCTCAGTATCCACTGTAACCGCACTTCATTGTGAAATCCGGGCAGGAATAAGTGACTCAATAGTAGTCTTGAGGAGGGCAAATCAAAAGTCAGGACACAGACTCTCCTGTAGCCTAGATGAGTACTCAGAGAGCAGTTTCCATGGGGATACCAACAGGGAAAAAACAAGGAGCTTTTGTATCGATCAAACTGACAATAGAAGAGTTCACCTTAACCTAGACATTTTCAGTTTTTGTTTTGAAGGATAAATATTAGAAGATTAAAGAACTAAAATAATTTCAAATATTCAGCACTATAGTCTTAAAGCAAGTAATAGGTGACAGGTTAAAAAGCTGTAATAAGGATGTATCTGAAACAACCAACATATCAATAATTGGAATTCCCAATGGCTATTTTGGAATAAAATGATCTCCAAAATATATATTATTTAAGCTATTAATGCAACAAGGAACATAATGACAGGTTAGGGTAATGTACATCTGATATATATTTGATTAATTGAACACTTCTCATTAAAATTTCTGTCATATTAGTATGCTTCTGTTTATGCTGAAATTAAAAATAGGAATATAGGTTATGTCTCAAGGTCATTTGAACATGAAAACTTATAAAAAGAGATTATATTAGAAATAATGTTCTAAATAAAGCACTTGAGAAAAATTTAGCCCGGTTTTAATATTGTTATCTTAGAAGTTCAGCCCAAATGCTCCTTAGAGGTAAGGTGGATGAGACACGGTCTCATGTATTTTTGATATGTTATCATGGAAAAACAGGCCCATGACAAGAAGCTCATGTTTGGTATCAAATATAAGCTTTCTATATTTTCAAATGTGCTTATGAGTACAAAGGTAATCTCAAGGTGCTGTAAAACATTGAGTTTTTTTTTGTTTGTTTGTTTTTAATAAAAAAGAAAGCAGTATTCATGTATTTCAAAGGAGATCACTTGCCGCTTTCTAAGTCTTTGGAAATTTAGATAGAAATAAAACATGAGTTTAATTAAGAGGAATCAGAAGAAACTGAGACGTGAAAACAGAATATTATTACAAACGTTTTTCTTGACTTTTGGCTAAGCTTTAAATGCAAACTCCCACCCATTTTCACTGAAGTAATTCAGACTCCTAGTGATCCTATACGACAGACTGGGACTGTCTGGTAGGCTTCCCAGGCTGTAAATCTCTCAGAAGCAGTCTGCCACAGCTGGCTCCCCCAGGGCACCTGATGGCTTCACAGCCGGCATCTTTGATTTAGCAGTCAAGATGGTTTCATCATCCTATGGACATTTTATTAATGTTCTTAAAGAGGATTATGCAATATTATAGGTAGGATGATTCATATGACTATGTGGAATGTTAATGTTATATTGATGTGTTGATTTTGTTATAGGAGTGGAATTGTCATAATATCAGATTGGAGAGTCCCGTCCCCCCCCACATACAAAAGGACCATCTGTTTTCACTTTTGCATTTCCATACCTATGACTGAGCTTGCAACCAAAAGGAGAGGCTTAAATAAATTATTTATAGCCACTTTTTAAATCAGGCTATAATTTGCATTTTTCCCATTTGTCTCCTTATTTTCCTAGGACACATCTTATAATTTAGCATGTGTTTATTAAACAACAACATATGCATGAAATATGCTGGGTGCTATGAATGCTACTCTCACCCAGACCCTGTGAATAAGGATCACAGGAGTGTACACACACACAGGAACATAGATGAATTATAAATATAAAGATCATTTCAATTTAGTAAGATCTATTGGGAGAGCTAAACAACTGTGAAAAAACCATTACACTAATAGCACATTATTGAGGGCTCACTCTTTGATTGTGAGGTATTAAGGCATTTATCTATCCTTAACCACTTAGGGGGCAGGAGATCAGATACATAATTAGAGAACAGAAGTGTCCAGCTGTTTTCTTCTTTTGTAAATGGAAATAAGTGGTTATAATTTTCAGCACAAGAGTTTGGAGATACTTAGTAAGAGAACTTTCAAATATTTCAAATACTCTAGAATTAACCTATGTGACAGTGAGATACAGGCCACTCTCTATCAGAGGTAGACTGAAGTAAGGATGGAACAAGGGTGAAGATAAGACTACTGGGGATTTAATGTTTGTGGGTGGGAGTGGGGCAGATAGAAGAAGCTGGAAGGTTTCATTTGATCTATCGAGGCAAATCCAGATCAAAATGACTAGATGAAAGCAGACTTTAGCTGTTTTACTGATTTATTTTCAGTATGTTGAATGCATACTAAGTAGCAGACATTTAAGATATATTTTATTTGAATTAGTGAATAAATAACACACTCAAAAATAATTAAACAGGGAATAGTTTGTCCCTTCCTAGTCATTCACTCAAATTATATCCCCTGTCATGTGTCTCCTTAGAAGCATTTTCTGTATCCAAACCCACATGGGTTACTTACTGTCTAACATTCCTATTGGAGCCTTTTTGGCATCGTGGGTTACATATTTGGCTGCTTACTAGAAGGATCCCACTTTGAAACCATCAATAACTATGCAGGAGAGAGAGGGGCTTTCTAACTGTACAGAGCTATAGTGTTGGAAAACCACAGGGGTCTTCCACTCAATTCTGTAAGTTCTGAGTCACAATCGACACCACAGTTGTGGGCTTGAAAGAAATCTTCAAATAAAATGAAATACATAGGTAGTCAAGGACTATTGCTTAATTGTTTTATCCCTGTGTTGCCACCACTTTTAGCAATGTTTCCCAATTGTCCTCAACCAGTGGCCTTTATATTGAGTCTGACTCAGAGGGACCTATGGGATCCAATGACATTTCCTGGAACTAGTCTGCCAGAACGTTCTTCAAATTTTTTAGGTAGATTTTGAACCACTGTCTTCTTGCTTATTGCCAAAAAGCCTAATCATTTTCACTTCCCAGGACTCTTGAAATTATCCATAGACGTTGGCAAAAGAGTCCTTTCCCATAGTTCTATGCTTTATAGGTCCTAAATTCAGATATCCACAATGTATATTCATCTTATCAAGTGTGAAATCCATGAGAGCAAATGGATTTGCCTACCGTAAGCTTTTACCTCTTCTCTCTATGCCATATTCAAGGTACTTCCAGACTCTTAATGTAAAAGCCCCTGCGACTATGTCTTTGGTTTATATGGATATTTCTTCTCTCTGAACACATGATGGATATGAAATGATCTTAGTGAAGGAAGGTACAACTGAGTACCCTTGCCCAATTTTCTAAATAATTAATGACTTCCATTTATTCCCCTCATACTTAGATAATTGAATCATAAAATTTGCTAAATGTAGTACAGCCATACAGAGACCTTTCTAAATAAGTTGGAGGAGAACCTCTGGGCAGTGGTCCAGGACTCAGTGGCTAATGGAAAGGGCAGTGGTTTTAATCGTGTGTATACTCTAGTGGAGTGCGGCCATCTGCTTTTGCCAAGATTTACAACTTTGCAGAGTCTAGGGGCAGGTCTACGATATCCTGTAGGCTTGAAATCATTTGGAATCAAATGATGACAATTGGTTTGCTTTGGGGTAAATGATTTTGAAAATGAACCTGTGAAGCATATCTGCTTTCCATTACTAGAGATATGAAGGCTTAGAATTTAAGTCTGGAGTGGGTTTGGGGTACAGGTCCAGGAAATCTGTGCCTTGGATATTTGTGAAATTGAATGTTAAAATGAGATATGCAGATAAGTGTAAAAGCCTTAGTACAGAATCATAGAAATGTTCATTAAAAATTAATTAAAGTGCTACTCAATTATTTCTCAGCATACCCATATTATTCACTTTCAAAAGCACGACCCCTTCTGTGAGTCTTGTCTTGGCCCCATGCCATCTGGCGTCAGAGACCATCTCAGGAACAGATCTGATACATGAACCCGGGACCTTAGATGAGCTGCGGGCGACAGAATAAATGCTATATCTGAAAAAAACCAAAAGGTCACTTCAAAGACACGAAAGGAAGAAAATACCAGATGACCATCATAACAGACTTTGAAACCTAATCTTGAATGCAGAAAGGCTGAAACAATGGGAAATAATGAACACATTAAACAGATCATATCAAAAGGCAGCTAGACAAGACAAAGTAAGGTATTTTCATACAATGTGCAAACAAGTGGAATAAGAACACCCAGTGTGAACATACACTTGTAAAAAGTATAAAATTTTTAGCATACTTCAAACCAAGAGAGAATGTTGAGGCTTGAGCTATGGGCAAAATATTGATTGACACAGAAAAGGTTCAAAGTAGATGAAAAGAATGCACAGTTACTGAATCAAAAATAATGGGAAGCCATCCAGCCGTCCCAACTTTCTGCCGAGCAAATAATCAGAGAGGTTGGCCTGTATGCGGACCAGCATGCATCGAGTTTACAGAAAGGGTCTTTGGCAGCTTGTGATACGCGGATGGCCCAACTTGCGCGATGAAAGTGCAAAGCTCTTGGAGCCCTTACTGATGAAGAGGGAAGACTACAGTCTTTGTTTGGATTACATTTCAATACAGAAATAAAACAAAAGTCACACGGGATAAATAAACAGCATCATAACGGAGAAAAGACTGGAGTCGTGAAGGATTTCATTTTCATGGTATCCATCCTCAATTCTCATGGGGGCAGCAGTCCGTAAGTCAAAGGTCTTATTGCATTACGTAAATATGCTCCTTAAGACCGCTTTAAAAGGATGAATAGCAAAGATGCTACATTGAGAACTAAGGTGTGTATAACCCAAGTTCTGATATTTTCAATTTTTGCATATGCATTTAAAAGCTGGGAAATGAGTAGAAAACATCAGAGTATAGTCACATTTGAATTATGGTGTTGATTAAGAATATTGAAAGTACCATGAACTGTGATAAGAACCCCCCAGCCCCCAAATGCGTGTTGTAAAGGACAATTGGTTATTCCTTGGAAGACAGATGGTCAAACTTAATCTCTCTCATCTTTGGGCATGAGATCAAGCAGTGGAGGTCCCTGATCAGCAATGGGAGGATCAACAAGACACATGAGGATGCTCAGCAGAAGGCTCCAGACAGTAGCCTCATTAATGGGCTCACACATAGCAGCCATTGTGAGGATGGCAGAGGAACTGAGAAGTGTTTGGCTTTGTTTTGTTGTACACACGGTTCTTCCCAGTTAGTACTATCAGCAACGCCTAACAACAGAGACAAAACCCTTCCCGAAGAATTTTCTGATTTAAAGAGTGGCAAAATGGCAGTTTTTGCATCCTCAATGAACACAACTTGTGTTCCTTTTTAATACCCTCTGATTTTGGAATTTAAAATAGTCTGAATGGGCAATGCCAGAGCTAGGGGGTGAATGAGAACAGGTTTTCCAAAGAAATTCCTAAAGGAGTGCCCTTGCTATTCTCAAAAAATCAGCAAATGATGGGGTGGCACAGGGTGGGGTGGGGTATCCTAGGTACCACTTGTCTGCCTTTCACAAATGTACATGTTAATTTTCTGGAAACTTCTTAATAAGCTTTTGTGATCCTCCTATGCCCTTGGAAAAAGTTCATCCAGATTAGCCCTTTATATACTTTGACCAACTCATATGACATGATCCACAAAGACAATGCTCTATATCCTATTTTAGTGAGCAGGGTCTTAAAAGCTCATGAATAGTCATTTAAGGTACAATTATTGATATTTCTCTTTCTCAAAAAGAAGAGTACTGAAAACTGAACACTCATGAGGACAATTAGTACCATGAACTAATGAACCTGAGGAGCATCAGTCACCATGACCCGAAGACCAGAAGAACAGGATGATGCCTGGCTACACTGCCAAATGCTCAGAAAGAGATCATACTAGAAAGTCAGAGAGAGTGGGGGGGAAAATGGAGATGGAAAGCATAAGAAAAGATGGAGAATGCCATTTGGTGTAATGCCTGAGAATATGGCCCAAGTCAACCTTTAGATCTGATAATTACCTCATTTCCATGGCTCAATTTTCATACACGCAATAGACATATGAGGGGACAATAGCATTAGAAATGCATGCCTACCTTAGAAAAAACAACCATTGGAAACCACAAAGGCAGCATTTTTCCAAGGGCAATATTCAGAATGGTTAACCAAAGAAAACGTGTGTGTGTGTGTGTGTGTGTGTGTGTGAGAGAGAGAGAGAGAGAGAGAGAGAGAGAGAGAGAGAGAGAGAGAGAGAGAGAGAGAGAGAGAGAGAAGAAAGAAAGAGAACAAGAAGGAAGTGCTTTCATTGTGGGGATTTCATTGTGGGGTAGTAAACCTTTGCCAGTTCACAATTAAACGTAAAAGGAAAAACAAAACAAAAATCCTTCTTTGAAGCACCAAAATTAGCAATTGTCAAAATTTCTGAGCTGACCACTCTGCCTTGAATTTAACTGACCCAGCTGACCTCAGACACCACTGTTGGATCTTTGTTCTGTGAAGGAACCTGAAAGAGACTAAGAAATGTCTGTTTCTGAGAGAGCTTTCCTGCTACTGTCCACTGATATCATAGACATTTTAAATACATTTTGTTTGGAACGGACCTGTTTCATATGTAAACTGGTGCCTGAGTAATACCTTTTGATTTATTGTTTCATGTCATGGCAAAATGTGAAAGTCATTCTTCTGATAGATTCCCCCACACCACCCAGGATGTCCCTATTTTTAATTAATATGTGATATTCCTTATCTAAAAATAAATTCTCTATGCAGAGGCCAGACTCATTATCAGAAGAAGGAGTAGGACCAGTCAGCAGAACAGGGATGATGGGGGCAGTATATAAGTCAGAGCCTGAAGACAGGCTAGAAATTACATTTGTTGCTTGTTTGATTTTAATACTAAAGCGAACTGGCAATTATTCTAGGCTGTTGTGTATGTCCTGGAATGATGAAATAGAAAGCATTAGACGAACTCTGAGAAAGTCAGGAAACAAGGCAAAGACCACGAATTGGCCACAGAAGATTCCATTCACCGTATCAGTGTTCTTGAATTATGACTGTGGTTTGTTAGCAATCTTAGTAAAATCTTAGTCATGTCTTTCTCCCACAGAGCGGCTGGTGAGTTCAAACTGCAGAACTTGAGCTTAGCAGGCCAGTGCTTAAGCATTGCACCACCAAGGGCACTAATTAGTACTGTAAACTGAGTTCTCTAAAAATGTTCAGCTCATGGAGTATAGGAAACAATATATATCGTATCTAACAATAATGAGTAAGTTTCCACTTTTACTTTTGCTCATCACCTGCAAGGCAGAAAAATGAATTCTATACCTACTCCCCTCAGGCATTTTACACTTACAGCACTAGTAAAATAAAACCAGCTCTCTGCTTATTTTGGACATTAGCAGCATGCAAATGCTAGGGTGTGAGATGAAAGTATCTCTAATTGTGATGGTCATAGTCATGTGTCAACTTGGCTGGGCCATGATTCTGATCTTTATCAATTATGTAATGATAGAGTCCTCTTTTAATTGTGATCTGATGTGATCATCCTTCATTTTGCATAGTATTAATTTTCACATAATAACCCGGTCTGTGTCACCTTGCCATGCAAGAAATGAGAAGTAGTGCAGAAATAAAATGATTATTATCGGTGGAAGGTATTTTGCTTATAATAATATGTATTTGCCAAATTAGAAAAAAACTTATCAGCAGCATAGAGCTCACTGATGAATGAATTTTGCTAATGAACACTTCAAATCATAAACATGGAATGAAATTTATAATTTGGTATAAAAGTCAAATTAAGGAGGCTCATTAACTCTGCAGATCCACTGGTAACACCAAATGTCAAATAATTCATTCATAAGTTGCTTAAAACACTTGAAAAACATGCAAATTACTCATTACTGGGCTCATTTCAAGTTTTTCTTTAGTTTTCTGAAAGGATTGTATTTTTCAACTGTGAGACTCCAAAAGTTTAGCTACAAAGTGATTATGCTAATGAAATCAGAAGAATGCAATTTAGTCTGACAGTAGGCTAGGTTCTCAAATTAAAGGGCTGTCCCATTGTATTAAATAGAGTGCATTTATCACAAATAAACACTCAATATATTTAATATTATATGCAATAGAGAAAGAAAATGAATCTTTACGGAGTTAGAAACAATAGACACACAGCTTTTGCTTTTAATTGCCTAATCTACAATTTTTGAAACAATGCTGCCCTTAAGCATAACCAAAATTTAATAAAAGTTCCTTCTTATTAAGTTGAGTGGTCACCGAACTTAATTTAAAACATTTAAAAAGCATTTTCAAAATGATGCATAAACATCTGTGGTTTATATTCAGACATCAGGGAAATCATGAAAGCTTCAATCTTACTAAACAAGAATAAAATTTTAATAGCTAAGATACACTATACTTTTTAAAAGAATCACAACATTTGGTTTTAAAGTAATCTTGAACTAATTCATCTAAATAAATTCCTTTTAGTACTTTTCCATATATATGTAGAATTCCTATTTTATTGCTGAATGTTCTGAACACAGCTTCCTACAGATCCGTTGCAGCCTACTTTTTAGACAATTTCTGTAAGACTGTCAGTCTTTATCAGGTTAAGGTGCTAATTAAGGTCTAATTTTAGATACAAACTTAATCATTATGTATGCTATGAATGAATAAACAGAACATATTTATGATTTCTACCACGGATGCGGCTCTAATTTTATAAACAAAAATTTAGATTTACATTAAAAAAAATAATTTCCTTAATTTTGTCTAAAAATACAAAAATGCTAAGTTGATTTTCTACACTATCATGTTCTTGACAAGTGATTTTCTTTTTAAGTGTACGTTTGACCTTTGAACTGTGTTGAAGTTACCAAGTCACTTCCACATGCTCTCTAAATGAGATTCAGCCCTCCCTATCAATATGCTGCTTGAACTACAATATTGAGGAAGAAGCATCACTAGTTGAGCAATCTCAAGGTCCCTCCTTGCTTAAAGCGCCAGTAGAGGCCCACCAAGCCAAGACCAGAGACAGAGCCAAGAGCAGCGCAACTCTGAAAAGACGATGACACGGTGAAGCAGAGCCGCTGGTGAGCTTCTCGACCCAGGAAGACCAGAAACCAAGGGACCACGTGGTTGAATTAACTAGGACCCAAGAGAAAGGCTTGTCTCTGAGGAGAGGCGCGTCTGTGCACCAATGACTGTCTCTACCGTTACTGATCCTTGTTTGAGATTATCTGTTAACAGCTCCAATAAACCCCCATTATTGTGAGTTTTGTCTGTCGGTTCTGTGTGGCCACTGTAATGACTTATCTACTCCAGCAGCCATGTTTGGTGGCAGAATGGGGTAAAAACAGCATGGAGAGGGGAAGTGTGGCCGACTTCTGCCTTGTTGGGGTGGTCAGTTTTGGGCAAATGTGAAGATTGACTCTCCCCCTTCATTATGAGTCAGAACTGACTTGACGACCCCAAACGACAGCATATATCTAGATCTACATCTAGATCACCTGCATCCAAATCTCTATTTGGATCTGTAGCTGTATCTCTATCTCTGTACACATGCATAGATATATAATACTAAATTCAAGAGAAAAATCATCCATGATAGAGCAACCAAGCACACAAAGGTATGGACAGAGTTAGACCAGATATATATATTTTTAATTTAGCAATAAACTACATATATAGATTATATACAAAATTTATATCTATATAAATTTCTCAAGGATTTTACTTTACTTGGATTCACAATTAACACTCATGGAAGCCAAGACTAAGAAGTCAAACAACATATTGCATTGGACAAATCTGGGATAAGGGTTCTCTAAAGTGTGCAAAAGCAAAGATGTCACAGATCTATATGCAATTGTGGGGTATGGAAGACAGATGGGGGTAATGCATAGGAGGGCTCCAAAATTTTCACTTAGTTTCCATATGCGAGACATTCCACTAGAAAAAAACAAAATGTAAATCTACAATTTTATAAATTGGAAAAGAGCAAGTGTCTTATGAGAAATCATAAAACCTGACCAGCGAAATGAAGGGCAATATGGAAGGCAAAACTCGTGTCTTCAAATAATGAAAAAGCCCCGTGCTTGCTTCGGCAGCACATATACCAACTAATGCAAAAGCCTGCATGTGAGAGAAGTAAGAGTCAATCTGCTGAGTCCCAAAGACAGCACTGAGATCAATACCTGGAAATGAACGTTGCAAAGCAAAGCTTATTATGCTACATACAAAAAAAAAATCTTGCAAGTTAAACTTCCTAAATTGAGGATGGATGGGAGCTGTGATTTCTCCAGCTGTAGAGACGGCGAGAAGGAATCTGGCATAGTTTCCCTAGAGGTTCTCGAGAGAAGGCTGACAAAGGTTGGACTGGGTGTCTTGTCATACTCAGCAGCTCTGGGAATCAATGGCTTATTATATAGGAGTCTTCTCCTTCCACTGGTACTGCCCAGGCAGTGGAAGGTCTTTTACGAAAATCAAATTAGAAAGTATCCTGTTCTCCTTGTTCCGGGTCCTATTCAGGATACTTTCTTATCTCATATTTCCCTGTGTAAATCTGGTGATTATCCAAGCCGCCAAAGCTGCCCGCTCCAGAGCAGAGGATGGGGCTACACTACTCTGGAATGTCACACCTAAGTCTGATGGTGACTCTGAGTGCCAAATGGAAGTGGAAGTAATTATAGTGGACATTTGGTATCGATGTGCAAATCAATAAGTCAACTGAAAGATACATTGGTGTGTGGAGAAAACAATATGTGAAAGAGAGGGTATCCATTGAAGAGATTAAGAAACTTCTAGACACCAAAAATTCTTAGTAATATTTATAAAATTCTTGCTTGAATTCTTTGTAGGTTTTTTTTTAAAAAGAAAGCATGTCTACATGTTGACCATGGTGGCACTTGGTTTACAGATAGATTAAATTCTGTGCACTCTCTTGTGGATATGGTCTAGTTTATCCAGATGGAGGATGTGTCTTTAGGAAATTTTCCACTTTAAGAAGCATTCACCTTCCAAACTGAATTTAAGATGTGCAAAAGTTGTATTTTAGCTGACTTTTCTAAGGAAATTAACTGATTACACAGCCTTAATCCCTGAGTAACACAGTTAAACACCAAGTCTGCACTTGCTTGAAACAGCTGGTGCAAATGCCAGGTATTGGTCTCATCTCAAAACATGCTCATCTACACACACACACACACACACACACACACACACACACACACACAAACACACACACACACACACTCTCTCTCTCTCTCTCTCTGTCTCTCTCTCTCTCTCTCTCTCTCTCTTCTCTCTCTCTCTCTCTCTCTATTACACATACACACACAAACGCACACACAAACACAATGTCTCCTAAAGAACATTCTTTTCCCATCAAATCTCTGAAAATTACATGAAATGTCCAGATGTTTTAATGGAAGTAATGGAAATGCCATTTACATCTATGATGAAGTAAGCAAAGTATTGGCACGAAACATTTTCCTATTTCTTGATATGTTTTATAATGATTTTTAAAGTAATTTTTATGTTAAACATGCAATGCATCACAAAAGTCAAGGAATGAAGTTATATATATACCTTTTAAAGAGACAATTTAATTAGGCTAAGTGAATTGTCAGTATATAATGAAGAGAGGCACATTTTTATTTTTTAATCACTTTATTGGGGCTCATACAATGCTTATCATAGTCCCTACATCCCCCCATTGTGTCACACACAACTGTACATTCTTTGAAGAGGCACATTTTTAAACACTGAAAGCAACCACCCTCTCCACCACGACCAGAAAAACAACAAACAAATTTTAAACTCATTGCCATTAAGTAGATTCGAACTCATAGAGCCCCTGTGGGACAGAGGAGAATTACCCCTGTGGATTTCTGAAAGAGTCACTATTTATGGAAGTAGACACAATCATCTCTCTCCTATGATGCAGCTGCTGATTTCGAACTTTCGACCTTGTGGCCAGCAGCTCAATGATACCAGGACTCACTACCGAAGGAAAAGTTGTATAATATATTTAATTGAGAATTGGCTTTTCTCAACAATTATAAAACAAACTACTAGTCCAATTTAAACTTAAAACACACACAGAGAAAAACAAGACTCATTTGTTATAGTAATACCCAATATATAAACATTTTTTCTTTTTACAGATAAATAATACTATCATTAATTTAGGTGCTCAGTGAGCATCACATATTTCTTTACAAATCACCATCTGTTTTCCCCCAACATTTATCTGCTGTTTTTATATTGTGGAGCCTACACATTGTCGTGATGCTGGAGTCTGTACCACTTATGTTTCAAAGCTACTGTCTGTCAGGACAAGTGCTGAGCGATGCTCCCTGAGGCTGGAAGACAAGCAAAACATGACTTGATAAGCTCCTCCTCAGTCGAGTCGGCCATAATGACATCGATGAAATAAAACCATTGCTGATGGGGCACTACTCAAAATAAGAAGAAATACCCAAACACATCCATTAATAATTTGGAATGTGGGATGTATACAGAATGTAGCTAGAAAAATTGGAAAGTCATCAAGACTTAGAATGATGTCCAAGGCCATTTTCAGTTGGACAATCATATTTCAGGAAGGTCTACTAGACCAGGAAGACAGATTGCAAAGGAAAGATTGCATACATCATAGAAAGGACATTCAAGATCTAGCCTGAAGTGCAGTGCTATTAGTAATTGAATAATAGTCATACACCAACAAGGGAGATAGTTGGAATAAAAAATTGGAAATAAAGGAGGATCTCTAATTGGAAAATATGTGACAGAAATGACACAGGTGAGTGTGTGATAAAAATTTTGCAAGATTTACCCCTTGTCCATTGCAGACAGCATTTTTCAGCAACAGTTGTATGTACGTGAACTTTAACACAAAGAATACACAGAAATCAAATCAACTGCATCTATGAAAAGAAACTAAGGGTAAGCTCATTTATCTTTAGTCAGAAACAGGAAAGGGATTCACTACAAAACTTGCTCCTATGAAAGTTCAGGTTGCAGGTGAAGAAAATTAAAACATACCCCGGAGAGCCAGGTTAGGACAGAGCCCAACTGCACCCTGGGGGTTTCCAAGGCTGTAATTCTGTAAGGAACCAATTGTTGCATCTTTTCTCAAGAGGCAGACAATAGATTTGAACCTTTCAGCTAGCAGCCAAGACCTTTAACTGTGCAACTAGGGGTCACTAAATAATGATATCCAAAAACAACAATAAAAACAAACTTAAAACCATTGCTACTCAGTTGATTCTGACTCATCGCTACCCAATATCGGACAGATTAGGAACGTTTCTTAGGGTTTTTGAGATTGCACATGTTTAAGGGAGAAGATTCCCTCATCTTTTTCCCGAATAGAGACGGACGTGCTTCGATCATTGACTGTGTAGCCTACAGAAAAAAGTTTAGCCCACAAAGACACTAGGGTGCCTATGACATATCAAATACTTAATTATTTGGTCTGTTCATCCTTCTACACCAAGCGTCCTGTGTACTCACTTACTATAAAGCTTCATTTAAAAAATCATATTACTCATTTTTCTGTCATCAATTTGCTTCTTTGGGCCTGTGTATAAATGTTTAACCCATCAAAACTCAACCCATTTGTTCCAACTTCGGAGAAAACTATCCTGACTACCCCAGCATCATCCCTCACAAGAATACATCATCCTGCACTAGGTAGAGGGTCTCTCTTCTGTGTCCCAACAGGGCCTCGTAATGACCTCTATCTTAACACTTGTCACATTGTTCACCAGGCTCTCTCTCTAATGAGATAGATGTCTTAAAGGAGGTCCCTGTCTCATTCCCTACTGTTTCCCTGGCAATTGTCAATGATCCACACAGAGTTAATTCACCCTATGGCACTGAAAGGATAATATTGTTCACATTAAACTTCAACTTTTTTTCTGCCAAACCAATGTTTCTTTATTCAGTTTTAAGGAAAAACATTTCATTTTAGTCATTTTTAAAAGAAATATTTCAGATCAAATAAATATTTTCCAGTCATTTATTTTTTCATATTTCACTCACTTTAGCTACATTTATTTAATAGTTCAGAGGAGTTTGTTATTGAGATGATTAACCATTAATTTGCTGACTCAGCATGTGAGATGTGAGATGAAGTATATGATTGAATATGCTTCCTATCTCCTTACAGTGTCTACTCTTAAGAATGTCTGTTTCTGGTAGAAAAAATTAAGAGAGAATGACAAATAGTGAATTTTTGAAAAATATGAATGTCTTCAAACTTCCTCTTAATTTTGTAAAAAGAAAAATATATAATTTTCTTTTAGATGAAAGAAGAGTATAAGGTCTCTATAATGTCTTAAAATTTACAATAATGAGTGGCATTTTTACTAGATTTTTGTTTGTTTTGTTTTTATTTTGTTTAGTCTTAATTTTCTGCCCAGATTTGATAATCCAATACAAATTGTGTTAAAACCCACAAATCATATGGTTCTTTTTAACCCAAGATACTTTTAAAGGGTCAGATTATTATAGCTTTAGAACACACTATAATTGCACATTTTCGGAATTGGTTTGTGATCCACTGTATCCTGCGAACATCAGGTACATTCAGTTATACACAATCCTGTACTGGCATTATTGTTCTACAGCCATGCTCCTGCCAAAATTATTTACCCAGATATGAGACCAGTTTCCTCATCTGTAAGAATATTTTCATTTCTTTGCCTATGCTTCAAGATATACCTAATTTAGTAAACTCTATGAATACATTGTACATACAATTTTCACTGGCTAATTTTCAGGAAAGAAGCTAGCCTTCTTCCTAGTCTGTCCTACTCTAGAAGATTCACTGAAATCTGTTCACAATTGGTAACTCTCTGGGTAGCTGAAATACTGGTGGATCAAAAATACCAATAATCATGACCATGGAAAAGGACCAGGAAACATATTGTTTTGCTATTCATAGGATCTTCATGATTCATGTCTGATGACATGGTACTTAACAATAACCACCATAAACATAATGAACAGAAAATCCTTGACAGATGGAAAGAAAGACAAAGAGAAAAAACCTTTCCGTAGGGTTCGCATGCTGAATTCATCTAGCCCCCCAATGTGGCAGAGAAGGAATTCTCCTTTGTCAAAGTCTCCCTCTCGTGGTATTTCTCCTATGGCAACACTGCATCTCTAAGATGCACAAGGAAGGTGTGCATTCTACTACTCGCCCCAATGCTCCTCTCAGTGTTCAACTTAGCTAAATATCATGCAATTCATTTTCTTGTCAAACAAAAGGCCTATACTCCAATTAATAGAAAATATTTGGTGAGAATATTCCAAATATCTGTGTGCTTTTGTTTTTGTTTGTTATCATCAAATCTATTCTGACTTGTGGCAATCTATGTATCAGAGTAGAGAAACTCCATGAAGATTTTTTAATAATCATTTTATTGGAGGGGACCTTACAACTCGTTACAATCTACATATCAATTGTATCCAACATATCTGTACATATATTCCATCGTTCTTTTCTAGACACTTAGTTTCTACTGAGCCCTAGGGATCAGCTCCTCTTTTTTCCCCTCCCTCCGTCTCCCATCCCTTTGTGGCCCCTTGATTGATTTTAGATGGCTAATTATTTTCAAATCTCACACTGACTGCTGTTTCCTTCCCTCTGGTGTCTGTTGTTCTTCCCCCTGGAATGGGGGGATGGTAAGTTATGTGCCATTCTTTGTAATTGGTACCCTCCTCTCCCACACCTCTCTCTCCCTTTCTGCTAGCCTTTTGGTATCTCTATTTCCATTTCTGTTCCTGGGTACCATGTGTTGTTTTATCTCTTGCCTATAATCTATGTACATGTTCCTGTCTAGTCTAGATTGGGAAGTGGCACTGGGGGTCATGAGAGCAGGGGGTGAGGAGGCCTCAAGGGATCAGAGGTATACTGTGTGACCCATTAGTGCTCTATTGTATCCTGATTGACTCAACCCATCCCTGGGGCCCCTCTCTGGGGGGATGTTCCATTGTCCTCAGATGGGCTTAGAGGTCTCCACTCCAATCCCTCTCCATTCTCACCAATGCATTTTTATTTGTTTACTATTTATTGTGAGTCTTCTGATGCCATTGTCCTATCTAGAAGATGCCTCATGATACAACTGGCTGGTGTGCTTCTTCCATGTAGGCTCATTGTTTCACTGTTCGATGGCTGCTTGTTTAACTTCAAGCCTTTAATAACTTAGACACTATATTTTTAATAGCCGGGTACCATCCTGTCTTCACCATATCTGCTTATGAACCCTCTTTGTCTTCAGCGAACATGTAGGTGGGTGAAGGGGGCAATGAGCATCACAGAATGTCAATTTGTTAGAACAAAGTGTTCTTGTATGGAGGGAAGGTATGAACCGAAGCCCAAGGCCTATCTGCAGCTTCAGTGTATTGCCTTATAAATACATGTACATAGGCCAATACCACTATTGTAATAGACGAATGTATTTGCATAAGTGCACACCTCTGTTAAGCTCCCTATCCATGCCTTTGCTTCCTAGAGGTTGCCTCTGTTGCCTTTTGCCTCCTCCCACCCCGCCTACACTATCCCCTTCTTCCCCCTCTTAGTGCCTCCTCTCCACTAGCTTGGTGTTGCTCTAATACTCACAGGATCACTACCCTCTCCTAGAGGCTGCTTCCTCTTCCTCAGTTGTTCCCCTGTCTATGACTGCCATCCGCTCATCACACCCTTCTCCCCATCTCCTTCTTCCTCCTCTACCTTCCCAGGCCATTGGCCCCATTAAGACTGGACCTTTTAGAAATCCAGACCTATCTTTGGAGGTTCCCTCTGGCTGAGTTCAAATGGCCAAACTTGAGCTAGTACTTGGAAATATAATTGTTTACACTATTAACTACTGTGATAGTTTCTTGTGCCAGCCTGGCTGATAAACACAAGTAGAATTAACTGAAGGGCAGAGGGATAAATGGCTCGCTGACCTCACCCTGGTTGTTCTATGCCTCAGTTTAAAGGGGTACACTACCTGTGGGATGCCTAGCCTGTGGACTGTGTCGCTATAAGTTGAGGTCCCTTTAAGCCCACACGATTGGAATGTTCATCTCTGGAGCTGGAGACCGACAGTTGATGACAGTTGGGGACCTGCCTTGCTGTTTGCTGCCTGGACACATTTAGCCCAGCTCTCTCTACAGAAGGGGACTGGCAACTGGCGGTTCTCAAGCCTTAAAGGACTGCTAGTGTCTCACTGCTTTATAATTTAACTGTTAATTTCGTATATTATCTATCTGTATATAATTTAACGATTCATTTCTTATAATATATCTATATTTATAAATATATTTATATATAATTACTAGCAATCTGGTTTGTCTCTCTAGAGAACCCTGTCCAACACAGCCACCTCCATAAACTTCTATGTTTCCAGATTTGTTAATTTCACACACACTGGAATTTCCTCCCTACTTCATATCTTTCACAAAGTCTTTCTTTGAATTTTCTCCTTTCTCTTAATTTGAAAACCTCTGTCTGATAAAATTCATCCAAATATTCCCTTAAAAATAGTTATTTCTAAATCAAGCATCCCTCACTAGACTAGATACTTGAGGAAAGATACTAGGTCTTAATTATACTAGCACTCCCTTGTACATCATTATTTGAGTCTATGGAAATACATATTGCTAATGTGATAGATCCTTAACAACATGAATGATAACAGAACACTTTCAAGATATAACAGTGAACAGGCATGATTTTGAAATTTGCAGCATTTTAATATTAGCAAGAGTAGAAATTAATTCATGATTAATCTTTTTTTAATTTCAAAATCTTCCTGTTAGTTTAGCTAATACTACTTAAATTATAATTTAATTGTTTTTCAGTTGAAAAAGCACCTAAATTCTTTATATAGAAATCCAAAAACACTACATTAGTTCACAGTCCAATTAACCATGAAAATAGGTTCAAAGGTGAGTAATGATACACAATTTTAAGTGGTAGGCTAGGGCAGTCATTTGAATGAAAGTCTTTGAATAGAGTGCATTGATTTCATGTAGCATTAAATATCATCATCTGACTTTGACCCTTCTAAACGATTATACAAAGGACTCACCTGGCCCATAGTTATTAGCAACAATAGTATAGAGAGGTGGAGTTCAGCTTGCGAAAGCTTCCGCTTCTCACTTACTGCATAAGAATAACAATTTCCGCTAGGGTTGTTTGTTGGTGAGAACTTTGCCATTTAAAGATCAACCCCCCCACCGTTGAATAAAGTTAAAAGAGATGTACAACTACAAAAGCAGTAATGTTTATAAAGGACTTACTAAGTTATAACACTTGATAATTTTACACTATCCTTTCACATATAACAACCTTGAAGAATGTATTCTTTCTCTCCCACTCCTGAAATCCAGACTCTCTTGTCCATACTGTCTTCTAATGCTTGTGGCTGAGGAACATATGTGTGTTAAATATTCTATATTATATCTTAAATATGCTCAGATTTTTCAATTCAGCCTCAAAATAATGTGTTTTAAAAAACCCTCCTTGTCTAAAGATTGTCAGCAACCCAGCAACTAGGTGACTAGAGAACACAAAATGGTAGTTTTCCCAGCCGGGTAGGAGTCATTTAATTTGCACATGACACGGCATTTCATACCTGATAGCATCTCATAGTTGTCTGGAAAGCCAAATCATGCCGATGTCTTATTCAATTTATACAGCTAAGTTTATGAGGATGGTTTCCTATCATGGTACCTAAAATACTACTGAATCTTTATAATTTAACTGTTATTGTTATTTCCATACAAATAACCAGATTTAAGCAAGGAATTAAGAATAAAATGATGTTTCCAAATTGTATACAATAGTCTTTTACTACAATCATTTTAAATAGCCAGAGTAAGTCTTGCACTTCATGATACAAACCAGAGCCTTCCAGTCTAGTCATCATGTACCAAACACTAGCACTCTACAGTAAATTAATACTTTAAACAATAACAACAAAAGGCTGAACTTTCCCAATAGTTAAAAAGAACACTATCTGGAGCCTAAATTTATTCTCAAAGGACTTTTTCATTGAAAGTGAGGAAACCATTAGAAACAAAGCATGTTCTTATAATTATGTTCACACAAATTAAGTAGACTTGCTTAAATGATAAAGACATCTATGACATAATATTTTCCCAGAAACCATTTAAACTCTTACCAGGTATAAATATATCTGCGGTGATTAATCATTTATTATTTAATATTAAAGTACCATTGGACAAAATTGCTTACATTATTCTGAACACATAAACTAATGTGTTTTCCTGTTTGGTATTGTCTTTCACAAAATACATGTAGCATTGGATCATACAATTAGTATTATTACAATGCGGAAGAAAAATTGCTCATTAAAGCATATTGCTGTGCCTGCCTGTATGATTTCTACAGTTGCAGTTTTCAAATTAAGCTCTTCACATCTTTCTCTGTTGGCACTTTGGACTGGAAACAGGCACTAAAGCTTCGCCATCAGCACTTTAGCGTCACATTTACAAAGGAAAGCAAACATCAAACTCCCAGACGGCTATGCACTACAGAGCAGATGTGCCAGGAGGAAAAATAGTCCCCGTGTGGCTCCACAAAGGCTTTTCCCCCACTAAGAATGGTAGCATAACTGTCAAGGTCTTTCCAGCCCTTCGACAGTTCAAGGACACTCCCCAAATTGTCAGGTTCACTCATCTCTTTTCACACAAGAGGTGTTGCCACTAAGTTCTAGGAGCATGGCTTGCTTAAGTAGAGCAAACGTGAACACGTGTTTAATTCTAAATCTGTAAAGGAGGAAAGCCATGCCAAAGGTGATGTGGCTGTGAATATTGTCTCCATGTAGATCAAGACTGGGCTTTGTTCCTCTTCCTTGGGCTCTGTTCTACAGTACAACTTACTTCAAGTGAAAATGGAATCTCAAGAAGCAAAAAAAAAGGGCATTATTTGAGAAGTTAATTTTAAAAAGTACTTGCTTCTAATATTTCATGATATGACTTATCTAATTTGCTCAAAGTGTACCCAATATGTACCCTTTTAAGGTGTAAATCTACCATCCATTTGAGTAGTGATTATCTTGGGTGTGCAGTTGGCACGCATTTGACAGAGATGAGCTTTGTGGGCTTTATAGGTACGTGGCTGGAAACGATGTCACTGGGCTTCCAGTGCCAGCAGAGATTGCTCATGCTACACAGATAAAGTGGAGTTTGCAGACTATGAAAAAATCCCTTGTGATCTACTTCTGAAAATGAGTCAGTGAAAACAATGCAAGGTCAAGGATAGAGAGCAGAATATTGCCTAATACAGTATTTAAAAATGAAAACAATTTTTGTTGGTTGGAAAACATTACACAATAGTCTCAACCATGCATTAAAACAAACATCAACAATCAAGAAAATGGCTCTGGGCCAGACAACGTTTTATTGTGCTATGCAAGAGGTCTCCATAAATTCGAAAATCTATTGGGAATATGTTACACATATTCTAGATTTCAAAGTGTACCGGATCTAAATAACACTCAGTCCTTTCCATCCCAACAGCTCAAATTCATAATGATTTCCCTCTAATTTTATCTTCTTTTTGAATAAATAATTAATGCTCTGGATTACAACATATTTTTCTATTTTTATTACATCATTTAGATTCTATCATTCATTTTAATGCACCCACTCCATGGATTGCGTTATAGATTATATCTTAATGTCTTAATCTCTGTTGTGTCTCATCTTACTATAAATTAAGAATTTACTTGGCTACTAATAGGTATATTTCTTCCATATATAATTGAAAACAAAATTATCTTAAAGTTTAAAAATTAAATGAAACTTTGATCAGAATTTCAAATAATGTGTACATTACTATTAGGATAATTAATTTGATTGACATATTTTAAGAGCATGAGAATATTCTGTATATCTTCTTTGATCTTTGAGATCTTAAAATTTATCAAGGTTTTGTTAACTCTCTTAATTCTTGTTATATGTTACTCCTAATTCAATTCTTGAATTGAATGTTCAGTTGAAATAAATGTGAGGCTGCTTAAAAAGTTTGTGCAAAGGTTTGTTATCTTTTAGTTCGGTTTTCCATGAAATTTCTGGTGGGCCTTTATATAAAGATGTGAAAGTAAACCGCTAAATTTATCTCCCTAAGTGCTGCTTGTGTCTTACACTTGGCCAACATTTTGTTGCAGTTGTTCAATTGTCTTTTAAAATATATTTACAGATGTGTTGAAATAAAGCCCACATATCATACAATTCATATATTTAAATTATAAAGCTTAGTGGATATTTACACATAGAATTATGCGCTCATCCCTATAATCTAATTATATAATATTTTAAACATTCTACAAAGAAATCCCCTGCTAATCATTCCATATGTTCATAACCTTCACCAACCCAAGACACAGCTCCTGGAAACCAACAGTCTATTTCATCCTATCATCAAAGATTTACTGATTCTAGATATTTTTCATAAAAGTAATCATGTAGGATATAGTCTTTCATGAGTGATTTTATTTTATTACACTTAAAATTTCATTCAGGTACTATGTAGCAGCATGTCTCCTCTCATTCCATAATATTTCATAGTAGAAATATCACATTTTGTCATTTGATTTTATAAAGTCTATGAGTTCAAAATTTTATTTAGCATTAAACTTGGTAACTTTAGAACATTTTTTCTTTATCCTCTTGTGAATGAATTCAATTATGCTCTATTACAATATTTAATTTGCCTAATTAGTGCACTTCAATTGAAACATTTAATTTCTCAGTATCATATGGGATTTGCATTTGGAGTATACGTGGAGAGATATTCTCTCTCTAAAGGTATAATTTTGATTGACCAAAGTAACCAAGTATATATTCTCAACAAAACAAAAGCAAATCGGCTGCCAGTAGAAACTGTGAAGCTATGTGTTCTTTCTAGAGAATTAAAGTATTTGAAAGGTCAATGTCCCACAGTTAATTAGAATTATTAAAAGAAATAGATTGCATAGTATAATCCAAAAATTGCCATTTTCACCCTTGAGTTATCTCCAAGCAACATGGCACACATATAACAGATCATTTTGAGTGGTGAAAGTTGTTATGAAATTATTTATTTAAGAATTATCATCAACTCAATGATTTTTTACACTTGGATTCAATAGAGCCCATTCATTAGAAATGTCATTTTCAGTTGAATGGCCCTTTCCTTTGTTCATGAGACAAAATATTCTTGGTAAAGCTGTTCATTGGTAATTATAGAAGCCAGATAACTGTTGCAGAGATTATGTGTTGCCTCCGGCCTACAGAATGAAAGCTATGTGATTACTCTGTGCTAAAGGACACAGTATTCTACGTCTACCTCAAAAAGAGGATGTAAAGGGTCTATTTAATATGAGATGTCTATTTGTGGCAGAGACAGCTGCAGGATCTTCTCAAGTGTATGGGTTTTCAAAACAGGTACACAGACTTACATAAAAAATCTAAATTCAACAGTGGCTGGCTTTTAAGCTTCAATTTGGTAAAGAAAGAATCAAGGATTATTATCATGGCCAATATTCTCTTAAATTATTTAAAAGACAATTCCATGACACCTCTTGCTAATAGTAAGAAAAAAGCACAGCTGATTTTGCAGTCTCAGAGTAAATCTCACACAAAAAATTCAGCTAAAACATGAAAAAGTGATAACCATTCTTGAATCCTTTGTTTTCAATTGAGGATACATTTTTCTCTTCATTTTTGCAACATTAAAGTATTATGAAACCTGTTTCGTCACTCAATGCAGACACTACCAAAATTTACTGCCATTGAGATGATTCTGACTTACCTTGACCCTAGGAGAAAGAGAACTGTCCCTGCGAGTTTCCAACATTAAATCATTACAGGAGTGGAAGAATGCCATCTTTGTCTTACAGAGTGGCTAGGGATTTTGAACTGCTGACCTTGAGATTAGCAGAACTATACCACCTCTGACTGAATGTAGAAAAAGAGCAAAATACTACTAAAATACTATATATACACACACAGAGATGTGTGTAAATATATACACATATATATGTATGATATATATTATATATGATATATATGATCCCTAGTGTGATAATAGTGTAGCACCCCTCTGCTGATATAAAGGTTGGCAGTTCAAACCCAAACAGTTTACCCAATGGAGAAAGATCTAGCAGTCCACTGTGTAGATTGTAGCTAAGAAAAATTTATGGGTGATATCTACTCTATCTCATGAGATTTCCATGAATCAGAAACAACGTGACACAACAGCAAATAAACACACAAAGTCATAATGCATATGTTTAAAAATGTGTATGGTATTTCATATGTTTGTAAAGTTAGTCAAGCTTCAAGTAATGCAAGCCATTGATTTCCGATGAAAGCTCAAAAGTATTCTTCAAATTATACATAAATGTAGGAAAATTCTATTTTAAAATATTTCTAGCACAATGTCATTTATAGAAATTAGTATCAGAAGTGCTAGCACATCTGAGGCATTTAAATGATGTTGGCATGTTACTCTATCTGGCATGAAAATTGAATCATAAATGTTCTCAAACTCAAAGTCATTTAAAAGACACTTTAAAATTATATGAATCAGTTGGAAATTAGTCATATATGATATTCTTTTAGAAGCCATCTAGCTTTGGGAAGGGAGGATTTTCTTCTATTTATAATTATCTATCTATCTATCTATCTATCTATCTATCTATCTATCTACCTATCTATCTATCTTTCCTAAAAGAAACCTGGTGCCTAAAGGTTGATTTCAGCTCACAGAGACACCATAGTACACACTTGAAATGCCACCACAAGGTGTCATGTCTCTCTAGCAGAGCAAGTAGTGGATTCTAACTTCCAGCCCTTAGTCAACAGTCCAACACTTTGACCTCTGCGCCACTGGGACTCTTTTCTCCTAGCTTAGAGAGTGATGAACACAAAGCAAAATCCAAACTCATGGTCATCTTGTGAACTTTGACTCATACCCACCCTATGGGAGAGTACTACTGTCCCAGAAGGCTTCCAAAACTGTAAATCTTTACAGAATCTGACAGTTAACATTTTTCTCACTCAGAGAAGCTAGGGACTTCAAGCTCCTGACCATTCAACCAGCGCACAAAAATCCCCACATTCACTACAATCCAGTGGATGCTGACTCAGCCCCTCCCTACAGGACAGGGTGGAAATGACCCTGCAGGTTTCTAAGACTATAACTCTTGATGGGAACTGAAAGCCCTTAGAGCATCTTTCTCCCTTGGAGCATCTGGTGGTTTCAAATAAGGACCTAGCGGATCATAACCCAGTGGGAATCCACTCTGTCACTTTAATTGCTACACCATTCAGATATGATGGTCCTATTGAATTCTTCCTTTTCAAAGAGCAGTAATTTTATATTTTTATACTTTTTATACTTGTATTGACTCTTCCAGTTGACATACACAAAACTATCATTAACAGCAATATGAACATTGAGCTGTTTTTTGCTAAAATGGATATTTCAAATCAGAGTTTCAAAAAAAGAAAAAAATCGCAGTTTCATTAAAAGTTATTTACATCACCAAAAATCTAAAAATGGTTTCGCAGAAGTATTGTAACTCACTTTGGTTCTATCTGTGCTTTGGGAGCTTATTTGCTTGATGGATTGCTGGCTAGTTTGTTTTTAATAATGCAAGTAGAGGAGGTAACATTGCATCCTTGGAAGCATCCTAACAGCTCTGAGAGAGTGCAAACAACCAAAGTAACTTTGACCAGAAGGCTTGGTGACATTGACAATGTCCAACGAACTTGAGACTAAAACAGATTCATTAATGTCTTTAAGAATGGCCAGGTATTTTAATCAGTGGTTTATCCTTACAAACAAACTAGTCATGACAGCTAATCTAAAATATTCCTAATGGATTAATTCCTGACAAAACAAATGTTTTTCTTTCTCTTAAGGTGTACATTTTCTTGCACAAAAACTTTCTGCTATAATCATTTTTCAGACCTAACTTTGCACATTTACCAACATTTTTCCCATCATTTTTCCCATCATTTTTCTTTTGACATGTGACAGAATTTTTCAAATAGTTATAATTGCCTACTCCTTATAATGCCATGCACTGTCTTTCTGCAGTATGTGTGATTGACTGAGAGTTAATAAATGTTTCTTTTCAAAAATCATTTTAGTGTGTTATGGACAACTCATAGTGTGTTATATGTCATCACTTCCCTGAGGGGTTCACCCCAATACTATTTTCATTTCACAGCAAAGAAAAAAAATTACCCTAAAGTTTGGGAAACCCTTGGTAAGAATTTACCTTCTGAAGGGCCATTGATACATAAATACAACCTTTTGCATTAATCTTCACAATGCATTTGTGATCGACAGCTAAATTGAAAAAAATAACACAGGTATTCAAGTGAATTTCAGACCACTTATTTTTATGAATGAAAGTGATGCATTAAAAGCTAGCAAGCGAGAACATCCCCACACACTGCTTGGTGACACCCAGGTCAGAGTATTATTCCAGAAACGACACCGGTTGTTTCAGCTCCTACTGAAAACTCAGGTTCACCACACTCTCTGCTCTTTGCAAACATTCCCAGTCATCACAAGAGCGAGTACCCTTCTCCCAAAGTAACATTTTAGAATTTGATCTTCAATTGTCAGTAACAGAAAATATAAATTTGAAAACCAAATTTCAATTTCTGTGACCTCGTTTCTCCCCATCCTTGCGTCCTCTGGGGGAACCATCCTACAACCCTGCTTGCAGAAATGCTCTCAAGACAGTCACTGTCCAAGGATAGCTCAGACATGCCCTGGCCTGTCTCTCCGGGTAAGGAAACATGGGCCGTGAATGGACAGGGAGGGGCGAGGAGTGGAAACAAGGATACTGCACTTTTGTTGTATACCACCGTCAAATTGACCTTGTGTTCCTGGACTGTTTCCCAACCCTCTGCTGTGCACTTTGTGGTCAGGAAGTCTCTGGCTTCCCAGGAGTCCTTTTCCCTTTGTGATCTCTGTTGCTGGACATCACGCAGCACTTGACATGCAGTTTAATGAGGCCAAGGTGCTCTGCAGTGACTACTAACCCCAAACGTTCCAACCCGCCACTTTCCAATGGAGGAAAAAGAGGAGGGCGTCTGTTCCCATGAGTATTTCCACAGCTTCAGAAGACACTGTAGAGTCTCTTAATGTGTGTGTATTCGTTGTTTTTTTTTCACCACGATCACTTTATGGTGTAGGGGCTAGAGCCTGAAGAACGACCCCAAGCCAAGGCTGGGCACATGGTGTGCTGGGAAGCATGGACCACAGCCCCTTCCCGGCCCGGCTGCCTCTAGAAAATGCCCAGCAAGCAGATGCCTGCCACACAGGTGCAAAGGCCTCATGCCACCCGGAGCCTGGGACGATGTCGTGTTTGTTCTCAATGAAACCAGTAAACCTCACACTTGTGTTTCACAAACACTGCCCACCTCCGACGCTGGAAACAGGTCATACTCAGGAGGCATGGGTGTGTGTATGTGTAGCATAAAAAGTAATGATATATTATATAATGTATAAACGTTCTGGATGTCCTCAGGTACAATTAGGTTCCAACCACAGTGAATTCATGTACAAAAGAACAAAGCACCTTCACCTCTCTGTACTTCCCATTATCACACCCTTGCTAGTTTGGAGCCTTTGGTCTCTCCTGATAACAAGCCCAGAGTATGTGAGACACATTCTCGCATCCTGTCTTCCAAAAACATCTGGCTGTACTTCTAAGACAGGGCTATTCCTTCTTTAGACCGTACATGGCCTGTTCAATATTCTATACCAACACCACAATTCAAAGGTATCAATTCTTTTTATGTTTTCCTTATTAAAATTGTCCATTTGTTCCCAAAATAGTGATTAGAAATGCAACTGCACCTTACTCTTCTAAGGAACATATTTGCTTTCTAGAATTTTAAGAAGGTCTTTAGGAGATATGTTCAATGCAAAGCATCTCTTGATTTCTTGGCCACGGCTTCAACAGATGTTGATTGTGGATCCACATCTGGTGTGATATTTGACAATGTTGCTGTTTTCTATATTTATCATGATATTACTTATTGGTTTGGTTATGAGGAATTTTGTCTTTATGTGAAGTTGTGATCCATATTGAAAATTTGAGTTTGTTTGTTTGTTTTTTGTTTTAATCAGTAAATCCTTCAAGCCCACTATTCACTTTCTTAAGTAAAGCATATCTCAGGTTGATTAGGGAGCTTCCTCCAATACTGAGGCCACATTTTTCTTCATGGATATTTGGCAATTATACATATTCAACATGTATGGACACCTCAAGTGACACCTTGCCTGATTTTAGACCAAGAAGTACCTCCTTTTTTTAAAGAAAAATTGACTCAGTGTCTATGTACAAGAACACAAACGTAATTAAGTGTTTTGTAATTTCCATTCTTTCCAATCTTATCTATAAATCCGTATGAACCATGCAGTCCAATTCTGCGACAAACTCAATAAAACACAAGTAAGCATTGTGCTGGCATTCTCCACTTCCATATAAGAACCACCTCACACCAGCAATTCTCTTTCATTCCAAGTTCTCTCCTGTATCAGGCTTGAATTTCTGGAATTGTTCTATTGATGTACTGCTTTAACTAGTTTTTTTTAAATGTTATTTTATTTTACTGGGAGTTCTTACCTCTCTTATCACAATCCATACATATATCCATTTTGTCAAACACATCTGTATATATGTTGTCATCCTCGTTTTCAAAACATTTTCTTTCTACTTGAGTTTCTGGCTTAAGTTCCTAATTTTTCCCCTCCCTCCTCTATCCTTCCTCCTTCCCTTGATAATTTATAATTTATTCTTTATTTTTTAATGTTTTACACTGACTGCTGTCCTATTTCCACCACTTTTCTGCTGTCCATTTTTGAAGTATCTTCAGGACACATCTACTTGCATGTAATAGTAATGATATTACTTGATAATTTCTACATTCTATGTGGTCATCTTTCTTTGGAAAAGGACACAAACATGGATGGATCGCTTTCCGCCAGTTGGCCATGTAGTGATCTTCCAAATTTCTTGGCAAGTGAGTGCTTCGATGTTGCACATTCATTGAAGGGTGTCTACTGGTTGCCCATCAGTTCGTGGAGCCTTGCTGTTTGCCAAGGCAGTCAGTGAAACCTGCACTTTGGTTCTTAATAACACGCTAGCTCCTGAAAGTGTGCAACTTCTACCAATTATTCTTGGTACAGTGAGTGTTCCTTTTATCTTCTGAAGCTTCCCGGCCATGCATACAATCCTTGCCCATATTGCATCTCCATTCTTACATTTATACTTCCATTCTATCTGCTTGAAATATTCTTACATGTCCTTACAATTTGGTTTTCTAACTCTAAGTTTTTGTGCGTCTCATTAAAATGGTTTCTTTCTGAAACATCTCAATTAGTAATCTTCAACTTTTGGGCCCTTGTTTATGGCCAATGCTTTGGTGGGCTCAGACTTTTATCAGTTACCACTCATTGGTTTTTGATAATGTATTACCTCCTGAATTCTTTTAACACAGTGGCCTTGTGTTTTCCATTCACCTTATTTGGATGTGTCGGGAAGGATGGCATACTTGGCGGGGTAGAGGGTCGGCAAACAATAGGGAGACTTGTAATGAGATGGACTGACAGAATCACAGCAACAGTGGCTCAAAGGTTTGCACACAGAAGTCTTCTATATCGCTAGCCAGGTCTTGAGTACTTCCCTCAGTTCTTTAAGTTCAAGGAAGAATAAACATATTCTTTCCTTCTAGCTTTCTAGCTCTAAGCACTTGCTAATTGTATTATAATACCTTGCTTTGACTTCTGAAGTTGATCCTTAAAATCTCATTTCTGTTCAGTTTTTAATGTCATTAAATTTTCCATTTAATTTATTAGGTCTTCTACATTCAATAGCAAATATCAGGTTCTACTATGACATCAATTTTGGTCTTTCTTTTCTGTTATTTACAACCTTTGCTTCCTTCACATAAATCATCGTCTATGTCATTCCGCAACTCTTCAGATGTTTTGTTATCAGTATTCAGGGGTCAAATCTATGTTTGAAATGCCCTCTAAAGTTAGGTGGGATATATTCCAAGGCACACTATGACTCTCAAGGGCATATTTTAATGTCCTCAAAAATCATTCCTACTAGGATTGTAGATTTTATATCTTCAGCTTTACACTATCAATATATTCTGTATCTGCATATGTGTGTGCATGTGTAAAATATGAAAGACAAAGTGATATGTTTTCCAATACATGAAGGAAATACACTAATTTTTCATCTTTCAGCAAAAATATGACATTCAAAAGTAAGAGTTTATAAATTATTTGAAGAAAACAAGCATGCAGGTAGCTCAATAATATATTGATGCTAGGAAATACCATGTGATTGATTAAAACTTTAAGCTAAATAGAGTAGCAAAGTATAGAACACAAAAATGTAGATTTTAACACAAATAACTGTTTTATATTATCATATGAAATATTCCTTTGAATTAAAATGTCATAATAACAACTACATGTATTCAGTATTTATAAAATTATGTAGAAAGGTTTTGGTTTTATTTAATTTACACAGGTAAATCTCTAAAGCACAGCTTAACAAAAATTAACACACATCTTGTTTAGAGCAGGGTTGCAAAGGTGAAGAGAGAAGAATGATTTCTTTTATAGCAGTTTCTACTCTGTATTACTAAGCAATAAGCAAAACCTTTGATTCAATCATATATGTATTTATGTACTCAGTACAACTCATGCACTTTAATACAAAAAAGTTTGAGTTCAGTTTACTGCATGACTTTAGGATTGTCTTAAAAATGCATTCCTAAAACGCAAACTGAGAATGCCTGAATGTAGACAAGTGCTCCTGTACATGCTGTGATATCATATTGATTGGATTTAGAAAGTAAACGTATGCTTGACTACTCAGTGATGTGCATTTATTCAATTCTATATATCAAGTTTATATTAGATTTATTGTGTACATACATTATACATAAATTATGCTATATATACTATACTCTTACTTAAAACTGTTTTAAAAACATGCTGGATTAATCTATAGTGAATAGTAGTATTTATATTCCAGAAACAATGAAAGACACCTTAAAACTCTATTAGTAATCTGGCATTAGAATGCGTATTAGATTTACAGTCAGCAACCAAATAGAAAACAATAGAGTGGGATAACACTGCTCTTCATGATTTGCCCCCACTGCAAAACTGGAATTAGAGTACGGTTGCTCTGTATACATTGCTATATAGGAGCCTGAGAGGAGAGTACCATCTTTGAGCTCTTCACAACACAATGCAACATAAAGATATAAGGAGCACATTGTATAAGTTGGGATGTGAGACACCAATATACTGAAAGCCTATCTGCTACATATCTAGTGTCTCATAATATTAATACTCAGCAAAGTTGATATTTACGTTCAATTTTTATATTAAATCACAGTAATAAGGAGGCAAGTAATCTAAACAATTTGCCACAACAGCTGGTAAATAATAGCTCCAAAATTCATATGAAAATTGTTATTGTTTTAAAAAATATATTAGGAGGATATTCTGCAAAGGATCCTGGGAAGACAAGGAAGAACATGTCTGAATGGAATATATAAGTGAAGTCAGTAAGAACAAATTTTATGTTTATATATTTGACTAAGTATTCTTTTAACTCCCAAGCTTTTTCTTCTGAACGAACACTGCAACAACAGACAAGAAAATTTGAAAGGCAAATGAAGTTATTTAGATGCTTGGAGGCTCGATTTTAAGTTTAATTAAGGCTAAAATTACTATGCATACATACTTTTGACTTGTAAAAAAGTTAGTATAAACATACCACATTTGAATCTGGTATTCAAAGTAATATAAAGAGATTTGAATACATAGGAGACAGCTGTTTACACAAATATATGAAATTTACACAAATATTGGAACATGTGATCACAGCCCCAAAAGAGAAACGTTTATGGAATTTCTCTTCCGAAGAATTGACAAGAACTTCTTAGAAGACAATCAGTAACAAGGCAAGTTAATCAAGACAGTTCCTACTTTTGAGGTTTGTGAAGAGAGAATTCTTAATGAATGCCATATGCAGGAGAGAGTCATAAAGCACACATTCTCTACACATGCAGACACCCAAGATACGAGTTCTGGAGCATAATATTTAAAGTTCTAATGATATCACACTATTTTTCAGGTTAGCGATGGTGAGGATGTTCAGGTTAAATATACGGAGCAGATCAATTGTAGAAAATTTTACCTTCAGAAATTTTATTTAGTGAAGTAAGAAAAAGTTTGACATAACTGAAAATATATTTTGATATATGATTATACAAATTTTCTATGATACTATTTGATAACATAATGTTTCTTCTATTCTTTTCTTTAGTATATGCCAGAACTTATTAAAATTAAAAATAAGCTGTGATCATTAGTTGCGACCCCAGGATCCACATGTGACCTCCTCCCTGGGAGTTGGAAGGCAGAGAAGGGGGGAAGGGAGACTCCGGATAGGGCAAGATATGACAAAATAACAATATATAAATTACCAAGGGCACATGAGGGAGAGGGGAGAGGGGAGGGAGGGGAAGAAAAAAAAAAGAGGACCTGATGCAAAGGGCTTAAGTGGAGAGCAAATGCTTTGAGAATGATTGGGGCAGGGAATGTGCGGATGTGCTTTATACAATTGATGTATGTATATGTATGGATTGTGATAAGAGTTGTATGAGCCCCTAATAAAATGTAAAAAAAAGAAAAGAGGAGAAAAAAAAGAAAATGATTAGGGCAAAGAATGTACAGATGTGCTTTATACAATTGATGCATGTATATGTATGGATTGCGATAAGAATTGTATGAGGCCCTAATAAAATGTAAAAAAAGAAAAGGGAAAGAAAAAAAGAAAATGATTAGGGCAAAGAATGTACAGATGTGCTTTATACAATTGATGTATGTTTATGTATGGATTGTGATAAGAGTTGTATGAGCCCCTAATAAAATGTTTAAAAAATTAAAAATAAGAAAAGCTTACATAATGCTAAAGGATCTGATATCTGTATAATTAGGGCAATACATATTTTCATTTCTAGAGACAGAATTGCTTGTGTGATATGGTCTTCATATCTAAAACAGGAAGTCAGTAATTCACTTTCCGTGCTATTACTGCGGTTGGTAACTGCCTTCAAGTTTGTGGCAACTGTCTGCGTTATGGAGGGCTGCTGTAACAGAAAAGCCATGTGAGGATGGCTTTCCAAACAGAAATTCCTCTTCACAGAGCTTCAGAGGCTAGGAGTTCAAATTCAAAGTGCCATCTCTGGATGCAGGCTTTATGTCTGCATTGACCTTCCATCTTCAACTTCACCCCCGGGTTCCTGGGAGATCTCAACGTGCTCCCCCAATGCCTGCTTGCTCAAGCTCCGCCCGTTATCTCTGGAGAAACAAGGACCTAAACCCACTCTACACAGAGCTTGTCAGCAGCATGACAAAGGCCATCGATTTCTAAATGAGATTAGAACCTCAGACATAGAGATTAGAATTTACAGCATACATTTGGGGCAGGGGAGGGAGTGCAATTAAATCCGTAACAGCAACTGCATCTGTTACAGAATAGAACCGATCGATCCATTTTCTGGACTATAAGTTTTATAGGAGTAAATTGCTAGGATTTTCTTCTGCAGAAGTGCTGTGTTCAGTTGACTGTCGACCTTTAGGACAGACATCCATTACAAACTAGACATCCTTTACAAACTTTTTACATCACTCAGACCCTCCATATGACAGTACCTCCCACTCAACTTATTTCTAAGTTGATAAGCTATTGTAATAAATTTCTATGCAATAAACAATATGAATTTCAGAACGGAAATGCCCTTTGTGTCTGAGTAATTGATGACAGATGAAGAAATTTTCATGACTCAGAATAGTTGACATGATTCTTAGAAGATGAGCAGTGTTTCCATGGAAAGAGAGAAAGGTAGAAAAGTACCTTTAGGGAAATAATTTCAGTGAACTTAAATAAGAGGAAGCCTAGAGAAGAGCAGAAGAGATTTAAGTAAAATATATATTTATCTTTCAAGTATGAAATAAACTTATAAAGTAAACATATATTTTATACAAATAGATATTTTGCTAATTTTGATATTTCAATATTTCTTTAAATTTTTACATTATGATTAACACCTTAATGAAAATTTTATATAATTAATAATTGTGTTTTGATAAGTACATCTGCAAATAAGTTCACTTCGGTATTATCTACATATTTACAATCTTTGTTACCATGGTCAGTATTTTATTTAGGGACTTTATTGTTCAATAAAAAGCTCTAGAGGTGTAATGGTCAGGCATCTGCCCCTATAAAGATTATGGCCTGGGAAATACTGAGGGACAGTCTACTTTGTCATATATGGTAACTATGAGTTGTAATCAACCCAACAATACAAAAGGCTATGCAAGATATTCCTCAGATACTTATTTAATAAAAATGTATTGAATATTTAATATATCCTTAGAAGAGCTGTATGAACCTATTTTGCATCAACGAACAAACAAAACTGAGAAGAGATTAGAGTTTAGCAAAGAGAAAAAGAGCAATATCAATTAAACAAAGAAATGAACAATATTCTGTTGCTGTCACATAGGCTGACACCTTCTAAACAACATAGAAGAACTGCCCGTGGCCATAACAGTTTCCATGATGGTAAGCTTTACAGCGCCTCCCACGGAGTCGCTGTGGGTTTGGACCAACGCACTCTTGGTTAGCAGCCAAGCACTTAACCATAGCACCACGAGGATCCCCAAATGAACAACATGAATAAAAGAGAATAAATAGAAAAGAAGCATTTTGTGAAGGAGAACTGAGAAGTGGGGACAATGATTAAGTAGGAATATGTGGTAAATAGGGAACATTCTTTAACTACAGAAAATACTATAAATTTATACTTCATGTACATACACACATTAACACATGCTCACAAACTTGGCACAAGTGTCATCATTTCGTGAAATATCAAATTGTAGAACTAATGGACCATTATTGGGTATCTAGCAGAAAACTTGGCAGGTTAAATATGCTAATGCTGATGTTAGATGTTATGCATCCAACTCGCCCTGAATCTCCAAAGTAATGAGAATAATGCAAATCTCCTAGGTAAATCAAAATTATGTGCATTGCATTTGAAACTTTTAATGTCTTGGAGTATCTCTGATTTAACACATTAAGGAAATGTGTTAGAATTACAATTTGCTGCTAGAAAATAGAGGGAAGAAAATGAAGGGGTTATATTAAAATAAGCTAATACCCAAGTTTGGTCATGCATTTCAATGAAGCACCTACAAGGAGGAAAGGCTAAGGTCAAAAAAAATAGTTTTGTCTTTTTTTTGCCTTTTCAGAAAAACCAAAGAAAAAAATTAATGTGGTTCCTCTTCTGCGGCAGACCGAAATTTCTTAATATGGCACTTCTCTCCAGGACTCAGCAGGCATGGTCGTTACTCTGGGGCTGCTCACGCGAATGTGAGTAGTTCAAAGCCATGAGCCACTCTGAGGGAAACAACAGGGCTGTCTACTCTGGTAGAGGCCTACCCTGTCCTAGAGGGACACTGTGTCACCACTAACTTCATGGCAGTGAGTTTTTGTTTTTGTTGCTTGTTTGTTTGTTAATCCATGTCTCTGTAGCCCATACCAAATGATTAGATGGGACTATTCAAATAGGCTGGATGTAACACTAATACAATTGATCAGGCAGACTTAGTTGCTACTCCCCTGAGTGTAGGGATGAGTTGTCTAGACGGAAAGAGAGAGAATTCCAGGAACATCAGCAGTGGGGCGTATTGGAGAGATCCATCTGAAGTGGCAGAGGCCAAGATCAGAGGCACCAGACACTGAGGCGTGGAGACTGGGAGACTTAACAGCAGAACAACATCAAGGCTTGAGATGGTGAGACAGAGCAGCAGCATGGCTTTCCGGCCCGCAGAGGCGGAAGCCAAGGGGCCACAGGGCCGAGAGGCTGAAGACTGGAGAGAGACGTGGCTACTGGCAGAGGGCAGTTATTGCTATGCATCAATAACTCTATCCTGACAGTTTATTAGTCCTGGCATGTGACAACTTGTTAGCTCCACTAATAAACCCTCTTAATTGTTGATATTGTTTATAAACACTGTGTAGCCATTGCAACGAATTATCAAACCCAGCATAAAACTAGAATGCCCTGGGAGGACTAGTTGGTGTCAGAATGGGGTAAAGAAGGATGGAGGATAGATATATGTCTGACCGGCCCTTCATGGCAATAAGGACGGTAAAGGTGATCATATATGGCAACTTCTTCCTCACCACTTATTCATCTTCCTAGAATATTCTGGGAGTGGAGGATGTCCTAGAATATGAACACATTATTGATTACAATATTATCGCATTATGAAATTAAAATATATTATGAAGATGCAAATATGTATTACCCATTTCTAATAAATACTATCTACTACCATTCATTTATGGGAGCAGATAGCCTCCTTGGCCTCCTCAGGAACCACATATAAAGCTTGCATCTGCCTGATGCCAGAAGGTTTGGTTTGGGTTTTGGTTTGTGATGGGCTGTTTGTGCTCAGACATACTATATCATTCCTCTCCAGAAGAGATGTTTCTCCACATTATAAGTACCCTTAAAATTAGTTATGCCACCAACACATACAGAAATATTTCCTAAAACATGTTTCCAAGACTCAGTTATTGTTGTTGTTTTTGATGGGATAAATTTGAAAAATTTCTATACATTTTTTGCATTCCTTAGAAAAGTATATGCATCAGTATATCAAAGACTGTGAAAACTCCTGGGGTGAAAAAATGTGCTAATTTTTAAAAAAATAATTGTCTTTTCACAGAAGTTCATGTCTGTTCAGGAACCCAAAGGTGCATGGCTTAAAAAGCTCAGCTGTACTTCAAAGCCTGGCAGCTTGACCCCTGGCTGTTCCGTGGGCGACAAGCGTGACAGTCAACTGCGGAGAAGATTTTCAGCCTTGGGCAGAACTACGGGTCACATCTTCTCGGTCTTATGTGGTCACTATGTGTCAGAATCCACTCAATGAACTGTTTTGTGTGCTTTTGTGCCCGGATGTCTACTGTAAGAAATGAATCGCCGCCCTGGCGGCAGAGGGGTTGCACGTTAGATGGCTAACTAGAAGAGGGCAACTCAGAACCACAAGCCACTTTTCAGGAGAAAGATGAGGATTGCTACTCCTGTCAGGTGCCACCCTCTGAGAAAGCCTGAGGGCACCTCTACCCTGGCCTGGAGTGCCCAGCCCCTCTACCCCCCTCCGCCCACCCCCAGTCGTGATGGGCTCCCAGCACAGAGTCGATGAGTTTGGGTTTTGAGTCAGTAGAGGCCTTTGAAACTCACTGGGAAATCTGATTTCATGGTAAAGAATTATCTGTTCCCCAGTACACATTCGATTAGCCTTTAGATTATCATGAAAGGAAACTTCGGTACTTCATAAACAAGGAAAGAATGCTTGTAATCATTCTCAGTAGAGGATTGGGCCACATTTCCCCTAACGTTTACTCTCAGAGACCTCTGCAAACACAATCAGAAAGAAGTCCAATCCTGTAAGTCTGCAATTTCCTCCTGCCCTTGGGATGCTGATCTCCAGGATCCCAAATCCAAACCTTCCAGCCTTACCAATTAGAAAACACGCAATATTCCGGTCCCTTTGTGTACTCTAAGCTTTGCATTTGAATGACTTTTAAGACTCTTCTCTGGGAAATTTTAAAAACTCTAAAGGAGAGTGAAACATTTCATTGCAAAGAAAATGAGATGACCCAGAAGCTGGCTGTTGAGTGACCCACTTTGTAAGCAAAGCGGAACCTGTGCAGTGGACGATCTGGATGAAGTGGGGTTTGTCTGCTGAAGGGCAGTTGGGGACTAGACAATGAAGGCATTAGAAGCACAGAAAGGAAGTTTTCCACAAAATACCAATACATTTTAGAGTGTGTCTGAGAGAGCCATAAGAGAGATGTGTTTAAGAAAAATAAAGGGAGACCTTCATATCTTAGCCAACCATTAAAATTATTTTAGAGTGAAATAAGCATAGCCTTATTTAGATGCTCAGCTACCTGTCAGAAAGAGACTAATTATATGTTTTTTATTCTTGAAGCTCAGAAAACTACTGTGTTTAATATGAAAAAATGTTCTTGAAATAAATGCAGCTAATTAAACTCAATATTTTCCAAAATTGATACAGAAAATCATTTAAAGATATATTATATTCTATGGACTCCTTTAAGAAAATTTTCATTCTTTTCTTCTCTTCTTCCTCATCGTACTCCAAGACGTATGTGCCTCTATTTCAAAAAGGTAAAACACCCTAAGGAATGAGAAAAGCAGTATCTTCAGAACATATTTTTTGGGGAAAATTCTTGCCTAGCAATTATGCCAGTTTCTTTTAATGCTTTCATTTTAAAAAGAGAATTGGCCCCCAGATTTCTAAATGTGATAAGAGAGCTAAGAGTGAAGGTAGTAATTGTCTCATTTTTCAACCTTTCCTTAAAAGCACAACAATTATTTCACGGAATTTAGCTATGAGCAAAATCTCCGGAGTTCAGACTCCTACGTCCTATTAAGTCAGGTGACTTCACAGTCAGGGCCCCTTTAACCAAGGCAGAATGCCACCACTACACAGACGGCGGGTTTCCCGACAGCTGAAGATCGCTATGGTGTGCATAATCAAGCACACGTATAAGTGCTTTCATATATTTATCTCTTTCTTTGAATTTGGTTTGCATAAGAAAGTTATTTGACTTCCATAGCATGAAGTATTTCATTTAGCTAATAACATTGAGATTTTAGCAGTCGGTGGGTCTCAGATTATTGCATCACACCATTCAGAGAATCATAGCTAAAGGATATGATAGAATGGCTCCAGTTGACCATCATACATCGTATTTAATGACCGACCAAAAATAAAGCGCCATAAAGGCAGAATTTTTTTTTCATTTAATTTGTTTTCTTGGATTTCCCGACTGCCTCGAGCAGGGACTCCATGTACTAGGCTCCCATTTAATGTTGGTTGAATAAAAGAATACATGAATAAGCAAACACTTAGACACTTAAGAGTATGACTGCAAACATGCTGCCAATGCTTATCAAGATGGGTGAAGATAAAATAAATTCACATCGAAACACAATGCCTTACAAATCTTATATATAAATGTTATTCATTGTTTTTGAGACAAGGGATACTGTCATGTATTTACAAAATAATTATAACATGCGTATAACACTAGTGATACCACTTTTCTCTGTGTTAAGCGTATTGTTGTGCCTTGTCTGTTGTTGTGATGCTGGCAGCTTTGTCACTGGTATTTCAAGTGCCAACAAGGTTGCCCAAGTGAACAAGTCTCAACATAAATTCCACCATAAGAATTGTCTACAAATCTACGAAGAAGTACTAAGCTGCCCACTTCAGAGGAAGTAGTCACTGAGAACCTTATGCAAATAATCAAAACATCACCAGATATTAATGGCATAACGAATGGGAGCAGACTAGTGTCAGAGCTCGTGCCAGAGATGACTCCCTCAGGTATGAAGGCACTCTAATGATGAGGGAGGAGGCACTGCCTTGGCCGAGTACACTCAACCCTGGTTACATGAATAGATCACAGCCCCTAAGAGTAAAGCCTTCAGGATCTTCACTTCCTGATGAGGCACAAGTCAAAAGGAGAAGAAACAACTGGGGGTATCAATTAGTAATCAGAACTGGGAATGAAAGAAATATGAAAGTACAAGATTTAGAATAGTCAAATATGAAATGGAACTCATAAAGATCAATACTGTAGGTCTTCGTGAGCTAAATGGGCTGGTATAGACAATTTTGAATCAGAAAATCACATGGTTTACTATGCTGTGAATGACACCATCAAGAGGAATAGCCTTGCTTTTCTCATCAAAAAGGGCATTTCAAGGTATATCTTGAAGTACCATGCTGTTTGTGATATTCTTATATCTATCGACATTCAAAGAAATATAATCAAGGCAACAATTAATCAAATTTATACACCAACCACAAGAGCTAGTGATGAAGAAATTGAGGATTTCTACCAATGTCTTCAGGTTGAAACTGATCAAACATGCAATCAAGATGCACTGATAATTATTGGCTATCGGGATACAAATTTAGAAGCAAAGAGGAAGAAATAGTAGAGAGAAAATACAGTTTTTGTGTTAAAAATGAAGCTGAAGAACACATGATAGAATTTTTCAAGACCAATGCTTTTTTCGTAGAAAATAATATTTCCAACAATACAAATGGCAACTAAACACATGGAATATCTACATGGAATACACAGAAGTCCAGTTGAGTATATCTGTGGGTAGAGGTGATGGAGAAGCTCAAGATCCGGAGGCTAACTGTAAAACAGATCACCCGTTCTCATATGTAAGTCAGGTTGAAGCTTAAGAAGATTAGAAAAATTCTACAAGAGCCAAAATATGACTCGGAGTCTATCCCAATTAAATTTGGAGACCATCTCAAGAACAGATTAGGTGTGTTGAACATTGACAGGCGACCTGATGACACATGGGGGGACATCAACAGCATCAGTAAAGAGGAAAACAAACTCCAAAATAAAAATCAAACTCCCTGCACTAGAGTTGAGAGAGTCATAGTGACCCTACAGTATAGGGTAGAACTGCCCCTGTGCGTTTCTGAGACTGTAACTCTTTAAGGGATTGGAAAGCCCCGCCTTTCTCCCTTAGAGCTGCTGGCGATTTCTAACTGCTGATCTTGCAGATCACAGCTCAAAGCAGCCAATGGTCATTAAAAAGACAAGGAAGAAAGAAAACATCAGCGTCTATGTCATAACAGATGTGAACACTTCTCTTTGTCACAGAGTAGCTAAGGAAAGACACAAATGTTGTAATGCAAGGTGCAATGAGCTAGAGTTACGAAACCAGAAAGGAAAAACATGTTCAGCATCTGTCAAATGGAAAGAATTTAAGAAAAAAATCAAGCCTCAAGTTGCAATATTGAAAGTTTCTAAGGGAAAAATATTGAGGGATACAGGAAGAATCAAAAGAAGATGGTAGAACTGGAAGTGTCTCATTCTGTCACTATGAGACTGAACCAACTCAAGGCACCTAACATCAGGACTTTGTAATGGTCAGTGTGATTTGTCTCCCATTAGAGGCAGTGCTATTTTTTAAATGATGCATCCATATGATCTTTTTGTTTTTAAAGTAAGTTCTTTATTTTCTAATAACATTGCAATTACATAAAATGTGCAAATGGGCAATGGTATTAAGATTTGTTTTTAAATAATGCTTTAAGGAAAATCGGTAAAATGTTTCAATTAAAAATTATTATGTGAAAAATAATTCATTTGGTACAAGTTAATATCAAAACAATGAAGATATTGCATGTGTGACAAAGTTGATGGGGACATTATCCTTCTATATATTATTCAATCTGGTTGTATTAAATTTAAAACCACACATAGCTAACTTATAACAAGCTGCCTGGTTAATTGCTTTTGTGTTTTGATTTTTTTTTATTTGTACTCATTTGCTCAACTATTTTATGAATTTTCAATTTTTTATGTTGTACTTTGACCATACATTTATCATTTTAAAGATATGTACTTGATGATCTCAAATAATAAATGATAATTAGCAAAAGTAAAAGTAATTGTATACTATAGCAAAGGTATAGTGTACTTTGTATAGTATAGAATAATTATATAGTAGCAAAATAAAAGTATACTATATATAGAATGTAGAGAAAGCTCATGTAGTATCAAGGTTCCTTCAAACTTTACATTTACTAAAGGTAATTCTGAAAATAACATTGTCATAAAACTTCTATTAAGGCAGTATTTGTGGCACTTTCCTTATAAAATATATTCTTTTTCAGATAAGGTTCCATATAAATTCTTGACTATTAACAGAAGGATACTTCTAGTTAGCAAATCCCCCAAGAGAGAGAACTCTAAACTCTCTAAAGGGTTTTAATTGTGCCTATTCCATGGTCCCTGGTTTAGTCAGTAAGCCTTATAACCCGTGACAATGCTCAGAATCAAATGGATTGAGATTCAATGATATTGAAGTCATGCCATTGAAACATCAGGAAGACAAAGTGTATTTTTTCTTGATTCTGCAAATTGATTCAGAATTGAAACATCAAGAAGATAAAGTGTATTTCTTCTTGATCCTGCAAATTGATTCAGAATTGATTTAAATCACGAGGTTTTTAAGGGGAAGACTATCATGTTTTCTTCTCTGGTTCCCATTTATTTTCACTTGTAAATAGTTTATATTTATTCAATAGTTCACAATAGAGTAACTCAATATACTTTGTTGGAACTGTGGCATTGATTGCTTCCTCCAAAGAAGCTGTTCCAAGGATAAGTGCATAAACAATTACACTCAGGAAAACTACTATGTCCATGGTTGGTAGTGGATTTCCTTGGAAGAACCAACCATCATTAACTTAACTGTACCTGTAGAACTGAGCACGGAATTAGAAAGAACTGTTTCAATTAGATGCTTCAGAAGTCTACAGAATAGCTTTTCAACTTGTTACAAGATCGCTTATTATAAAGAAAGCCTCTAGAAGTAATCATGTTTAATTTAATCTTAAGTTCCTACAAGGACACATCACCCTTATATTGAGACCCTATGTGGTTCGGTTTTATCATTTCTCACATCATATCACCTTGCATGGGAGGCACAGGAGCACATCACTCCAGACTTCAATAGCAATAGGCAGGCTGTAAAAGCCAAGCTGTATTTTTCAAATATGAATTTTTAAATGACCTGTACCTGTACCTAACATCTTTATCACTTGACAGGAAATGATGGAACTGGCCAGCTCAATTCCTGAAGCACTTCCAGCCTCCAATATAATTAATTTGGGAAGCAAACTTTTCCTCATATCAGCATCTTTCCTACTCCCTTACTTAGGATAAATTAAATTCTGACTTGTTCATGAGGTAAATGAGTGAAGGTATGAATTCAATTTATTCACTGTTCTTACGTCTCACCTGACCTTGGCTTTTTTATGGAAGTTCAGCATTAAAATATGTATATATATTAGAAACCTTAATTTTGATTTTTTAAGAATATAAATAATATTTTCACTTATTTCATTTTTTATGCCCCACTGCCTCTAAATTCTAAGATTAATATTATTTCAATAAGATCAGAGAAAATACATTACAAAGAAATATTACAGGCTTAAAAGAAAAGCCAAGTCCGTCAAATCTTTACCTCCTGAGGTGATTAGGCAAAACTTCAATTAGTTAGATTGCTATTTCTCTGCATCATTTACCCATGAGTACTGGTTACCATGATCCAGATTTTAAGCTAAGCAGGCAATTTAAATGTGCTAAATTGACCAGATGAAAACAATGTCTTCAAGGAAACAGATTCTTATTAGTTATTTTTTTAACAAATTGTTTTAAATAAAATTATTTATAGTCAAATATTGTATGTGAGCTAACCTTATTTTTAAAATAAAACTTTATGTGAAGAATTTATGTGCAATGCTAAAAGTGTTGTTGATTACGGGTTTCTTTCCATGGTGTTTTTCCATATTCTCAGCATTATCTACAAAGCTATAAACTGCACACACAAACTCACAAAGAGAAGGGTAAAATAAAACTTACGGATTTGGGGGTCTAGTTCATGCATGCATGGACTTATTCTAAACAATATATGTTTAATTTTTTCTCTATGATCATCATTCTCATTCGTGTCCTCAAAAATAAGATAGTAAAAGTGCACTACAGGAAGTTTAGCTAGCTCACAGAACTGGCAATCGATCTTTTACATCTTAGGTGTAGTCAAGTGGGTTCGACTCACTGTGAACCTGTGCACATCAGAAGGAAGCACCCGCCCTACGCCACCCTCACAGTTGTTCTTCTGTTGGAGCTCATTGTTGCAGCTACTGTGTCAATCCAACTGATTTAGGGCCTTCCTCTTATTCAGTGTCCTTCAATTACCAAATATTATGGCCTTCTCTTTTATGGAATTTGAAAGGGAACTCTTTTTCTCAGGCAGAACAGCAAGGTGATGGGGACTCAATATGGAAAAGCTTCACAAAAATTGAAAACTGCATTGATGTGAAAAGTGTCAGAAAGTTGGGCTGAGGACACTTTTCCAAATCATTACAGTACGTCTGCTCCTTTCTGAGGGTGCGAGGGCTGTCCTATGGGAATTTTGTGGGAACCTTTACTCAATCCATTATACAGCCCTGGCCTGGTCCTTCTAGATTTCCTTTTGTTCCCCAGACGCAGAGATCATTGGAAAGAAACCCAATTTGAGTCTCAGGAGGCTAATAAGACTATCATTTTGATGTGGCATGAACTGATGTCATCAATTTCCTTGGGGAAATATTGTAGATGGAAACCCCATCTTCAAATATTTATACATGTAGTTGGAGGATATGCAGAGAAGCAATAACTTTATACTTTTTGTTTAATAAAGGTTTCTATGATTTCTTGCAATACATTTTTATTTACTGGGGTGTGTGTGAATGTGTGTTTCAATTTCATGTAGAGGGAATTAATCTTATAGAAAAATAAGCTAGTTGGTGGAGTTCCAAATTTGAGGAAACCATCTCTACGTAGGATGTTTAAACAGAAAAGCAAATACAGGTAACGCATATAAAAGGGTATACAGCAATTTTTTTGATACAAACATGCTGAATGAAAGTAGGTTAAAAGGATTATTATGGGATAACTTATAAAGGATGATTCCTTACAGTAAATAAGTTAATATGGCTACTTTTTAAAACCATTTTATTGGAGGCTCTTATAGCTCTTATAACGTTCCATACATCAACTGTATCAAGCATATTTGTTCATATGTTGCCATCATCATTTCCAAAACATTTCTCCTTAAGCCCTTGTTACAAGCTCCTGTTTTTCCTTTCTCTCCCCCACCTTCCCACCCTCGTGAATCCTTCATCAATGTGTATTGTTATTGTTATTTCATAGCTTACACAGTCTGTTGTCTAATTTCACTTACATTTTTTGTTATCCATCCCCTTTGTGGAGGGAAGGGTATATATCCAACCTTGTAATGCGATCCCCTCTTTCCTTCGTCCTCTTCGACCAAGATGACTACTTAAAATTCAAATATGGATTTGTGGAAAGAAATTGGAAATAACTTTAAGTTAAGATCATTATGCAGATGAAGGAAATAAGGAAGTTCTAATAAAGCGAGAGCACAATGGGTGGCGTCTTGAAAAGTGTTGGGCTACTAACCAGAAGGGCAGCCCGTGGGAAACCACCCAACACTTCATGGGAGAAAGATGAGTCTTTCATCTCTGGTAGAGAGAGAATCGTTTTGGAAACTCAGAGGGGCAGTTTTACCACATGGTCACTATGAAGCAGAGCCACCTCAATGGCAATGAGTCCTTTCCTTTTTTGAACAAAGTGTGTGTATCAGAAAACTCTTTTCAGTAGAGTGAGAATGAATAACAAGATTAACTGTCTTAACATATCTTTACTGATGCCAAAAATAATAAGCATGAAGCAGGTTAATCATGTAAAACTTTGGTGTAAATAGTCATAGTTGTCCTGAGTAGCATCAAGAGCACAAATCTACTGTCAGAGTAAAAAGAGTAAAAATCTACTGTCAGAAGTTATTATGGAGTCCTTTTTCTCACTCTATACTTTTCTAATTGGTTGTAGCTAGTCAAAGTAGAGTATTTTGGGTTTGGGATACAATTTAGCGGTTATATTAGAGTGCCGATTCATTGACTATTTACCACTCTGTGTATTTATTAATCACATAGGCCAGCTTTCTGACGATATCCTGGAAATTCATATACCAGAGACACGTTTTGTTTTCATCAGATGGCAGGCTCACTGGAGCATCCTCACTGTTCACATATAAATGACTTGTAACCGATACACTCAACCCGCTCCTTGGCTCTGTCTAGGACATTATGCTGTACATTGTTCATGTCATTTTAGACGTTATTTATTCTGTTCCTACTCAAGCAATCCTACATAAAACAGAAGGAAACAGGCTCATGTACTATCCTCACAATTGGTATGCTTGAGTAAATCTTGAGTGAATCTCGGTCTATTCATCTCTTTGGTACGCTTCCTGCTTTTCACCTACCCTCTATTTTACTACGCATGATGTTACTTCACAGGACTTCGTCTCAACTGAAAATATGTCCGAAATACAGAGAAGAAGTCTAGTCATCTTTGTTTCTAAGGAGCATCCTGGTCGGGCGCTGTGGTGGTTAGATTCCATGTCCAGTTGACATGCTATGGAAGTGCAGGGCTGGAACCCAGCTTGTCAGTTTGGTTGTAGTCTGACGATGGCTCCTTTAGGGATGGTCTTTTTATAATGGAGAAACGGGAACTTCCTCTCTCACAGCTTCTTCACCTTCCTGTTTGGTGGGACTCAGAGTGCCACCAGGGGCAGCCCTGAAAGCTGTTGGTGCCCTGCCATGTTTCCAACGTTGAGTGCAGGAATCTGCACCCACCAGTCCCTGACCTTCCCGTATCCCACTTCACTTTTCTGTGACACCAGCCTTCATCTAGGTCAGTCTGAAGAGGGCCCTGACTGGCATTGGACTGAGAGACTTGGAATACTTCTAGTGTTGGACTGCTCTGGAATGTCTTCTTCATATAAAATTGTTTCATTATATAAAGCTATTTCTTAGAAATATATGAGGGTCACTGATTCTGTTTCTCAAGACAACCCAGCTTAACACATACTTCACCCACAAAAGATTTTCCAGGAGACCCCGGCATTTTCAATATTTTCCCTTAAGAGCATAATGCAAATGTGTGATTTTTCTGCCATCTTTTTTAGGCATCGTCCAGATTTCCCATGCATATCGGATGATTGATAATACCATAAGCTGGAGCAAGCACAGGTTAGTCTTCAGAGTGACATATTTATGTCCTCGCAAGTTAAATAGGTCATTGAGTGGCAGATCATACTGAAGGATGCAGTTTTGATCCCCATCAGCAAATGCCTCAAGTCCTCCTCACTTTCCACAAGCAAGGTGTTCTCAGGCTGTTAATTGAGCTTCCTCTCATCCTGATGCCACATTATCCCTCCTGTAGTCCATATCTTCAGATTCTATGCTCACCCTACAGACTAACTAATTATGATGAAAGGCACACGCTGTTCCTGAATTTAAACCATGCAGTACTCCGGTATTCTGTTGGAATGTGGACCTCTTGCTCTATAGACAGTTTCTGCATGAGCACAGTGAGCGCAATGAAGCTCGTCTTTGAAATATCATCAATAGTTTGTTATGATCCACATAATAAAATGCCTTAATGCAGTCAATAAAATACAAGTAAACAACTTTCTAGGATTTCCTCTTTTCAGCCAAGATGAAGCTGACATCAGCCATGATATCCTTCATGCCATATCCACTTTTGAATTTTGCTTGAATTGCTGGCAAGTCATTGTTGACATACTGCTGTGACAAGTTTTGAATTTTCTTCAGCAAAATTGTACTAGCGTGTGATATTAATAATATTATTTTACAATTTTACATTGTCTTTGGTCACTTTGGATCTCTTCCAGTTGCTTGGCAAGGTTCCCGGCTTTCACGTTTCTTGGGTAGGATAGAGAGAGTTTCTAGCACGCTATCAGACGTTTGCAACATTTCACTGCCTAATTACTTTAGTGCTGCTTGAACTTCTTCCTTAAAATACCACCAATTCTTGATCATATGCTACATGTTAAAATGATTGAATCCTAATCAACTGTTTTTGGTACAATGACTCTGTATTCCTCACATCATCTATTCATTCAATATTGTAAGCTAACGCTTCAAGTTTTTCTTAAAGTCATCCTTTTGAGAATTACTACTGTATTGTTACTTTTTGGCTTTCTAAATCCAGGTGCTTGCATATTATTATAATACTTTGCCTTTTAAAGATTCTTTGGAATTTTCTATTAATTTTGTACTTTATTTTTCATTAGCTCTAGTTACTCTGTGCTCAGGAGCAACTTTCAGAATTTCTGACAGTGATTTTAGTCTCTTATTTCATTCCAGTCTTTTTTAAATTGAACTTTTCTCTGATGTTACTGATATTTCACAACTTATCATTAGGTAATTAGCATTCAGTGCATCATATCTCCTCTTGAGATGTTCTCTATACTCAGTGGGATATAATCAAGGTCATGTTTTGCTTTTGTGGACTTGTTTTAATTTTCTTCAGCTTTAATCTGGACTCACATGTCAGCAATTGATGTTCTGTTCCACAGTCAACCATCAGTCTTAGTTTGGTTGATGCCATTGAACTTATCCATTGTCATTCCTGACATATACTCAATGTGATCCCTGTGTATACTATCAGGCCTGTTCATTTGTCTAGGCACACTTTTAGTTGTTGAAATAAAGGGTATTTTCACAGCAGAAATCACTGGTCTTGAAAAATTCTTTCACGTGATCTCCAACTTTGTGTTTTCTTTCTGTCACCAAGCCCATACTTGTCAACTGTGCGTCTTTCTTTATTTCCAACTTTTGCATTTCACCTGCCAGTAATTTCCAAGGCATCAAGAGTTCATGCTTGCTCAATTGTGGACTAAAGGAGTAAGTAGAAACCTTCAATTTCTTCATTAGTGGCTTGAAAGTATGCTGCATAAATTTCAATAATAGTTTATTAACTGGTCTTCCATATAGGTGTTCAGATATTATGTTAGCCAAGAGACAGCACTGTATCCCCAGATATATCTTGAATTGTTCTTTTGATGATTGAGGTAGTTAGTTTATTGTGCCAACCCGACCAATAAACAAGCGGGGTTAATTGAATGGCGGAGGGATAGATGGCTCGGCGAGCCTCACCTTACTAGTTCTCAGGTCTCTTGGTTTGTGATTGTCAGAACATGCAGCTGCCTTAGCCAGTTCCCTGCTTCAGCTGGTAAGGCTCATTTCTTGCAAGACATTCCCAAAGAGACACCACATGGACCTACCCCGATTCAGCCCTCAGTGCTGGAGCAGCCATGTGGAGAACCCTGCCAGCGATGAGATACTTACACGTTCACTGACTCAGCTTTCCTCCTGCAATCTGCGTCATAATGTGTGTTTTGTGAGATGGAGGAGGGCTTTGTGGATTGATGTCTACCACCTGGACTAATGTTGGACTTGTGGGCTTGAGCAGCACTGGGTTGGGATGTTTTCTTTCTTTTTTTTTTTTTCATTACATCATTGGTTTGGGATGTTTTTTTGATATGCACTTAACCTTTATATAAACTCTTATACATGGGTTTCTGTGGATTTGTTTCTCTGAACTACTCAGACAAATACAATGATTAATTGGATATAAATGGTCTTAATATTTTTTTGCATTTCTCATAGCAAAATATATGATTATCTGACTCAAAATGACTATTACCAGTCTATTTCAATCAACTACTACCTGGTGTATAAACTTTTATGCATGACATCTCATTTTCAATGACCTCTAGTAGTCTTGGATTATAGGTTAAATAATGATTCCTTATTGATACTCAAGCACAAGTTGGGGTACTTCCAAAATTTGGTAGAGTATAGTGCAATATTTTGAAGGAAGAAGATTTTTGGCAAACTCTTAAATAAGGGTGAGTCTAGAGATATCATCTTGGTGGAATCCAGAGTGCCAAAATGTACTGTGAGGACAGCATGGGTTACCTAAGGTAGAGGTTAGCAATTTGAAAAGCAAATTCAAGATACTGAAGACAAAGTTGCCATTTCTTACATTAGACCAGGTAAAACCTGTTCGTGGCAAAACTAATGTATATTAAGCACCTCTTATTCATTGTAAAAGAGTCTGTAAAGTTTACTTAGGCCCTTATCTGTCGCCAAGTATTTGAATTCCAGAGCCTAATGACTAGAGGTACTGTGAACACATCATGAAGGGCAGCCAGTACGCCTCTGGGAAAACAATTAAACAGTGTTCTCTCAGAGAAAGCCTGGTGGGGACTGCTCATGAAGAAGTCGGTAGCTATTTTAGATGATAAGTGTAAGGTCCTAATTAGTGTTCTCTATTTAAATTCTCTGAGTTTTCATATTCGTTGCAGTGATGCCACAGAACTCACAGACAAAATTCGTGATTAAAGCGTTTGTTTATTAAGGAAGTTAACAAGTTGTAATGCCAGGGAGGAATGCTCAGGGCTGAGTTGTTTCACAGGACATGCTACAATGTTCTTTCAGATGGACCAGCAATGCCCAAAGGAGCACAGTACGCTGCTGAGAGCCTCAGCCCCATGGCACTCAGCTCCAGCTCAGTGGGTTAGCCAATGCAGAGCCCTGAATGAAGTGCCCAGGGGCACCCTACTCCTGTAAGTCTCTGCCCACAGGCACTCAACTCCACTTCCTCAGTTCAAGTCCAACCTCCCCAATTAAGTCCCCAGAGACATCCCATTCCGTAAGTCAGTTTCCTGCACACATGCACTCAGCTTTACTTGCTCGTTGGGTTGGGAAGTCTATTACTCTGCTCCATGCTCGGGCTCCAGGTTCTGCTGCTGCTCCTGTGATGTGGCCCTCATCTGGATCCAGGTAGCTCAGTAAGCAAGGATCTCAAGTTCAGATTACATTCTCCATTCCTGACGTTTTCTGGTAATCAGACCTTTTCTAATGCTTCTCAGAAGCTCATTTAATATACAGTAGAATAGCACTCCAGGGAATCCTATTCAAAATTACTCACAGGTGAATCCTAGAAGTATCTTCCTCCACCTGCTTACCCAAAACATGTAGAGAAAAGTCATTTCGTAGGAGTTAGGAACTTTGGCTAAAAGAGACACATTAAATAACTCACTGTCCCTGCATTAGTCCATTAATGTGTGGATGAGAAGACGGGGAATGTGTAACTATCTTGCAACGTTACCTCAGTGTGATGCCAGCAATACGGGATATATGTATGATTGTAACAAAACTAGAAATCATACATTGTATCATACCAATGAGAAAACCATCACATAACCTGGGGGAAAGGAAAGGAGAAAGATTATTTTCACTCTCCGAAATGAAAATACAATGCAAATATCCAGTCCCTAATAGATGTTCTCAACATAGACTGATGGGTGATTAAGTCTCAGTGTGCCTTGTATGACTCATTCTTCAGGATGATCTACCTTTCTACCACCATGTGAAGGTCAAGCTTTTAATGCACTTGATGCCAGACAGATATGTATGTTTGATAGTTAAGCCTTTGTGTCTAGTTAGGCCAGTATTTTCATTGATTTGACAATAAAACCTAGTAATCCCCCAGATGAGATCTCCTAAAGAATGCAACCTACTTTCAATATAAGTAGTCAGTGTGGAAAAGCTTGTTTGCTTTTTGCTGAGTCTAGATGCTGCATCTGAACTTTTGGTTATTTTGACTTGTGCTTGACACAAGTCAAGCTTGACATATTAGTGCCAATTCTGGGAATCACCAGAGTCCTGGCATCTTGTCTGTTAACCTAGGTAACCTCTACATCCCAAACCTGTCACATCCTGTCCATCTTGGGTTCATCAGTCTCTGTGACTACATGACTCAGGAGAAGCCTCAGCCTGAAATCTGACCCACAGACTTGGAAACTGCTAGGCTTAGACTTGCCTGCTTCTAAAACTGTGATTTTCTTAGTAGAAACTTCAATAATATGTATAAGATCGAAAGGCAGTTGTGCAAACAGAACAAGGTAAAAAATGGTTTAAAATCAGGATTGCATCGTCTCACTAAACCAGTTCAATCCATAGGCTGAGCAAATCATGAGAAGCTGGATTATATGAAAATTGTGCAGCATCAGGATTAAAGGAAGGTTTATAAACAGCCTGAAGTATGCAGATGGCACAACCGTGCTTGCTGAAAGTGAGACGAAATTGAGGTAACTGCTGATGAAGTTTGAGGATTGTAGCCTTCAGTATGAATTACAACTCAATGTAAGGAAGACCAAAATCTTCACAACTAGTCTAATAGGTGACATCAATATAAATGGAGAAAAGTTTGATATTTTCAAGATTTTATCTTAGTTGGATCCACAGTCAATGTTCATGGAAGCAGCAATCAAGAGGTCAAGAGATGCAGTGCATTAGGCAAATCTGCTACACAAGACCTCTGTAGAGTACTGAAGAGCAGAGATGTTAATTGAAGTACTAACGTGATCCTGAACCAAGCCATGGAATTCTTCATGGCATCTGAGGTAGTTCATTTATTGTGCCAACCTGGCCAATAAATACATGTGGGGTTAGTTTAAGGCAGAGAGATAAATGGCTCAGTGAGCCTCGGCTTTCTACTTCTCAGGTCTCTTGTTTTTTGATGGCTGGACCAGGGTGCAGCAGCCTTAGCTAGTTCCTGTTTCAGCTGGCAAGGCTCACTTCCTGTAAGACATCCCTGAGGAAAAGCCACATTGACCTACCCTGATGAAGCCCTGGGTGCTGGAGTACCTGTGTGGAGACCCCTGCCAGTGCTGAGATGCTTACACACACTGATTCGGCTTTCCTCCTGCAGTCAGCATTGGCATCATTGCGTCTGTTTTGTGAGATGGAGGAGGACTTTGTGGATTGGTGTTGAACATATGGGTTAATGGGTAATGTTGAACTTGTGGACTTTGGCAGCACTGGGTTGGGATATTTTCTTGATGTGCACTTAACCTTTATATAAAACTCTCTTATACATGAGTTTCTGTGTTGTTTTTTTTCTAAAGTACCCAGACTACCACAGCATCATCTGCGTGTAAAACTTGACATTGGTTCAGGAAGACTATAGGGGACAGACCCTTTGGAATTGTGGGGTTGGAGAAGAATATTGAAATTAACGTGGGTTACTGAAAGGACAAACTGATCTGTATTGGAAAGTAAAGCCAGAGTGCTCCTCAGAGGCACGGATGGCAAGACTTCTTAGGAGAGACCAGTCCCTGGAGAAGGACATTGTGTTTGGTAAAATGGAGGGAGGGGCAGTGAAAAAGAGGAAGGCCATAGCGGAGATGGATGGACACAGTGACTGCAGCAGTGGGCTCAGACATAGAAACAATTGTGAGCGTGGTGCAGGACTGGGCAGCTTCCTTGTGTTGTGCATAGGGTCACTGTGAGTCCAGTGACCCAAGAGTACCTAAGGACATCACATATATTTATATAGATCTATATAGATATATATGACAGATAGATACATAGTTAGGTGATAGACAGATAGAGGGTTTACACAGTGCTACCCCTCAATTTTTTTTACAATAAATGATAGCAACAGATGTGATTATTACTGTTATTGCTGTCTGATCCTAATTTGGCTACCCATGAAGATGCTCCTGTGAGGAAATGCAGCAGTGACTAGAAATCATTGATAATTAGCACATAGACTTTTGTATTTAATTATCAATGAATAAACTGTAACTTAATATTTTGCTCTGGTAAGTTTAGATGATATGTTTCAGCCCCTTTTTTCTGGTTCGTCATTTCTGCATATGCTGTCAAAAGTCAAGCTTCTGTCTCTTCAATTATATGACTATTGACTTTCAAAATCCAAGTTTCCTAGAGTTAGGTCTCATTTCAGATATAATTAGAGTTTGTTCCCTTTCTCTAATCACCTTTACATTATTGAGGAGTTGCATTAACTATATCCAGTTGTTTACTGAAATTTACCTTTACCTAAAGATGATTCTATTAAAATGCAACCATTTAAAAGTATTTTTACATGTGATTTTTGTCTTGGACAAGAAAATACAGAAAGCACATCTGATTGTTATGACAAGCAAACGTCAGACATCAAAATGAATGTTCAAATGCGACCATAGTCACAAATACTCATTCAACTGACTTTTCAGTTCTGGCAACCCCTATGCTAGTAGCAGTGCCATGTCTAAATATTTTCCTTTGCTCACTCACCAGTTAGTTTTAGAACAGACAGCAGTCACTTTGTAAAGTGTCGTTTATTTTATTCCACTGGTCTTGATTCCATCAAATCTTGACGCAGACGTCTATCTCTGATGTACACAGCCAATTTCAAAATTCCTCACTAAATTTTCAACACACACACACACACACACATACAAGAAACCTCTAAAGATTCTAGTGATTAGGGATTTCATGCATTATTTGATATTTCAAAGTTACATAGTTATGCAGCTTTAGTTGATTTAAGAAAGGCAGATAAGAAAAGTGAAGCATTTATGACTCTCTAAGAGAAAAACTTGGAGTAATATTGAGTTTATAACGAAAAAAGATCCATTTCTGACCAGTGGTTTTAGCAGCTTCAAGTTTAAAGTTTAGGTGAACATAAAACTTCCATTAAATTGGGTGCACTCACAAATCAAAACATTAAGCAAATATGTTTCTTGAAACAATGACAAGTGCTTTGCTAATCTTTTTTTAAGAAAATATATTTTATTACTATAATTTCACTGTACTGCATGGCTCTATTTCACAAATCCGAGGATAGCTCCATCTTTAACAAACAATAGACAAATGTTCAAGAAAATCATGTCACAGGAATATAGCATTTGTATACAAATGCCGTACTTGAACTGTATATTGGGTGGATACAAAAATAATTTTCAGAGCACTTTTCTCAGACACGGCTTTAGAGGGAGAAGAGATATCCCTGATCTTTTAATATGTCAACAATTCCACCATTGTCCTGGGCAGTCCAAGCTTTCTATTCTGAGTTGATTGCACACTCCTGAACAAGGAGTACACAAGTTCTAGTTCTTAGATGCTATGAAAGTGATCTTATTTGAAAACAGTGCCTTTTCTGATATAAACACATAAAGATTAAAGCATATTGAATTGTGACAGGCCCCGACTCAGTGGCTGGGATCCTCATCAGGGGAGGGACAGTAGTTTATGGACAAAGACACAAAGGGAGAACGTCATCTTCCAAGGAGATCAGGAAGCAAGTGACATATCAATGACAAGAGGAACTATAAGTATTGGGGCCATAGGTTGAAGCAGAAAAATGGCAAGAAACTCTATTTCTCTAAGTCTTTCAGAGGGCATATATGCCTGAAAACACTTTGATTTCTGACTTCCAGCCACCCAAATGGTGACAGAATAATTTTCTCTTGCCTTAAATTACACAGGTTGTGTTTGCTACAACATATCTAGGAAACAACACACACCATTTCCTTATATCACTTTACATAGAATTAGGCTCAAGTTGTTCTAACCATGTAAAAACAATTCAGCCTAGAAAAATAGAAATCTCATTAAAATGTTTCACTGTCGTCTTAAACCTAAGTCAAGTTTGACATTAACATTGGTTTTACAGACTTTCCTGAACCTCCTGGACCACAGATTGCTTAAAGAGCACTTGATTCAGAACTTGAGAGTCATTAGAATAAAATAACAGAGAATTTGAAGTGTTATCTTGACAGTCTTTTTAGGTAATCCTAGTAATCTGAGGAATAATTGTAGTCAAATGATCCAATAAGACTTTAGCAAAGAAGATGGCATTACTGTGAGAACAAACTGATCATGCTTTATCTACTGAGCTTTATCTACCAAGAAACTCATAGTGGAAAGACCAAGGAGAGGACGTAACCTCAGCAGATCTGCATTAAGACCTTCTGTCATTCTCTGACATTGCAATCATTAAGATGACAGTTTCAAAAATATAAGAGAGATTCCAAAATCTACCCCTTTAATAAATTTGAACATAAGTTATAACATTTGTTTCATTGAAAATGAACAGAATATACACTTCTCTTACTCATATATTGGCTAAATATTTATCCCCTTGCTTGCAAAACCATATGTGCTTATTATTATAATGCCTTCAGTGTTGGCCAAACATGTTTATTTACTCTAGCCATTATCTAGAAGTTACCTGTAGTTTGCTAGGTTAGCTAGATGGTGGTCTCCTCTGGAGAAATCTGGAAGCTAAGAGGTGGGGGAGGGGCAGGAAGGGTTGATGGGAGAAACAGACTTATAGACAGAAACTATGGACAGTCCAAGCTAAAATCAATTAATTCAGCTCTCACACTGAATGTGTATAGGAGGGATAATAAGTTCAGACGTCAATTTATTTTGTGTGAGCCAAAACTGTAAATATAAAATGTAAAGAGGAAAGAGTCTCAGATTTCTTTGCAGAATAATCACAGACCTTAACCATGAGTACCAAAGTAGTAAACAGCCTCTAAAGAGGCTAGACATTAGGTTCAGACAGACCTGGGCTTCAATTCTGTCTACCCCACTGACTAGCTGAACTTTTCCAAGCCTCAATATGCTCATCTGAACACTTTATGCAATGCATCGATAAGTGATGCAAAAATGAATTAAAGTGAGATAACAACTGGAGCTTACCTATTGTTTAATGATTGTGTTGTTGCTAGGTGCTGCTGAGTCCATTCTGATCCATAGCAATCACTGCCCAAACACCCGCCGCACAACGATGGCTATACTGGTACCCAGTGGCGCTGCCACTGTTTCAATAGATCTCATCAAGGAACTTCCTCTTTCCCATGGACTCTCTACTTTACTAAGCATGATGTCCTTCTCCAGAGACTTTTGCATCCAGGTAATACATCCAAATACATGAAACAGAGTCTCTCTATCTTTGCATATAGGGAACATTCTGGCAGCACTGCCTACAAGACAGAATTGCTCTTGTAGTGGACAGGATATACAAAAAAAATTACCATCATTATAATGCAAAGGAATCAATTCTTCTGAGATCTTTCCTATACACTGTCCAGCTCTCACATATGTAAGAGGTGATTGAAAATACCATGGCTAGAGCTAGGATGACCATAGTCTATGGGTCACCAAACTTAATTGGCCTCATTTTCAGGAACAAAAGAAAAATGAACAAGCTACTCAGCACTCCTTGTCAATTAAAAACTTTTGTATTCAATACCTTAGACTTTGGGCTGAAATGTCCTAGTAGGAGAATGTGCAAATGACCATTATCCCAAGGTTGTAGAATTGGTGGTCCTTGGACTTTGGTTCAGATCTCTTCTCGTGAGGCTGCCAATGTATGGTGACATACATATATTTACTCTTTCCATGCTCTTTTTGCTTTTCCATGGCATGTGTTATTATAGCTGATATGGTTCTGCCTATGTGGATGAGTGTTATTGAAACATTTGCCCTAACCCTATAACTTACTGTTTCTGTAAATAGTGTCCAGTCACTTAAGGTTTTAATTTATATAAGGAGAGAATTCACATATTGTGGTCTAAAAAGCTGGCCTAGATATGTGTGAATTTCCTTTCTCAACAATGTTCTAAATTCTATATGTCAGATTAAACTGCTAGTTCTATCAATTTTTTATGACCCATGGAAATGATTTATGATGTTCTCCAATAAAATTATAATGTTGTCTTTAAAATGAACCAGGAACACATTTAGACGATAGATGTGAGGTGACTTTGGCCTTATACTTAATCCTAGCGCTAATTTAAAAATGATAGCCCACCATCTCAAGAGGTAGCTTAAGGACAAGAGCCAATTGTGCTGAAGGAAGAGGTACAAACTGCACTGAATGCATCAGCCAAGAGCAAAGGCTCCAGGAATTGATGGAATATCCATTGAAATATTTCAGGAAATTGAAGAAACCCTGGAAGCACTCCCTAGTCTATTCCAGGAATTTTGGAAGGCAGCTCCCTAGCAAATTGACTGGGAGAGGTCCATTTGTGCTCATTCCAAAGAAAGATTATTCAACAGCATGCTTAAGCTAGAGAGCACTATTATTATAATCACGTGCAAGCAAAATTTTGCTTAATATCATTCAACAATGACTGAAGCTACACATTAACGGGGAAATGCCAGGAGTTCAGGGCAGATTCAGAAGAGAACAACATGGGACAAGGGACATCATGCTGATGTCCAAAGCATCTTGGCCCAAAGAATAGAATCCCAGAAAGAAGCTAGCTTGTGTTTCATTGACTATGTGAAGGCATTCAACTATGTGGACCATAAAAAATTGTGGATCGCCATGGGAAGAATGGGAATTGTGGAACGCTTCCTTGTGCTCCTATGGAACTTGTACCTGGATCAGGAGGCAGATAAAGAGAATACTGGATGGTTTAAAATGAGGAAAAGTATGTGTCATTGTTGTACCTCTCACCATACCTGTCCAGTCTGTAGGCCGAGCAAATCATCAAAGAAGCTGCATTATACTCACACTAGTGCAGCATCGGGTTTGGAGGAAGGCTCATTAACAACATGGGGTACACAAAAGACACCGTCTTGCTTGCTAAGAGTGAGGAGGAACTGAAGCACTTGATGCTGAAGATCAAGTACTGTAGCCTTCTTAACGGAGGCTACAGCTCCATAGCAGGAAGACCAAATACTCACAATTGGACTTCTAGGTAACATTGGATAAATGAAGACAAGGTTGAAGTTGGCAAGGAATTTGTATTACTTGGAACCATAATCAGCATTCATGGAAGCAACAGTCTAAATATCAAAAGATGTATTGCACTAGATAAATCTGCTACACAAAACCTCTTTTTTGGGGGGTATTGAAGTATTGCAGAATAAGGATGTTACATTGAGGACTAAGGTGCACCTGACCCAAGCCATGGCATTCTCCATCGCATCGTATGCATGTGAAAGTTGGACGTTGAATAAGGAAGACTGTTAAAGAAGAGCTGCATCTGAATTGTTGATTCTGGAGAAGAATATTGAAAGTACCATGGACTGCTAAAAGGACAGACTGATGTGTATTAGAAGTACGGCCAGAGTGCTCCTTAGAGGAAAGGACAGCAAGACTTCATGTTACATATTTTGGACATTTTGTCAGGAGAGACCAGTCCCTAGAGGAAGACATAATGCTTGGTAAAATAGAGGGGCGAGAAAAAGAGGGAGACCCTGGAAGAGCTCACTGGACACAGTGGCTGCATCAAGGGGATCAGGCGGAGGAACAATTATGAGGATGGAGCAGGACCGTGCAGTGTTTCAGTCTGCTGTGCATAGGGTCGCTATGGGTCAGAGAATGTGATGGCACTGACCAATAACAACAACCCAAGATACATTAGTTAGTAAGGCATGATCTCACTCAGTACTCACCCTCATGATATCCCTGAAGATATAGTGCTATTCCAAATGAGGTAAAGAAATCAGATTGTACCCAGCTACCAGAAAACAAAACAAAATGCCAAAAGTATTAAAGGCTTGTCTGAAAATAAGTCATCTAAGTGAGGTGTCAGCTAAGTCCACATGGGAGGAGAATGCCAGCTTGTTTGATTCAATGGGCATAACTAATAAAGCATGAATCCAGAGAAGGGAATGGTATCAGAGCTCACATTCTGCACACCTCACTTGCAGAAGGTCAAGGATGGCAGTGGAAGCCCATAAGCCATTAGCCAGAGTCCAGAGATGGGAAAAACCTTACTATGAAACAGAAAGCATTGTCCAGCTGAATGTGTTAGATTCAGGTAGGTTAAAATGTATCACCTTATCATTTGTGCTACCTTTTAACTCATTTTAAATTTGTTCCAGTTTTTAATATTTTATACTTTCTTTTCATTTGAGGCTTTTCTGTTTTATTTTGTCATTGTTGTTATTTTTTGTTTCTTTCTTGATTTTGTTTTGTATGTTTTTGTCTGTGTATGAAACCTAGGATAGGTCAGTCTCTAGAGTTAGTACCTGGATTAACAATTACTTGAAGGCATGGCAGGGGAGGTTGCAATGGATAGGTGGGTAGTGCCAATAAGGACAAGAAAGAAGAAAACATTCTAAAATTGACTCTGGTGATGACTGCACTGTCCTTAATATGATGGAGATATTGCATTGTATGATGTGTGAATTATAGACCAATAAAAAGTAAATATGAAACAAAAAGGCATTTCCCGCTTCCACATCATTTTCCCTCCAGCCCCCAATGTGACCCACCTCTATGTCATCCTTTTGTGAAGCAGGACATTTTGCTGAGACTATGAAGTGGTGACTCACCACCTGAACATATTACTGTCTTTCTGTCTATAACCATATCACTCATGAAAACCATAAAATAATCCTTCCTGCTCCCTTCTTCCTGTCAACCTGCTTTGCCCCAGGGTTAATGTCCCAAACCTTGGAGTCCACCATTACTTGCCTTCTCTACCACTAACCCTCTAAAAGGCACCACTAAAAAAATACAGTCAGAGTAGGATAACGCTTCACTCCTTCAGCTGTTTTCACTCTGGACAAATGTCAGTATCTTTTTTTTCCAGGACACAGGAGTGAATGGAGGATAACCCGGGGGAAGTGTAGACAGCTGCTCTTGTAGCACCCGTGGATCATTCCGGCACCCTTCCTGGAGGCAGTGTTGTCCATTCGGGGATACACTGCTCCTCAGAGTGACACCTTTGCTTTTTCACACTTGTAAGAGGTCCTGCGGTACCAGGTGACACATTGGCCTGCTAACTGCCAGGTCAGAAGTCTGAAACCACCACCCTATCATCTGGAGAAAGATGAGGCTTTTGACTCCTGTGAAGATCCACACCCTGGAAACCCACAGTGACAGTTCTGCTCTTCTCCGTAGGGTCACTGAGTCAGAGTTGACTAAATGACAGTGAGTTTGGCTTCTTTGGCTGGTGTAACCAATCTGCCAAATGCAATAAATCAAACCCAAACACATCACCATCAAATTGCTTCTAGCTCAAGGCTACTACCCCTTTGTGAGTCTCTGAGACAGGCAGCCTTTATGGGAGCACAACGTCTCATCTTTCTCCCATAGAGTGGCTGGTGGGTTTGAACTGCTGATCTTGCAGTTAACAGCCCAATTCACATCCACTATGCCACCAGGGCTCCAGGAAAATAGATAAAATAAGGGATAAAAATCAAGAAATTCCTTGAAACACATGAGAACAGACCAAATACACACCAAATACAACATACCAAAACCTTTGGGACACAGGAAAAACAGTTTGGAGGGGAATTTATAACACTCAATGTCCATGTGAAAAAAAATAGAAAGAGAATATCAAAATCAACATCTGAAAGCTACAATCCTTGATCATCATCAGCAAGTGCTGAAATTCCTCCTCACTTTCAACCCCCAAGGTGGAGGCATCTGCATATTGCAGGTTGTTGATAAGCCTTCCTCCAAACTTGATGCTTCGTTCTTCTTCTTATCGTCCAGTTTCTTTGACAATTTGCTCAGCATACAGATTAAACAAGTCGTATGAGAGGATACAACAACTCACAGCTTCCCTGATTTTCAATATATGCACCAGTAATACCTTTGCTGGGTATATATAATCCAAAGAGGTAAGAGAAATAATGTACAAACATGTGCTCTCCCATGTTCATAACAACACAGTTCACAATAGCAGTTGCCCATCAGTTGAAGAATGAGTAAAGAAACTCTGGAAGACAAACAAAAGGATACTATGCATCCCTAAGAAATAGTGATGGGACACTATATGACATGGAGGAACCTGGAATTAACCTTGTTGAGTAAAAGTTGTCAATTGCATAAAGGAAACTATTTTATGTATTCACTAGCACACGGCTAAACACCAAGGCATAGCCAGGCTCTGGTTCCCAAGACATACCATCTGCTAACCTGGTCCCCCAAGGAAAAAAAAGCAGTGTGCTTACCGACTCTCATAATCTATGTATCATTCCCTCATTAAAATACCTTGAAAACGGTCTCAGGAGACATGACCTCAGCGCAGAAGGAGTCCATTTCCCATATGGCAGAAAGTAAGAAAAGACCAACTAATTCCCGCCACAGAGCAGTTTCCTTACATCACTTCAAATGAACTGACAATCCTGCCACGGTGTTAGTGAACTTTACTGGGAGATAGGATCAACAGGAGGAGGGTCATGTAGGGTGCTTTGTAGGGCGTACTCTATCATTGAAAAAAATGCTTAACTTTATTGTAGAAACCCCAAGGAGAACATGTGCCTGGTATTATGTTCTTAAGGGGACACTTTTGACCAACCAACCCTTGATTCCCAGGCAATGTAATGTAGACAACTGGGAGATTAGACTCCGTCCTTATGAGGCACACAGCACCTTTCATAGATCCCACCAAAGGGACCAAATTGGAAACTTCACTAAGTGAATGGAGTTTTACCTTAAACTTGCTTATTGAAGGATGTAAATACTCTCTTGAACTTTAAAGGAAATATTCTCTTGAACTTTAAGCTGAGGAAATAGATGGTTCCTATCCCAAGATGAAGGAATTGGTTGTCACTGGACTTTATTGTTTTGAAGGTGCCTGATGAATGGCAACCCAGAACCAACATACATTTACTGTTTTCATGCCCTCTCTACATTTATGTGACACTTTTTAATCTTCCAGATATAGTTTCACTCTCATAAATGAGCACTACTGAAAGTGTTACCATATCCCAAACTTCGTAGCATGTGTAACTAGTGTCTAGTTATCCACATTTTGAATATATACAACTTAACAATTCATGTACTGATGTCTGATAAGATCCTATACACGCATACAATCCTTTGCTCAACAATGTTCTACCATTGACTGGTATAATGTTATACTATCCGTGAAGTCTCCTTTACCATCATTGAGAAAATCTGTAATGTACTACAATAAAAATCCAAATGATGTCTCCAAAAAGGAATCAGACACTTATAGAAACAATAACCATATAAATAGATTTTGAGCTCACACTTAGTGTAGCCCTAATAGAAGAACAATTAGTTCTTATGACTCATCCGCATGAAGAGATCACTGAAGTCAAGTGTGCCAAGAAAAGTGTAGTGAAGAAATTCGATGGTGCCCAGCTATCATGAAAAATATCACCTGGGGCCTTAAAGCTTGTCTCAAACAAGCAGCCATCCAGATAAGTCAACTAAGTCCAAAAGGAAGAAGCATACCATCCTGTCTGATCCAAGGGCTGCAAACCATAAGATCCAAACCTGGAGGAGGGAATGGCAACATTACCTACAATCTTAACACCTGGTTTGTGGAAAGCTACACATGAGAGCAATGACACCAAATCCATCTGCAGAGTCCTGAATGGATTGAGCCCCCTGTGACAACCCAATGCACACAGGATAGGAATATTAACAGCCCTAATATCAGACTAAAACTACCATAAAATGGATTTTGCAACTGAATTTAGGCTGAACCCAATGTTAATTTAGTCTAAATGTTTAATGTTCTCTACTTTCTCTTCGATCAAAGTTTTTGCCTGTTTTGTATACTCATTTGTGCTGGCTTCCTGTTTCTTGTTTGCAATTGTTTTGTACGTTTATCGTCTTAGAGAAACTAGGATGGGTGGAATGATGAAGACGGTAGCTGGAATAATTATTTACTAGGCACATGGAAGGGGAGGGTGGGGAAAATTAAGAGTCAATATCAATAGTTGCAAGAAGGTGAAAAAGGTTCCAACGTGGACATTGGCAGTGATTGTACAACACTTTGCTATATGATTGAACTCCTGAATTGTACTATGTGTTAATTATAGAAAAATATTCTTGTAATCCAGTAATTGGATGCTGCTTCCAGGAGTACTGATTGTGGATCCAAGTGAAATGGTATCCTTAATAATTTCCAATTTTCCCAATTTTTTGTGATATTGCTTAAGATGATTTTTGTTTTCTTTATGCCAAGGTGCAATTTATAATTACTACAATTATATATATTCAATAACAATTGCCTATATTATGATCAATTATTATTTGGTTAATAAAGTGAGATAAATTAAAGTAGTTGTATTCTCTTCCTTACAAAGAATCATATCATCATCAGCCTTTTCATTTATTTCCTAAATGAATAGAACCATCCTGAAGAGAAAATGTAAAGGAGAGCACATTTCCAAAACAATCCCTGGGATATATAATTTTGAAAACCAAATCATGAAGAAAATTGTTAATTCAAAAGAGGGAAATTATTTTCTCAGTGATAAAAAGGAAGGGCTTCAATATCATTAAAATGTGTCTTTTGAACACATAAGAAAAATCAGATGCAAAAAGGGAATTCACAACATGAAAATAACCCTGGGCAGCAGCATAACATTATTTTTCAATAACTCAAAACTAAATTTCCTTTTAACTAATTTAAACCATCTGATAAAGTCAACTTTTTAAAATCAAACCTTAAGAAAATAATTTATGGAAATTAGCTGGAGTGATTAAATTAAAGCTGTATAAATGAAAGCATTCATGTTCATTCATGTTATTAAAAATGTCTTGGGAGTAATTATTTGGGTATGTAGAAACCCAACATATGAAGTTGAGCATATATGATAGCATTTCCACATAAGTTATTGTTCATATGTAATGTTTTTATATTTAATAATAATTCTTTAGATAGTTGACTGTCTTTTTGAAATAATATTTCACTCACACATTTTAAATCAGAACACAGAGGACATGATAAAACCCACTACTTTCTGACTTAGGGAGGACGCATTCACACATGGCCACTGAGTCAATTTTGACTCACAGCAATGCCTGTGCGTTTCTGACACTGTCAGTTTTCAGGGGTAGAAAGCCCAGTCCTTTTCCCACAGAGCAGCGGGTGGTTTTGAACTGGAGCCATGTGGATTGCAGCCCAATGCATTACCAGTGCACCAAATAGTGTATATGGTAATAAGAAACGCTCAAACCTTAGAGAAAAATAGAAATAGTAAAAGTGTCAACTAGTGGGCTTTTAAGCATAGTTTATACACAGAAGTGGTTCTAACTTGGATGGTTCCAGAATTTCATATTCTTTGTAGGACCTACACATAATCCTTAGAAACAGTTTTCGTTTTTGCATCCATTTCCATAATTGAATGGTAAAGAGAAATATCCTGTGTTAAGCTGTAACTATCAAGTATTTTCCATTTATTTTCTGTTAATCTTCACACAGGCTTTCAGAGTGGTTTATTTTCCCAGTGCCAATGAAAATCTATTTAGAATAAGTCACAGGAGGTTTTAAAGCCCCATAGACTCCCATGCAAACCCAGGGCAATCACGTTCTAGCACCGGTCACTTTCACTAGGAGTAAAACCCCACAGGGAGTAGATGGGGGTGTAATTTTCTGGAGTGTGTAGGTGGGAAACCACTGGGACAGAGAAAACTAATAGGCGTTGGTCCCAGCTGGAGAGGGGCTTCAGCTGAGCCTTGTGGGTACTTCTGGAGCACAGATTTATCACTGAGCCAGACCCCCGAGAGGCACAGGGCCTTCTGCTTGGATGCCTTCACGGACTCGTACCTGTAGTCTGTGAGTTAAGGACAAAGTACAAGATTGGGGGTTGGGAAATCATGGAGGAGAGTATATATAAAATATGCAGGCCAACTCTGGAGGGTAGTATTTGTTAGCCACTGGCAGGGAATATTGTAACAGACAGATGAGGATACCATTGGTAAAGGGGATATAGTTAAGCCATTATGATGATCCACTACAGTCTCTAAAACTCTTGGTTGCCCAATGCCATACTGAGTTTTCTTTATTTTTTCCTCTCATCCACCTGGGTCATTTAAAAGACCCTCCCTATACACGTTACCTTGCTTGAGTCAGTCTGTCTAACACTGTATCATTTTATGGAAAAGAGTTTTAATAGAGTAGAGATAGATTCACACAGTGTCTGCAATAGGCTCAGGCATAGGAACCATTGTGAGATGGCACAGTTCCGGGTAGTGTATCATTCTGTTGTGCATGGGGGCCTTGTCAGAACCAACTCAATGTCATCTAATAACAGCACATTTGACCTTGAAAATGCCCTTGTTCACTAGTGTCTTCAGAGATAAAGACTATTCCCTCTGCAACAAGCAGAGTTTTACACCTGCCCTATCACTGTGTGCTGTACAGCTGAAAATGTAGCACCCTTCCTTCCTCATTTGGTGATTGTGTCTATGGACACACAGGAGTATGCACTCACTCCTGCATAAGAGCAGGACTGTCTCATACATTTTATTTGTGAACTCAATAAAGTATCTCTTAAATTAAAAAATATATATTTAAAATATTTTTAAAATCATTTTATTGGTAGCTCGTACAACTCTTATCATAATCCAAACAAACATCCATTGTGTCAAGCAATTTTGTATGTTTGTTTCCCTCATCATTCTGAAAACATTTGCTTTCTACTTGAGACCCTGGCATCATCTTCTCATTTTTCCCTTCCCTCCCTGCTCCCCCATGAACCCTCAATAATTTATAAATTACTATTTTGTCATATTTTACATCATTAGTTATCTCCCTTCACCCACTTCTCCACTGTCCATCCCCCAGGGAGGTTATATGTAGATCCTTGTAATCTGTTCCACCTTTCTCCCTCACCTTCCCTCCACCCTCCCAGTATCACCACTCTCACCACTGGTCCTGAGGGGTTCGGTTCATCTGTCCTGGATTCCCTGTGTTTCCAGTTCCTATCTATACCAGTGTACATCCTTCACTCCAGCCAGATGTGTAAGGTAGAATTGGGATCATGATAGTAGGGGCGAGGAAGCATTCAAGAACTAGAAGAAAATTGTGTATTTCATCATTGCTGCACTGCATCCTGACTGGCTCACCTCCTCCCTGCGACCCTTCTACAAGGGATGCCCAATTTCCCACAGAAGGAACTTGGGTCCTCCCTCCACATTCCCCCACATTCACAATGCTATGATTTTTTTTTATGGTCTTTGATGCCTGATACCTGATCCCTTCGAAGCCTCATGATCTCGCAGGCTGTTATGCTTCTTCCATGTGGGTTTTGTTGCTTTTTCAGTTAGATGGCTGCTTGTTTATCTTCAAGCCTATAGGACTTCAGACTCTATATTTTTTGACAGCCAAGCACAATCAGCTTTCTTCACCACATTTGCTTATGCACCGCTTTTTCTTCAGTGATCATATCGGGCTAAGCTGGCGTGCTTCTTCCATGTGGACTTTGTTGTTTCTCAACTAGATGGCCGCCTATTTATCTTCAAGCCTTTAAGACTCCAGATGCTATATATTTTGATTGCCAGATGCTATATCTTTCAATAGCTATACTTTCACCACACTTGCTTATGCACTTATCTTCAGCGATCATGCCAGGAAGGTGAGCATCTCAGACTGTGGAATTGTTAGAACAAAGTGTTCCTGTGTTGATGGAGTACTTGAGTAGAGGCCCACTGTCCATCTCTTTCCTTAATACTAAACCTATAAATATATAAACCTAGATCTATTTCCCCCTCAATGTATACAAATATACTTACATATGCACATGCCTGTATTTAGATCTCTATAAATGCCCTTTGCCTCCTAGTTCTTTTCTCTATTTCTTTGTATTTTCCTCTTGTCTCACTATCATGTTCAGCCTTCATTTGGGTTTCTGGAATTCCTCTCGGTTACATTGTCCTTGATGCCAGACATCCTACACCCTCCTTGCCACTTATTTAAATGATTTTTATAGTGATAACATTTTAAATTCTTAATGGAGAACTTTCTTGGACTATTCAAATCATATAAACTTCTAAGTACCTGTCAAATTTTCATCGGATTTCTCATGGTTATTCATTTATTTATCTTCTTTGCCTCTATTCCTTTATACTTATAATATTTCAGTAATTGCTTTATTCAGTTGATATCAAGTCAATAAGCTTTCTAAAATACTAATAACATAATGAGCTGATTGTTTAGGATATCAGATGGACAAATAATTCTATCCTATTTTCATCTGAGGAGCCCTGGTCTCATAGTGCATAGGTATTTTGCTGATAACCACATGGTCATCAGTTCAAACCCACCAGCTTCTCTGAGGGAGAAAGACTATGGAGGCTTTCTATGCCCATGAAGAGTTAAAGTCCTGAAAACTCACAGAGGCAGTTCTATGGTTGCTAGGGGTCAGGATTGACTGGGTGGCAGTGAATTTGGTTTGGGGTTCTTTTTACCTGGAGACTCTAGGTGGCACACCTGGTTAAGCAATTGACTACTGACAGCTAGAGTGACAGTGTGAACTCACCCAGAGGCTCATTGAAAGACAGTTCAGTGATCTGCTCCTAAAAGGTCACAACCTTAAAAACTCTATGGAATTCTACACTACAGGGAGTCACAGGCAACATGTTCATCCAGCTTCTTACTAATCTGCTAGGAAGCCAAGGATATCTAAACTTTGGTTGTTGTTTGATCTTATTGCCTCTACATATTGCTTTCCCAAGCCTAAAATATATTCCATAAACGTTTTTGCCTAAAAATGTTCCTTTAAGTTTGAAACCCATACTAATGATTCTTTGACTTCTCTTATAATTCTTTCCAAGAGTTTGGAGTGTTATTCTTCTATTTGGATATTTAGTTTCTCTCATGTACTGTAAATGGTCCATTTCTTATGTTTCTGAGTGCCTGAGAATGTTTAAGAGTAGTTCTAGGTTCAAAGCAGGTTCTTCCCGCTCTGCTGCCATCAAGCCCACACTGACAGATATTAGGCATAGAGCATGACTGTCTCCCTACACTGATGAATATTACACATATAGGATAGAGCATGACTGCCTCTCCATATGATGGATATTTGGCATATAGGATAGAGCATGACTGCCTCCCCATATGACAGATATTTGGCATATAGGATAGAGCATGACTGTCTCACCATATGACGGATATTTGACATATAGGATAGAGTATGCCTGTCTCCCCACACTCACTGATATTAGGTATATAGGATAGAGCATGACTGTCTCCCCATATTATGGATATTAGGCATATAGGATAGAGCATGACTCTCTACCCATATGATGGATATTAGGCATATAGGGTAGAACATGACTGTCTCCCCACACTGACAGATATTAGGCATATAGGGTAGAACATGACTGTCTCCCCACACTGATGGATATTAGGCATATAGGACAGAGCATGACTGCCTCCCCATATGATGGATATTTGGCATATAGGATAGAGCATGACTGCTTCCCCTTATGATGGATATTAGACATATAGGATAGAGCATGACTCTCTACCCATATGATGGATATTAGGCATATAGGGTAGAACATGACTGTCTCCCCACACTGACGGATATTAGGCATATAGGACAGAGCATGACTGCCTCCCCATATGACGGATATTAGGCATATAGGATTGAATTTGACTGTCTCATTGGGTTGCCAAAGCTATCCACTTTACATTAGTAATGGGTAAGTTCTAACCACTCATCTTTTCCTTATCCAATAGCATCCCTATCAGGTCCTTAGCAAATATTAATGGAATGAATTTACACATTCTTCTTTGCTGTTACATCAACCAGTTTTAAAGTTATTCCTATTGTTTGATTCCACTCACTATTACTCAATGCCATTGAGTCAATTCTGTATTCCCATAAAATGAGAATAATAAATATTATCTTTCTTCTGTGGAGCTGACTTGTGGTTGCAAACTTCTGATCTTGCAGTTAGCAGCTCAAAGGTTCCTTAGTTCATGGTCCTTAATCTCTGAAGATTAAAATATTCCTGAAGGAAGACAGAATGTTATGATGATATGACCTGCCCATCATAATTATGTTGTCTCCCTCCTGTTAATGCATACATATTTAACACAGTATTGTGATTCCACAAATTGTGCCATATTTGGGTTCAAAGAGAGAGGGCTGGGGGGAATCCAACAACCTTGACTGGATTAATGTACAACCCCTGCAACAAAGACCCTGGGTTAAATTTGAAGACTTTGTTACAGCTTTCCTGGCTCTGGCCCTTGCCCAAAGTCTGAAAAAGAGCAAATAATTGACCTTGTAGCAAACTGGACGTACAAGCTAAGCCAAATCAGCAGAAAAGCTTTGATGGCCAAGACTGTATTACTAATAATACAAGTTTTGGTATTACTAATAATAGCTCAATTACTCTGTCTACTTGAGGACCCTTCACCCAAAGTTACATGAAAATGAGCTCACATATTCTACTGCAAATAATAACCCTCCCCCATCTAAGATTGGTTTCAGGAGTCTGGCTCCAGGTTTCTGGAGCAAGGTAATTTCAGCTGTACTAGTTTTACCACGCCCGTGCAAGGTACTTCATTTGACTCTTAGCCACAGCCTTCATAATTCCTACCAAATAAATAGGCGGGACTATGGAAATCTGGTATATGAGATGGGGTCAGTTTTGTCAACCCGATATTTAAACAATGAATCATCTCAGAAGCGTTCACAGGAGATCTCACGAACATCAAGAAAGAATATGCAGGCAGAGCATGTCTTTGGACCTCAAAATCTCTGTGCTGGATCTATTTGATTCAGGAGAAAGCGAGCCTTGAGACTAGCAGAGTACTTATGAAATGGCGCAGAAACAGAAAATTCAGTAAAGTAGAAGTGACAGACAAACCTGTGCAGTAGAGCCACCAGACCTAATAGCACAGGACAGAAGAGAGTAGTGGTCTTTCTTGCCAGCAGATCTACTAAGCTGAGGTCCTTCAGGCAGGAGGCTCACAAACTGTCCGCCTGTATTTGGGGATCTATGTGTGCAGACTCACAGAACCAGACCAAGTGTCTTTGGGCTGAGGCTAATGGCAGAGTGAAATGCCCTTTGGGTATTTAGTGGCAGTGCTGAAAGAGTTGTGCAACTTTATCCAAGGAGGGCAAAGGCCAAGGGACCATATGGCTGAGAGGTATGCCTTTGAATTTTGCTGTCCTTAACATTCCTGATCTGAATTGTAAGCTGGTAACTTCCCAAATAGACCCATCATTCTGAGTTTTGTCTGAGTTCGGTGTGGCCACTGCAGTGAAGGAGAGAATACTGTGGAAGGGACAATTGGGGTCTGAAAGCTGGATAATGGAAGCAAGTTGGACCCCCACCTTCTATAAACGAGCCTTGTGCTGATAGTGCCTTTGATTCCCCTTCCCCTTTTTAAAGCCAGAAGTCAGATGTCATCCTATCCACTTTTAATACCAGGAATATCTGTCTAGCTGTAATGCTTTTTTTTTTAAAACACTATAAGCACCACCAGTTATAGTCAAAGAGATTTTCCCTAATTCTGTGGGGGAGAATGTTTACAATGACCACCCTGATAGGTTCATGGAACACCACTGTTTTGTCACAACCTTGACCCCACAACCACTGAGGCTATTCATCCTCGCCCCAATCCCCTCAAAAAAAAAAAAAGAAGAAGAAAATCTATCCATCCAGTTATAGTAGTACATTTTATAAATTTAGCTGGCTGCATATAAAAATGGCATAAACTTGTTTCCCACAAAATTTTCTGCAGCTCACTGTCAGTGGGCATTTTGAACGCTGGAGATCCTCTGTGGGAGGAGCAGGGGATTATCTACTTATGTAAAGATGGGCACCCTTGGAAACTCTAAGGAACAGTTCTTTCAGTTCTATGAGTCTGACTTGAGGACAGAGGGGGAATGGGGTGGTTCCCACAAATAACATTAATAATATCCCAGTTAACCTTTGGATACACCTTGCTCCTTCTGGTTTACAAACCCTTTGGATTTTTCTCCTGCTGAGCTCTAAGATGTGGAGATTGCTTATGGGCACACCCCATATTCTAAATCAATTCTCCTCATGCCATTCTGCTCTTAGTTTCATTAGGGCTGGGGAATTTGACACAAATCATCATCATCTATTCATTTTTTCTCTTTCTTTCCCAGGTTTTCTTGTATGTCATTGTTACAACCAGCAAAACGCAAACACAAAGAGTTGTTCTCCATTCAGTGGAGTATTTCTCCCCCAACAATGCAAACTCATGCCCAGGGGCTCTCTTTCGATGGCACTGATGCTGGACTGGCATCTGTTTACGGGCACTGAGCTTACCCTGCTTTCTAAACAATTCAATTTCCAATACCTTTCAGAGGCTTCTGAAACCAATCATTTCCCCAAATGCTCTTTATGTTACAAATGGTAACTAGGGATACCGCTCACATCTTGCTCACATTAAAACACAAAGTCAGTTGTGTTCTCACTTGGCCCTCTCATAGGAATTCTTTTTACTAACATTTCCTGTCCTATCCTGCAACCTTTTCATCATTTCTGTCAGTTAAACACTACATACAGTCTCTTAGGTTACAAGGCAGGCAAAAATTAGTGAATTGCTAGAAAAGCGATTCACTTCATTCTACCAAAATTATACCCTAGATTGTTACTAATAGACATTTTAAACTAATTTTCTAGGATTCAGTTTTGGCTCTTACGGCAGCTTAAGGTTTTATGTCAATTTGATCCTGGGCGAAAATGCAGGGCTGGAGTGCAACCCATCTGTCAGGTCACAGCCTGAGGATGTGTTCTTGGGGGGATGGCTTGTCTAGAAGAGAGACACTGTCTGCCACTTCTCTGCCTTGCTATGGAATCTGTCTCCAGGAGCAGCTCCACGTGGGCCTCTGACCGGGAAAGCTATCTGGTGCCCTGCCTTGTTTCCACCGACCTTGGATCTACAGGACTCTGCACTCACCAACCTGCGACCTCCCTGCTTCACCTTTCTGCATTGAGATAGTTTATTGTGCCAGCCTGGACAATAAACACAAGTGGGATTAATAGAAGGGCAGAGAGATAAATGGCTCGGAGAGCCTCGCCATTCTTGTCTCTCGCTGTCTGATCATCGAACTAGTGTGTGGCTGCCTTGCTTGTTCTGTGCCTCAATTGACAGGCTGCGCTACCTGTGGGATGCCTAGCCAGTGGACTGCGTTGCTGTAAGTTGAGGTCCCTTTAAGCCAACATGATTGGAATGCTCATCTCTGGAGCTGGGGACTGAGGGTTGCTGACCTGGCTGACAGTTTATGACTTGCCTTGCTGTTTGCTGCCTGTGCTGGGATAGACTAGCTCTCACTACAGAGCACTAACTGGTGGCCCTCAAGACTTGAAGGACTGCCAGTCTCTCACAACTCTCTCAGGGGAGTGAATTGCACTGAACCATTTGTACTGCTTTATAATTTAACTGCTCATTTCTTGTATTATATGTTTATCTATCTGTATATAATTTAACAGTTCACTTCTTGTGTTACATATCTATCTATCTTTATAAATATATATAATATATAATTACTAGCAATCTGGTTTTGCGTCTCTAGAGAACCATGTCTAACACATGCATCATCAGCCTTCAACTACATGAGTCTGAAGAGGGGACCTGGCGAGCATAGGACTTATGGATTTGGTTTGGACTGGTCTTGATGCCTTCTTCATAAATTTGCTTCTCAATGTAACATTCCTTCTTATTCATATGTATCATTTGTTTCTTTTTTTCTCTAGAAAATTCACCTTAACACAGTAATGATGATAGATAGGTTCATGCCTGAATCCTAGGTCTCAAATTTACTACAATTAGGGGTGATGAACTGAAAGAATGCACAGACAAAACCATATTAACTCTTGTACAGAAACATCTTAGACACAATAAAAAGAATCATCTTTATTCTGTCAGTATTTTACAAGCTATTGACCCAACTGAAAGAAATGCAATGGAGAAGCACGTGACAGGTCAAACCCTGGCACCCATCAGAGATTGGAACCCACCAGTCATTTTGTGTGTGGGCGAGGGGAGCGGCCAGAGGGTGTTGACAGTCTACTTCCATAAAGATGGCATCCGTGGAAATCCTATCACACAGTTCTATTGCCCTATATTGCCACTATAATTTGGAATCAATCAAATAACAATGAACTTGGTTTAGTATAAATGAATTTATGCTTTTTAATATGTAACAGTTAGGTTCATCTCTTTTCCTTTGCTATAGAATCTGAACTATATGATCAAAAAGGCTGTAGCATGGTTGCTGAAAGTTTCATTAACAACCTGCAATATGCAGATGACATAATCCCACTCGGTGACAACAAAGAGGACTTGAAGCATTTACTGATGAAGATCCAAGACTACATTGTTCAGTATGAATTACACCTTAATATATATTTAAAAGCCAAAACTCAAAACTGGTCCAATAAATGACATCATGATGTAAGGGGGTGGGGGAGGTAGTGGTGGAAGAAGTTGTCAAGAACTTCACTCCACTTGAATCCACAATTAGTTCATGGAAATAGCAGTCAATAAATCAAAGGATACATTGTATCAAGAAAATCTGGTTCAAAATATATCTTTAAAGTGTTAAAAAATATTTCACTTCAAGGGCTAAGGTGTACCCAAGCCATGATGCTTTCCATCCCCTCGTATGTGTGTGGAAGCTGGACAAAGAAGAAGGAGGAGTCGAGAAGTGATGCTCTTGAAATATGGTGTTGGCCAAGAACACACAATGGAATGTGAACTGTGAGAAGGAGTCAATCTGACTTCGTAGAAGCACACCCAGAAAGTTCCTTAGAAGCAAGGCTGGAGAGATTCTGCTTCCACACTTTGAGACATCCGATGAGGAAAGACTGGTCCCTGGAGAAGGACATTATGCTCAGTAAAGAAAGGGTCTGCACAAAAAGAAGACCCTCGATGAGCTATGTTGACACAGTGGCTCCAGCCATGGGCTCCAGCCTAAGGACGATTGTTAGGGTGATTCAGAACAGGGCATGTTGCATTCAGTTGCACGTGGGGTCACTACATGTTGAAAACATATCGATGGGGACCCAACAACAACAGTATCTAAACGCATTTTAAAATCCAGTGTTGATGCAGAAAAAAGAAATCTCACAACTTTTTCTCTTCCTCAATATTTTGCTTAAAAATAAAATCATGATCATTAATTTATATAAGAAGAAATAACTTTATGACCCTGTAGATTTTATTTCATGGATAGATATTTCTCACTCAGATAATCAAATCCTTTCTGAATCTCAAAGCAGGTGAAAATGACTCCACTTTTGTCTCTTTGGAATCTCAAATATAATTTTTATTCTTTTAACTTGATCTCAGATTGACTCCACCAACTGAAAGAAAATAATCTAAATATAGTAAGTGGCAAAACATCACAAAATTTTGAAAACAGAATAGTAATAAACAGAATGAAAATAAAATTATTGTGCATAGGAGAAAACTTTTAAGTCAAGAAATAAATGGCTTTCTGACAGCCACATTATGTGTACTTATATATAAATTAATTGATTTTGAATTTTACAGTACTTGCTAGAAAGTCATTAAGATGGAACCCAATTATTTTGATTCCTTTAACATTTACATTTCTATTAGTGAACAATTTTGATACATAAAATGCAAATCAGCATGATTATTCATTCATATAGTCTCAAAAAGCTTTACATTTATTAGATGAACTCATGATTGAGACAAAATTCTCCTGGTATTTGTGATAGGCTGGTAGGTAATGAAACACATAATGTGAGTATTGTTTGTTTTGTGTTTTCCTTAATTTTGCTTGTATTCTTAAAATATTTCCATCATATTTTATGTTACCTAATAGTCTAATCTTCAAACATAATTGCCATTGTGTCCTTTCCAATCCATAGTGCCTCTAAGTGTCACTAAGAGTAGAATTGGGCAGGGTTTTCACTACGATGACCATTGGGAAGCAGATCAGACAAGGCATAAGCATCAACCATTTCTTCCCGGTTCAGACATTTACAAATCTATCTCAGTATGCATAGGGGCTTCAGTTTAATATCCAACGAACAATTTGATTTGTGTCCTTCATTGAAAAGAGAATTGTCTTCTCAAATAGTAGAAACATGAAACACTAAATTTTAATAACAACTCCCTAAAAATTACATACTTTAGTTTATTTTTAAAGAAATAATTTAAGTTTTCTCTCAATACACACAATGTTTTAAGGTTAAACTGTGAAGTTAATAATCTGCCTTAAATCATTCAGTGAACATTCAAGCAGCAACGTAAGCGCCCTCTCTGACTGATGCACGGGCTAATACCATGCGAACACAAGTCCTCCCTTTCAAATGGTTGACGGCAGAAAACCTGCACTAGGATGTAGTTTGACCATTTGCTTATAATGCTTTGTTTTTGGTAAATACCTAGGAGTCACATATCATAATTATTAGTGATGAATATAAATATTTTGGTCATCATCCTGTATGCATTTAATTGTACCTACCCCAAAATATGTCATGTCCTGAACTCCTGTATCAGAGAATGTGATAAAGTTTTTAAAGAGATATTTTTCCTTAAATAATGAGAAAATAAAGGAATAGGAGGAGTACTAAACCTAATAACTTCTGAGTGGACAACAGCCATGAAGAGACACACGGGGAAGACAGACATCATGTGACGGTGAAGACATACGAATACAGAAACTCGCGAGTTCCAGGGGTTGCCAGCAGCTGGTAGAAGCTGAAAAGGACCAGAGAGGAACTCTGTTTGAGGTCAACGTTCTGATGAGGGCTTGCAGCTAAGAGAGGGAATAGTTCGGCCAAAGCCATAGGTTTACACTCGGACCACAACGATGGTGAGACGGCACAGCCCTATTCTTTAAAGCCGCACACTTCTATTGTGTTACAACAGCACCGGTGATGAGACCGTCCCCTTGCCCGAGTCCACTAGTAACAACACCCTTTATTCTCACTCTCAGTTCAAACGGGGCCTCCAGTTCAGAAGAGTTGACAGTATCCATGCATTTTGTTTTTCTTGTTTTTCCCTAGTAAGGGACATCCAGGTTTTAGTTCATTATTCCCCAAAGAAAAAAACCTCTTTTTTTTCAAGTAACCAGAAAGGATTGACTTAGCAGGGAAGTGGAACAATCAGTAGGGAAGACAAAGTTGATGCAGCAAAATAAAACAAAGAACCAGAAACAAACTTGCTTCCAATATCTATGTCCCTTTCTCTCTTACATTGCTCAGACAAGACAACCAGCAGCCCAGCCTCCCTTTGATCTGGTGCCTGCTCTGAAGCTCGCAAAGGAACACTGTGTGCAAAAGAATGGTAAAGTTCCACTTCTCTGTGACTGTCTGCAAAGATGATTTGAGCTCCAACATTCATCTTGGACCATGAGGGCATCAGGCACAGTAGGCAAAGTGCTAAGGCCCTTTTGTATTATTGTTTAAATTTCTCATAGGACCAAAAGTGAAAAACAATTTTTCAAGGTGGTATCTGACATTTAATATCAATAAATGATATTCTTCTTTATATCACTATAGCCCTATAGCACATGATTTTTGTTGTTATTTTTTTAAAGGAAAAGGGACTAAAGACGGCTAAAGTTCCTTAGGTGTGGTAGCTCCATATTCTGTTGTCAATTTGAGATTGAAGAGTGAAAGGACAGAATTTAGCCTGTCTATCAGGTCACAGCTTGATGTCTTCTTTTGGAGGAGAAGGAGATAAATAGTTCGATAGATGCAGGACACATGCTCACTCCCTGGGAGACATCAAGCTGATAAGACACCTGGAGCTACATTAGAGCCCTGGAGCTGAAAGAGCCACATAGAGACCCCTGTCAGTGCTGAGATGCTTAGACTGCTGCTGGATCCACAAGACCTTCCACCCACTGACCTGCAATTTTCCTGCCTCCATTGTCATTGTATGTGCTTCGTGAGTCTGAAGAGGATTTTATAGGTTGGTTTCAGACATATGGGCTAATATCGGATTGATGGACTTGATCTGATCTGGGCTGAGACGTTTTCTCAATATTTTATTGCTCTGATATATAAAGCTCTTATACACATATCAGTGTCCATGAATTTGTTTCTCTAGTCTACCCGGACTAACACACTTAGGTCCATAAGAGCCATAATGGATCTGTGTTTTCTGACCCTGGGGAACAAGCATATCTTACTTAAGCGCTAACTCCATATGAAAGAAGTTCACCAACCACTGTGATACAAGGGTTGTAAATAATAAAACCCCAACCCACGGGTTGGGGGGGGGAGTGGTATGACTACTTAACTTGTGAGCATCAGGTGTGTAAAAGGCTGTAGATGTCAATGGAAGTCCAACATGTTTGCAGAGTTCCCAAACGATTTAAGCCTCGGGTGATTCCCCTCCGACCATAGCTGAGGAATGTGAATAGAATTTTCTATCACTCAGAGAGCATTGCAAAGTCAATTATGGCAGATGTAGTCAGCTTAACATGTAGAGCCCTATCCTTTGATATCTCTTTTGACTCATTTTAAAGTTGTTTCAGTTTTTATTATTTTCTGCTTTCTCTTTGAGTTTTTTCTATGTTGTGTCTTGTCATTGTTGTTGGTTTATTTGTGTTATTGCTTTCTGTTTGCTTTGTATGTTTGACATGATGTCCTGTACACGAGACAGGCACATCTAGAGGGACAGTAACTGGATAGGTGCATGGTAGGAAATGACAGCCAAAATGGGGAGGTAACAACAATGAGTGTGAGAAGCAAAGATTCTGAATCTGACTCTGGTGATGATTGCACCAGTCATAATATTACTCAATAATAAAATTGTATGATATGTGAAGCCTATGCAAATAAATCTATTTTTTACAAATAAGTTATAATTTGTTTTCTGATACATACTCTAAACCTGAATTTTAACTAATGGGGGGAAAATGTAGGTGCTCACATCAATGTTTGCACCATAGACAAATAAAGAACCACACATGTGTAAAAAGTAATGATAAACCATAATTCTTAGAAATAATTAACACCAGTATGGCTAAAATATATTCCCATTTCAAATTTCTTTAACATTTCTGTGACCAATCACAGCCCCAAGGGCATTTATTCTCTATTGGGTTTGTGCATTCATTGAAATGACCACAGAGACTTGTAGAAGCAACATAAATGTGATCAGAACTTTCAAAACAGAGAAAGATATCAACAAAAATGCATAACAAGAAACGAAGATATACAAAAGAGCAAGTTTCAGGAGAGATTCTAACATCATATACCTCAATGTCTATGTGTTGGCTCATTCATAGGTGTTCTCCCAACCTTTCCCAAGAGACAATGCTCACTCACACCCATCAGGAAACTTTCAGACTGACTATTGGCTCTACCCCTCACCTCTCGGTAAGGGTCTGGTCTTTACCTAAGGCTGTCACCAACTCCTTCAGCTTGCTGTTGGCCCTTCATCTATTCAGTCATAACCATTGTCTTCAGCCCATGACAGGTGGACTAGGTCTAGAAGGGTATCACAAGGCCCCATGTCCAAACTCACTGCCATTGAGTCGATGCCGGCTCCTAGGATTCACCCTCTAGACACTGATAGAAGCACCCCTGCATGTTTCCAAAGCTGTAACTGTTTATGGGTGTAGAAAGCCCTGTCTAACTCCCTCCCTCAGAGTGGCTGGTGGTTTCAAACTACTGACTTTGCATATCGCAGCCCAATGCCTAAAGGCAATGCCACCAGAGCTCCCCCCATGTCCAAAGGGCACCTGAGTCTCCTAGCTTATATGAATCTGAATAACCTCTAAGGCCACATGTCTTAGGATTTATCAAAGCTAGTCCATGCACTATTATGAATTAGGCAAGCTCCATAATTAGTCAGAGAAAAAGTTCTATTTCCGTGTCTTCACACTGAAAATTAAAACAGAACAAAACAACTGTAGAATTGGTCATCAGGAACCCTGCTTGCGCTGTGGATCAGACATTGTCTTCAGTCGAAACACAGTGAAGAAATCAAATTACTTACTACACTGGGCAAAATTTAAAATGTCAATAGTCAAAGACTAACATTTTGAGGAATAAAGTACACCTGATATAAACCATGGTATTTTCGATTGCCTCACAAGCTGTAAAAACTGAAAAATCAGCAAGGAAGACCACAAAAAATTGCTACACTTGTATTGTGGCATTGGTGAAGAATATCAAAAGTCCCATGGATTTCCATGTGATCAGAAATTTGTTTCTGAATCCTTCAGAGACGAGGAGGGTCAGACTTCGTCTCATTTACTGTGGACATGCTAGCATGACAGACCAGCACCCGGGTATGGACATCATTCTTGACAAAGTGAAAGGTCAGCGAAAGAAGGAAGCTCCTCAAGGAGGTGGATTGACACAGCGGCTGCAACGAGGTATGGGTCATGTGCCAACATAGCAGGACTGGGAGACTCGTTTGCGCCCGGAAATGTTTCAGTCTCTTGTTCATGGGATTTCTGAGTTGGAGCTCACTTGGTGGCACCTAAAAAACCAGCACAGCATAGAATGGGCCATAAGGCACCCTGGTGATTAGCATTGGACTGCTCACCAGGAAGATTGGTGGTTCAAACCTATTAGCCACTTAGCAAGGGAAAGATACAGCTATCTCTCCCTACACAGATACACAGTTTTAGAAACTCTACATTTCAGGGAAGTCGCTCAGATTTTGTTGAGTGGAATCCTAAAGTGAGCAATCACTTTCAACCTATTCATGTGGCTAGCAAATCAGCCAGGCATTTTACTGATGCAGTGAATTCAATATCAGAGTGCTAACGACAAAGGCTGGGGTTCTCCAGTTGTTCTCCAGTAAAAAGATAAGACTGCAGTCATCCAATATAACTTGATGATAGTGGTCAGTAAACAAACCAACCACTTGAAAACTACTGCTGTGTATCACAATCTTACAAAGACTACAGCTTAATTCATCGTTTTGGGAGAATTACAAACCCAAGGCCAGAGAGGCGATATTACAAAAGCCATTGCACTGCTTATGATGTTTAGCGTTGCATATCTACCACCTTCTTTAATTTGACAAGGAAAGAAGTCTTAGCTCCATCTTCCAAATAGGAATGCAAGGGCCATCCCTTGGGACCTCAGTTGCCCTTAGCACCTGCCTCTGCTCTTTCATTCCTTTCTTGAACGCACAGGTACTGATCAGCAGGCAGTTCTGCCTTCTTTAAAAAACAATTTTCTAGAACCCAAGGAAGTGTTTGTCTTTGAAAGTGGAAGTGGGAAAACAGGGCTTGGACTAAGTAGATGTCATTATAAATATTCTCATCTACAAAATTGGTTATTATCGATTGCTATAAGATGAATAAATATGAATACATATGCATGAAAATTAAAATATGCATACATTGATAAATTAATATTAATAAATTAAAAAGAGTTTTATATCCAAGAGTAATCATATATTAAGAAAACATCCTGGCCCAGTTCAGATCAAGTCCATAAGTTCAATATTAGTTCAATATTAGCTCATATGTCTGATACTGGCCAATAAATTCTACAGACTCACACAGCACAAGCAGTGATGCTGAAAGTAGGAAGATCACAGGCCAGTGGGTGGAAAGTCTTGTGGAAATATCTCAGCAGTGGCACTTGGCTCTCCGTATGGCTCCTTCTGCTCCAGGGCTCTGGCTGCCATCAGCATAGCTCCATGTGGTTTGTCAACAGAATGTGAACAAAGGGAGTGTATGTCTCGCCTCCAGGGAGGAAGGCCTGAGTTCCCAGAAGGCTGTGCCCACACAGAGGCCTCACTGGCTATGACCTGATTGACAGGCTAGACTCCACCCCTTTTCTCAAGTTGACAGGAGATTATGTAAATGCCACAAGCACATTATTAAATTTCTAGGACAGGTCCCTCTTAGTAAAGAAGAGAGATAAGAAATCACTATCGTGATTAATGGATCCAAGATGATAATAATGTGTTCCAAAAAAAATCTGCTCTCAGGAATTAATTCTGAGACAACTGAAATATGTGTATGCATATGCATAAAGATACATACATATTTGTACACTTATTTTAATTATCTTAAAATGAAAAACTATATATGTGAACATAAGTTATCTCCATAGGTATTAATGTAAGCTCCATATTCATATGCATAGCTTTGGTATATAAATACTATATGTATATTAAAGTATGTGTATTATATTTAAGATATTAGGATAAAAATCAATTTGGCAACACAGTAAAGGGTTAAATCTTGAATAGAACAGATTGTAGTACACTTCACAGTGCCATCTTCTGGTCATGTGTAAGAGGTGCAGTTCTTGTAAACTATTTTGAAACTTATGGACAATCTGGATAATAGTTATTATTGTTATTATTGTTGTTGTTTTTTAAGTACACTAGGTTTGCTAAAATAGAAGGGTAAAGGTAAAAGAGGAAGACGCTCAACAAGACAGATTGACACAGTGTCTGTAACTAAGCTCTCAAAAGTCCTACTTGTGAGGCAGGGCCAGACGAAGTAGTGTTTCCTGTTGTTGTACATTGATAGGGTTGCTATGAATGGAAACGAATTGGCGGGGACCTAACAGCAGAAATAGCATTTTATTAGTTCTATGATTGCTGTCACTATCATAATTAGTAGTAGTATTATTGCTACACGGTGAATCTGACGCCCTTCACGTCTGTAAAACAAAGATGCCAATTCCAGCCCCATCATTAGCACCACGTTGATTTTGACTCAGAGTGACGCCATAGGACAGTTTCCAAAATCGTTGATCTTTACAGGAGTTGGAAGCCCCATCTTTCTCTCTCACAGCACCTGGGGGCTTCCATTGTCCTAGCTTGTGCTCAGTTGCCAAACTCAAAGCCATGATGCCACCAAGGCTCCTTACTAACCATGGGGATGTCTAGTCTGAAAAGTGATCAGCAAAGAACCTAGAACTACCATGCATGAAACCCTCACTTAGCTTACACATCCTGTGTGTCTAAGACACTTGTCTTCATCACCATGTCCTGACTTTCTGAATTCCTGGGACCAACAAAGGTTGGTGATAACTTCTACGGTCTGAGGATGTTGACCAGGAAGCTTCTGCTACTGAAATCTTATGTTCAAAAACCATCTTTAAGCTTACTTATTTTCTAAGACCTCACTTACCTAAGTTCATTTCTTTAATGTTCAATTTCCTAATTTATGCAGTACCTTTATGAAATTCTTGAAAAGTTTTAAAGTACTGGTTTAAAAGAACTGTGATTTTTAAGCCACCGATTTTTCTGTTACAGCTGAGCATTAAACCACTGTGCCATGAGGCTCTGAATGGGAGCATTTAATGCCCGCAAGGAGATGGATTGACACAGTGCCTCACAACTCTGAGGATGGCACAGGGCCTACCAAGCCATTTTTCTTTCTATGTGCATGAGGTTGCTGAGTTGGGACGCGCCCATCTGGGACCTGGCAGTTGACCATGGTATATGGTATATTGGCATGACTTTGGAATACAGCATCCATAAATAAAGACAAGACTAAAAAATCCATGATTCTTTTTTCTTTATGCTCTGTGTGGCTGTGAAAATAATGCCACAGGTTTCTCTGTTTGTTTGGTTTGCTTTTGGTAGAATATTATGGGTTGGGGGAGGACTATAATCTTTCGTAGTGAGTTTAGTGCGTGCTGCAGAGGAAAGTGCATCTCTGCTTAATTTTCTCACTGCATATACACTTCCGGGACGGCTTCTTTTAAGTGAAGACACACAAATAAGCCAGAATCCACAAACGCAGATGAAAACAATAAGTCATTCACAAGGTCATTCCAGTGCCTTTCCGTTCACACCAGGAGCCGCTGTAGTGTAGTTGTTAACAGGATGGGCATTGGCATTTTTTGGCTTGAGTTTGATTTTCTGCTCTCACGTGTACCAGTTTATAACCATGAGTAAATTAATTTAGCCTCCATGTGCCTTAATTTCCACTTTCATAAAATGGGGGGGCAGCACTAGTAACTACCTCATAGGTGTGTCTTGAGAATTAACCTCACAAAGGTACGTAGAGGTATGTATCCTTTAAGATCAGTTGTAGCAATCTCTGACCTAAATTCAAAGGATTGTGGGATGTATGCGTGTGTGCGTGCGTGTGTGCGTGTGTGCTTGCATGCTTGTTTTTAAGGGAAAAACTTTCATTTTGTATAAAATTCCTCCCAAATAATTTTAAAAGGAGCCCTGAAGCTTCAGTGGGATAAATGTTGGATTGCTAAATGGAAGGTCAGTAGTTCAAATCCAGCAGCTGCTCCCCAAAGAGAAAGATGAGACTCTCTGCTCTGGTAGGACTTATCACCTTGGAAACTCTGCATAGGGGTCACTGTGAGTCAGAATTAACTTGATGGCAGTGAATCCGGTTTTGAATGTAAGTGTTTTACAGACTGCAGCTACATGGCTTTGAACCACTGGATCTCTGGGAAATAGGTAGGTAAAAACATGGGAATGGCTCTGGGCAGGGCCTCTCTCTGGCTTTGTCTGGAAGGCAGGCAGGCCGGCAAAGAGGTAACAGCAGCACTTCCAGGAGGCTCCTGCTTCTCAGGTGGGTTGGGCGGGATGTGCTCTGTTTCTCCCAGTTGTTTCTCACACTGAACTCCAGCTGAGGCTGCTACCCACACTTCCTCTGAGCTTCACTGACACCTTCTGGAGAGACAGTGATGGCCAAAAGGGCAATAAGGACAAGTAGAAGTGAGCCCCATAAGGTTGTATTATGGCGTTCTCCTGATGACCAACTCCCAGACATGTCCTATTGCAGAGAACAAATCCTGATAATAAACTACATTAATAGAACAAAAAGAACAACAATATGCCCTGAAGCCAATTTGGACTCCTACAGAATTTAGGAGAATTACTATATAGGAATTCTGAAGTGGTTAGACATAATGAGCACAGACAGCCTCATCTTGGTTTTTGTTCCAGCTTTTTTATCCCACTCTGGAAAAGGTAGCTGATGCTACAGAAAGGGGAAGTATTAAGACAATATGCTTTTCATGGCGGTTCCTTCTACCTAATACTGGGAAGAACACAATAAAAGCAACTTCACAAATGACAAGAACAGACAATCATTCTGACCGGACTAAATATCACTTTCACTTGATCTGAAAAGTCAGATATCCTGCTCCAAGCAGAAAATTAAACATCTATATCACCTTTTCTGCTGGTCTTGTTTCTCATCGCCCATTTACCCTATTTGGCAAGATAAGGAGGAGCTGCAATGGAATTCATTTTTCTCCTTATTTTTAAGATATGTTGGCTCACTCTCAACTAGTTTCCATATGGAGTGCGCCCCTCAAGAGTTTGTGTGTGATAACTTTATACCATTTCTTTCTTTGAGCATCTTCTCAGTCTTTTCAGAAGGTATATGAGACAGAAAATTATTTCTGTTAATTTTACTGATAAAAGTAGTTTGGCGCACGACTTGATATTTATTAAAATTATTTATATACATAGAGAAATATCTGAGATTTTTATTCTGACTTTCCTTCATCCTGACTTCAATGCTTATTTGCACATTGGGCAAATGGCAAAGAGATCACAGTGTTCCGCACTGTCTAATTTTCATACCCGGCAGCTGTGAGTTCCAAGTTTTACTATACATAGAAAGCACCTGGGTTCCACTTGAGACTGAAAATGGATTCACACTTCTCTCAGAGAATTAAATCCAATATCTTCAGAACTCATCCACTGCCATCTAGTCTATTTCAACGCACAGCAACCCCAGCGGATTTCCAGCATTCTAACTCTTTACAGCACAGAGAGGCTCATCTTTCTGTTCAAGAGCAGCTGCTAAGTTTGACCTGTTCACCGTGCAGCCAACAGGCCAATGCTTACCCCTCTGTCCCAGGAGGGCTCCTTATCCTCAGTACAAAGACCAGGAATTTACATTTTAACCCCCATCACAGGAGAGTCGCCCCAGGCACCAGGAGAACTCTACTTGGACAAACATGGGTCCAATACAGTAGAACCCGGACCTCAGTGATAATCTATTCTAAAAGGAGCATTGAGAGGTAAGCAGCCCAGTTCCGATTCCATATTTCACATAAGAAATAACTGAAAGCGAAATAATTCGTTCTCCACCAAGTTTTCACCCTAACCTTGCCTTTATATACAAAAAGGCATCACACAGAAATTTCAAAGTAAATACGTTCAGAGTTAATAATATAATTAAAACAAGAAAAACAACACTTTAAAAGTGTTTAAAAACTACAATGTGGTCCATGACTTGAGACGGATGAGGATCTGCATCTGCGGACACGGATGTGGAGAGGAGGTAGAGAGAGAGTCCTTGTTTGGAAGGGGAAGCCCATTCCATCAAATCAACAAAGCTGATTTTCAGGAGTTTTTCCCCTTTCTTTCACTGTTTTTCATTAGGACCTGGCTAGCTTTCTCTTAAAAACAAAACAAAACACTCTGTCTTATGTGGCCTGTTGTGGGCATTTCCTTAGCTGCTTTCTAAAAGGGCTTACTAAAGTGTGGTCGACAATCTCGATAACAAGGTTAACCATTTCCTTAGCATGATGATTCTTTTCAAAAACTTCTTTCTTGGGACCCATGTTTTTTATCTAAAAACAGTACAAAAAGCCACGAAAACTAAGAAAATTATAGCAAGATGCTTGGAACACAGCCACCAAAGGTTTAAACAAAGCGCACGAACAACGCCAACTAACGCCAACTGACCGAAACAAGAACAGCTTTGTTTATTAAAATCACGTGCATCACGTCAGGTTCCGATGTTTTGCTTGAGCTCTGATGCATTTTTTGTTGTTGTTGACATTTCTCGACAAAACCTGATTATGTCGAGTACTGATGTGGCTGAGTACCGGGGTTCTACGCTATGTTGCTGGTCTTCTAACAAATGAATTTCTTCAGATATTCTAAGAATAGTTTCCATGTAGCTTGGTCCCTTGCATGAAAACATATAGGCAATTATCAACGTGGTCTAAAATCATTATTCACACTTGCATTAGCTGTTATTTTATTACAGTGTCCACTTGTACCATGGTTTTCTAAATTTATTTGACTTATTGCCACTTTTTCAGGAAAAGAAAATTACCCTCATCGCCCCCTAGCAATGAAAAAGTATTATACCATAGCTCACAATCAATAATAAAGTGTAAGTATCTGCTTTTTTTCAGTGCCTGCCCCACCATTCCAGTGCCCACACCACCCCCCACCCCTAAGGGGAGATATCCTCTACTTTAGGTAACCCTGATTTATGCAAATAAAGACTAAATAGGTTACCAGCTATAGTTTCATTAATAAAGTATTCTGTAGAATGGTGGGCATGCATCTGACTGCTAGGGGGAATGAATACTAGTCACCAGATGTACTGAAGCTCAGTTTCCCTAATGATAAAATATGGAATAAGCAAATTCTGTTGCAAAGTTGTAAGGGTTAAATTATAGCAATTGAGCAGCTAACACATTTCCAGAGACATAATTACTCCTCCCAAATATTCTTGGAACGTGTTAATTATAAGTATAAATAATCAATTAAAAGAACAATTTTACAGAGCATACAATTAGTTTGGTATCTTTCCAAACAACAGTGTCAGAAACCAAACAAAACCCTGTTCCCCTCCACTTTGATGTCACCTTCTTCTTTGTAGAATGAGCTCACATGCCAATTTTAGGCACCTGAAGGGGAAAATCAAATTGATCTCATCATTTCAAAGTTATCTCAACCAAATCTGAGGCTTGTGGACATTATCACTTCAATTTTTCATGTGTTTGCTTATGTATTGCTCTTTTAAAAAATTATTCAAACTATTTTTCCTGGCCCAGTGCTAAAGACTGGCTTACTTCAAAGGCAAGCTGTGAATAACTACGAATCTCAGAAAAGAGGCGGGCCTGGGTGAGATCCATGCTTAGGGTCCATGTGCCTTGCACACAGTATTCAAAGATCCCTGGTGTGCTAGATGGTTTATGTTCCCCTTCCAGCCCATCTCTGTCTTCACCACTCTGAGGAAACCATGACTAAGCTCAGCCCATTCTTGAACCACTTACTTGAAACAATTCCCACTCTCTGCATGTTGGTATTCTTTGTGTCCTAGATAAAAATGAATCCCATCAATCCTTCCATGTTAAAGCAGGCTTAATCAGTAAGACTTCTATTAAAATGTCAACGTGATATTGTGGAAATATAATTTCAATTGAATGTGTAGCTGTAGGACGCAACATAAATTAGAATTTTGAGGCCTAAAATGGAGACCAGGTCAGATGATGTTCTTATATTGTTCTTGTTGATGTTAGAGGCATTTAAAGCTCTTCCTAACTGAGAGTTCAATGATCCACAAATAAATTCAATTTGGTCTCAAATGATCTGCATATGCTTGGAGGTAAGATATAATTCCCATTGCATTTGAAATAAGTTTATTTGTAATAAGTGAACATAAAAGTGAGTTCTAAAATATCTTTACCAACACTTCTCACTCTCTGGCACCATTATAAATTTGTAACCACTCTCTGTAAAACAAGTATACTCTCGTAAGATTATGGCTCTCTAGCCCCGTCAATCAAATTATGAAATAAAACCAGTAATCTAGTGAGCATTCCTACGTGTTGGAGATGATACTTTAATTTGGTATAACAACAAGTAGTAGTTGAGGAAAATGTGGCTAAGGAATATGAATGGGCTTCCATAATGTCACTTCGTGGCTAGTAAGATGGCCCAATGTTTCAGTTTGATTCTATCTCTGGAGGCACTCCCCCTCCACATCAATCAGCTACTTGTGAAACAAATGCTTCTAGATGCTGCAAGTCATTTGAGACAAGCCTGGGAGTGGGGGAATTAGAAACCCTTGTCTTTCCATGGAGCATCAAAACATACTGTCAATGCATCCGTGCCGACTCACAGCCATGCTATGGGACGGGGTACAACTGCCCCGTGAGTCTCTGGAGGACACACAGGAAGGAATCATAGGGTGGAAATGAGATGGAAGCTGACCTAAAATATCCATTAACCCTTGCAAATATCCAAACAAATCGAAGTTTTGGAGGTTGAGAGCGAATGAACATTGTTCGTCCCACTATACCTTCAGTAAGAGAGAAACTGATTAGAAAAAGCCGAAGTTGAGACTTTAATGCTTATGGTTTTTACTTTAGCAATTATCAACAAGCGTTAGAATTTATGGTGCAGCGTTTTCCATAAATTACTTTAGATAAAGTGCCCTCTAAAATGCATTTTTCCACCTAAAGGAATAAAATTCCAGGTTTTCAAAGGGAATGCCTTTCTTCTGCCCACCATCCTGCTCACTGTATTTTTCAGGAGTCCTGGTCGCATAATGGATTATGAGTTGGGCTGCTACTCTCACGGTTGACCCCCATGAGTTGCTCTGTAAGAGAAGATGAGATTTTCTGCACTGGTAGAAAGCTACAGCCCAGAAATGCTCAGGAGCAGTTCTACTCTGTCCATTGGCAGCTCTGAGTCAGAATGGACCCCACGACCATGTGTGGTTTTCTTCCTATCACGAAATAGATGGTGATTTTATTCACTTGGCTGTTTTAAGGCTGCAACTTTCAACTTCATATAAGGATATTATTAGTTTTGATTTTCCATAAAATATTGAATTAGATGTAGATTCATTTGGGGTGTCTTATATAGAACCATCATGTTCATTTTTAATATTATGTATGATATTAAATATTGTGCATTAGCTTTTCTTGAAGGACTTCATGGGGCAACTGTGGTCCTTTCACTGTGCTATAATTTACATGTATTTTTCTGTAATCTGAATGATCTTAAATGCTGGAGGATATTATTTTCTATTTTATTATAGTTGAGGAATTTAATCCTCAGCACAGTTAAGATACTCTCCGCAATGCTCAGGACTTGTGATATATTCAGTAGAGCACAACTCATCTTACCTCATCTAAAACTTTTACAGAAGTATGAATTGTCCAAAAGTCATGGTGAAAGTATAAAGGCATATGAACCTAAAGGAACTGTAAGATCACCGTACAGTAAAGCTAGATGTGAGCATATTTAGGCACTAATCTTTTCCAGATGATAAGTATGCTGTGTGCTCAGCAATACTTCACAGTTACAGTCTGAGTATAACAAGTGAGGAATATATGGAAAACTGTCTGGGAATTACATTTATAGGACATAGTTTCCATAAAAGTTGCTAAAGGCACCAAAAATATCACCTTATTAATAGAACTGAAAGGTCAACAGAAACCATTCTGGGTCTACCTTTCGAGAGATAAATTGTGTGCAATGCTAAGAACTGATTAATGCCTCTGCTTTGGGTTTTGGAAATGACCTGGAATTCCTTTTTAGGCCAATTCAGTCTTCAAAACTCAATTCAAAACAGACTGCCAAAGGGTGTTCAAATTCTTCATTTCTATCATTATTTTTAAATATAGTAGATCCTCCTATCAAATGATTACATATAGTCAAGGAGTTTGTTGGTAAATTATTTTCTAATTACTCGTAGTTCTGAACACCTTAAAGGCACCAAATTTATACGTGTTCACTGGTTACACAAGAGATGTGCCACGGAGAATGGCGATCTTTTAAAATAGAAAGAGCCTGTGGAAAGTCTTCGGTTCTAACCAGGATTTCCTTGTGCTTTTTTTTTTTTTTTTTTACCTGGAATAAGTTTCAACCTCTCAAGGCCCTGGTTTTCTCATCTCTAAGAGAAAGTGCTTTGAACTAGACCACAGCCTTGTATCCACAGCATGTTATCCAATAGCAGGCTCTTTAAACTACACTTCAAAAGATTAACATACTTAAAAGCAGCATCAAACAAGGCAGGCATAATTGCAATGCAATCGCCACCAGTGGGATAACAAGGCCTCCCTGTGTTTGTGAGAGTTTCTGAGAGCACGCTCTCCACTTTCTTGACCTTTAGCATGTGTCTAAGTAGAATGGTTTGCTTTTCTATATAAATTTAGAAAAGATCTTACCTATTCAAGGAGGCATGTGGTATTTCTATAATGTAGATTTAATAGGATCAACATTTCTTATTTCCTTTTAGCAGTAAATAACCCAATGCACTATGAACCACTTAGCTGAAAGATGCCATTGTCAACATACGTACACGCACTCTAAGACAACAGTTAAAACACATATTTCATGTAATGATCACAATGTCATGGTACATCTCTAAAGAGACTATGATATAACATAACATGTGAAAACTTTAATGATCTCCAGAGGAAGAGTTCTCAAAATGAGGGAAGTATAAGATCCTGTGCTTCTTGTTCACATATATGATAGTTGGGATTCTTCGAGATGAATGGCTCCAAAATTGTCCCCCCTAGATAGTATCAAGAGCAGATGCTTAATGCTGCTTTTTCTAAGCCTTTATATATTTTAGCGCTTACTACTCTAAAACGAAACCAATGAAAAATGAGAAAATAATACTTATTTAGTTTGCAGTTATCTTTTTATTTACTGACATGCTCATCCCAAGTACTTTGATAATTAATGTATACAATGTAAACACCACTACATTTCCCAAAGGCACGCAAGTTAAACAGCTAAAAAGATATTCCAGTGCAAATCCATGTTCTATGTGATCAAACTTAGTCATCCAGATGTCCCTGACAGTGAAACAAGTGTACTCTGTTCCGCTCTGCCTCTGACACTCCGAGAAGTGCTCTAGTTGCTGAGTAGCCCTCATGACACCTCCTACATCCTCTGTTCTTTGCTGACCTTTACGCTCTTTTAAAATTATAACTTATCTTTAAACATGACATCATCAAATTGAAATACATCCACATTTTCATTTATTCTTGTATGCTCATACAGGCGAATGCATGATTTGACCACAAATACAAGGATGGTTGTAATAACAATTCAGTAACATATGCACAGGTTAACCCCTTATTAAACACTGTGTGTGCTTCAGGGACTGCATGAACCCCCTTTGCCAGTTTAACTAAGTCCTTACAACTATTCTCTCATGATGATTCTATGAGTAGCCAGGCTTACAACAGAAAAAGGAACAAGTAAATTACCATCCCACAACCAACTACTGGTGTAAGATATTTAAATCAATTCATTACTCTAATTTCTCCAAGATAAAATAAGTTTGTTCTGATATCCCTTGATGGTGTTGCATTTGCTCTCCTACATCCACACTTAGAACTGTGTTTCAAACTTTCATGTTTAGCCAATCTTGCCTTATATGTGATTATTTTTGTATCTGATCCAATTGTGGAAATACACTTTTATAAATGACTCCTTTTTATACTGACTTATTGCAAGGATGGTATATGACAATGAAAACATCAAATATATCTCTAAAGGACTGAAGACAAGTTCAAAAGACTGTTTTGGATCGTCCATTACTTCTTATTTCTACTTATTGTTTGTTCAACCAGCTTACTTATATGGATCTCCCCTCGGTAGAGGGAATGTCAGGTGGAAAATAAAAACAAATCCACATGCATGTGAGTGTGCGCATGCATGTGAGTGTGCGCATGCATGTGAGTGTGCGCATGCATGTGAGTGTGCGCATGCATGTGAGTGTGCGCATGCACTCATACATGTGCTCACAGTACATATGAAAACAAACCAACAAAATCACTTTCATTGAACCAGACCCATCTCTCAGCACTTGCAGTGATTTTGACTTCCTGATTGAATGCTCAATGCTTCCAATTATATGACATTTGGTTTAGGTTGTTTGTCTAGTCATATCATAAATATTTCTGATGTCATGATCTTGTGTCATGGGCAGCATTTAATTCACAATCCTCAAATTAGTAAGCTTTAAAACGTCTTTTCAGAATGGGCATCTGAAGGCTAGAGTTGAAATTTGAAATATTTGCTTAATATGTTGTAGCTAAAGAAAAGTCGCTTCTCCAATGCAGTTTTGCAGAACAGTAAAGCTCCCCTCACCAGGGAAGAAATGTATGTAAGATCAAAAAGCAGGTGCTACAGCCTCACATTGTGATGAGGGTTTGGAAGGAAAAGAAATCAAAAAGAAAATCAACCTCCAACTCACTGGATACCAATTCTAGATACCAATTCTAGGGAGTTACAATTAAGACAGCTCTCTTTAAATTCATTTTCCCAAAAGTAAATGTCTTGGGTACTTATTGTGTGTTTATTGCAATATTTACCGTTCTTTTTAACCAAAAATAAAATCAACTTAATCCTGAGGTAGATTAAGGAGTAGAGTGAATGTTAAATATATATTAGGAAATCTTAAATATATATCATCATCTTAAAATAGATTCCAAACTAAGCATGAGGCATGCCTGTTGCTTAGAGGGTCCTGGAGAGACCTCTACAGTGATTTCTATTGGAAGGACCATAACCGAACATCTACTTGAAGTTCTTGCTTGATGCAAACACACCAGGAGTCAGTAGACCTTCACTCTTCCCCTGCCAAGCCTCTCTCCCTATTAAGCCATTTAAAGCCATTCAAACCGAGGGCATCAAGTGTGGAAGCGCAGCACAAAGGAACAGTGGTTCAGCAGACTACAGCACAAGCCTTCCCCGCACTCCACGGGACCCTTTTCACCAGGGACATCTAAAGAATTTTTCACCCCACCATTCTTTTCAATCCTTCGACTACTTCTTTCTGAAGTGAATTACTGGGTGCCTTGGAATAGCAATTTAATACTTCTCCAGAACGAAGCTACTTAAAAGGCACAATCAGTCTACACTGTAGCTATTAAACTGGTACACACAGTTGCTTTTTCTGACCACAATTACTTGTGTACAGGTTAAATAGCTTTCTGTGTTCACTGCATTATTCATATCACTACCTTGCATGTTTGCAGTTTAATGCACTCTCTGAACAGGAGAGATCATGTGTCAAGCGATTAAACAGTTCTCCTTAACTCTAGGGGATTTACCAGAAAAAGAGCGAAATGCGGGACTATTGTTGAAGGTGGACATTTAGCTCTCTTTGAGGACAACTCTGCTTGAAGTGCACTGATGTTCTCTGTGGTAAAAATGAAGAACTGCGTGCTGTGCGTCCACATTAAAAGTTTCTATCAAAATAAGTGAGGAGGAGTAAACAGACTCAAAAATCTACTCAAAAAATGAAGGTTTGAAAGGCAGAATCGTTTGAGAGCTGTCATTGCTGTGGGTAGAATATTATGGGATAGTGATTCTCTTTATGGCCAACTCTGCTTCAGGTAACAGGACTGTTGGACAAAGTAGGGTCACCTGAAAAGCAGATCTGAACTTGAGCTATGTAGCAAAGGGTAGTATCCAGTTATGCAGAAGCTCTGCCCAGAGGAAGGATGTCAAAATAAATACAATTCTGCATCACGAGTCTCAGCTCCATATTCTCCACATGATAAAAAGAACTTGATAATAAAAGACAGGTGACATCATCCAAAAACTCTGGGAAAACCTGGCGGTTATCACCCTCTGCAATTTAATTCAACTTAATCTATGCACATAGACTTGCATCTGCTTCCCCCTATAGACCACTGGCTAAGGAATCACCGTAACGGGACTCTCTAGCTAGAGAACGATGGTCACAGGTGCCATGGCTGATCTACACACTTTCCCACAGCAGGAACACACGCTCACCTCTCACACTTCTCCCACTGCAACTGTTCTCCCAAGCCTGCTCAGCGGAGGCTCTAGCTCGCTCATTAACCACACGCTTACAAAGCTCTTGCATATTGCCAAGAGAACAGCCTTCTGTTAGAAAACATTAGACCAGAATCTCTTCTTGCAAGATGACATCGTGCGAGTACCACATTCATTTTTAAATTTCCTAGGAGTCACAAAATACCGTGGGTCTCAAATGAAAGCAATTGCTACAGACGAGTCACACTAATCAGACGAGTCACTGATTGGGAAGGTTTCAGTGTTTTCTCCCCAGCAAGCACGTCTTGAAAACTCAGTAACTGAAAGTGGATTTGAAGAAGAACCTGCCATCACAATTTTCACATATGATGAACATTTTTGGAAGTTTTATACCTAAAATTAATCAAGGGTGATTCAGTTTTGTTCTCATGAGCATGTTGATCATTTTAAAGGATGTATCCTCATAGATATTGACACTTTGATTTAAATAAATGTGATGGCCTTTAGTTCTCATCCTCCATAACCAGGATTAAAACTTGAGAAGTCACTATAGAGTTTTCTGCACACACTGTAATTACCGCTGTTTTTTTTTAAAAAAAAAAACAAAGATATATTTACAACAGTAGGACTTTTCACTGTCTTTCTAACTCCTCTGGTCTGTTTGCATTAGTTAAGTTTTTACTATTTTGTGTATATGTTAGCTAGCAACTACTTCTACTTCAGTGCTCAGACTCTGAAAATCTCCCATCTTCAGAAATATCCATACTTATGATTAACCCATAATGCAAGAATTCAGAATGAATGTCAGGAAGTTTCATAGGAAAACTGTGCTACACCATTTGCATTATGAGCTGTTTAAAGCTTACCAGAAATATTAAAATGTCCTCAGTAATTGGAACACACTAATATGACTCTGGGGAGCAAACTGGTTTTCTGTAAAGTCATTTGAATTTTAAGAAACCAACGGGCAAGCACAGCTGAGAGGAACTGAAGATGATAACTCTCATTACATTTGAAAACAGGGAGGCCAACTGGGCTTTGCAGTGCAAGGGAAGAGTACATTAGAAGTGATCAGAGCAGAGCCAGTAGCCCCACGCTCAAAAGAAAGTTTGACTACACTGACCTGAATGCGGTGGGTAGACAAAGAACGCACACACGATTGTTACTCTCTCAAATCTCAATGAGATTTCCTCATCCTTCTCAATTTCAGAATTAGATCAAACCAGACCCCTCACTCCCTGTGCCATCACATGCATGCTCAGAGGTTTCTGTCCCTGTGAATGTGAAGGGAACCGCATCCTGTGTGGGCCACTTTCTTTTATAGTAGCCAAGGAAATGAAGTTGGTGCCAATGTGATCCTTAGGGTCACACAGAATAAAGGCCGCCCTGGGCAAGGAAACAGTCCTGCTTTGTGCTGCTCTTGGGGAAGGAAGCTAGTCCGATCACCAACTTTGGGACTTGACCAAGAGTGGGGAGTCACAAAACTACTCTCAATCATTGCGTTTTAAGCCTCCACTAAAAATAGCTCTTCTGTGTTTGGGTTTAAAGACCCATCCACAGCCAGTGATGGAACACAGTGCCCAATTGTTTCCGGCTAGGGTCCCTGCATGGGCACCCAGAAACTGTCTTCAACTTTTAATCGGTTTGTGTGCTCTCTGATTAGACCTGTGCACCTGAGAGCCACACGAAAATGCAGGGAGACCGCTAAGGCTACTGGCGATGAAGGCGGCCGAGTTTAGCTCAGCAACTTTTGTATAAGGGTTAGAATCATCCAGGGTTAAACTGTTGACCCTGGATCTCTGCACCTTAAATCAGAAGACAAGCTAGGCGCGGATGGGTAGCCGAGACCATTCACAGTTCCCATGAAGGACACTGCCTGGTGACAAGTCTCCCATCTGTTTTCTTTATTTATATTGATCTCTTTGTCACCCACGTGTGATCCATTTGCTACGATCAGGGCTAGAAGGAAATAAGGTACCTTTGGGAAGAAAATCCCTTCCCCCTGTCCTCAGAGCAGTCCTAGGACTTTGTTCAAGGGGCTGGGGAACTAGAGAAAAAGGTTTGTTCTCCCCGGAGGATGTCAGAGCCAAATGCAGAGACCTGCCAACTTAGGCAGAGAGACAAGTGCTTGTCCTTGGCACCCGCTGGCGACCCCACCTCCCCCCAGCCCCTCTCCTTGCCTGGTCCCGGCGCCCCTGGACTTACCTGCTGCTGAGCACCAGCGCCGGCAGCAGCGGTAGCAAGTAGTGCACTGGGCTGAATTTCATCCTGTCGCCGGCCGGGGTCCTCCTTCCCTCGCTGCCTTCGCTCTCTCGCCTCCTTGGGGTCCTGTCGCTGCTTGGTGCCTCGCTCTGGCTCTGTCCCTGGCAGGAGAGGAGCTCTCTCCAGCGACCGACCAACGGAGATGGACACACGGACTGACGATTCGCCAAGGCAGGCGCTGGGCGCGAGGAGCTCGCTCCTCGCGTGATGTCACCAGCGAGGCGAGCCCTGCCCCGGGATCGCTGGGCGCCGCCGCGCTCCAGCCTGGGGGCGCGCTGTCACTCGCGCTGGAGGCGGCGGGGACGGGCGGGGGTGCTCGGGTCACCGGGCGGTGCCCGGGCCAGGGCGGGTCTCGGAGTCCCACTTCCCCCGAGGCTGGCGAGGGGCGGCGCGGCGAGGGCGACTCTCATCTGTCTGAAAGCGGACAGGCGTCCTCAGCGAGAGGGGAGACCGCCCGCCCAGGGAGATGCTGGCGCCCAGAGTCTCAGGCACAGAGGGTCCCCGCGCCCAGGACCCGTGCAGTGGCGAGGCGCTCCTGGTGAAGAGGGCGCCTAACCCGTGGCTCTAACTAGGGACGCGCAGCATCCGCCGCCTGCGGGCGGTGAAGGGCAGCCAAGCGAGTGGCGTCCAGAAGTCCAACCTGGACCCACCAGGCCCTTGCAAGCCTCATCACCTGCCAGCGTGGACTGGGAGAGGCTTCAGGGCTCCTGGGGCGCTTACTGGGGCCTGGGTTTGGGAAATGTCCCGCGTTCTTCTGCTTTCCATCTGGGTTCTCCAGCAGCTGATGGGGGTTGGAATTGATCGCCTGAGCTGAAAGGGCCCTGGCCTGAGGGGTGAGACTGGTCAAGGAGAGAGAAGAGAAAGGCGTCCAGGGATTTAAAGACGCACCTGTTTTCTCTGTTTTACAAATTTACCCTAAAGAATGTCCCATCTCAATGATCCCCATTTGTTTAAAAAAAAAAAAAGCAGAAGAAGAAGAAGGAGAAAAAGGAAATAAAGCAACTCACACAAAGCAATACTTGGCAAATGTGATCAATGGAAAAGAGAACCAACTTCACCAACCCGGTGTTCAAGACTTCGACCTTTAAAACTTGATAGACTGCATTGCGGCTTCTGACTACATGAGTGTTTGCTAAAACGAACGACAACAAACCTCTGAGAGAAGCAGGCATTGATGGGCTCCTTGGCGTAGAAATGAAGAAACTAAAGCACACTCATCTAGGCCAGAACTTCATTTCAAGGGCATCAAGGAGCGACGCGTAGGGCCGCCTAGGACCGCACGTCAGGGAGATTGAGGCAAAGGGGGTGCTCCAAAAAGGAGCAATACACCGAAGACTTCCAAGAACAGAAATGAACTGACCTTGGGATTCCTACTCAGAGCGATCCGTTCATACCTCATCTTCGTGGAAAACTCAAGTAAAATAACATTTAGATGATGCATTTAACTTTATTTCCAAACATATTATTTGTAGGGTCATGTATTTGTTATAAAGCTTTTACTTAAAAGAGAATGCAAGTTTAAATGTTAACTATCTGTTGTGTGTGTGTTTCAAGGAATTAAAGTTGATGATATGCACACAGAACACATAATATTTTAATCTCACAGATTACTAAAATAGACAAGACATTTTGTGAACGGAAAATCAGCCCCTTGGATAATAGTAAGAAACAGAACCACTTTAAAATGTGGCATATAGAAATCAACCTCCTTTGAATATATTCCGTTCACAGAAACCCAGCACTACCGTCCACTCAACTATAACTCTTGCTATAAGGAAAAAATGTGTATTTCGATTTGTTTCTTAAAAAAATGTTCTCATCGTTTCCTCCTTAGTTTGGAAAAGGGTCGTTTCGTTGTGTCCTCCACAAGTATGCATGGGTACCCAATAATTAATTAAAATAAGGAAAATAATAGTAGGGAATAACACTGGTGCATGCCACACATTTTGTTTAGTTCACATTTCTGAAACCCTTTGCCTTGAGTTATGCCAACTCCTTGAGACCCACAGGGACCTAACAACACACTGCCCCCCCCCCCCACGTGAAACTGCAAGACTGAGAGTCTGCATGGGAGCGAATGTCCGGATTTCCCCACAAGGAGCAGCTGGTGGTATTGAATTGCCTAGCTTGTGGGTCACAGTGCAAAACAACTTAATATTCATTCTGATGTCTTCGGTCTAGTAACCATGTAGACGAGTCATTTCTATTTTCTTATCTTTTGCAGCAGATATGGCAGACTCAGGCTCAACAAATAGGTCCAGGTAAGCAGTTGAAAGGATTAACTGGAATTCACAGTCAATCTTCATGAGACCAAAACTAACTTTCTTATTGAAGACATTTTTATGTCTATTCCAGTGAATTTTTTCATAGGACCCTGCCGGCCATGGTCTTTGTTATTCTTACCAAACATGCTTCATTTCCCTCATGGAACTGGGCAAGAAAGTGGGGAGAGATATTGATTCTATTCTATGAGTCAGCTGTGAGTGATTCTTAACAAGATTCATTATGATTGAGATCCTGCTGGGTATAAAATCAACCATCTCAGAAGCAAGAAGGGTCTTTCACTACTAGCAAGCGAGAAAAGCGCAGCAGGGAGCATGGCCTCTGGACTCCAAGTTCCCTGTGCCTTGAGGATCCTTGATGCAGAAGACAGTTCCACTCCAGAGGGACAATAGCAGAGTTGTTCATGCTCTTCTTTCTGCAATGTCACAAGTAAACTGAGATCTGAAACAGTGTGTATGGCTTTCAAGAGTTAGACGGGAAGGAGCTGGGGTGGTGTCGGGATCACACGTTGGGCTGCCAACTGCATGGCCACCTGTTGGAAACCACTGCCCACTCTACAGGAGAAAGATGAGGCAGGTCTGTTCTGTCCTGTAGAGTTGCTGAGTCAGAATCGACTTACTGGCCGTGAACTGAGAATTTCAGAGTTCAACATGTACTTATTTGAAAGTTCAGAGAAAAGGTTCACTTAGCTGCCACAACTTGACCTGTGTTGACGCTCAGCACTAGACCAACCAGCTGGATACAGGACATCAAGAATTCTCAGAGTTACACTAAGATTAGGCTCTCTATAAAGTGCAAAATATTTTAGCAGCTTTATTAAAATTTAAGTTAGGTATGAAATATATATATAATTCAGGGGTTTTCATATATTCACAGGTTATGAAATAATCATTACTATCTAATTTCTGAACATTTTCCCCATCTCCGCAAATAAATACCAATCTTTTAGTAATCACTTACCATTTTCACCCCCCACCAGTCTAATTTATGTCTCATAAGATGCATCTATTCTTAATATTTCATGTACATTGAATAGTGCAGATAGTGTGAAGTCTCAGGTGCCTAATCCCCGTGGACTGTACATCGCAAAGTTCATCAACACTTCATCAACTATTAGTAAGCCATCCTGAGTTATTGCTAAGGATGTTCTGTTGTTTTGTTACACTTCCTTCGTTTATGCAAATCCTGCTTCATGATCTGGATGGCTGTACCACCCTTTGCTCATACACTCATCAATTGAAGGTCACTTGTTGCTGATGTCTGTTTTCCTATCTTTTGACTTCGCTTTTATAAATTATGTTACTATGAACATGGCTATGTAAATTTAAAGTATGAACATGCTTTAAATTATCTTGAGTATATGCATTCATACCTAGAAGTAATAACATATGTTAACTATTCCATATTGTCATTTGAAATTTATTAAAACCATCACATCATCACCTGTTAGACTACTTTTTGGAGCCTAGCTTTCATTTTGAACTTGGTGAGCTCTTCCATTTCTGAGTTTTACAGTGTGGGTGTGTGTGGGAGTATGTGTGGGTGTGGCCTTGCTATTGCACGTAGTGCACTATTATTTCATTAGGTGTTTCAGTACTCCTCTTCCTAAATTAATCTAAAAGATAAGTCCATAAATGATTTTTGACCACAACTAGATAAACGAATTATGTTAAGTCTTTTCATGAATCAGATTGGTCTTTCTGCATGCTTGTCTAGGACGCGGCTTGCGTACCTGCATGCAACAGTCAACTAAGATTTGTCATGGGTGAGTGTTAGTTGGTTTTTAAATTGCTAGAAACGAGGGGAACACAGGAATATTTCCCTTTGTGAAAAAGTCCAAATGTGAAAGAAATAGACTCGAAGGAAGGAAAGCTGGACACTGCTGTGGTTTTTGTATAATATTGTGCTAAAAATATTTTCTTAACCGGAATGTATTAAAAAGAATTGTTTTAAAGGAGGATTTGTGATTTCCCCCCTGCCCCCCACCCCTGAAGTTTCCTTGCTATTGTTGGTAAGTGCATTGGAGTCAGTACTGACTCATAGTGATACTATCTAGGTACAACAGAGTCAGACACTGCTGAGCCTGCACCATCCTCATGATGGTTATTGCAGCCACTGTGTCAATCCATCGCATTGAGGGTCTGCCTCTGACACTGAACCTGTACTAAGTGTGATGTCCATTTCTGGAAACTGATCTCCCGGATAAGACATCAAAGAACATGACAGGATGGCTCACCATCCCTGCTCTTTATTACCTTCAAGACAAATGTGTTCCTTCTTCTGGCTCTCCGTGGTACTTTCACGAGTTTTCACTTACTCTAGAATCCAAATGCACCGGGTCTTCTGGGGTCTTCACGTCATCTTACAGCAGGTGTGAGTCAGGTGAGTCTGCTCTCTTTAACACTCTGTTCTTCAACAGTTTTCAGCAGACCTTCCAGACAAAGAACAAACTGGCTACCTCTAAGGCATTCACCACTGAGAACTTGACGAAAACGTTCTAGACCCACAGTATTTTACAAGCTTTTTCTGATAAATAAGGGACTTGAATCAAATGGTTGTAGAAAATCCCCGAGACATCTGGTAAAAGCTTTAGAAACATCAATCAGTGGTGTGACTACGATTAAAACCTCTGTAATTAGCACCAGGAACCAATCACTGTAAGCCTCTGTATGGAATTACCCAATAGAAACACATGACCTACCCATAACCATCCTTGCTATAACTTTATACAAAGACAAACCTATCAAAGTACTGTAGTAATCATTTTACTGCTGACAAGATGCCTGTCTTAGTTAGAAACTCTGTAGTTGGGATCACCAGACCTCACTTCTGGGAGCTGGTGTCTCCCTGTATTCTAATGCATGTTGTTTTCTTTTCCCCTGAATAATCCTCCTCATCTCATTTCCAGGTCTGAGATTTTAATGCTACAACATTAAAAATCAGAGAGGGGCATTTCTCCCTTTTCATTGTGCTGAGGAAGATGCATATAGTGTGAAATTATTCCATATATTTTCTAAGCCAGATAATTCAGATATCTGTAGACTTAGAAGTTGAAAAACTTAAAAATAAAATAAAATATATGATTGATACAGTAAATAGAAAAGGTATTTTCTGCATTCATACTCGTTTTATGTTTTCCCCTATTATTAGATGCCATCAAGTTGAAACTACGTGTGTGCAACAAAATGAAACCCTGTCCAGCCCAGCGCCATTCTCACAGGTGTTCAGTTGGAGCCGATCGCTGCAGCTGCTTAATCAATTCATCTCAATGAGAGTGCTCTTTTCTCACCGCCCTTCTACTTTACCAAGCCTGCTTTCCAATTAACACCACTTAAAAAGGAATTTCCACTAATAATGTATATTATTCAAGAATTTTTAAACATCTACTTTCTAAAAGGCAGAGAGGAAAAATAGTGTTAATAAAGATGTTTATGAGTTGGAGTGTGTCTTACAAAAAGGACAATACAAAACAGGAAACAAAAACAAAACAAGTCAAACTCAACAGAGCCTCTTGCTCATTTGAGGATGCTACATTGAATGACTCATATTGACTCACTGCTAAAGCATCTTTCTTGCTCACCTGAATGATAAGAAATGTGTGTAAAAAACTACCAGTAGGATTTCCCTAGGAAGCACAGCAGCCCAAGGATCTCTTTGACTTCATTTTTCTTATTAACCTAGAAACCATGTCTGCTTCTTTGCAAGCATCCACGTGTGTCCATGAGTTTCTTGGAATTGAGTTCATTCATATGAAGAAAGAAACAGCAAAACAATAAAGAAAATAGTTACTGTCTTCTTTATCCAAATTCAAAAGGTGCATGGTAATTTGCTTTGGGCAAACCATCACACTAGGAATTTATTAATATTTTATAAAGTGAAGAAGTTGCTTTCTAATGTGCATTGGCAATTAGTGTCAATTTGCTACTACTAATTGTTGTATGCACTTTAAAATGTTCATATACAAGCCTTTATGTGGGTTGCCTCACACCTCCCAGTTGTGTATAAGTTGGATGTGTGTAACCTGGGGGATTTTTTGCAGTTTTATCTGTAGTTTGGTGTGTTCCACATAAAATCAGAAGCCTTTGCAGAATCAACAAAACACGGACAGTTCTGGTTCCCACTGCAGTTTACCCAGCTCCACCCACAGTGCTCTGCGTCTTTGCGCGCCCTCATCAGAATCAGGCTTGGCTTTCTGGGAGCACCTTGCCACAGCATGCTGCAACCGCTTTTGAATTATCTTCAAGATATTTGGGCTTGCATGTGATATCAATTATATTGTTGGATAATTTCCACATTCTATTAAGTTATCTTTCTTGGAAAAAGGACAGAAATATGAATCTCTTCCACGAGGCTGGCCATGGTGCCATTTTCCAGATATCTCAGCATAGAGGAGGCGCCCTTCCAGGGCTGCATCCATTTTCTGAAACCATGTCCCTTTTTTTTTTTTTTAATCCTACTAAATCCTGGAATCTTGCTTTGCCCCAGGTATTCCGTTCAACCTGAACTTCTTTCTTCTATGTAGTAGTAGTGTTGTCAGCTAAGACACTGCTATCTAAATTTTAAATTACATATTCTGATTCTTGAAAGCCAAACACTTAACCATAGCACCATGTGGGATCCTTAGCAAACATCTAGTAACATAAAATTATTATGTTATTATTACCTATGTTATACAACAAGGTACAAGGTGACTTCCTAAATATTCTGGTTAAACTTTAAGACAATAAAATAACCTCTTAAAACTGTTTGGCTATGTCTTAAAAACATTTAAACCCATACCTCACTTTTGACTTTTTTTGGTAGTTGTGAGGTGCCATTGAGTCCATTCTGATTCATAGCAACCTGATGTACCAAAGAAAGAAACACCGTGCCTTCTTGTGGGACCCCTAGAAATGTTCTTATGGAGCAGCCTATTGCTGCAGACACCCTGTCTCTCCATCTCATCAAAGGCCTTCGTCTTTTTAATTGCCCCACCATTTTACCAAATATGATGTCCTTCTCTACCGATTGGTCTCTCCTGATAACTTACCCAAAGTCCTTGAGATAAAGTCCCACCACGCTTCCTGCTGAGGGGCATCTGGGCTATCTGTCTTCCAAGAACATCTATTGGTGTTGTTTTTTAAACCATGGTAATTTCAATGTCCTTCTCCAACAGCTTAATTAAAATGCATTCATTTCCCTTCAGCCTTCCTCTTCCCCTCTCCAACCTTCATATTCATGTGAGATTGATGGAAAACACCACGGTTTAGGTAAGGTACAATTCAGTCTCAAAGTTACACCCTTGATTGTCAACCCTTTAAAGAGGTCTTGTGTGCACATTTACCCAATGCGATGCATCATTTGCTATCTTGGCTGCAGCTTACAGGAGCATTGCTGGTGGATCCAAACTAAATGAAATCCTGGACAAGCTGAATCCCTGCTCCAGGTATCGCGATGTTATTTATTGGCCCTATTGTGAGGATTTTATCTCTTTTACATTGAGTTGTAGTTTCTGTTAAAGGTTGTGATCCTTGATCTTCAGCAGCGAGTGCTTCCAGTCCTCCTCACTTTGAGCAAGTAAGATTGTGTCATCAGTGTATCACAGTTTATGAATAAACCTCCTCTAATCCTGCCACTTCATTGTTCTTCATGAATCCAGCTTCTCTGAGTATTTGCTCGATTGCATACAGATTAAATAAGTACAGTGAGAGGATACAACCCTATTGAACACTTTTCCTGATTTTTAACACTGCAGTGCCCCTTTGTTTGATTTCCATAACTCGCTGTAGATCCATGTTCAGGTTCTGCATGAGCACACTAAAATGTCCTGAAATCCCCGTCTCCTCAAGGCTATCCATAGTTTCTTATGGTTCATAAAATGTAATGCTTGTGCATAGCCAATGAAGCACAAATAAATAAATATCTTTGTGATATTTACTATTTTCTGCCAAGATCCATCTAATGTCACCACGGATATCCCTTATTTCTTATCCTCTTAATCTTGCCTGAACCTCTGGTAATTCCCTATCAGTGTTATCTAGAAACCGTGGTTGAATTATCTTCAGTAACATTTTACTTACATGTGATGTCAATAATACTTTTCTTTCATTTCCACATTCTGTTGGGTCACCTTCACTGAAGTGGGTACAAAAATGATCTCCTCCAGTCAATGAGCCAAGCAGCTGTCTTCCAAGTGTTCTGACCAAGACGAGTGAGAACTCTCAGTGCTTCACCAGCTTTTTGAAGCTTTTCAATTGGCATTTCATCAATCCCTGGAGCCTTATTTTGGCTAAGCCTTCTGTGCAACTTGACCTTCTTCGTTTAGTACTTCATTCAGCCTCTTACTCATATGCTATCTCTTCCCCACCCCCACCCCCATCTTTTAAATGCATTTGGGAGTTAGTACATATATCCTATCACTCCATAGTCAATCACATCGAGCAGAACTGTGCAATTGCTACCACTATCCGTTTCCCAACATTCTCTTCCTTCCTGGGGCCCCTTGACGTGATCTCCCTTTTACCCCTCCACCACCACTGTGCGTCTGACCCCCACCCTTATCGGACGTGATGTCCCTACACGTGTGTTAATCCTGGGTTTCATATACTGAAACATGCAAAACACAACTTTAAGAGGGGGACCTCAATGACATAGCAGCTCTGAGGTAAACACTAATATGAACAAACAAAAACAAAACAACATTACAGAAAATGTTGAAAACTAGAGCAAGTCCAGCATCAGAGGGGAGATAAGTGGCACAGTTTTAACAGTTCAGGTCAGGTTTATCCCTTTACTCTTCCACAGCCATCTCTCCAGTTAGCTCTGGTAACAGCAACTTTCTTCCCCTCCCTCAATTGTGGGTAGAGGGAAATCACCAGAGTCTGGTTTCCTCCGTGGATCCCACAAATGTGTCTTGGGCTTCCACTGTCATCCATAGCCTTCTGCAAACCAGATTCTCACAATTTATCCTCTGATACAATCCCTCCTTCGAATTTGGATTATGTGATTTACAGTCCTTTAGGGACTGGTGATAGCGTGCTTCTTCCATGTGGATTTAATTGACATCTCACTTAGATCACTGCTTGTTTGAAGACAAGCCTTTAAAACCCCAGATGCTTTTTTATCTGATAGCCGGGCAACATCTAATTTCTTCACCACATTTTGCTATAGGACCCAAATCTTCTGTGTTCCTGACCTGAGAGCGAGAACTGGGCAGTGCCATGATGTAAGAAATAATTGTTCTTAAATTGGAACTAGGATTTAATGCAAGCCTCAACCCCATTCATGGATCTATGTTTTGTTGTTGTTGTTGTTGCTGCTGCTTGTTTGTTTTTATCTGCCTTTGGCTCCCTTTCAAAACCTCCTTGTTAATTTATGCTGGAGTAGCAGTTCTCAACCTGTGGGTCGAGACCGCTTTGAGGGTCAAATGACCCTTTCACAGGGGTCACCCAACTCATAACAGTAGCAAAATTAAAGTTATAAAGTAGCAATTAAAATAATGTTATTATTGGGAGGGGTCAGCACAACATAAGGAATTGTATTAAAGGGTTGCAGCATTAGGAAGGTTTTGAATCACTGTGCTAGAGAGTCTTATCCACATCCCCCTAGAGAATAATGATTTTCTGTTAAGATTGTTTCAATTAGCCCCTGCTACTAATTTTTGTTGTTGTTGTTGTTAAATAACTGTTTTACCGGTGTGTGGGGGTTTTCTGGGAAAACCAGAAAATCTGCTAGACAAATTCTAAAAGAACTGTAGCACTGCTACTAATTTTTTACAGCTCTGTTGAGAGATGGCTATTGGGCAATATAGCTAACTCCATATCACAATTCTTAAGTTATTCACTTGTACAGAAGCACTCCTTTCATGGCTGGATGCTATTTACAAACAACGGGGGTTGATTGCCTAGGAAATTTCCAATAATCATCACTGAGAATGTTGGTGACAGGTTTGTTGGAATAACACATCTCTTAATACAGCATCTAGGGCATTGATGGAGGAAGACATCAATCAACAGTCCATCTATCAACAGTTCCACGATCTTGGTATCCGCTGCCTTCCACTTCTCCAGAGACTGTGCATTTTCTGACTTAACTCCTCAGGTTTCCAGCATATCTGGGACAGAACCCAGTTCACCCAGTGGAGATGTCACTGGGATCTCACTGAGGCCGCCGCTGGAGCCTGCCCTGCGCCTTAGATATCAGGATTCCATGTCCCAGTGTCCCATGGCACCTGGCCTGGGTTCCCAGGAAGCACCCATAAGCCAGTGTCAATGTGGCCCATTAGATGCATACCACCAAAGGCACCACCCCCCCCAGTATCCCCAAAGGCATTTTCAGTCATTTTTTTCCTGGATGTTGGTCCTCTTTCTTTTCCTACCAATACACAAGCATTCATGTGTCCCCAGGCAGGTTTGCTTCCTTTCCCCTCTCTTGCACCTTATTCCCCATCAGTATCACTCATCCCTCTGATGGGCTGTCCCTGTCTGGAATGGGACCTCATCATAGACTTACATGGCAGCCACTCGGTAGACAGCATCCTCTTTCCCTCCCTTGACCATTTGATCGCAGGTGATGTCTGGCAAAGTGACCTTCAAAATACTTCCCTTAAGCAGATGGTGTCTGCTTCATTGGCAGTGGTCAGGCTCTCTACCAGGTTGTCTGACCCTCCTGGCCAGCAGACTGGATGTCCTACAAGCCTAAGCCCATGCATGTTCCTCACATCAGTGGACTCAGACAGTATTTGTCCTGTTGTGACTCACTAACTTCACTCAGCATAATCTCTCTTTCAGATCCCTGCACATCCCGAGGCATTTCAAAGTTTCATTGCTGTTGTTTAGGCATGAACAGTATTGTATATTATGCATTTGTATAAATATATTCATATATATACATATTACTCACATTTGAAACACAATGATTAAACCTCAAAAGCACTTCTTCAGTGCTGTATATTTAAAAAGTGAATGGTATATTGCACTTGATAATAGACTAAACTAATTTATAAAAATAGAGATCAGAGTAGCAGTTACCTATGAAAAAGGGCATTTTTTTAGAATTGGATACAGGAGAATTTTCTTGTTAATAAAAACATTCTGTTTGATAAGGGTGTTGTTTGGAAATATATTCAACTTTTCTGAAATCCCTTTAATTATTTAAAATATTTGGACAGTTTTATTGAAAAACAAATCATAAGATTTTATAATTAACTTTGCTGAATTCCACTTTATAGAAGTTTTGTTTATAAAAATACCAATGAGCCCCTAATAAAATGTTTTAAAAAATACCAATGATGATCATTCTATTAATTTCCAGTCAAATCCCAACTCGGAAATTATCCTTCCACACAAAAATTCAACCATCCACTCATCTCCCCAATCATCTCAATCCATTCAACCAATATCTGTTGGGGGTATTCTATGTTAAACACTACTGTAGTCAGTCATTGATGATAGGAGGCTTTTAGGCTGGCTATAATTAAAGGAAACATGAGATTACTAAATAAATATAAAAGTCATCAGAAAAGAAATAAAAGATACCATGAGGGGCTCCTAATTCAGGTGTTGGGGTCAAACAAGCTTCTCAGTGATGGTAACACATATATAAACTATGGAGTACAAGAAGTTTACTAAGCAAAGACAAATATCAGAGCACATCACAGATCTTTCTATGGAGACAAAGAGTATGCACAGTGTGAATATCCATTTGCTTCTCACTAATGATGAGATTAGGAAGGATCCTGATTCTTTGCAAAACAATGGTGCTGATAGCTAAGGAGTCCATTTGGCACAGTTGGTTACAAGTTGGGCTTCTAACCACAGGGTCAGTGGCTCAAAGCCATTAGCTGATTCATGGAAGAAACACAAGGTGTTCTATTCCCATAAAGATTTAGGGTCTCAGAGACCCACGGGGGCAGTTCAACCCTGTCCTTTAAGGTTGCTACGAGTCAGTAGCCACTTGATAGTAGTGCATTTGGTGTGGTTTGGGATGTGATAGGAAGACTAGAAGTTAACTATTGTTTTGGAAACCCCCTAAATGCCCCCAAGGTCATGAAGGCCCCTACAACACAGAGAAGCCCCCCAGTGTACTGTACTCATGGATAACATTTATTACAGTCACGGACACCAAGCAAAATAACAGGTAGATATAAAGATTTGAAGAAAGCCCAAGGAAGTGAAGAGAAATAGCTCTAGTCCTTTCCTCCTGTTCTCTCAAGTCACACTGCTAAGGATCTATGAGGTGGCTTGCCTAGGGAACACTCCTGGAGACAAAGGGATTAAGAATGTTATGAAATACTAGTCAGATGGGCACATTTCCATTATTTGAACAGCCATGATAACTGACACCCAGGACACTAGCCTAGATACCTGATAGTAATGTAGCATCCTGTGGTGTGATGCTAGCAGGCCTGGAGATCGTGTCCCAAGCTCGCTTCTTCCCTAGGAACAATCACCAATCACTAACCAAAAGAAAAAGTGAGGATCCCTTTCCCAGGTGTGGCTGAGGGGCATCATGGTGCCAAGATCCAGGGGAAGTACACAAGTGCTATGTAACCAGACTTGCCATGCTCGTTCTTTCTTACACTATTGCAGAATTTAGATAATTTTAGGTCAATGTTAAGATGTATAAAAGTGTAGGGGTGTAATCCAACCTGTCAATCAGGTCACAGCCTGGTGCTGTCTTCCTGGGGGTGGGTCTTTTATAAGGAGGGCCCTGGGAACCTCTCTCTCTCTCTGCCACTGACCCTGAGAGCTGCAGGAGCCCGGCCATGTTCCCACTGACCTTGGACCCACATGACTCAGCCCCACTGGCCTGCGATCTGCCTACATCCTGCCTCACGGCATGTGAGTGGTTGAGTGTGCAGAGAGACTTGTGGGATACCATCTGATTTATGTACTTGAGTTAGATTGGGATGGGATGCTATCCTAATATGTAATTCTAATATATAATTTCTTCTTGATACAAAGCTCTTTCTTATACATATATGAGTGTCACGGAATTTGTTTCTTTGGTCAACTGACCTAACATAATTATATAACCTTATTCGCTGGAAAATAATAGTACCTTGTGGTTGTTGCTAGGTGCCATTGAGTCTGTTCACAGCAGAACCCAATGCTGCATGGCCCTGCGCCATCCTCACAACTGTGTCCGTCCGTCCCTTCCAGGGCCTCCCTCCTCTGCACTTGACCAAACATGATGTCCTTCTCCAGATTCTGGGCTCACCTATCAACATGTCCAAAGCATGTGAGACAAAGTCTTGCCATCCTTGCCTCTAAGGAGCACTCTAGCCTTACTTCTTTCAATACAGATCAGTATGTCGTTTTCACTTCAGGGTACATTAAATATTCTTCTCCAGTGCCACACATCAAATGTGTCAATTCTTCCATGGCAGTCATAATCCAATGCCCAACTTCCACAGGTAGCACCCTTCACATATTGGTCCAATATCATGCTTCCATATAGTACCTATATCATAGTGAACGATCCATGGGGGTATAATGATTACATGTTGGCTGCTAACTTCAAGGTAAGTAGTTTAAAACCACCAATCTTTATGAGGGAGAAAGAGCAGGCTTTCTACTCCTGTAAATATTTATTGTCCCACTTCGAATCTGCTTTTCTGCTCCTTCTCAAACTTGTGTTGGGTCCCACCGCTACCTCCCAGTAGCTGTCACCATGTCTGTCAGGGTAACCCAGAAGACCCACAAGATGTCCTCTGGCCCCCGGGGTTTCAGTAGCCGTTCCTACACCAGCCCTCCCACATCAGCTTCTTGTCGTGCTTCTGGGTGGGCGGCAGCAGAGGCAGCATCCTGGGCACCGGCTTGGGTATAGTGTGGGGCTTCAGTGGGGCAGGAGGTGTGGGGAGCATCACGGCCCTCACTGTGAACCAGAGCCTGCGGAGCCCCCTGAAGTTCGAGGTGGACTGCAACATGCAGGTTGTGTGCACCCAGGCAAAGGGGCAGATCAAAGACCCTCAACAACAAGTTTGCCTCCCTCCTCGACAAGGTGTGGTTCCTGGAGCAGCCGAACAAGATGCTGGAGACCAAGTGGAGCCTTCTGCATCATGTGTACAACATGTTTGAGAGCTACATCACTCAGGCAGCAGCTGGAGATGCTGGGCCAGGAGAAGCTGAAGTTGGAGGCAGAGCTGGACAGCATGCAGGGGCTGGTGGAGGACTTTAGGCATGAGTATGAGGATGAGATCAACAAATGAACCGAGATGGAGAATGAATTTGTCCTCATTAAGAAGGTCTTGGATGAAGCATACATGAACTAGGTGGAGCTGGAGTCCCGCCTGGAAGGGCTGACGGAAGGGATGAACTTCCTCAGTCAGCTGCAAGAAGAGGATCCCCGTGAGCTGCAGGCCCACATCCTGGACACGTCCGTGGTGCTGTCCATGGACCACAGCCTCTTCCTGGACATGGACGGCATCATCACCGTGGTCAAGTAGGAGGAGATTGCCAACCGCAGCTGGGACGAGGCTGAGAGCATGCACCGATCAAGCATGAGGAGCTGCAGGCCCAGGCTGGGAAGCATGCGGATGATCTTCGTTGGACCAAGACAGAGATCTTAGAGATGAACCGAAACATCAACCAGATCCAAGCTAAGAGTGAGGGGCTCAAAGGCCAGAGAGCATCCCTGGAGACCGCCATCGTGGACGTTGAGGCAGCACGGGGAGCTGGCCATCAAGATGCCAACAACAAGCTGGCTGAGCTGAGGGCCGCCCTGAGTCGGGCCAAGTTGGACAGGATGCAGCAGCTGTGTGAGTACCAGGAGCTGATGGACGTGAAGCTGGTTCTGGACATCGAGATCGCCACTTGTCACAAGCTGCTGGAGAGCGAGGAGAGCCGGCTGGAGTCCGGGATGCAGAACATGAGCATCCACACGATGACCACCAGTGGCTACCACTGGGCTGACCTCGAGCTACGTGGGCCTCACGAGCCCTGGCCTCAGCTGTGGCCTGAGCTCCCTGCAGTCCAGCCTCAGCTTGGGCGGAGGCTCCAGCTCCTTCTCCTGCACCAGCTCCACCAAGGCCGTGGTGGTGAAGAAGATCAAGACCCGGGGCGGGAAGCTGGTGTCAGAGTCTTCCAATGTCCTAGCCAAGTGAATGGGCTCTGTGACCCCTCACAGCCTGTCCCCGCCGCTGCCTGCCCAGGAGCTGTGCAGGGGCACCAAGGGAACTGGAGATCAGAGTATTGGCCCAGTCCTCAGCTCACCCTGTGGTAATCAGCTGTTTAGCGGCTGATACTCCTTTTGCCCATGACACCCCAATGAAAGCCAATGGTCTTTAGTAAAATAAAACCTGGCAACTTGCACTCACATATACTTGATACGAATTGATGTATGGATTGCTATAAGACCTGCAAGAGCCTGTAATGAAATGAGCTTTAACTAAAAATTCAAGCCCCCCCAAATATATTTATAGTCTTAGAAACTCACAGAGGCAGTTCTACTGTGTCCTATAGCATAACTGTGATTCAGCATAGACCCTATGGCAGGAAGCATTTTCATATTTTTCCATCATAGTAGCAGGTGCCCTAGTGGAATTGTAGGTTATACCTTAGACTGCTAACTGCCCGGTCAGCAGTGTGAACCCACCAGCAGAGAGGAACCAAGCATGGTCTTCCTTAATCCTCTTTATGCTTCTGGAATAAAAACTATATCATACAAAAACTGAATGGCCTAATAAGCCTATAGAAAAGGACATAGAAAATATTTAACAAATCTTAATTGTAAAATATGTCACCTTTATTATTCTCTTATTATAAGAAACCGTAAACACTCTGAGCTCCAAACGAAAGAATACTGTAGGGAGCACTTGAGATGCCAGACAAACTGTGAGAAATACGTTTAGAAGAGTGAGGGCGGTCACTGTCATCAAAACCATTGTTATCAGAGTCAATACGGAACCAATTTGACCCTCAAAACGATAGTCACTGAAAGATTTGAAATAAGGACAATGTGTTAGTTTCAAAGGGAGCCCTCAATGGGTTGTACTATGAGCATTTAAAATCGTACCCTCGTGAAGTTGCCTCCAGAGTCTGGAGGGAAGCTGCATGACTGAAAGAATATGGGGAAAGTAAGTGTATGTCACTTTTAGGTAATAAAAGAACCAAGTTTCTACTTTGCTGTCTGCCTCTCTTTCTTCCTCTCTATGGGAAGCCAGCTGTCATGTTGTAGAGACCCACAGACTAAACTGTGCTCCGAGTATCTGAGGCCCAGGAATAGCCACTGAAGGGAGATGCTCAGCAAAACCTGGAAGTCAGGTAAGCCTAGTCATGACTGTAGTCTTGGTAGACAAATTGAAAGCAAACTCCTGAGACATCTTAAGTCAGATCCACTCTGTTAATCTACTCCTAGATTTTTAAACAATAGAAAGTGAGTTACTAAATATTTGCTATTTTAATATACTGTTACTTACCATGATTGTTAATGCTCCATTAGATAGCTAATGCAGCTGTGATGTGTGCATTTAAACCTTAGTGGTATAGCTTACTTTAAGGACATAATTTGAGCTGTTTTCTTTATGTTAAATCCTATTGAATTTTTAGTATTGTAGGACTGCAAATAATTTTAAAGATTCGCTTCTTAATTTTTTGACAAGGGAAAGTAATATTATTTACTGAAAGGTGCCCATTCTTATATATTTATTTAATATTTAGATCATATTTTCAAAATTGTATATACTCATTTAATATTTTGACTTAGTGTAAACAGAAGAGCTCAGACTAATTCAGAGAAGGGTTGAAAGGATGAAAACACCAAGTTTAGAATCATACATACATACATACATACATACATACATACATACACAGGTGAAGTATATGTTGAAAGTCAGTGATTTCCTATTTTAATATTTTTGGTTTTATAAAGGTTTCTATTTATTTGTACCAAAACTTTTTGACTTATCCTCATATTTAAAATCAATTAAAAATATAGCATTACATAAACCATGTAAACATTTGTGGATATACATTCATCCCATGATATTAATGTTCTCCACATATAGTAAGTGCCAAGAGTGAGAGCTATACCTGTATTAAAAAAATCACTCTGTAGGATCTAGATATTCTGTACTCACTTAATCTCTTCCAATTTCACATTTTTCAGTAAAAAGTGTTCTTACAGTAATTTTACCACTCTCACTACTGTTAAAATTGCCTATTTCTCAGTTTTACTAAAATGCACTATCTTGGTTTTATTTAAGCACATCATCTTTGAAGGAAAACAACCTTAAAAAGCACTAAAGAAGGTATTGATATATGCGATTTCGCCCCCCCCCCCCGTTGAAGAGAATGACACATTTGCTTCAGTCTTTCATATTTCTATCCACCTCTCCAAAAATATAAACTCATATTTTTGCTAGAAATTTGTGACACTTATTTCAAGAGCCCCAGCCCCACCCCCATTTTTTAATGTGAAAATTAGTGGTGACATTGGCCAAGTCTATTACATACCAAATGAGATTGAAAAATAATCATTCATTTGTTCTGTTGTCACTAAAGCTAACATTTTCATGTTAAAATCTAGCCAAAGCTGCTTACTTCAAATCATTACTTACAAATATTATTAAACCACTACTTTCTATACTAGGAAATAAATGAGTGTATATATTTTGTATCTTATTTTTTTGCTACAGAATGAAATCTGTGAAAGCTAGAACTTGAAAGAACCCAAGTGTTTCACCAATTTTCCATCACCCCTTCTATTGAAATATTTGAGTTTTCTGTCTATTGTTTGGGAATGGGGCAGTGAACTATTTAACATGGCTCTTCCAGCTCATGTCACTAACTCCCACCAACTGACCTGTTCCTGCGTGGGTCTGGTCAGAAGGCGAGGAAAGATAGGATTCACCCCTGAGTAATGTGAGCAGGGTTACGTAGAATGTCATCCTGCGGTGAAAAGCAAGAGGCAGGTATCTCATTACCGGCAAGAGCCAGGAGTGGAGCAAGTCCTCTGTACTGGAGATCCCTGCACAGTGGACCTCCTGGATCCCCAAAGACCTAGCTAACATCAGATGAGCAGCAACAAATGCAGGGGCTAGAGCATGGGTCAGAGCAGTGGGCTTCTCAAGCCACAGAGCAAGTAAAGCTCAATGCTTTTGTGTTGGAGGCTGGCTTGTGGGCTGCCTTATGGACACCTAGCTGGGGAGACTGGACCTGCTGACCCACGGAAATAGAGCTGAGTGCCTTCAGGCTGAGGTTTACTGGAGTTGTGTACTTCTGGGCCCTTGCCTCAGAGAGCTGGGTAGATTGAATCATGCAGTTTCTAGATAAGTGGTATGCCCCATTAGGTATTTAATAGTAGACTTGAGATAACTTTGAAACACGTCCTGATAAATAATTATCCTGATCATTTCTTATTGGCATTACAACTTGTTAAATTCTTTAATAAAGCCTTTAATCATATTTTCCCATGAGTTCTGTGTAGCCATTGAAATGGATATTAGAACCCAGAGAATTAAAATAGAGAGCATTAGTGAAAACAACACAGCCTGTACTCTGTTTAAATAAAATCAAGAGATTCAGTGGCAGTAAAGAGACAGAATTTCAAATATTGTTTAGGAAAAAATTGCACATGTGTAGAACATCTTTTAAGCCCCTAAATACAAGGGTTATTGACTTGTACAGATCAAAACGTCAAGTGACTACATTATTTACACAAAGGCAAAACCATATGTGCCAGACAAAGATGTCACACAAGAAAGCAAAGAACGCTTGAACATATCAAATGCAGGGTACCCTCAAAGCAGGAAATCTTAACCAAAGTCCAATGACCTACAGGTCTGTGTAACCTTGGTACAAGAGTCATCTGCTTCCTTTCACACTAGGGTGTTTCAGTCTTATGTTCAAGAGAATTTCAGTTCCTACATCTGCGACAGGTGAGTTTAAAGTGAAGTCCAGTTCTCTTAGGGAAGTTCCAAACCAGAAACTTGTGGTGTGGACTATGGAGGACAACATCCGCCTCACAGGTCCATAGTCCTACTTATCTACAGCACGCAGCCCGAGTCACCAAAGGATGCACAGAAAATAGGTCAAAAGTGCCGAATTAGGATCCTAATCTTGGTGAATTCGCATCTTGGGCGTTTGCAGAAGTAATGTTAATTCAAAAGTCATTAGATCACATTTATATTTTGGCTCGAATTTAAAAAAATTTTTGTACACATCATTGGCATTGTTTCTTCTGTTGTGTCGCTGTCTTGGGTAATCCATTCAAAGATCGCTTCGTTCGCTTGATGAAGCGGACTTCGTTCACACACTGACGGAGACTCAGGGGCCACTTGCCAAGGCCGGCTTTCTGGATCAGACCCCGCTGGTTCGAGCACTCGCGACAAGAGCAGGGACCCTGGCGGAGTTTCCGCGGGTGGCTCCAGTGGAGCTGCTGGTGACCTGTCCTTATTTCAGGGACACTCCACGGCAAAGGGAGAATAAAATGGAACACTATCCCTTGTTTTCCAGTTTGACTTTATAAAATTTGCTCTAGGTCTGTCTTGTTTTGTTTTCCTGTTATCTTTTCAGCGGAGGCATTTCTCTTTTGTTATTGTTGGTTTTTTTTCTGAGTCTTTCTTTGCTTTTTGTAAGTTTTTCTTTACACAAAATCCAGGATAGGTCAATCTATAGCGACAGTCAGTGGATTAATAGTTTCTCGGTCTACTATCAGGGGAAGTTGGCCAGAAATGGAGAACTAATGATAATGAGAACAAGAAAACCTTCTGAAATGATTGTGGTGACGACTGCACAACTCTTTTTAAAATGTTTAATTTATAGAACTGTATGGGATGCGAATTATATGTCAATAAACTGTGAACCTTAAATAAATAAATAGACAGTTGGAGCGAGGTAGTGATTAAACTCCACAGAGTGAAAGTCCACTCTTCAGAATGGCGCAGCTGCCAAGACTTACTGATGGGCGGGACGAGGCACTGGGGTAAACGGTGCGGTTGGTAGCTACAAACTACCGCAAGGCAAAATTTCCGGAAACACAACTCCTAAGGCAGGACTTCCTGAAATGTGGAGCTACCCAGAGGGATTTCTTGATAGTGTGCATGTGTTTTTCTTAGCTTGGTTACTTTGTGGTGATTGCAAGGGCATGTGGCAAGAGACGGGTCACGAGGTACTTATGTCATGATCGCCAATCTCCTCCTTGCAAGCAACCTGCTTACGCAAACTTTTCATGCCACTGATTTAGATAAGGATAGGCCAAAATCTCCTCTGAGAATGTTGCTCCCTACAACTTTATAAAAAGAAAAAACATTTCCTTGAAGACATGATTAAATATGCCCAGAAGTGGCTACTCAGGTGAAAGTCGGCCATTAGGAGGCTGAAAGTAATAAGAGGGACTCAGATCCAGATCCTGAGCCAGCCCTTTTACATTTTATCAGGTACCTCCCTTCTGAATTCCCTTACACACTTCTTAGATATGTTTCCACCTACACAGACTCAGCCTTTTGTGGGTACTACTCTAGGTAACTTAATGTAACATAAAATAACAATGTAAAAGCATAGAAACATAACACTAAAACATGTTGTTGTGCCACTGAGTCCATGCTGACTCAAAATCTCTATAAGAATTAGAACTAGCTGATGCCATGGCCTTAGGTGGAAAGCAAATGCTTTGAGAATGATGAGGGCAATGAATGTACAAATGTGCTTTACACAATTGATGTATGTATGGATTGGAATAAGAGTTGTATGAGCCCCTAATAAAACTATTAAGAAAAAGGAAAAACTTAAAAAAAAAATTAGAACTACCTCATAGGAATTCCAAGACTGCTGGCATAGTGGGATACACATTGGGTTGCTTACTGCAAGTTCAGCAGTGCAAACTACCTGATGCTCTCAGGAGAAGGATGAGGCTTTCTAATCGCATGAAGAGTTAGCCTTGGAAACCCACAGGGCCAGTTCTATCCTGTCCTACAGGGTCTCTATGAGTCAGAATTGTCTTAATGGCAGTGGGCTTGGTTTTTGAATATTTATGGAATCAGATTGTCCCATCAGTCTCCCATGGAGCAGCTGGTGATTTGGTGAAGTACCAAATTTGCTGTTAGCAGTTAAATGCTTAACCACTTCAACACCCATGCTCATAGACTAGAACTGAGTGGAAGGGAGTGGAAATCTATGGAATGTACAAGCTTATACATGGGTAACGCAAAGTCTTGCTACAAAATAAAATACACTGTCATTAAATAAATCGGTTAAAAGATAACTATTGTTTATTGAGTTATCCACCATCTAAGTGTGTTGAAGGCAAGGTTTCCATCTCATGTTGCAGTCTTTGGTATGCACCATGTGAAATCATGAGTTTTAATCTCCTTGAGGGACGCCAATCCTGTTCTTTCTAAAGATTAAATTTGGAGATCAAAAAGAAGTCTGAAAGGACAAGATCAGAACTATAGGATGAAAGATGTAATGCTTTCCAACAAAATTCCCATAACTCTTCCGGGGGAAGCCAAGGCTACCTTCGAAGAATGAACAGGTGCAGTGTTGTCATAGAAAAAACAAAAAATTGCCCTGTCCAACTTCCCTGGCCTATTTCTTACCAGTGCAATCGTCAATTTTCTCAAAACATCGTCATAATTAGCCCTCATGGAGATCCTGTGTCCTCCAAGAAACTCTATAAAATTATATCAATAGAATTCCAAAGATATCAATTACCATAGCCTTCTGAGCTGATTTCTCGCCCTTGAATTTAACTGGCCCAGAGATAGCCTGTTACTTCAATATTTTGATTGGCTCTTTTGCTGAAAGCAGTCTAACAAAACTGAGCTAGTGTCTCACTGATAGAATTTGCCTGCAGCCATCCGCTGATCACAGAGGCATGTGTAAATGCATTTTGTTTTGAATAAATCTGTCCATGTCTGGTTAGGAAAACTCTTCTATGTTATACATTAATATTCATACCAACCACACTCAAATTTCATTTCACATACTGTTTCTCTAAACCTGCATTTGTGCTTTCTTCCTTTTTTTTCTGAGACTAGAAGTATTGCGATTCCTAATATATTCATACATTGTCACACTGGAATTACCTCAGTATATTTCCTTTCCTGTTATATTAGCACTTCAATTTCTGAACGAGGAAGTGACTATAAAATCCGCATAACATTTATATCTGTATTTAGTTTAGGCCTCTCTTTTTCATTCCTTGATTTATTTTAAGCTTGCACCACTATATTCCATTTTCATGGGAAATGCCTATGGAAATCACACTGCCCACTAACAACCACCTACATGGATTTATTCTGAGACCTCAAGCCATTCACTGCAAAATCAATCAGACTCAAATAGAGAATGCACCTATTTGAAAGAAACAGATTGCGCAGGTTTTTAGTTACAATTGCATAAAAATGTAATTGGATAATAAAACTTGGCCTTACAGCACTCTGAAACTCTTAAAGTATGTAGAAAATAAAAGCAAGTAGTATTTTTACAGGGGATACAGGGGATAGGGAAAATGAAGCACAGTGAAGTAAGTGGCAGCCCAAGGTGACCCTGGATGCTGAAAGAAGAGCTTTGATTTTGATACAGGCAGAGAATAACAGTTTACTTGGTATGATTATAGTGATCATTTTTCAATCATTTTAGGTAGAGTGCTAATGATATGCTAAGCATTTTGATAAGTACTGTGAAGAATATAGGAATTGATAAGGCATAGCATCTCACATTGAAAAGTGGACGCTCTTGTTTTGGTTTTGTTATTTTTCAATGTAGACTGAGTACCATATGCAAACCTAAAAATAAAATTTCCTACAGGTTCTCTGTGTCTTTCATTTCTGTTTAGAAAATGTTGGATCTCCTTTTTCAATCAACTCCGTAATCACCTGATCATGATCGTGAAATCTCCCTCCTTGAGGTGATGATTAAAGCTCTCCATGCACACCCACTCCCCTCAAGTCAGTGTTGCCTCATAGGGACCTTATGGGGAAGGGTAGAACTGCCCTGAGAGTTTGGGAGACTGTCACTGTACAGAAGTAGAGAGCCTTGTCTTTCTCCTTCACAAGGCCTGTTGGTTTTCAATTGCTGACCCTGAGTTTAGCAGCCCGACTTGGAACCATGATGCCACCAGGCTCCCCGTCTTTCAGAGTTGGAGGTGGCTAAATATCGAGCTTAAGTTCGCCAACCAGATTAGTTAAAATAATTTCCAATGTGTACTGCATTGGGAGGATGGGTGCATGTGTGTAGGAGTGGGCATGTGGAGATTCTTGCTCTTGGATCCTTCCTTGAATCATACTCAAATATCAGATATGATCTATTCATTTCAGGAAACAGGAAATTAGAGAATATTCACTCATGAAATAAAGTGTCACGGCTTGTTTTACATTTATTTGAATATTTTCATTTCATACCTTTGTGATGTCAAGTGCTTCTATCCTAAAAAGGCAAAATTAAAACCTATATGCTTGAGGCAGACAGATATAACAGTATACTATCATTTGCTGAACACATCTTATAAGTCAGTTACTATACCACATTAGTTGTCTCCATTCCATGTAATATATCCAATAGCTTATTTTAGATTGGTGATATTAGATAAATAAAGCAGCTGAAAATTTTTACATATCTGAGGATCAGGCACTTGAATAACAGAGTAAGCCTCCCAGAAAATTGCTACAAAATAATAGAAACGTCCATTGAACAAAAAGGTGCAGTTATTATTTCTTAATTTGTTGTTAGGTGCCATCAAGAGAGTGCTTACCCATAAGGACCCTATGCACAACACATAGAAACATTGCAGGATTCTGTGCAATCCTGACAATTGTTTCTATGCCTGAACCCATTGCTGCGACCATGGTATCAATCCATCACATGAAAGTCCTTCCTCTTTTTTGATGCCCCTCTACTTTATCAAGAATCATGTCCTTCTCCGGGGACTGGTCTCTCAGAAAATATGTTCAAATAGGTAAGATGAATTCTTGCCTCCTCTACTTAAAAAAAATCATTTTATTGAGGGCTTATACAACTCTAATCACAATCCATCAATCCATCCATCCATCGTGTCAAGCATATTTGCGCATTTGTTGCCATCATCATGCTCAAAACATTGGCTTCCTACTTGAACCCTTGGTATCAGCTCCTTATTTTTCCCCTCCCTCCTCTTGGTAATTTATAAATTATCATTATTTTGTCCTGCCTTACACTGTCTGACGTCTCCCTTCACCTACTCTTCTGTTGTCCGTCCTCAAGGGAAAGGGTTGTATGTAGATCCTTGTAATCGGTTCCCCGACTTTAAAGAACACTCTGACCCTACTTCTTCCAAGAAAGATTAGTTTGTCTTTGTAGGAGTTCATGATGCTTCCATGATTCTTTTCCAGCACCACAATTTAAAGGTATCGAATTTTCCTTGGTCTTCTTAATGGAATATGGAAGTTGGACATTGGATGATATGTGGCCTTTGAAAATATCATGTCTGGGGTCAGGCTCACCTTATTCCTCAAAGTGGCATCCTTGCTTCACGGAAGGCTACTTCAAGACGTCTTGTGCAACAGATTCGCCTAATGCCATGTATCTTTTCCATCGCTGACTGCAGCATCCACGAGCATTGATTATGGATCCAAGCAAGAAAAGATCTTTGACAATTCAATCTTTTCTCCATTTAGCATGAGTGTTGTCTATTGATACAATTGGGAGGCTTTTCGTCTTCTTTACATTGATTTGTAATCCATAGTGCAGGCTTCATGCTTTGATTTTAATCATTAGGTGCTTCAATTGTGCCACACTCAGCAAGCAGAGCACAGGTAGTTAATAAGGCTGCCTCAAATCCCGATGCCTCTTTTGTCTTCATGTAATTCATCTTTTCCGATGACCCTGCTCAGCATACAGACTGAACAAGTGTGGTGAGGGGAGACAACCCTACACACACCTGTTCTGATTTTAAACCGTGCAAGAGTTCCTTGTTTTGTTCACACAACTGCCTCTGGATCTATGAATAATTTCCCATAAGTACAACAAAGCATTCTGGAATTCCCATCCTTCTAAAGGTTATCTATGGTTATTAAGGTCTATGCAGTTGAATGCCTAGACATAGTTAATAAAACAAAAGTAAACATCTTTTGAGTATTCTCAACTTTGACCCAAGGTCCAGCTGACATAGAAAATGATATCCCTTGATGATTGTGGGTGAAGCCAGCCCCCCACAATTAATCACGGCTCAAGAGGCTCAATTGTATGGTTAAATATAAATATAGAGAGATTATAGTAAAGTCATATAAAATAAGAGATAGAAGAGAGAGTGAAATAAAGAAGTCAGATGCATTTCATGGAAGCAGGCTCACCTCCTGGATGACCATGATCTCAACATCCAAGTGTGCAGACAGCACAGACAGAGAGGACAAGAGAGAGAGAGAGAGAGAGAGAGAGAGAGAGAGAGAGAGAGAGAGAGAGAGAGAGAGAGAGAGAGAGCAATTTACTGCTAACCAAGGGTTATATTTCTTTGGGGTAAAAACATACCTCACAGGAAGGGGTTGTACTATAGATAAGAAGAGGATGCTCTAGGGGTATACATGCAATAGGAAGAAGAAGGATTAGGGGTACAAAAGTGACAAGATGGGCGGATTCTAGATTCAGGATGGCAGCTTAACTTTGCACATCACTGCACAGGTGTGACCACTCCTCTGGATCTCCATGGAAACAATTACTATTCTTATCAGTAGGGTGTGAACCCCAACTAAAATTGACCAGACCTTAGTCTGATGGCTGAATGCCTTCAGGGAGAATATCTCAAAGCATCTGACCTCCCACCATGTGCTGGCAAACAGCCTCTATTGTTTGGCATATCTTTGTGGGAGACAAAAGTGAGGAAATGTTTCAGTTTTTTTTATATCCCACAGATGATCTTCAGCAAAATTTTATCTGCATATGATCTTAACTATATGATTCTACAGTTCTGTTGGGCCACCTTTACTTGAAATCATCCATATCTGTCTATACACATTTGAATATGATGTTTCCATTTCTGGATCCTTGTCATGAGAGTTCTGTGCGCATCAATGTACATCACATCAAAATAGGCATTTTAGCAATCTCAAAGGCTCAAATAATGCTCGTTTAAATAGATTTTGTAATTTTAGGAACAAAAAGAAGTGTTTCAAGGTAATGCCAGGGCTGGAGGATATGGGAAGTTTTCACAAAAAAATTATCTTTAATAGCCCTGTGATCCTTGATGAGTAGCTACACTGTTATAAAGGGGAAAAAAAAAGAAATATTTGACGCAATTTTTCTGGCCTTTTTGTCACTATTGCTCTTTTCAGTTTTCTTCAAACTTCTTCTTAATAAACCTGCATGATGATTATCCTGTGTCCTTTAAGAAAGTATATCAAGATTATCCTTTTGGAACTTTCAAAAAGTGGGTTCCAGAGCTTTCAGAATTGACTTCTCTGCCTTGAATTTAACTGGACAATCAGATGTCTTTGAAAGCCACTGTTTAATTCTTCTTCTTCTTCTTCTTCTTCTTCTTCTTCTTCTTCTTCTTCTTCTTCTTCTTCTTCTTCTTCTTCTTCTTCTTCTTCTTCTTCTTCTTCTTCTTCTTCTTCTTCTTCTTCGTCCCTGAAGTACTTTAATCAAACTAAGATCCTTGTGTTACTGAGAAAACTTGACTGAATCCATCTGCTGATCATGGAGACATTTAAACAAGTTTTCTTGAAATAAATCTGTACGTGTAAGAACTGAAGTCCTGGTAGAAATACTTTCTTCTACTGACATTGGTGTAAGATCATAGAATACTATGAATGTTGAGTGAGAAAGACAGTAATTATGGAGTCTTGAGGAAAAGCTTATACTCTTATCAAATGCACAAGGAAGGCAATACTAGTACTCTTTTTTGTTCAAAGCTTTTGTAGGGGGAGGATTAGACGATACCTGCAAACATTAATAAAGATCCTGACATCGGGTTCTTTGCATATTATTGATTGCAATGATTATTGTCGTGACATGTTCACCCTTTCTCTTGGGAATGCCATTTGCTAATAACTCACAACTGTTTTCTTCGCTGCAAGTTGGTCCTCTGATGCGGATTGATTTACCCACCCAATTTTTTTTTTTTTTTTGCAGACTAACAGGCTGATGTGTGGATACCAGGACCTGGCTCACTTACCATAATTTGGAAAACTCTAACGGGTCATCTCTCAATAACAAAACCCCTCACAGGATCTCTAGATCCTTTAAAGTAAATTATGCCCCTGTCCAAAATGCTTTCCTCACTTCCTTTCAGGTATATTACATAAGCCCTCTGACAAATAAACCTGTATGTACCACTTTGCCTTAGGTGGCACCTGGAACCTACTCAAAGACACTGACAATGATAATAATAGTTGTGGACGTATCAGTGGTGGAATCAGACAATTTCACAACCAGTTCACTTCCCTAATGTCCTTTTTACATATAAATATAAATATATATAAATATACATATATATACAGAAAGGCAACTTACTATTTCATATAGTAAACACCCAAATAAGAACAATTAGAGGTAAACAAAATTGTTATGAGTTTTAAATTATTAGTAAACAATATTAAATAAGGCCTGACCAAAAACCAAAACTAAACAATAAAACTGATATTTATGAGAGTATGATATTGCTTCTTGATTGGTAGCCTCATTTGCATTATTTGTCGGTTTTCTCTAAGCATCACTCACTGTGTAACTTCTCCTGAATGGTCGTTCCACTGTGGGCATAGGAACCGCTTGCTCCTTTACTGGTAGCCCAGCTAGACAATCGTCATTGTGTTTGATATCTTAGAAATCAGCGAGCTCTCTTCTCTGAACATATTACAACCATCTTCGAAACGCCCCTTTCTGCTTCTACTGAACTTATGGCAATTGTTCTGACAAGATTTTTAGCTCTTTGAAAAGTTTCAGGAATTGCTTAATTTAGTCATAATATCTCGTGTGAATTTGAGCATAATGCAAAGCTGAATGAATGAAGTGTGTTGCTCTCTGATTGTTTAGTACTATTTTTTCCTTTGCCTTTGATGTTTGTTTACTGAAGTAACTAATGCAAAGAATGTAGTATGCCAATAAAAGTATTATGAGTTTTATGAAACAAATAAATATATATCACAGGTATATTTCCACCTATTTTTTTTCTATTTATTGTTGGAATAAACATTATTAAGGGTCCTTAGAGTATAGTGTTGTGCAGTTGAGCATGAAAAAATAAATGTAAATTTTTAAAAACTATTTTCAAATGTATCTCCAAGCTGCCCACCTTAGAGAGAACCCTGATTACAACAGGTTTGCAGAACTCAAAAAAAATTAGTACTGAACCATTGCAAACTGGCTGAATCCCACCACTGGGCCAGATGTAACAAGTCACCCTTCATTTCAAAAGGAATATGCTGACATGTCCCACACCTCTTGAGTCTTAGAAATTTTACTGCGGTAAATGGTATTCACCTTCTGATTGGATTGCTTTCCGATATTCTAGATCCACCCTCACTACCAAATGCCCTCTCTTGGTACCAGTATGTAGAGACACAAGACCAGTGAAATGTCTATATAAGGATACAAAGAGACTTATTTCAAGGAAATGGCTCACAAAGTTGTGGAGGCTGGTGAATCCAAAATCCATGGGTTAGGTGTCAGGATAAAGGATTCTACTGACAAACCCAAAACTAACAGGTCAGTCAGAAAACTGTTGGCCTATTTGGTTATAGGAGGTGAATTCCCAAATATATGGTCATGTGGTAAGTTCATGACTTAAGAATCATAATTTTGCAGACCTAAGAATCATAATTTTAATCATAAATTAAGAATAAGCTTTGCCAGACATCCATATATATTGGATATAGGCCATATTTACAAGGAAACTATACTTATAATTGGTTAGCTGTTTACATCAGATCATAAAATGGAGATAAATTGAATAAAATATGCCAAACTATTAAGGATCATTGTGTCTTAGCCAAGTTCACATATAACTTTAACCATCATACAGATATTAGGCTAATATAAACAAATGCACATAAAGCAAGATTTACGTAACTATTTATGTAACATTTCCCATAAGATCTAAGTCTACATAAGACTAAATAACTTCAGTTTTAAGTATATAGGAAAGAACTGTGATATGTAGACATTTATTAAATGCCTTTGCATGGTTGAAAGACTTAGAGGAACTGTCACAGTGACACGGTGGACTTGAAACCATAAGATTAGTGGTTCAAACCTATCAGTCACTTGGTAAAAGAGCGGTCAATCCTTCTGCTCCAGTAAAGATTTATAGCTTCGGGAACCCTAAGGAGCGTGTCTACTTTGTTTTATCAAGTTGATATTGATTAGACACCGTGTTTTGTTTATATTTTAACCTAGTGGAGTTTTGGAATACACCTTAATTTCCTTTTTAAAGTCAGGTGATACTTTTAAAATAAATCATATTTTTCTGGCCTGCCCGAGATGTCCTTGGGTGAAAGGACTACTCTTCTCCTTTGGCCCTCCTTTGACAGCCTACAAAGATGAAAAAAATCATATTTTTCTTCTTCCTCCATAATTCATCTGAATATAGTACAACTGTTGTCTAAGGCTTAAACCTTCTGTATTCACAAACTGGAATTTATATATGAGATATGCTATACTACTATTATTAAATCACCTCAGAACACAGCACGTTAATATAATAAAATTTCACTTGTCTTGGACATAATTATAGAAAACTTAGTTACACAGAACTAGTAGGACATCCATCTCAACATGAAATTTCCAAGGTTGCTCTGGTCAGCAGGATTAGCCAAACATAAAAATGATGCATAAAAGACTCTTTAATGAAAGGATCACAAATAGCTACTCACCATTTGTCTTCCATCTAATTGACTGTACATGGTCCTCTAGCATGGGATGTTGGAAAACGCAACCGCTGACTGAGTAAGCACAACCCCATTTAAAGTTTGAGGACGGCTACAGTGAAATCATTTAAAGAAAGGGCTGAATCCGTGAGCTTGTTACCTGGACCTAAGGAAGCAGGTAAGGCAATGTAAATTGTAGCTGGAGAAGAAGCACTCTGGAAAGCAATAAAAGATATTAATGCAATGTTTACTTTGTATCCTCTTCATGGCTTATCAATGATGTTCAAGCCCAATGTTTAACCTCTCCTTATTGAAATTCTTTCTTTATTTGGTTCCTGTTTCACCAATATGTCTGGATTCTCCATTATTCTCACTGTCCCACCTGTGCTCATCTCTTTGTTGATGTGTCTCTACAATGTCAGCATATACATGTAGAGTGGGTTGACTGCTCTCTCAGGAGAAAGGTGGGTTTTCTACTCCCGTACACAGCTGTAATCTCTGATGGCAGTGAGTTTGTTGGCTTGTTTTGTTTGTGTCAATATTAGCCTATTTTTTTATTTCCCTATTTTCACTTAATAGGTGATGTTAGTCAAACTCATGACCTATGGACCCTCTTTATATCTATATACACCACTGATGTTCAGCATGTGATTCTAGTTTGGCCACTGAGGTGATCACAAAAAATAAGTGTATCCTAGTTCCAGTTTCCATTTGGATGTCCATATTCCTCACACAACAATGAATATCGTATATACTCGTCTATAAGTCATGTGCTTCAGCACATTTTAAATGCAGTTTTTGTGGTAACATTAGGTGCCTTGGCTGATAATTGAGTTGGCTTATACACGAGTATATATGGTATATTTAAACTGGAATTTTTGGTTTCTCCACACCTTCAAACTTCTCTTTTCACCAGCCTATAGATGGTAGTTCCATGGCCTCTAGCTGGAGGGAAAAACCAAACCAAACAAAAAACACTGACACCATCACATCATCCTAAGGTCCTTTTCCTTTCACATTCCCACATGTAATTCAACACGAATATCTGCTGACTTTTCCTTCAAACTACATTCTCAATTCAAAAATAACTTCCTACCTCCAGTATAACCACCTTATGGTCAAGTCATCTTAATTTCTCACACTGCCTTATTTTGTCTTCTGATTCTCCTTATGAATAGTCCTACACCACACGCCACCCAACACAAACGCAAACAATGAAAGCAAACCTTTACAAGTGAATTAGAATCACATCATTTTAAAGATTGGTACCTTTGATACACTCATTTCACTCAAAACAAAAGCCAGAATTTAAATTTTAGAGTTTGCTATGGGTCTTTTTATGATAGGTGCACTCACTGTCTCCTTGAACTCCTTTACTTCCCTTTCAGAAACCAGGATCAATTCCCTGTTTATCAATTCTTCCTGCAATGTTGGGCTTCAGGATTCTAAAATTAAGCTTGCCCCTCCCTACAATCCTCTTTCTCCAGAGAACACCACAAATGGAATTCGACATTCTCAGGGGTCCCTGATGTTTCTTAATTCGCTGTCTCATCTCATCACTCGCCCTTCTTTGGCCAGTTTTTTTCCAGTAAGAGTTGATTTCTGCAGGCTATATTTTTTCTATGAACGGCTGCCTCTCTGAAAGGCTTTGCCAATAGGATGCGCTTCAGGAAGAAAATAAGTTTGGAAGAAGACAGGGCTGTTTTTCTGGCAGTGGCAAATAGCTGTATGTCCAGATGGTCAGTTTGGCATTCATCCACAGTGGCACATAGTTCTCTCAGTGTGTGGGTGTCCTTCAGCCAGACCCCTCTTCCCAGAGACGGAGTAGACAAGGTGCTCCCTAGCCAATGGCCCAGCATTCACCACGTTCCAATTTGTGGGGACTTTGTCTCTAAGTTTCTGTCGGCTGCCGACCAAGTCAGTACTTGATCCCCTAGTATAACTTAGAATTCCCCTTTTATCACACTCAGTAATGATCTGTGCCGGATCACCCCAGGATGAATTCCCTCAGTGGCCACCACAATGGCCTCGAGGGAAACTGCTGTGGAGATGGTGCAGAATCCAGCAGAGCTTCACTCTGTTGTATTGGGGCGGAGTGGGGGGCGGGGTGTCACTAGGAGTTGCCATGGACTCAAGGGCACCAAACACCACAAAACCAAAAACCAAACCAAACTCACTTCCATTGAGTCCGCAGTGACCCATGGCGCGCCCTGTGTATGGAGTAGAAAGTCCAGTCTTTGCCCAGTGGAGCTGCTGCTGGTCTCCCACTGCCAACCATGCAGATGTCGGTCCAATATGTCACCACTACACCACCAGGGCTCCCCACACCCCCAGCTACTAATGTTTTATATTAAATGTCCTTACAAATAATTGATGCTGCTCCTTTTGTCTGATGTATCTTGAATCATCTAGGCATCCCGGTTCATTTTGCTCCACCGTGAATTTCCCTCCCAGTTACTTGTCCTACCCACTGACTCATGTGTTAAGAGACATAGGGGTCAAAGCTTTGTTGTTTTTTTGTTTCTGTTTGGGGGAAGATTTATCTCTAGCACCTGGAATATTGGTAAATCCATATTGGTTGCTGAATGAAAATTAAAATTTCAGATAGGAGGAAATGGTGAGGAGCCACACTAACCTCCTGCAGATACAAAGGCTGATTTCCCCCTGGCAGGGGTCGGATCTGCCTCCACTCTCCATCCTTGTTATCCCTATTCTGACAGGGCCCTCTGGCTCAGAAGGCCTGTCCCTTCTACCACACTCTCTACTTTTTGGCTGGGTTCAATAATTCATTTTCAGAGTCACACAAAAAATACTCATGATTATAGGGCTTACCAGGGAAGTCAACAACTGACAATTTAGGTGGAAAATGATCAAGATGCAGTTGTTAAGGTGGATAACTTTGTCTTTGCATTGCCTCAAAGTAGGCTTCTATTTGGCCCTCAGCCTCTTAGCCTGGCCTCTATAAAGTTTAGACAATGTTATAAAGCCTTTTAAGGTTGCCAATATGTACGAATAATGAATCGCCTGTCAGTTTGTTGTACTGTTGTGGTTTGTGCTTTGCTGGAATGCTGGAAGCTGTATCGTTAGTATTTCAGGTGCCAGCAGGGTCATCCAAGGTGAACAGATTTTAGCGGAGCTTCCAGATTAAGAACACACTAGAAGGATCTGGAAGTCCACTTCGGGGGACTTAGGAATGCAAAGGCATTCACTCTGTCCATTTTAACAACGATGAATGCCCTTGAGAAGAAGGGAGTTCCAGAGTGTTTCATTGTACTCCTGAGGAACCTGTAGATGGATGAAGAGCTATTCCGGCAAACAGAACAAGGAACATTACATGGTTTAAAATCACAAAAGATATGCATCAGGGATGAATCCTCTCGCCACATTCATTCAAGTTATATGCTGCGAACATAATCAGAAAAGCTGGTTTATATGAAGAAGAATGTGGCATAAGGATTGGAGGAAGGCCTATGAACAACTTGTAATAGGCAGACGGCATTGCTTGCTCAGAAAAGTTAAGAGGACTTGACACCCTTGCTGCTGAAGATCAAGGACTGCAGCTCTCAGTATGGATTGCAATTCAGTGTGAGGAAAATTAAAATCTTTGCAACTGGATACATAGATAGCATCATGACCAATGGGAAAAGTTCCGAAATGTTCAAGGAATTTTTCTTGTTTGGATCCACAATCAATGATCATAGGAGTGGCAATGAAGAGATCAAAACACAAGCAATTGTCTTGGTTAAATATAGTGCACAAGACATCTGTAAAATAATGGAAAACAAGGAATGTACTTTGAGGATTAAGGTGTGTCTAACCCAAGCCATGATCTTGTAAATCATGTCGTTTGTATGTGAAAGTTAGAGGGTGCACAGGAAGAAAAAAACAAACAGAACCTCCATGGGTTTGAATTGTGGTCCTGGCAAGGAATGCTGAAAGTGCCACGGGCTGACCAAAGACGAAGTTCAGCCATTTTTAGCAGCAAGAACGGCAAGACTTCATGTCACATACTTCAGACATGTTGTCAGGAGAAGCCAGTCCCTGGAGAAGGATGTCACGCTCGCTAAAGTAGAGGGGCCTTGGAAACAAGGAAGGCTCTCAACAAGATAGATTGACACCGTGGCTGCAACAACAGGCTGCAATGGGGGAAAACTGTGAGGATGGTGCAGGACTGGGCAGTGTTTCCTTGTGTTGACATAGGGTCACCGTGACTTGGAACTGACTCAAAAGTACCTAAAAACAACAACAGCAAACTTGACAAGGTAGCCCAAGGCAATACCCAGAGTGAGTTATAGCTCAGGCTGTAGTTAGATAACCCTCTGAGCAACTGGTAAAATAAAACTTCATTCTGCAATGCGACCCTCGGAGTAAGTCTTCCTACCTTCCATGCTTCATATTCTTTTTCATATTCAAAAGTATAAACTGGAATTATAATCTACCCTGGAGCACTATATGTGTCAAGTTAGTGTATTCATGGCCCGTGACTTTCCATGATATACCATCTATTACATCACAGAATAATTGGTAGCTCACCCCACACACCAGGTACACGCTCACCTTTCTGTTTTTACAAGTATAGATTTCTTTGACTAAGTGCCCTTTCAAAGTTCTGTATGCAACTGAGTCTTACACATCTTTTAAGGTCAAACTCGTGTATTACATAATCCACCAGGACTCTGCTGCTTACCAGACCCTGTTTTCCTTTATCATCTGTACTATAATTTATGGATGATTGGGCAGCAATTGGTAAGCTACTTCTCTGACTTCTCCAACTTCTGCTCTTTGTGTAAAGGGTCAATTTGCTATTCTATTCTTAATCACATAGAAGAATGTAGTGACCAACATAAAATTGGATTCATGCAATTCATTCATGTTTAAAAAGTGTTCATTATATTTTTGAGCTTCTATTCAGTAGAATGAGCTTCTATTCAGTAGAATATGTGCTTAATCAATATATGATCGTCAACATACTTATGAAAATGATAATGAGGATTTCATGTGAATGGAGTCAGAGAAGAAAATCTAATGGCGTTAGAGAAGAAAATCAGTAGAAAACATTGTCTAGATTTTTCAACATTTCCTAGAAAAGATTTTGATTCTTTCCCACAAATTAACTCTGAAATTAGTTTTTAATTAATAATGTCAAATAATATACAACTGATATTTAAAAAGTAATAATTTGCATATACTTTATCCTCATTTATATAAATATATATGAATGCAGGTCAGAATAAATTATAACACCTATGTATTTTTATAGTAATGATAATATCCATAAGTTTTAAAATGTCTATTATTCTTTCCTATAACAAAGATATGAGACTATATCGAAAAACAATGGTGCAAAATCATGGAAACCTTTCTTAAACAAAAAATATCAAAATGTAAAGCCATCAGTTCTTGATATATTTCTACGTCATTCTATAAACGCCCGAGGGTGGCAGTTCTATCTCTAGAGCCCTTCCACGAAGAAGTCTGCACTCGGGTCTACAGCGTTTCAAAATGGCAGTGTGAAACTCTTCAAGGAATTCAAATCATACTCCTTTTAAACTTTTTTGTTTTTGAGGTTTGAGAATACTTTGAAGTCTGGAAGGGAAAGAGCAGGGCCAACGGGCGGATGAAGTAGCATTTGCCAAGGGCATTTATCTAGGGCGGCCCTTTCTACCCTTGACAAGGAGCCCATGCATTATTGTCATGGGGACAACACTTCCTCGGAGCATTTTTTCCTTTTCCTCGTCAATGCAGTGTTCCATTTTCTAGTTTTTTTCTATTAAGGACCCATGATTATTTTTCTAATAGCCGTGTTCTTTGAGAATATCTATCAAGATTAGCTATTTGGAATCCCTAAAAATAAACACTATACCTTTCTGAGCTGATCTTTCTGCCTTGAAACTATCAGCCGCAGACCCTCTTGAACTTCAAAATTTTGAATGGATTCCTGTGCAGACGCCCTATTGAGAGCAAGACAAGTAAATTACCAGTAAACTTGCCTGCGGGAAGGTCCTTCAAACAGTGACTGACAAAACCACCCACTAATCACAGAGACACATCGAAAACACGTTTTATTTAAAATAAACCCTAGGTCCTGGAAGACTAGTGGCAATAATTTTTTCCCTATTCTAGTACATTTTTGAGGGAGCTTTAACATTTATGGGAAATTTCAATGATAATTTATTATATTATTTTCAAAAACATTTTGAGGCTACCTCATTGGCTGGGATGCTAGAATTGTATCAGTAATGAGAAAAGCCAATATTCCTGAAGATGTAGTGGAATAATCCTATAACACACTCATATAAATTTATGCATACACACACACTTGATACATATTTTTTTCATTAGTGCTATGAAGTGAAAAATGACTAGCGGCTTAAGAAGAATGTCGAAGGATGAAAATTACTTTGTAGTTATTAAAACATAAAATATACCAAACAATACAATGGGTACTTACAATATTTTTTGTTTGGTCTTAATTTCAATGCCACAAAAAAGGCATTAGATGTTTTGTTTCCATTTTCTTAGTAAGAGCTGTGAGACTCAGAAATGTTGAATGGCTATCTAAGCACGGTAATCAGGTGGTGCATGTGGCAGTAGATGTTTGGCCTAAACCTGGGGATACTTCAAAAGATCCTGACACCTATGTAATTCAGCTTTCACATACATGTAAAGCTCATTTTATTATTCCTTGAAAGGACAGCACTGAATTGTGTACACCAGAGGCCTAGGGAGTACTCATCAATTGACATAAAAGTACAAACCACTTCAAAATGCAAACACAAAACATGCCAACCGCTTCAGCATCAGATGAAGTCAGGCTCTGCAGACTAAGGAATCACCCACCAGAAAGGTAGACAGAATGTATCATTCCACCACAACACTTCAATAAAGCATCAGAAGGAAGGAAAATACACAAGAAGGAGTGAAACAAAATTTAGCAGTAGGGGTTTATTTTCTAGAGCCCTATCTCCCACCCCCTACACTCCTCTCCCAGGACAACTAAGTGAATGCTTTGATCCTGTCTGAAAAGATGTGTGTCCATGTTCATAGGATCTAAGCATAGAGCCAGACATAGCAGAGAGGCTCAATGGCTGCAGTGGTTTTGTAACAGGTGACAGCAGAAGCCTCACACAGCTGCTTTGCATTTATATAGCAACCAGCACATTTGGAGGGAAGGAATCCTTTTATCACCTTTGAAGTAAGGCACCCTTGAACATCTCTTTTACAAATGAATGAAAATATGTCACATAAACCCCAGGATGACTAAATGTTAGATGAAGAAGAGACGTACAGGTTTTACCTAGTTCGACATTCTTATAGTATGTAGAAGTGGCTCCCTCGGTGGACAGTCAGTTTGCTCAAGGGCATAGTGTTATTGGACAGCAGAATTTAACAGAGCAGCATTGCCTTGTGGGTTTCTATTCCCAGGTTTAGTCCAAGGCCACTGTTCCCTACATGTGGCAGAGACAGTCCAGTCTATTGTGTTACAGATGCTCTGAAACCTGGCAAATGAATCAATACATTTCTATCTTTCCTTTCTCTCCTTTCCACCTCCTTCTGAATTCAAACCCCAGCTGCAGAGGAACTGTAAGTGGCAGAACTCTCCAATCCTCACACTTAGATCCTCTCTCTAAGAGGTTGTACTGGGGCGTTTATTGCTGTGCCATCAAATTGGTCTGACTCATAACACCACTGACGGAAGGGAAGATGATTCGGCCAACACTGTGTCATTCTCATACTAATTTTGAGTCCATCGTAGTACTTAGGGTGTCAATCCGTCTGCTTGGAGGTCTGCTGACCTTCTCCTTTATTAAGCAGAGTGCCCTTCCTCAGAGGTTGGTACTCCCTGATAATAAATGGAAAGTGAATTAAATAGAGACTCATCAATCTCCCTTCTAAAAATAATCTGAATTCTTTACCAACACCATAATTCAAATGTATCCATTTCCCTTCAACTTTTCATTTCATTGGGAAGCTTTTGCCAATGTGTGAGGTGACTGAAAATATAAAGCCTTGAATCAGGCACAAATATTTTTAAAATTTTAAAGAGCTCTTTCGCACAAGTTTTGCCCAAAATGAGAAGTGGTTTTCTTCTTGAGGGTTGGGCACTGATTGTTGATCCTACTAAAATGAAACTGGGGTGACTTCCCACGAAGAGATTCTTCACACACATTGTGATTCAGACTGGTTACACAGAAGGACAAGATTGTCAGCGTGAGGCTAGGCCACTGCATTTGTCCCTTACCATATAAATTCAGATTCTTTTCCTTAAACCGAATTCTCATTTAACATCAAAGAGCTGAAAGAAAAAATAGTTGACAAAGCCAATAATACATTAGGGATATGGCTGAAATTTTATGAATGGCCTAGGCTGAAGGCCAGGTGCATTAGATGAGGGTAAGATCACAAGACACATTTCTATTTACATAGTTTTTTTTTTCTTTCTGCTGAACTTGGCAGATTATGGTCCTTAGGAACGGTGACACACAAGCAGCAATAGCATTGCTGTGCCAGCGGAAATGTCAAGGTAATCTCAGCACGTTGCTAGGGGTTGGTTGAGATGGAGGGCAGAGAAAAGCATCTATGTTTTGCTCAGAAAAGAGCTTTGCCCCAGATATTGGAAACATAATGTAGAATGAGGAGAAAGAACCAACAGAGGTGCTATTTATGATGAAAATATTATTTTAAATGAAAAATTCCACAGGGGGTTTTAAATAGCAAATGGCAAAAGATTGTACTAGTAAAATAGAGAATTCTTCTATTAGGTGAAATATTTCTTTAGGAAGGAAAAAAAGATGAGAATGTACAAGAATATTTTAAAAGTAATGACCACAAGTAATCCCAGAGACAGAAGAACAATAAACAGAGGGGATTCATTGAAAAAATTACTGGAAAATTTCAGGAGGAAGATATGACATTTCAGCTGGACAAAGGTCATAAATTAAAAAGTAGGCCATACAGGGAAAATAAAGTAATACATTTAGACATACTAGTTTGATTTGAAAGCATCCGTAGGAGAAAATTATAGAGAAGCTGCTGAAAAGAAAAAGGAAACCAGCAATTACATACATGTGAATGCTTAATAGTGACACTCAAGATCGAGTTTAAGGGTGAAATATTTCAACATTCAATGTTATCTGGCTTTTTGTTCTCAGAGGTATGGATGGAATTAATTTTTTCATAATTTTTATGTTGGATCAAAAAAAAAAGGATCCTAGAAAGACCTTTTATGAAACACACAGTAGAATAAGAAAGTAATTTAGAAGAAATCAACATCTATGAATTGAAGTAGAATGAAACTCGTATTTAAAAAATTAAGTTTTCCCATCACTCAGCCTTTAGACAAAAACAACGAACTCACTGGCATCAAGTTGATGCCCAGTCAGAGTGTCCCTGATGGCCAAGGGAGCACTGCCCCTGTGAGCTTCTGGACTGGACATACGCAGAGGAGTAGAAAGCCCTCTTGCTCTGAAGGAGGGCCTGCTGGTTTTGAACTGCGACTGGGATTAGCAGCCTAAGCATAACTACTATGCCACCAGGGATTCTACACAGCCTCTAAAAAATGAAATAAGAGTTTTATTTGAAATATAAACAAAAGTCTGTACATGGCTGTATATTTTCCACATTCCCCAAAAGCAAACAAAACAGAGAGAGAGAGAGAGAGAGAGAGAGAGAGAGAGAGAGAGAGAGAGAGAGAGAGAAGAAACATTATAACATTATATATCTTCAATTATCCACACTTAGTTCTAAACCAGATACCCTCAAACATTTCTATGTGAAGGAGGTGCTACTTATCATGCAAATGCATAAGACTGTATATTAATTCTAAAAAAATTAAAATTGAAAATATTTTTATCTGGTGCATTATAATATTTATGTTTTTCATAAAACTGCTACCTCATTTTTGAAATTTATCCAATGAAATCTAAATACTATATGGATTTTATTTACTAAAATACATTTATTTTTAAAAGTGCATTGATGATCTTATTAATAATTGGGAATTTTACATATTTGTATAGGTTAGCTTCACATTTCCAATCAATTTCATACAAATTTTTTATTTAATGAAATATTCTGTATTTAAAAATATGTATTAGCTACCTTCTCACACTTATCCACAGCAATAATTCACATATAATTTTCAATTTAATAGATTTCTTTGGAATTGAGCCGACAGCTTTCCATATTGCCTATTTGACTGTGGGAGCCATTAGCAATCTGCCACCTGACCTGCTGGCTGTGGATACATTTGTCCCTCCAATCACAAGCTGGACTGCTGACCGTGGCTTCATCTGCCTTTGCACCCTATGATGTTTCTGACAATTCTGGGGATTCGTCAGCCCATGAAGAGAGAGAGACGGAGAAACCAGCATAACACAGATGGAACTTGCAGAAATTTTTATAAGAATGTCTCTTAGTATTTTATTAAGAAGCCCATATGATTCATATACAGAGAATCAAATTTCTGACCATTTGAGAATGCTCCAACTGTACTAAAATACTTAGGTTCAGAAGGAGTGGCAATTTGGACAGCATGATGGATGTGTACATGTCTGTGTGTAAAACAGAAAAATAGCATCATATGTATTGAACAAAATACTATCCAAACAAAAACCCTCAAATGTAAATCTGCCAAAATATCCTTACACTCTTTTTCCCAGGGCTCATTTGCTATCAGGTTGCAGTCCCAAATCCAAATGACCTGTTGTGCATGAGGTTTCCTGTTTTTCCCAGAGTCCAAGAGAATGTTTTGGGGGAAGCCCAAATCCCTTACTTCAAAGCTCCTTGATTCCTTAAATCCTTCTGATGGAACGACTTCAAAAGAAAACATAACAGTGCCACTGACCAGCATTAGGAACCTATTCTTCCTTCCAGCTCACTGTAGGGCAGGGGTGAGCCATGACACCAACCCCTGGGAATTTACAGGTGAAGGAAGAGCATGTATTGGAAAGGACGGAGACTAAACCCTCTGTATGAAAGACCATTTTCCGTCTACAAGTGAATGTGGAGCCCTCATTAGCATATTCTCTGGGATGAAGGTTCAGGAAAAGCCTCTGGTTGGAAGCAAAGTGAGAGCAATTCCATGCCTACGCCATCTGTCCCCTGTGGGAAACAGATTCTGATTGTAAAGACTCCAAGTTGCTATTATAATGATTATAGACTAATTTGCAATCATTTTATTTGGCCTGCAGAAGTAGAGCTTGGGGAAGTTGTGCCCTACCATCAGTAAAAATACTGCTTGACATGATTGAACTATAAATGATAATGATATGATAGATGTATTAACTCTCAATTAATAATAAATTAAAATATATATTAAACAAATAAAAATAAGGACAAACTTGATCCCATCAGTTTTCTATTGCTAGTAATTTTACTATGCCTCAACCCTGCTCTTTATTCAACTTCTTTGTCCTGGGGAGATCAATCATTTGTAATTACTTTGTTTGTAGTCTTTGAGAAAAATTGACTGGCCATATTCTGTAATCAAAGGGAGCTGCATAAGTGGGTATCGAGATGCGAATCTTGCTTCCCAATACTATTCGTAGAATTGCAAGGTGACTAAGCAATGAGTTGAAAGATGAAAATATAGATGGACCTTTGTTTATGAAGGTCCCAATTCTCCTTCCTGATATCTCAAATGTAAATGCAGTGGTCCAGTGCTACCACCATAATATGACCCTTTGACCCGCGTGTAGTGGTTTGCCCTGGGGCTGCAATCACGCGGTTGGTGGTTCCCCTTTGGAGAAAGACTGGACTTTCTACTCCGTACAGTGTTATCGTCTCAGGAACCAGGAGGGGCTCACTGGGAGGCAGCATTGACTCAATGGTAGTGAGTTCTAACAGAAGCCAGGCTAAGGAGGATACCACTTCTTGATTTATTTAGTCAAATTTGAAGACCCTGCCTTCAAATTTCTTTCATTTGAAGAAAATAAGATTCTCCTATGTAAGTCATGGTGTGTTTGATACTTTTGTTTTGAGACTATTGTTCTCAAACCAAAGGTATACTAAGGGACATCACTAACTAGTGGCCTATGAGAAGAGGGTAATAGCAGGGATGACAGTGGGAACTGAAGAGGACATCTGAAATCTCATTGCAATTCAAGACTGTTGAGAGTTGGTGGGAGATTTGGCAAAAGCTATCACCAAGATATTCTCTCACCGAGAGGCATCGTCATGTTAAAGTATGCGACTAGGGGGACTATCACCATCTTTAGCACTGCTGAGCCAAAAAATCGCCCCCACACAAACAGAGCCTTGGATTATGATTGGTGCCTTTTAATGAGACTGGTCAGTATAATTTCTAGGGTTTCTTTTAGATGTGAAGCTCATGACAATATGAATCATTATGATATCATTCCAATTTTAAGTGCAATCACAAGAATAAAAAGAGCTTCCCACATTTAGATTTCTTTCTGTGGTTTTGTTGTCAGTCGGTGCCCTGGAGTCAGTTCCAACCCATGGGGACCTTATGCACAGCAGACCGAACCTCTGTCTAGTCCTGCACCGTCCTCAGAATTGCTCCCATGATTGAGCCCATAGTCGCAACCACGGTGTCAGTCCATCTCTGCAGGGCCTCCCTTCCTTTCGCTGCCCCTCCACTGTACCAAACACGATGTCCTCCCCAAGGACTGCTCTCTCCAGGCAACATGTCCAAAGTATGGAAAATGAAGTATCACCATCCTGACCTTGAAAGCAATCCCAGGGACTTTCAATCTTCTTTGCCAACACTACAATTCAAATAATTTTTCTTTCGTCGCATTTATTCAATGTCCTACTTATTCACAAATTTATCTGGCTTCTCTGTTCCTGTCTTATAATCATTAGCCAAACCCAAAGTACTTAATGGTATATTATCTCCAGGATAGAGACTTTTATTTTCCTTTCTGGTACAACTTCCATTTGTGTACTCATTTTCTACTGCCCATACAATTACCCACGCCTCTTCTTGATGTATATTTTTTCTAATCCAATGACAAGGCATGTACTTTATGAGTCTAAGCATTGTGTTATGCCAGCCTGGTCTAACTATGCTGGAACACTGACCTACCATTTGTCTGTCTGTTTTACTTCGATGACGGATGTAGAGCTGCGACACTAGAAGTTTGTCATTATTATTTCTAATACTGTCACTCAAGGTAGACAGGTTTCACCAGAGTTTCCATTGCTGTTGAAGACAAGCCTGGTGATCTATTTTTGAAAATTAGTTAATGAATGCCCAATGACTCACAAAAGAACATCACTTTACATAATGGTGGAACATAAAACCCTAATTTGGACAGGAATGCAGAATACAAAGTGTCTACCACAATGCAGTTAACCATTCCAATAATAGAGAGGATAGCATAAAATAAAGAAATTTAGTTTAAGGCCACCATATAACTGACAGAATTGATAGCAACTAACAACAGGAACAAGAATATTCGCAAGTGACATTTGCTCCTTTTGTATTGGGTTTCCTCATCTCAAAACGCCATTTCCCACCCAGCATGTCTCATACCCAAACAATTCACTCTGGAATTCAACATGTGTGTTGCCATAATCAATATCCTCCAGTTTACTTCTCTACTGATTTCTCCGGGTTCTAAGATCCCGTGTGATGACTAAGCAAGACTCAAAAGGAAAATTCATGGTTCAGAGGATTTATGAGGGTCTTAACAAGTGGCAATGCCAGCGAGAAGCGCCCAGTGCAACTCCTTATCAGCACATGTTACAAACTGGCACTTCTGCTAATAAATGTTCAAAGGGACATACTATCTGCTGTAAGCCTCAACCAAAAGTCTTTAAGCATAAGCTCCATGGGTCAGCAATCCAAGCTCCCCAAGAAGGGCCCAGAAGCACGCCCACTCCAGTAAAGCATCAGTCTGAAGGCACTCAGCACCATTTCCAAGGGTCAGCAAGTCCAACTTCCCCAATGAAGCATCCAGAAGCACCCCACTCCACAAGCCGGCCTCCGGCACTAAAGCACTCACCTCAACTTGTTTTTTGGGTTGGGAAGTCCTCCACTCTCTTCCATGCTCTGGCTTCTATTTATGCTGCTGCTCCTCTGATATTGTAGCTATCATCTGGATCCAGGAGATTCACTGCACGGGAAACTGGGTCCAGAAGATGTGCCCCATTGTGGCTCTTGATGGTAATAAGATCTCTCTTTCTGCTTCTCAAAGGGCTCATTTTATATATAGCAGGATAAAACTTCAGGAAATCCTGATCACAATTGCTCACAGGTGAACCCAACACTATAGTCCCCACCTGCTTACCAGACCCATGCAAGGAACTGTCTTTGTAAGGTTAATGAGCCCAGCTCACTTACAAGACTAACAGGTGCACGAGAGCATGCTCTGCACTCAGAAAACTTACAGATAAGAGATTAGGGGAAAACAAAGTTGGGCCACAGGGGATCCTGAAGCAGAGACACTCCAGGGTGTGGAATTTTATTTGAGACAGGTTTATATACACTCCCTGCCATGTAGCCTGCATCTCGTGACAAGTTCTCCCACAAAGGGATAGTTGACAATTATCTGAGGGCACACAAAGAAACATGAAGACATCAGACAAACTGATTTCAGGATGGGAGGGTAAAGTCTGAATCAGGGAGTAACTGCATTTCTGCCGACCGTTTTGCCAGGGAACAGGAGGCACAGTGCCCGTCTTATGGTGCATCATCAACTCCCCAGGTTGAGCTGCCAGCCTTCTCCATAGGTCTTGAACCATGGATGGTGGTGCTCCTGTCCCATTTTCCAAAAGAGCAAACAACTTTGACCCCACAGGTCATTGTTGGGAGTTGGAGGCTTTGCCTAGAAGAGCCACATTAAATAATCCATTGCCCCTGCAACAGACTTTGGTTTATATTTCTCATTTTGGTCTTTCAATTTGTCCATGAGATGTGATTTCATGCTCTTGGAATCTGATGTCATCTATTATACTTGTCATCATACATTTTCATGCCATTAGATCTTATATTTTGGGGTTTTTTCCCTTTTATTTGAAGACAGGGCGTATATCTTGCTTTATTTTGGGCTACATTACAACATTAATGTATGCTCAAGAGAATGAAGTATACTGATATTAGTTTAAATAAATTTTGTTCCCTGACACATAGCTATGAAACACATACTCTTAAGATTACAATCAATAACATTATTAAATTTTAAAATATAGTATCTATTTATTTATTAAATACTTTTATTGGGGGCTCTTATATCTCCCCATCATAATCCACACATTCATCCAGTGTGTCAATCACATTTGCACATATGCTGCCGTCATAATTTTCAAAGCATTTTCTTCCCACTTGAGCCCCTGATATCAACTCCCCATTTCTTCACCCTCCCTTCCCTGCCCGCCCTCCTTCATGAACCCTTGATAAGTTATAGATTATTATTTTCATATCTTACATCATCTCTGTCACCCCTTACCCATTTTTCTGTTGTTCATCTCCCTGAGAGGGCATTAGTAGATTGATTCTTGTATCAATTCCCCCATTCTCCCCCCACCCTCCCCTCATGCTCTTGGTACCTCCACTCTCATTGTTGGCCCTGGGGGGAGGGTTGTTAAACTGTCCTGGATATCCTGTGTTGAGGACTCTTGTCTGTAGCAGTGTGCATGCTCTGGTCTAATCTGACTTGTAAGATAGAATTGAGGTCATGATAATAGGGAGGAAGAAAGCACCAAAGAACCAGAGGAAAGTTGTGTGTTTCATCAGTGCTACACTGCACCCTGACTGGTCTATGACCCCTCTGTAGGGGGATGTCCAATTGTCTACAGATGGGCATTGGGTCTCCACTCCATGATAGCTCCCCCATTCACATCGGGGTTCTACTCAAGTACTCCTTCAACACAAAGAACACTTTGTTTTAACAATCAACATTCTGTTATGCTCACCTACCCAACATGATTGCTGAAGACAAATTGGGTGCATAAGCAAATGTGGTGAAGAAAGCTGATGGTGCCCAGTTATCAAAAGATATAGCATCTGGGGTATTAAAGGCTTGAAGATAAATAAGTGACCATCTAGCTGAGAAGTAACAACACCTACATGGTAGAAGCACACCAATCTGTGTGATCATGAGGTGTTGATGGGATCAGGTACCAGGCATCAAAATCCCAGAACAAATAAAGATTATTTTATGATCATGTCTTATGTGTTCATGCAAAACACAAAGCTTGTATTTTAAAAGCCTAAATATATTTGAGGAAAAACCAAATATTGATCAAGAGAGGAGTATATGGATTTAGTTACTTAAATTGCATTATAAATGACATTTCATGGGGAAATCCAACTTCTTCTCCTTGATTGATGCCTAAGATAAATGAAAAAGGTATATTTGTGGAGGCTTTTTATTTATTAAATAAAGAATTTTATGGAGGGTTCGAACCAAATTCACGCCGTGTAGTCAATGCTGACTCATAGCAACCCCTGTGGGTTTCTGAGACTGTGACCATTCCTGGGAGTGGAAAGCCCAGCCTTTCTCTGGCAGATGTGCTGGTGGTTTCGAATGGCCAGTCATGCAGGTCACAGCCCAATGCCTAACTAATTCCTAAAGAATTTCATTAAACATTATGAAATACCAAGATACCAGAACCACTATTTAACTCCTTCTAAAAGTATCATTCAATATCTTGATCATTTGATAACATTTTGGACTTGATATTAAGTGATGAAAGATATATAGGAAGATTATGTTAAGAATACATACGGCATTACAGTAAAAAACAGAATGCTCAATTATAGCACATTATCATTAATATCACATATAAGAAAATTTTGCTTAAGATCAGCCAACAATGATGGCAGCAATACACTGACAGGCAGCTGCCCAAGATTCAGGCCAGATTAGGAAGAGGATGTGGAATAAGTGATATCATTGCTGATGTCAGATAGATTTGGGCTGAAAGCAGAGAATACCAGAATAATATTTATTTGTGTTTTATTGACTATGCCAAGTCATTAGACTGTGTGGAGCAAAACAAACTATGTGGTTTAGAATTGAGTGTCAGTCTGGGTAGACTAGAGAAACAAATTTATAAAGCATATGTGTATAAGAAAGAGCATTATCTACAGGAGGAATTGAATATTGAGAAGACATTCCAGTCCAGTCCAGATTTAGTCCATAAGTCCAATATTAGCCCTCTTCAGACTTACAAAACACATTCAATGATGCCAAATACAGGAAAACACAGGCCAGTGGGTGGGAAGTCTTGTGGATCCAGTGGCATTGTAAGGATCTCAGCGCTGACAGGGGTCTCCCTGTGGCTTCTCCAATTCCCAGGGCTCTAGCTGCATCAGGGTATGTCCATGTGGCTTCTCCTCAGGGATGTCTTGCAGGCACTGAGTACATGCCCAACCTCCAGGGAGCTATTTATCTCCTTAGCACCTCCAAATGAGGTAATCAAACCACCAACTCCACCCCACCACTCTTTACCTTCTCAAATTGGCAACAGATTATATAGCTATCACAAATTGGGAAAGATAAGCACAGTATGGTATCCTCTTAGCATACGTATTCAATCTGCATCAGCATGCTGAGCAAATCATCAGAGAAGCTGAATTACATGACCCACAATCAACTCTTGTGGAAGCAGCAGTCAAGAGACAACAAGATCCATTGCATTGAGTGTATCTGCTGCACAAGACCTTTTTACATCTTGTGCAAGGCAAGGGTGTGACTTCAAGGACTAAGGCGAGCCTACCACGAGCCACGGTGTCTCGCGTGGCCTCATGTGCCGGTGAAAGCTGCACATTGAATAAGGAAGATTGAAGAAGCATTGACGCATTTGAATTGAACTTGTGAGGAATATTGAAAACACCATGGACTTTTAAAAGGACAAATAAAGCTTCCTTGGAAGAAGTGTGTCTAGAATGCTCTTTAGAGGCAAGGGTGGACATGTTGCCAGGAGAAACCAGTCCATGGAGAAGGACTTCATTCTTGGTAAAGTAGAAGGAAAGTGAAACAGAGGAAGGCCCTCAAGGAGATGGATTGACACGTTGCTGCCTCCATGGGCTCAGGCACAGGAACAATGGTGACAATGGGGAAGGACTGGCAGTGCTGTGTTCTGTTGTGAATTGGATCTCTATGGGTCGGAAACAACTAAATGACACCTACCAACCACAAAGGACATGTCTTCTTTTCCCATTAATAAAGACCCAGTCTAGGTTGGAGAACAGATGATTACATTTGGATGAAATTTGGTTATGTTATATACTAAACAACAGTTTCCTGGACAGGTCTGCTAAGAAGATAGGGGAAGATACTGATAGGAGTCTCAGTAATGGTGAGATCGAGGCATTTCCTGGAACATTCATGAGTTCTAAGGGACCCTTCAGTGATGTGCAGAACCCAGAGACATGACCGAATCTATTCAAGGGGGGAGAGTGTAGGAAATGAAGCTTTCCAATGTGCAAGCGTGTGCATACCTCCACCCTCAGCCCCTTCCCTGCTGTGGTAATCCTGCTCAAAACTGTGTGTCTTCACTTACCACCAGTCCTGACTTTGTAGCACTCGACTTTGTTCTCTACAGCCCAGGCAAGCGTCGAGTTTCTGCACATCTGAGGACACCAGTACGGCCGTGTGTCAATGGTCTTCATCATCCACATAAAGTGTCTTCCTCTAGTCTTTGTCTTTGCACTCTTTAAGACTCAATATGTGTATCTTTATAAGCTATGTTTGAATTGGGGCTCTTTGAACTCCCTAAAATGTCTCTGACTTCAAGATTGTTGGTATCTCTAATTTTCCCAAATGTCTGATCAGAAGGGCAGTTTCCCATCAGTTTATGAGCCATCTTGCTTGCAGGAACAGGCACGGTTGTTTGCAATGTGCAACAGGTACCTGTAACATCTCTGCTGTGAATAAAGCAAATAATGATAAACCTTAAGTGTCATAAGGTTCCTCAAAACACACTTTCCATCCATATAGAATTATAAGTCAGAGGCCTTTCTATTCTCTATGTAAATTTTTCATAGCTCTAAGTGTCTATAATATTACTATACTCATGATAAGTGGGCATAAATATTTATTGTAAAACTGTATGAATATCAATTTCCTTCCACTGCTTCCAAGAAGTGGATCCTTTTTAAATGTACCGCTATCTACAATTCATTCGAATATGTACTCTAGATCTTGTGACTTTTATATATTCTGAAAATGGGAGGCATACCAAAAAACCTAAAATATTCTCTTTCTATCAGTTCTCCACTTGTGCTGCTGCTACTTTTTTATTTTGAACACAAAGTAAGAGAGAAAAGGGCAGGAGAAAAAGAAAGTAAATGAAAAAGAAATAACAACTAAAATGGAAATGCTATAGGACCGAGCTCCATAGCATTCAATGAATGGACTCAAAATGCCCAAGCGACTGAAATATTTACTCTTTGATGATAAATCTATTTAGTTTTAGCTAGAGAATGACAAAACGATGACAGTGGAAGGAGTAAGGCAAAAAGAATGCATATTTTAGGAAGGAATTAGAGCAATATAGAACTGAGATAGTGAGTTCTTTCTGTCTCTTTCACCCCAATCTGTGCCTTGATCTTATTTTGTCTGTCTACTAACCCCACACAGCCTGAATGAAAGAATATAATTACGCTCAGTTGTGCAGTTACACAAGCAAATAGACCCAATCTTCACATCTTTCTCAATTATTCCCTGTCTATCTCTGCATTCATCTCTCTCTACTCATCCAGCCTTTTATTTCAATTCCTCCGGGACAGAACTGTAATGGCTCAGCTTGAATCATATGTCTATTTAATATCAGAAGACTAGTATCCAACAACAGACAGAAAGATGACTGCTGAAGAAAATAATTATCTGTTATTTCCATCACCGCCATGACGTCAGGTGTGCTGATGAAGGCACCAAGGCATAAACAACATGTCAGTTCTAAGTGATTAAAGACCTACATTGGAGATATACAATATACATAATTTAAAACGCATTAAAGGTTCTCGGAAGGAAGCACTAGTTACATTAGGGCTGCAAGTGGGAGAAATGTGAGTGGGGCTATCAAGGAGCCCTGCAAAGTGATTTTACTGTGATAGAAATGCACTCCATTTGGGACACATCAATGTCAATAGTGTGGTTTTGTTGGTACAATGATACTGAATTTTCAAGATGTTATCATTGGAGTCAATTGAGCAAATTCTTTGAATTTCACATGAATGTCAACATTAAGGGGAAAGAACAACCGCAGTATTAAAAGTATCAGAAACTTATCTTGGCTTGCACATGCTGTTACACTATCCCCATCACTAATTGGAAAGCTACAATAATAGTCTTCGACATGTAGTTAGCATGTGATATATGGCAGACATTGGGTTAAGTTTTATTTTTCCACTTCTGTTGTTGTTTTATTATTTAATAGGACATTACTTGTGGGCGCTCCACAGCAACCCTTCCTGGTTTCCAAGGGAACAGAGGCAACTTCAATGAGCTGTTCCATGACCGCACCTCCGACTCACAACAACGATAGCACAAAGGCGTAAGTGCTGTCTCCTCCCTAGGTTTTGTTTTTGTGTGTGCATTTTAAATAACATGCAGAAACCTACTCAAGGAAGTTAAATAGCAATAACTTGCACGTGTAAAAAGTAGATCAGCTATGTCGCCATCAAAACAACCTCAAAGAATTCACAAAAATACATAAAAGATGTAAATCATTGTATCAAAATGCTGCGCGAGCACAAAAAGAGGTTTTGGACATTCTAAAGTTTACCCTAGTGATCTCTTATTTTTTCTTAAGTCATTTTATTGGGGCTCATACAACTCTGATCACAATCCGTACATACAACAATTGAGTAAAGCAGCCTTATACATTTGTTGTCCTCGTGATCTCTTATTTTTACCTTAAATCATTCCCTCTTTCTGCCTCTTCTTTGATAGAACACAATGTTAAAAACCCAGACCCTGTTGTTGAAAGTGCTTCGATATTTCTACCTCATCGACCTTACCTCAGTATGCACCCTGTATTGCAGCTCTCTAGACATTTGTTGTGGCTTGGGTAGATTTGGGGCTCAACGTCCTTGCTTCCATCATGTTGGTTTTCATCTATCCATCTATGGTATACCATTCATTTTGTCCTATTACTTGGACTACTCTCTTTGTGACCCCAACATTCACCATTTCATATTTTTAACTGATGGTCTTTTCCTCCCCCATAACAAACCAGTGTATACCTCTTCAAATATGATTTTTTAATTTTCCCTCTCTCATATCTCAGCTTACATAAGAATAATTTGTGTGCACATCATGGAATAGCAAAGCAATTCATGTGCATATTTATTATGACAGATTATATCCTCAGGAGTTTTTTTTAATCATTTTATTGGGGGCTCATACAATTCTTATCACAATCCATCCATCCATCCATTGTGTCAAGAACATATGTACATTTGTTGCCATCATCATTCTCAAAACATTTGCCTTCTACTTGAGCCCTTAATATCTGCTGCTCATTTTCCCCCTCCCTCCCCACTCCCCCCACATCATGATATCTTTCATCATTCATAAATTATTATTTTGTCATATATTATACTAACTGATGACTCCCCCCCCCGCCTTCTTTTCTGCTGCCCCTCCCCCAGGGAGGAGGCTATACGTAGATTCTTGTAATCAGTTCCCCCTTTCTACCCTACATTCTCTCCACCCTCCAGTCATCGCCACTCTCACTACTGGTCCTGGAGGAGTCATCTGTCCTGGATTCCCTGTGTTTCCAATTGCTATCTGTGCCTATGTACATCCTCTGGTCTAGCAAAATTTGTAAATTAGAATTGGGATTATTATGGGGGTGGGAGGAAGCATTTAAGAACTAGAGGAAAGTTATATGTTTCATCGTTGCTACCCTGCACCCTGCCTGGTTCATCTCCTCCCCACAACCCTTCAGTAAGGAGTTTATTTTTTATGTTTCAACTTTCACATATGAGTGGGATTATTTTCTATCTCTTTTTTCTTCACTACAATACTAGTGCTTGATGAATTTTAAGGATACAGTAAACATGAATGAGTTAAAGTTATTATTTTCAATGGTTAGAAAAATAATTTTCTTGTCAGAAAGATAATGACTAGAAAAAATGATTAACATAAAATCATTAGACTTTTATATTTTTAAATATCAAAATGTGAAGACTGTTTCCTCACATACATACAAAATAATGTACACATTTCTGAACAAAGTGTTTCTGTCTCTCTGAACCTTCCCTGTGGAATTCTCTCCTCTTCAAATTATATGACATCAGAAAGGCAGCTTTGACATGTGCTAGGGACTAAAATCATGTTCCTTTTTAATGTTCTTTGAAGTTTGAAAACAAAATGAAGCCTGACAGGACAAGATGAGGGCTATGGGGTAGGCGGGATAAGGTTTCCCAACATTATTCTCAACGGGCAGCCCTTGTTATCCTGGAGAGATGAGCAGGGGCATCCTAGAAAGGACCAAAACATATATCTCATTCCAATTTTACTGGCCTTTTTCTTTTCTTAAAGTTTTGATTTTCTTTAAAAACTTTAATAAGTTCCCCCTTATTATCCTATATCCTTTGAGAAAATCTATTCAGATTACACTTTAGGAATCTCAAAAACCCAATATATAGGAATTGTAACCTCCATATATGTATAAATAATTAAAAACAAAATGTTAGACATCATTCCACCACCAGTCTGTCAGTTTGTCACATTTCATTGTCTTGCTTATTGCTCTCATACTGGTAGCTGTGTTTCTACATTATGCACCAGCAGGGCCACCCGTGGTGAATAAGTTTTACTGAAACTTTAAAACTAAAACAGGCTAAGAAGGAAGGTCTGGTAACCTATTTTCCAAAAAAAAAATAGACATGAAAATCCAATAGATCACAACAAAATGGAAAGCTAATGACTAGAAAAGATAGATATCTTTTAGGAAAGCTTACAAGAGCCAGCTAAAAAGAGACAAACTTTCCCACAGCGTCCTTATATAGGAATTAGGCCACAGCTCTAAGAAACTGCCTTCTCAGTGCCTCAGGGCTGTGACCTGAGTAAGGACTGCCCTCAACCCTGATCTTCTCGCAACTGCTGTCCATTCACAGCACATCCCATTATGGAATTGACTACATGGTGCTAAGCCGTATTGTGGGGAGTGTCTACGCCTTAACTGCCAAGCCATTGATAATCCTTAGCCAGCAAGTTGATATGAATCTTTATCACCGTGTCTGATTCCACACAACATACAGACCTGAGCACCAGAGCAGCAATGGCCATGGGCATTGTCATCGCAATGTTGTGTCATAAATAGACGTAAAAGTAAGTAAAAGAAATCAGAAGAAATGTTTTCTGATAATGTTCTCAATATTTGTTTCTTGATCTTAGTGATGATTGTGTAAATGTGGTCATGTTTGTACATGCTCTGATGATGAAAATTCAATAGTGTTTAGTAAATAAATATATAAAGCACCTATCAGCACAGATGGATAATAACAAATCTCAGTTAAACATCTTACCTTACCTTATTAAGAATACCTAATAAAGCCTATGAAAAGCCATCATGAACCTTTTCACTCTGAGATCAGGAACAAAATAGGAAAACCTATTAGCAATTCTATTTAACATGGAACCAGATATAACCAGAGCATTCACATAATAAAAAAAGCAAACATATGCAAGAATGGAATAGGGCTGGAGGGGGAAACCTGAAATTTTATTATTTGGAAAATTTATGATAATAGCCTACATAGAGAAAACAAGAAAATCAATACTTATTCGAATTAATTAATGAGTTCTGCAGGTTGCTAGAAGTAAAAAGGTAAATTGTATACTTTACACCAGTAAGAAAACAGGTTTAAAATACAATTAAAATTCAATAGTAAACATCAGATCTTAGGACTAACACTAAGATGCACGTGAACTTTTAATATAAAATGTCAGTTGAAGATATTATGTAATATCTGATTATTTTTTAGGTTCTTGGGAAGATAATTTTCAATTCTCTTCCAATAATGGTTTAATTTAAATATAATTCTAATTATTATCCAAGGTGTCTCTGTTTCATAATTTAAAAAAGAGAAAGTAAAGGTACTACTGAAAAACAACGGTCTCTTAGTGTCACTCTTGTTAGGAACCATCAAGTCAGTTCTCACCCGTAGGGGCCCTAAGGACAACAGAAGAAACAGCACCCCGTCCTGTCCACTCCTCGCCACACAATTGTTGTTATGTCTGAACCCGATGTTGAAAGCCACGGTATCAATTCACTTTGCCAACGGTCTTCCTCTTTTTGCTACCTCTCTGCTTTTTCCAGTGACTGATTTCTCCTTATAGTATGTCCAAAGTATGGGAGACCAAGTCTCCTCATCCTTGCTTCTGAGAATTATGCCGGTTGCACATTATCCTTCTGGCAGTCCATAATACTTTCAAGATTGCTCACCAGCCCCAGAGTTCAAGTGCATCAATTTTTCTTCCGCTTGCTTATTCAATCACATAGTGATAAAGTGATTGAAGACATGATGGTTTGGGTCAGGCACACCTAACTTCTCAAAGTAATATCCTTGCTTTTCAACACTTTCAAGAGGTCTCGTGCAGCAGATTCACCCCATGCAATGTGTTGCTCTTAGCTCTCGTGACTGTTGCTTCTACGGGCGTTGATTATGGATACAGGCAAGGTAAATTCCTTACAACTTCAATCTTTTCTCAATTTATTACGTTACCTATTGCTGCAGTTGTGAGGATTTTAGTCTGCTTTCACTGAGTTCTGATCCATAATAAAGGCTGCAATCCTTGAGTTCAATGAGCCGGTGTTTCTAGTCCCCCTCACTTTCAGCGAGCACAGTTGTGCCATCTCATTATCGTAGGTTGTTAATAAGCCTTCCTCTCAGCCTCATGCCACAGTCTTCAGATAGTCCAGCTTCTCTGGTTATTTGGTCGGCAAACACATTGAGTGTGTATGGTGAATGAATACAATCCTTATGGACATCGTGTCTGATTTTAAACCAGGTGGTAATCACTGATGTGTTCACATAACCTCCTCTTGATCTATGTACAAGTTCTGAATGAACACAATGAAAGGTTCTGCAATTCCCATTCTTCACAGTGTTAGCCACAGTTGCTTATGATCCAGTTGAATATAGCATAGTCAATAAAGCAAAAGTTTACATCACTGGTATTCTCTGCTTTCAACCAAGATCCATCTGACATCCTCAGTCATATTCCTTATTCCACATCCTCTTCTGAATCAAGTTCTGGCCTGAACTTGGCAGTTCCCTGTCAGTGTACTGCTGTAACCATTGTTGGATGGACTTCAGCAAAATGTTGCTTGCATGTGCTATCATTAACTTTGTTCTATAATTTGGGCATTGTGCTGGGTCACCTTTCTTTGGAACCAGTACCAATATGGATCTCTTCTAGTCAATTGGCCAAATGGCTGTCTTCCATATTTCTTGGCATAGATGAGTGAGTGCTTCCAAAACTTCATTCTCTTGGTTGATATGATTCAATTGTTATTCCCTAAATTCTGGAGCCTCGTTTTTGGCCAGTGCTTTCAGTGCAGCTTGGACATTTTCCTTTAGGATCGTTGGTTCTGGTTTGTATGGTATCATCTGAAATGGTGAATACCGACTACTTTTTGTTCTAATGACTCTGTACTCTTTCCATCTTCTTTTGAAGCATCCAGTATTATTTAATATTTGCCTATAGAACCTTTCAATGTCAAAATGGAGACTTGGATTTTTTTCTTGAGTTTTTCAGATTAAGACATGATGAGGAAGCTCTTCCTGTTTGGTTTGCTAACTCTAGGCTTTTGCTCCAGCAGGGCCCCACATTTGCATACACAAGGGTAATGCTAAGCTTTCCTCTGATCCGGATGCTGTGCTATACTTCATACAGTCCAGCTCTCTGATTTTTGCTCAGAATACAGACTGAGTAAGTACAGTGGGGGGGATAAAACCCTGATGCACACCTATCTTTATTTTAAATCCTGCAGCATTTCCTTATTCTGTTCTCAACAACTGCATCCTGATTCCTGTTTAGGTTCCATATGAGCACATTGAAGGGTTCTAGAATTCCCATTCTTCTCAAGTCTAACCATAGTTTGGTATGGTCCACCCAATCAAGTGCCTTTGCATAGACAAATAAAACACAATGAAATATCTTTCTGATATTCCTTGCTTTGATATTTTCAGCCCAAATCCATTTGGCATCAGCAATCATATCCCTTATTCCAAGTCCTCCTCTGAATCCATCCTGGATTTCTGACTGCTGCCTGTCACTGTCCTGAGACCATCATTGTTCAATGATGCTCAGTAATATGTAGCGTGTGTGGGACATCATTGAGATTGTTCTATAATCTGAGCATTCTGCTGGGTCAGTTTTCTAGGTAAAATGTATGAGTATGCGGCGCTTCCAGTCAGTTGACCAGTAACTGTCTTTCAAATGATTTTGGCATAGATAAGTGAGTGCTTCAGTGCATCTTCAGTTTGTTGACAAATCTCCATTGGGACTCTAACAATTCAGAAAGCCTTGCTTTTCACAGATGCCTTCAGCGCACCTTGGGTTTCTTCCTTCAGTTCCGTCAGGTCTTGACCACACGTTGTCTGGTGACATAGTTGAATGTCAGCCAACTCCTTTCGGCACAGCGATTCTTTGTATTCTTCTTGTCCTTGTGTGACGTGTCCTGTGTTGCTCAATAAGAGTCCTTAGGATCTTTCATTGTTGCAAATTGAAGTTTGACAGTTTTCATTAGTCCTTTCAGTTTAAGATGTGCTGAACATGTTCTTCCGCCTTTGTTTTCTAATTCTAAGTCTTTGCACATTACATTACAATATCTGCTTTGTCTTCTTGAGAAGCCCTTTGAAATTTTCTATTCGGCTCTTTGACTCCATAATTTCTCCTATTTGCATTAGCTATACTGCAACTGAGAGCAAGCTTCAAAGTCTCTTCTGACATCCACTTTGATCCTGACTCTCTTTATTACCTTTTTAATCACCCTTTTCTTCCTTTGTGCGCGCTGTACTTGATGTCCTCCCCCAGTCCCTCAGATCTTCTCTCATTGGTGTTCATTCAGTGCAACAAATCTATTCTTTTCTCTTTTATTTTTTTGGAAAACTTTTTTAAATAGTTCTTGAATGTTCTACAGCTTACAGTAAATATCATAGTTACAAATTCGTGGCTTCAATCTTTCAGAATGATCACTATCTGATCTTCAAAATAAAACATAAAATCCAAAAGAACCCCAAACAACAAACAGAAGCAGATTTACCCTTCATACACACTCGTGAGGCCAGAGCAACTCTATTCTTGAGCTATTCTCTAAATTCGGCATTTTGTCTCTCATTGACATTTTTAAATTTCCTTCAGCTTCAACCTGAACTTATATATGAGCAATTGATGATCTTTTCTACAGTCAGTCTCTGCTCTAGTTTTAGTTGCTAACATTGATTTTCTCAGCAGTCTCCTCCAATGGATGTAGTCAGTTTGATTTCTGCATATCCCAGCTACATATATCCATGTGTAAAGGCACCCTTAGTGTTTTTTCAAAAAAAAAAGAGTATTTGCTTTGACCAAGTCGTTGGCTCCAATTCTAGGCCATACAGTCTAAATATTGTTTCTTCCCTTGCATTTCCAACTTTTTCACTCCAATCATCAGTAATTATCAACGCAGTCTGATTGCATGATTAACAAATTTCAGACTAAAGATTTTGTTAGAATTTTTTTTTATGAGGGGAGAGCGCGAACGCAGTCCCCCACTACCACAAATTATGCAGTCGAGTTTCCCACATTTGGGGAAATCGCAGGAGTCAGCACATCCGGAGTGCAATGGATAAGCCTCGCCCTGGGAAAACCACCTTCGTGATCATGGTGTCTCCCCTGCCAGGTAAGTATAGAATTTTAAAAATTATTCAAAACTAGCTACTGTGGTGGTTGCATGATTTTGAAGAGTAATTGTAGTTATATATTCCTCATCTGGGGTTAGATAATATTCTATCACAGATATCATTGTACTTCAAAATATCCTTTTAATGGTAAATGTAATGCCATTCCCCTAGAATTTGTCATTGCCAGAATAATAAGGCATATTATACTGTAGGATACAAAATGGTCAATACCTGTCCATTTTAGCTCGCTAATGCCTAAGACATATATTCTTATGTATGCCATTTGATTTTTGACAATTTCCAAGTTTCCTAGATTCGTATTTCATACATTCCATTTTCAAGTTATTAATATATATGGAGAGATGTTTTAAGTCATGCTCCATCAGCAAATTAAGGTCCCAAAGCTTTACTCCATCTAAGTCACTCTGACTGACTATACTTTGAGTAGGCAGCCTTCCTTCAGTCATATGTTGAATAACCTCTTATCTGAGAGTCTCATCTTCTGGAGATTTCTGTGACAATGTTCTGCTATTCACACGGGTTTTAGTCTCTGACAATATTTCACTAAGATTCACAAGTTTCTTAGTAGCTAGTGTCTCAGAAGTGAGCAGCTGATTTCTTCTTTGCTCTTTCTATGCTGGAAGTTAGTTCCGCGGGAAGCTGTTCAATTTGGGCGAATCTGCTGCCGCTTGAAACAGCAGTGACATAGCGTTCCGCATGTCAAGCAGCATACAAGCCATCTCGTATGACAAACTGACAGAATCGTGGGGCTTATTACTAGATATATTAATTTTAATGAAGAATAAGTGATATCACTGAAATACCAGATATCTAGAATTACTCTAAAACTCTAGGTCCTGAAAATATTATCTCTCAGAGAGGTAAATAAATCAACACAATACAGATTCTAGGAAAATATCCATATGTATATCGATAGCATTATCGGGAAGAAAGAATAATGAGTTACTTTATTAATTAATTATTCTGGGGCAATTAGGTACGTCTATTGGAAAAATAATGAATGGTAACAGTGCAAACCTTACATCTCATCACACACACACAAGCACACACTCATGCACTGAAATGAAAACCAATGAATTATTATGAATTTGTTAATAAATGTAAGTGTGCTGAACAAAACTCTTGGGAACAAAATGACATATCACTTTAGTATAAAAAAATTCAGGGTACACAAGACACATGTATACCAGGCAATAAACAAGCAGGTTGTGAAATTAACGAAATAAGATATCAGTGTATTTTACTGGAAAATCAATAATTTACATTTTAGAAGATGGTACGATTAGTCTGAAAATTGGTTCATTTTAATATATAAAAATCCATAATCAGTAAGCCTATAACATTCAACCCAAATAAAAATATCAGATCGAAGATATGACTAGGCAAATCACAAGAGGATACCTAAACAGTCACTAAATTGATTTTTTTAAAACAGCAGTCTCATTTTAATTAAAAGATAGAGAAATAAGGCATAACTCCAATGTCTCATACAAATTAAATAAATATGAACTTAAAAATTCTAATGTGCAATGTTCAGCAACATGAATTTTGACGATGAATAAACTCATAAATGTTATTCCTGGGCAAACTTACTTCTATTAAAGAGAGATCTTCTAAATAATGTTTATTGCATTGTTTTTCAATAAAAAATTAAAACATGATAAAACTTACTAAAATGATAGCTACATGATCATAAAGATTGTATATATTAAATAGTATAATCAGGTAATACTATATTTGAAGTGAATTGTATTATTATAATTAAAGTAATTGAGAAAATGATTAAAAATAATATCTAATCCTCCCATTTGTACAAAACTGTCATGTATATATGTGTCTGTACATATATAAAAATACTTATTGGCAGATATACGGTACACAAATGCAAACATTATTAGCAAAAATTATAGTCAGCATGAAGACAGACATGCTATGATTAGGAAGTTGGCCTGAGTTGGTCTTAATTGCTTGGTATATCATTAACAAAAGTAGAAGCTGCATTATTACGTGGCTTATATTTAGGAAGTGTAGGAAGCAGATCCATTTTAAGATATTGATACTATAAGCATTCATATTATCCTAATATGATGATTTCATGGCGCAAAAGGGGAAGGGGTCCTGGTATCATAATGAGGTATGCATTGGTCTGCTAACCTGAAGGTGGTTCACTCTGGAGGACAGCGATGCGACTCTCTACACCTGTGAAAGCCTAACCGTCCAGGAAGCCCCAGGGGCAGGCAGTGGCGCTCTGTCCTGGAGGACCACTGTGAGTCAGAGGAAGCTTGAGGACAGTGAGTTCCCATTTATTTTTAGTCAAAGGAGACTATCACAATGAAGCAGTCCTTACTCTTAGCATCTTTTAAATTTTTTTATTTCTCATGTATTCCTTCAACATTGTCGATTATCACCCAAATAGCCCTTTCTCATTTTGTCCTTGACAAAATCCACCAGCTTTTGTTTGCTTGATTTTATTTTTGAACACTCTTCTATAATAATTCAAGATTAAATCTTATTTTTTCTAAACTAACAACTAAATTATCCTTTTAAACTTATTTTTTACGTCTCTTTGTCATGACATGCTAGTTCATGAGATCCGATAGAGTTTTTCCTTACACTTACTTGGGAAATTGCAGTCCGGTTTGATGCCACATATTTCGCCATTGTCAGCAGGGCCTGAAACTTAACTCACATATTCATGAAGAAGTCTTGGATACAGTGCTGGAGTGTCAGTGGAGGGCACTGAAAGAAATAAGACGTTTAATGGTTGTTTATTTTGCAATACATTTTGCTTTTGTTGATGTTGATTAAAGACAGTAAACCATATATCACGTCAACCATTCCCACATGCCATGTTCCACCACCACCTTCTTAGCCAATGTTCTCACCCTTGTTTTCTGAACTTCTTCCATAACATAAACTCATCGAATCTTGTGCATCCTATTTAAATGCTGTTGTCATGTAGCTATCATAAATATAGTTCTTGAAAGAACATAATGTTCAAGGTGGACATATTTTACTAAACTAAATTAATAATTTCATTTGCTAATGGGGCCAATGATGTCAGATGGATAGTGACTGAAAGCAAAGAACACCAGAATTATATTTACTAGTGTTTTATTGACTAAGTCAAGACGTTTGCCTGTGTGAATCATAGCAAACTATGACGGCATCAAGAGGAATGGGGATTCCTGAACACTGTACTGTGCTCATTCAGAACTTGTAACATGGACGAAGAAGCTGTGTGTGAACACAGAGATCAGGAAAGGTGTGTGTCAAGGTTTTATCCTCTCACCACACTTATTTCATCTGCATGCTGTGCTAATAATCAGAGAAACTGGATTATATTTACAAGAAGGCTACATGAAGATTGGAGACAGTTTTATTAACACCTGTGACTTGCAGACGATAAAACTTTGCGTAATGAAAGTGAAGAACTTGAATGACTTGCTGATGAAACTCAGGGATTGCAGCCTTCAGTATGGATTGCAATTCAATGTACAGAACACCAAAATGCTCACAACTGGACCAATAGTTAACAATATGGTAAATAGAGAAAAAAATTGAAGCTGTCAAGGATCTCATCTTGCTTCGATCCAAGGTCAATACTCATGGAAGCAACAGTCAAGGGATCTAAAGTCGATTTGTATTATGTAAGTCTGATGTACACAATCTCTTGAAAGTGTTGAAACTAAAAAATGTTACTTTGAAAGTTGAGGTGTACCTGACTCCATATATGCATGTGAAAGTGGGGCAATGAATAAGGAAGATTAAGAAAAATAGATGCATTTGAATTGTGTTGCTGAAGAAGAATATTGAAAGTACTTATGGACTGTCCAAAAGACCAAGTCTGTCCTGGAAGAAGTAAGGCCAGAGTGCTCCTTAAAGGCAAGGATGGCAAAACTTGATCTTTCTTCCTTTAGACATGTCAGGTAGCCCAGTCACTGGAAAAGGACATCATGCTCTCTGGAAAGGAGAGAGCAAAGAGAAAGGTGCTGGATGAAACAGACTGATGCAGTTGCTACAATGAGCTCAAACATAGGGACAATTATGACAATGGCACAGGACCTGGGTCCAGACCAACTAGATAGCACCTAACAACAAGCTAATAATTAAAATTAAACCTTTCCTCTCTGTCTGTTTTTCTCAGTCTCTGTTTCTGTCTATCTCTCTCAGCTGATTTCAAGGGGTACTTTTGGCCTTTTGGCTTCGATTTTAAATATTATTTCATGGCAATAGTTTCAGGAGTATATCCAGCCCCCCTGGGTTTTTAATGACTCCATTGAGCTGCTCAGTTATAAAAGTCTGGAACCACAACACCTTAAAACTTTCTTCTTATAAAAAAATAGTAAATAGGCCTGTTCATTAAGTCATTTTGAGACAGATTTCCTATAACTTCCAGTCAACATCATTATAAATGATACACTGTCATAGCAAATAAAAGCACTCATATACTTACTAGTTGGAGAAACTAGATGGTTTGTAAAATTATGTGATCTGTATTTTCCAAAGAATTGCCAAACTGCTTCATCCAGTCCCCCACTCCCCACTTATTTATGTACTTCATGTTAGACAAGAACAGAGACTGACATCTAACCCCTCCCGAAAACATGAGTGGAAGGAAACATCAGTCTGTGTAAGACATGAAATATGTATGTATATATATGCATGTGCATATGTATATATGTGTATGTATGTATAGATAGATAAACAAATTTTCAAGGGTTCCTGAGGGAGGAAAGAGGAGGAAACAGAAAAATAATTTGATACCAAGGGCTCAAGTAGAAAGAAAATGTTTTGAGAATGATGATGGCAACAAATATACAAATGTGCTTGATGCAATGGATGTAAGGATTGTGATGAAAGCTGTATGAGCCCCCAAAAAAATGATTGAAAAATACTAATAATAAATATATAGATATAGATAGCTCCATCACTATTCAAAAAATGAAGATCATTACATTACTATTTAGAAAATGAAGATTAAAAAAAATAATATACTTAGAATTCTAACACTTGATTTAAAAAAACCTTTGAAACTGATAAAATAGTCTGTTTGAACAAATACAAAGAAAAAAATCAGCAAATAAAAATAAAATCTCTACACAGCATTTATGTAGTGTTCCAAATACCTTAATTTATTGTTTCAAATACTATGAAGATATGTTAGATACAATGAAGAATATCGGAGATAAATACACATAATTTCTTGTCCTCAAGGAATATGCAAGGGTTAAGTCCAGCACACTTATAACACTGCTAAAATTGAATCGAGACTGCGCCTGGGGATGGCAAAGAGCTACTGGTATGCAGGAACCATGGAGATCACACCCTACTTGTATAAGAGAAGAAGCTTTAAAAAATTAAAGAGTCTTCCTTTTAAAAAAAAGGCATTTGGATTTAAAAAGGTGCAAAGGTAAGAGGCAGGAAACATCTAGTTCTATAGAACTGCCTGCCAGGCTACAGAGTGAAGTAAAGTGCTTTCATGGGCAGAAACCAGAGACAACAAAATGTGTCAGGATTGTGGGTTCCCCAAAATGTCACTTTCAGCAGCCCCATAACCTCTCTACACTGCACTTTCTACTCATATAAAATAAGCAGTATGGATTGGAAATGTACAAAGCTATCTTTCAATTTCAAAGATGTAGTTTATAATATATTCTTTGCCACTGTTATTGTTTGTTTTTACTTATTTAGTCTATTTTAAATCTTGCAGGCATACATTATTTATATTTGTAGAGGATAGCTATTCAAATAAACTTCTTGTTTTGTTTTAAGCTTATTCAATTTCAAAGAAACCAAAACTTTTTTGCTGGGGGGTAGGTCTTGGCGATCTATTAGCAAAGTGGCACCACATTTGGCTTTATGGCTCAGTGGGTCTGCAAAGTCCAAATTTCCTTTCACTCCTGTTCTTACCAATTTTTTTCTACATTAAAAGCAAGTGAGCTGGCATCCCTTGGTACTGGCGCTAGAACCACATGATTTCTTTTAATCCTGACCTGTACTGACCTTTATACAATAAAGTCTTTGTGCTGTTGGAAAGGAAGGGGGGGAAAGCACTTAATCCAATTCCCACTTATTAAAATAACAATAATGTCATTTTCAGTGCTGGAGGTCTTAGAAAGTAATCAGGGCACATGTTTGGTTGTGCTTTTTCATTTGTGCATGCTAATATAATTGTATTTGCTGGCTAATAGTGGGTGCAATTAACCAATTTCAGTATTAAATACTTGTCCCCTAAACTGAGACTGCATCTTGGAACAAGTGTAGGCAGCAAAATTGTCCTCATGGAAGCAATATTTGGCTGCCAAACTTTTGTAAACTTAGCTCTGAAAATCACATCAAGTGAGTGAATTCGACTGTCACTGGTGTACCTTTTTGGACTTTTAATTCTTGCATGAGTAACGCATTCATTTGTGATGCCTGGCATCATTACATAATGAATTATCTATCTACCCATTAGGTTTATTGAAATTCCAAAGCAAGGGCAGAATTTACATACTGTAGGAAACATAACTTCAACATCAAAATGAACTAAACTATGACATGCTACATTTCATACAAATTTGTATCTATTAACTTTCCACAAATACAGTGTCATGCTGTAGACTGAGTCTTGAGGAGGAAGAGTCGAGCTTCATCAGATCTGATGTATCATTAGTATTCTTCTGGTTGGCCGGGTTGTGCCGGAGTGAGATTCGTGGTGACACTGCCAGGACAGAGAAGATTGTCCCAGCTGATGTATGGTTACAAATATTGGTAAACGCTCTGCTTTCTTATGCTGGAGGCAAAGCTCAGTGATAGCAATGAGACTGTGATGGGCTACGAAGACTGCCCGGTGAGGGCCCAACAGTGCCGTCTTTCATCAAATGGCACCTAGCTATACTTCTGGGAGTCTCACTTTGTCTATAAAAGCAAACATCATTATTCAAGAAATATATTGCATCCTCTGGGATTTTTACATGCGCTGGATTTTTTTCAATAGAAAAAGCCACTTTTTGTTTCTTTTGTTTTCCTTTTTGAAAGTTGATGATGGGACATTTTCTGTTTCCGTGCTGCATAAGTTAGTTATGATCTCTGTCCCAGGTTTGTAGGGTTTAGCTATTGTCATTTTAATCAATCTGTGTGAGGACTCTAGTTCAGGAAGAGGACCAAAGGTCAGTCATGTCTTCTGTCAATTGGCTGAAGAAGAAACTAGCTTATTTTCCTCAAAATGACAAAATCTAGGAACACAAGTGTAAGAACTAAAATGGTGAACGTGAGAAATACAGTAAACAAGGGAGACTGAGTCTACATTGCTCAGTGACGGACGTATAAGGCCGCATTGTACTGTAATTCATTGACTGGGTCTTAGAAATGGAGCTCATGGGGCCGGAGAGGCAGTCTTTATGCATTCTGGTATGGCATCACACTGTAAGAACCCTAGTAAACTAAATGTTGAACCATTAACTGCAAGGTGAGTGATTCAATCCAGCAGCTGCTCTTGGGAGACGATGCGGTTCGCGCCTCCCCTAAAGTAGGGGTCTCAGACTCCTCCTTTTCCTGCTTCTCTGGGACACATCTTACCGTAATTTTAAAACATAATCACATATTTTAAACTGTAAGCTCTTGCTTCTAAAAATTAATACCTTATACATTGGGAATAAAATAGGATTATTGCAATTTAGCTGAACAGAAAACAGCAATTCCCCGTAGCACTAGTAGAAGGCCTAATAACAACATGATTACAAACTATATCTCCAACATGGGAAATTTTCAAAGCACAATTAGCTCTAATAATTTATTATAATATCATCAAGGCTTTGGTTGTGCCAGACTTCACTGGAGGTGAAACCTTTAGGCCAAATATCTTTTTAAGTTACTTCTCCCTAGGTATGTTTCCTCATCCATGATTTTATTTGAGGGAGCAGGGAAGAGAGTGGGAGTCCCCTGGTGGTTACATGTGGGGCTGTTATCCTCAGGCTAGCCAGTTCGAAACCAGCGGGAGAAAGATGGGCTCAATGTTTCTCTCTCTCTCTGTCTGTTTGTGTGTGTGTGTGTGTGTGTGCAAGCCATTTCTTACATAGAAAGGTATAGATTTACCCAACTTTTTCTCTCCCCTTTAAAAAAAATAATTCACTCTGACTGTATACTAACATGCTGTGATATAACTTGTTTTTTTCTTAATCTAACATAATAAAATATAAATATTATTTACCAGAGAATTGCTGATATTCCAGTGCATTAATGAGTGTATTATTTATATATCTTTTGTTATGTAATTTCCATGAGGTTAGTTTTGTTATTTTCTAATTTGGGTGTAAAATCAGAAGAAGTTTGAATAGAATAAATAGTGAGTTGCCCAAATTCACATAGCTAGTTCTGGCAATCAGATATTTCTTTACGATTCAAAGACTTGGATATCATGTTTAATATGGGGGTCAATCTAATACAGCTATACTCATTTTGTTGCATCTCTGATATTTTTATCTTAATAAATCATTTTATCAGGAACTCTTACAGCTCTTATAACAATCCATCCATCCATTTTATCAAGTATGTTTGTACGGATGTTGCTATCATCCTTTTCAAAACATTTTCTCTGCCTGAGCACTTGGCATCAGCTCCTCTTTTTATTCCTCTGCCCCCCCCACCCTCATAAACACTTGTTAAATTATAAATTATTATGATTTTCATATCTTAAACTGTCTGCTATCTCCCTTTCACCCATATTTCTGATATCTTAAAGCACATTTAATTTGGTAAGATGTGCAAATTAATTTCTAGGTAAAGTATTAGCTTTCCAAGTCACTGTGCAATTACCATCTTAAATTTCATTCATTTTTTTAAAACTGAACTTTAAAAAAAATTATTTTTGAGCCAAACTCTTAAAAGCTATCTTTCTTATTATATTCAATGGGTTCAGGCTCTTAATCTTCAGAAACCAAAGGAAACCTAAAAATTGTATACATTCTCTGCATAGTTAAGCTCTAATATTAACTCAAACTACAAATTTTCTGTATGTCTATTTACCACATCAATAGTTATTTGTGTTTCTGTGAAATTAAAGTTGAAATCAATTTTATGAAATATGCAAATGAACATGCTTTTGTGTATAGCTATGCTTCAGAGCTATTGAGGATTCAGGGCTAGACCACATTTTTTAAAAGTCAGTATCAACATAGAGGGAGTCATTCGTTTTTCAGTTCCCCAGTGCATATAAAATTTATGTTCACACTGTACTACAGATTCTCAGAAACTTCCATGGGGGGAGGGGGACTTCCACCAGGGTAGCAAAGTAGTATGGAAACTGTCATCCCACGATGTTTTCATAGATTCCGAACACACTATCAAAACCTCTAGCTTCACTCGCTGGCCCGATCTCATTAATATGAAAAGGTCTGAGATATTTTGGAAAAGACCAAAATGTGATACAGAGGCATGATATGTTCATGTGTTGTTGGGAAAATACAGTAATAAAATTGACTACATTTGTGGGAAGAGATAATGCATAAAATCAATATAATCAGCTAAAACAAGGTCAGGGCTAACTGTGGAACCAATCACCCCCTTGTTCTTATGCAAGTTTAGGTAGAAATGGAAGAAAATTAAAATAAGTTTTAATTTTATGTGAACCAAAATACAAGCATAAGTATGTCCTACTTGAAGTTAGAGATTATTAAAGAAGCAGGTTCAATGAGGATCAGGCAATTTATGCAATGACATCAAGAGCATCATAAATGAAGAAAGCAAAAAAAAATAACACTGACAAGACAGGAAAGAAAGAAAAGATCAAAAAGGATGCCAGTAAATGCTTTAATTTATTCAGGAACCTAAAGTAGATAAAGCAAATGAGGGGGAAGTGATGCGCTAGCAATACTGAAGGAGTCTGTGTAAAAGTTGGTCTATATAGAGAAGAATGTGGCACCCAGATGGGAGAGGGATTTTACTAACAACATTCACTATGCATATAGCACAACCTTACTTGATGAAAGTGAGAACTTGAAGTGCTTGCTGATGAGGATCAATGACTGTAGCCGTCAGTACAGATTGCAATTCAGGTAATAAAAAAAATCTTCACAACTGAATCAGTAGACAACATCATGATAGAGAAAAGACTGAAGTTGTTGCATGAATTTTGTTTTACTTGAGTCTAGAAGCGAAGCTCATGGAAACAGCAGCCACGGAATCAAAGGAAGGAAGTGTTGCCTTAGACAAATGTGCTGCACAAGACTTCTTTAAAGTGTTAAAGAGCAAACACGTGACTTGGGGACTAAGGTTGTGTCAGTCTGGGTAGACCAGAGAAACAAACCCACGGACACTCTCATATGTATATAAGAAAGAGCTTTATATACAAGAGCAATTGAATATTGAGAAAATGTCCCAGCCCAGTCCAGATCAAGTCCATAAGTCCAATATTTGCCCATATGTCTGATACCAATCTATGCAGTCTCCTTCAGACTCACGAAATACATGCAGATGCTGAATGCAGGTGGATCACAGGGCAATGGGTTGGAAGTCTTGTGGATCCAGTGGCCTTGTAAGCATCTCAGTGCTGGCAGGGGTCTGTCTCTATGTGCCTTCTCCAGCTCCAGAGGTCTGGTTGCATCAGGGTGGGTCTTTGTGGCTTCTCCAGCTCCCAGGGCATAGCGCCATGTTTCTTGTCAGTAGAGTGTCCCTCATGGAGTGAGCAGAGAGAGAAGTGTCTCTTGTGTCCAAGGAGGAAAAACAGGAGTTCCCACAATTCTCAGGAGAAGGCCACACCCACACAGAGGTCTCATTGGCTATGACCCGATTGACAGACTAGACTCCACCCCTTCACCTTTCATCCTTTCAACTCCCAAAATGACACCAAGTTATGTAACTACCACAAGGTGTTCTTGATTTCTGGCGTGGTCTTGTAAATTATCTCCTCTGCATGCTTGAGCTGCACAGTAAGAATGAAAAGCCACAATAATTGGCTAAGGAATGGCCAACTAAGTTGGTCACTGAAGCTGACGTCATAGGCTTTTGCTTGACGTCATAGGCTCATAAACTCTCTAGATCACAACAGAGTAGCATGGTAATTTCTGCAACTACTGGCAGTCACTAATGAAGCAAAAAAGAGTGAAAACCACGGAATTGTATTAGAGATTAAATTCTGAGTGCCCAGTTCTCAGAAAGCGGTGGATAACAGTGAAAATCCTAAATCCATTGGCAGAGTTTCTATGTAGTTTAAGCCTGAATTGAAATATTTCTAATTATTGATAATCAGGGGGAGTTCCTTGTAAGGTAGATTGCCTCTACCCTCTTCAAGCAGCCCAGAAGGGCAGTCTCTCTAAGGGGATTTCCTGGGAGGTGTCCCCACCAGGGACAGTGTGTTTCAGGGTCATGAGACATGCCCTATCAACCTTACTTTGATTTTCTTGACTGAAATGCACTGGAATAATCTTGTAAATTATTCTGTGTAACTTAATGTTCCTGTCCCAATAATGACCTTGTTCCCACTTTTTCAGTCTCACCTGTAACTGTGATGATATTGATCTGCCTCAACTCACAAATTTATAACAGTTTTCTTTGTTCCGTGTTTAGTTCACCTCGTGGCTGACGGATTCTTCAGACATCACTCTAACTTCTTCCTACCAGTCTTCTTCCTCCAAACAATGTGTCCATGCCATTGCCCTGTGCCTTTTAAGACACAATAAATCTTCTCCTTAAGTGGTATTTTATATCGGGGTTTCTTTTTTACCTGAAAACAGAATACATGGACATGGAACATGGAGGATCAAAGAGAAGGAAAGAACCTGGGCTCTTGGGGGTCATTAATTGATAGGACTAGATAAATCTGATGCAGATATTCACCCGACTGCTAAATCCATGTCAGCTGTTTTCAATGGGATTTCTTATGAGAATCAAAGATATTGATATATTTCTCTTGGCTTTTTCCCTCCTGTAGTAGGGAGTACAAAAGTGAGTTAAACTATCCTCTAATTTATGGCCAGAGGGCTTTCAGTTTATAAAGAAGGGATAGTTGGTGTGGTTTTATTGAATTTATTGAACAATGTATCTTGTCATTGATTTTTCTTTTTTCCCCCTTTGTGTATTTTGCAGTAACATCTCCACTGTTGCAACCCACTGGACGCTGCAGTACAAGACAGATAAGGAACAGCTTTTGTTGTTATGTTTTGTTTTAAATTCTGAGGAAATTCTCAACTGTTCCGTCTATTATTTCCTGCCAGTCCCTCTTACAAACCACAGCTAAAAGCATCTTTGTCTCAAGAGAGTTGCTAGGATGAAAGGAACTACCTAAATCTGTGTAAGGTTGTGATTAATGATGAAAAGATTGACTGAGGTTGGTCAAACACATACTAGTTCCTATTTAGAGGACAATCTATGAATGAGAATCAGTAGCCTAAACAAAGGGAGTAAGTGAAGAAGATGGTTGTAGCTAAAAGCCACCTCACCAGCTGATGAAGGACAGTGACACAGAGACGGCAATATGTTGTGCTATTAGAACACTGACAGTGAGTTGGGACCTGCAAGGGGAGATATCTAGATCTTTACAATGAAATCATAAACTTTTGTTTTGGGGTACAAGAGACCCAAATCTCAAATGTAATTTGAGAAGTACACACATTAATTCTTACCCAGGATAAAGACAACACAAAGACACAGACACATCATCTGGATTGGCCCAAGGTCACGGTGGTGTCCAAGGCTTGAATGTGGGAAGCTAGATAAATAGTGCTTTCAACAAAGGGAATGGTCCCAAATTCATGAGCGGTGGCAGATCCATACATCACAGTGACAGGTGGAACTACAGAACCAGGAACAGGACCATGATTGGGACACATGCATAGTTAGAGAGAAGGGATTACAAGATTGGTCTGGGGCCTTCAGACCAAGGCAGTCAGGTGGGACATCACTCATGACTTGTCACTCCCTGTACTGTCCCTAGTATGCAGTGCTTCATCAGGGACACACCCAGACAAGCCCCTAAAAGAGATTGCCCCTCCCTGGTCTGCATGGGGAAGAGCTAAGGTAATCTAGTTTTCAAGGCGGTCTGCTGGAGGGCAAGATTATATATATCCATGGTTAATGATCAGAAAAAATTCAATGGAGGTTTATTATATGTGGACAATTCATAAGTGGAGTTTGGGCTATTATTACCAGCCAAAGTAGTTCTGGTTGGCCAGAGAGATGTGTAGGCAAGCCACACTCTGAGGCATGGTGCCTGTAGGCAAGATTATGTGCATCTTTGGTTAATGATGATAAAGCTTTCAATGGAGGTGTAATCTATATGGGAATTCTACAAATGGATTTTGGACTATCACTCTCATCCAAAACTTTCCACAAACTGGTGTGCTCAGGATTCAAGCTCGGATACACCTTTGATAGTTCGTTAAATGTTCATAAATGATAGTTGTGTAACCACTGCAAACCATATCTACACTATTCTATCACCCTAAAGTTCACCTCTTCACACCTAATTCTTCGCTCTATTTTTTGATGTTGCAATTCTGCCACTTCAAAATTTCTTGTAAACAGGACCATACATCATGTAGTCATTTGAATTTGACTTATTTTACTCATTAAGATATATTTGAAATCCACCAATGTGTTATGTATCCATAATTTATGTATTTTACTTGGTAATTAGGGGTCCAAGTTTATTTCATTATGTAGATGTGCCATTATTTGTTTAATAATTCATAAATGACATTTGACCTATTTCCAGCTTTGGGTGATTAGGAATAGAACTTCTATACACATTCCATAAATATTACTGTGCATGTTTTTGCTGACAGGGTACAAATATGATGTCTGGTGACTGGTCTTTTTGGATGGCATGTTTACAGTAAGGAGAAAAAGTCAATCAACCTCGCTTCTAAGGGGCTTTGAGTTGTATTAAAGAAAGACTTGTCCAAACTTCTGGAAGTCCCTGGTATCGTCAGTATTTTTCAGGAACACAATTAAAATATGCATTTTCCCTTCCTCCCCTGCGCCCATAGTCCATGCATATGAGGTAACTGAAAAGACCATGGCTAAGCTAAAGGGCCTTCTTCACAAAGCACACTTACTAGTCCAAGTCCGGTGGTTCTCAATCTGTGGGTCGCGACCCCTTGGGGGGGTGGGGTTCGAACGACCCTTTCACAGGGTCGCCTAAGACTATTGGAAAAACACATATTTCTGATGGTCTTAGGAACTGAGATAAAGCTCCTTGGTCTGTCTCCATGGGGATCTGCCCGCATGCACATTTACTGACCTGGTGAGAAAGAAGCTAGCTCAACCTTGGCACTGATGTTGGCTTTTTACGAATACTGTTGCAAAATGTAGCAATGTAAGTTACTGTTGTTATATTAAGACTCTTACCCATGCTACACCATGCTGCAAGACAAAATATCATTTAGTTGTAATTAGAAATAAATATTTCACAATTTATAATTATATATTAATTTGTGACTAATTACTATACTTTAATTATGCTCAATTAGTAACAATGAAAAAACATCCTTCGTAACAGCTATTTATGCTATGATTCATAACAGTAGCTAAATGACAGGAAGTTTCAACTAGAGTGATGTTCTGGTTGGGGCTCACCATGAGGACCTGTAGGAAAGGGTGGTGTCATGAGGAAGGTGGAGAAGCACTGCTCTGGTCCACGCTGACCCCTAGTACCCCCTCCGTGGCTTTCTGCCACTCTAATTGGTTACAGGAGTAGACAGTCCAGTCTTTCTTCAGTAGAGCTGCTGGTGGTTTCTAACTGCCAACCGTGCGGATCCCCACCCAAAAGTACCATTACCCTACGCTGGGATGCCAGCCCTTAGTCATCAATGGCCCACCTTTTCTTTTGGCACTGTAAAGAGGTCTTTTACGGCCCCAAGGGAGCCCCTGTTGCATAGTTGTTAGGTCACATAGCCAGGTCAGTAGGACACATAGTCACAGTCAGTTAGGTCACAGAGCCAAGTGAGGCCACAGAAGAAAGATGAGGCCTTCTTATTCAGGTAAAGGGCTCCATAACCCACAGGGACTGGTCTACTCTGTCACATGGTTGATAGGAGTCGGGAATTGACTTGATAGCAGAGAATTTGGTTTGAGTTTGCGACACACGTAAACAAATGCTAATGCTGCATTGTTGGGTTATAGAGGCTCTTTAGGTGTCCCTCATTATTTTAAAAACCTTTTTAAATCTGTTAAATAATGAAAGAAAATATATATTTCCAATGCTATTTTCCCTTTTTCATCACCATTCTACTATTGTGTGAACTTTTGCCAACTAGTCAGAACGGATCAAATGGAAGAGGTTACAGGGGTGGCAGGCAAGACCTCACCGCCTCAAGGCAGTAGGGAAGCCTGAGAAGGTCCCGTATGGCCTCATGGTTGAGCTGCAGTGAGTGTGGTGATGCGGACCATGCACTCTACTGTCCTTGAACTTCTCATATTCCAATTGAATTTCTTTCCATGTACTAACGTTCTATGTCTGCCTCATTTTAATACACACTTAATACAAAATAATAATATAGAAAATTTATCATCTCTTCGCTTCCCTGCCTCCCTGATCAATTTCCTTTAGAGTTCTCTTCACATTAAAATGTAAATGAATTTAACTGCTTGAATCTACATTTCCTAAGTGTAATTGCGGTTTAGGATGAATCAAATATTTCAGTCAATGAATCTTAGAAAGAAAACCAGGCAGCTGCTGGGTGAAGTGTCAGAATCTCAGCGGTAAGGAGCAGGGGCACTCAGGGCAGAGCTGCTCTGGCCCAAGGCACATTCGGAGGTGAATGAGGAGCTAGTGTGTCATGATGATTTCTCTGAAGGACAACTACCTTTCCCAATATGCTCCTTGGGAAAGATGCCACTTCACTGGTGCATTCTTACCTCCAAGGTTTGAATTCTTAGGTAGACTTTTGGTCATGGCCACAATTGAGTAATCCCACTTCCATAATGGCATCTCCTCTGGGCAGCCCACCATTGTAAGAATATTAAGGCAGGATGCAACCTTCTTTCTGTTAATAGCCCCAGTGCAATTAATCCACAAGGAGTTTGTTGGTGGTGTGGGCTACTGACAATATAGTTTTCACTGGGGAAAAAACTGGTTTGCTTTCCGCTGAGCCTGTATTCTGCATCTGGTTCATCCACTTCCAGGGCCTTGGACTTGAGCCAATGGCCTGCAATTTCCCCATCCTGGTAGTCCTCATCAGTGGCCTACCATCTGACCTGCTGTCTTGGATGAAGTGCCCTCTGCAACAGCAAGCCTGACTGTCTGACCTTGAATTCAGTTGTCTAAACAGCCTGCCATCTTCTACCAATTTGGGGTTCATCAACCACACAGCTGCACTAGTCATGAGAACCCTTCATCTTAACATCTGACTCAAAGACTTAGAACCTGCTGGATTTGGGCTTGTCGGTTTCTACAATTATGCGAGCCATTTTCTTGACGTAAATTTCTCTCTCTCTCTCTCTCTCTCTCTCTCTCTCTCTCTCTCTCTCTCTCTCTCTCCACACCCACACACACACACACACACACGTAACCGTTATTGTATTTGATTCTCTAGAGAGCCTGGTTGAAGAACATTTACGTCGGGACTTTTTTTTATGTGTGATTAAAGATAATAAATTGACGTTTTTTGTTGTTTTGTCTTGTATGTATTCTTCTTCTAATTGGTAAGTTAACCCAGATATTTTTTTTCCTTTCCCCCAGACTTTATACATGAGCTCTTGCATCATAAAACACATTTAAGTTTAAAAGCTGAGATTTCAATTTGCTTTAAAGTCTATATAAAATATGAGCATTACTTGATTTTCTAGTTTTAATTCCAGTATCTGAAGCTTAAAGGTAGCTAGAGTAAGGATAGAGGGGATTGTCTCCCCCCAATGCCTACCTAGCAAAATTAAGTAGGAAGGGTCACAATAAAGGGGTTGGAAAGAAGTCAGGCACCTATCAGACCCCTAAGGGAAAACACCTAAGCATCAATGGTGTGAATTACACAGGTGCACCCGAACTCATCCAATAAGATCAGCCAATACTCTGAACCCTCTATCCCCTAAAGTAATGCAAGAGGGGGAGGAAGGCCCTCCCAGCTATCTTGGCCTCTGGGCATTTCCTGCTCTTGGTTCTGCACGTGTGGTTTTCTTGCTCCTCTTCCGGCACTCTTTCCACATGTTTTTTTGCGCTCTCCGGAAGTGGCCATCTTCAGCTGGGAGTTCAGCCTTGTATGCTTTCCAGAAATAGAGTGTATTTTTGAGATTGTCATTCCTGAAACTTCCTTTTCCCTCATAAAAGTTACTTGGATTTACAAAGTGCTTCTGCCGCATGAATTCTTTCAGCGTTGTGAAGCAAGAACCAAGGTAAACCCCTCCAGAAAACTAACAAAGCCATAAAATAGTCTTAATATTATTAATTAAATGTAGGTTGGTTTTTATTTACAATAACATTGTGGTAGCATAATGTCCCTGTAAAATGATGGGGACATTAATCCTAGCACTAGTTACATTAGAAATACTGTTACTAGTACTAGGTATACCTAAATTGGGGGGGGGGGCAGAGGTGTAATAGAGATGACTACAATCAATTTAAGCTAATCCCTATGAGGTAGAGGTAAACTATATCTCCCACCTTCCAAACTTTGTACCAATTTTTAAACCATCCCTGCCTTCCACTGCATGCTCACTCAGCTTCTCTTCCAGACTGAAAAATCCTTTGCAGTGGCTACATAGACTTTACAGACCATAACTGATTTATTGAGGGACAAGACACAACTTGAGATCAGTATCAATGGGTTGAAACTCAGAGTGAGGATATCTCTGACTCTGCTACAGGGCCCCTTTATGAGTCCATTGCTCTGGGCCTTTGTGACTGGGTGATTTGATTTCTGGATCTGTTGTTATCTTCAGTGTTACAACTCTTAACCTATGTTATAGCTCTTTAAAGAGGTTCCTTGCCTGCTCTCTCTCTGCTTCTTCTCATTTCTATCTGCTTATTCCTATTGTTTTCTCTGTATTATTTTTTTTTCTGTAAAACCATCATGGTATTGGCTGCTTGTATCTACAGTCTGGTTCAATTTCAAAGCATGGCCCTCCCAGCAGTGCAGTGAGCTGTTCAATCCCCTCACAGTAGGACAGAGACTTCATTCACATAATATTCCTATATAATCTACTGACCAATGTCTTAATGAGTGTACCAATCACAGGGCAGCCTGGAGCCCAGGATGAGGTAAAAGTATGAAACCTACCTACATACATACATTCCCTCACCAAAGATGCTCAATGCTAATACCTGGAACCTGTGAATGTGTTACTTTATATGGGAAAAGGAGGCTTTGTAGTTTTGATTAAGTTACAGACAGACCTGGAATGGGAGGTTATCAAGTAAACCCAATATAGTCACAAGCATTCTTACAAGAGAGAATTAGAGAGTCTAAGGCAGAAAAGGAGATAGTATAATGCAGAAACCAACCTAAAGCAAATATCTGACAATTCTACACTTGGCTTGCATAAAACTGGGGCAGGTAGCCTCAGGATTCATAAAAATAACAAAAGGATTTGCACTTAGAGTCTACAGAAAGGAAGGAACTCCAGCAAATACCCATTTCAACTGATAAATACTGATTTACTGGACTCAAGAACTGCAAAACAGATATTCAGTGTTGTATGCCAATATGTTTACTGTAAATTTTTTCATTAGCAGTATATGAATTACCATGATGTAAAATTTCAGAATATTAATTATCCATTATTTCTACTATCTTCAATTTAGCTGTTTTTTAAAAATGTTGGTTCAATTTCCCCATATACAGTCGAACAAAGTAAAATTATTTGACAAAGAGCACAAACAAAATATGTTCTGACAACCCGTGGCCCACCACAGCGGTTGCATTTGAAGCAAATTGAAATGAAAGGCATATTTTGTGTGAATTATTTACTAAGTGGAAAGGTATTTGCTTGCATAATTGTTAGAAAGCCTTTGTGTTAATAATGAGAGTAACCTAACTCAAGTGTGGAGGATCTTGACACATTACACATTCACCAGGAATTATTGACCAGTACTGAGGTATCACTCAGTGAAACTATCACCATGATAGGATCATGAATTGTTAGGATTAAAATGATATTATGTTAGGCTGGGTGGTCTAGATACTCATATATGTATAAGGAAGAGCTTTATATCAAGAAGACATCCCAACCCAGTCCAACTTAATTCCAAGGCTCCAATGCTAGCCAGACAGGCAGATAAAGTGGAAAGGTAAAGTGGATGCAGGATGATTACAGGCTGGTAGGTACAGAGCCCTGTGCATCCAGGGTCAGTGGAAACATGGCCTGGCTCTTGCAGTTCTCAGAGTGGGGGCCTGGGAGACATACACAGAGTCCCAACATGCAAGAAAGCAAAGTGACAGATTGAGAAGGAAGGAGTCCTTGGTATTTGACTTATAAAAATCCCACACTGGCCAGGAGGCATCATCAGGCCATGACCTGATTGACAGGTTGGACTCCACCCCGACACAAGTTCAAGTTGCCATAAAAATCTAACTGCCACAGGCATTTCCTTCTTTTATTTGGCCAGACAATAAGATATTTAAATCTCCTAATGCCTTCAAAAAGACAAACAGAAATTGCGAGGAAATATATAGATCTTTGTGTAAAATTTGGGATTTGTATTCCTTCCTTCATTTCAATCTCCGTACGAGTTACCTCCACTTTCCACTTAGTCCTCAGCTTAATCCTTTCCACAGACAAGACTTCCTCAATCCCTGACCTAGTTTGAACATCCTGCCTGATCGCTCCTTCTTTGTCACACATTTTCACCAACATTGCTTGCATGTCTGATGATCCTATTCACTTACAAGCTTCCAGAGATCATGAACCATGAATATTTAGTCATCACTAAACTTATTTCTAGTGTAATTGTTGTCAAATGGTAATGACTAGTATGTGGTAGGCACTTATTTAAAAGTAATAAATGTAAATTAAGATATTACACAAATATAATGAACATTATAATTCCTATAATGGGATTTATATTAATGAACACAATCAGCCACATGGCAAGGGATTTTTTTCTGAGGAAGTCAGAAAGGTTTCATGAGTGAGTACACCAATATGAGAAAACTAAGCAGTATGATATTGTCTTTACTGGGTAGACAAGCAGTGCCAGGCAGAAGTTCCCACATGTGCAAAATAATTGATGTTCGCGACTACAGTGACAAGAAAACCAGTAGACTCTGGATAAAGCACGATGTGTAAGGTGTACAATGTCAGTATATGATTTCAGACAAGTGATGGAGAATTCTTTTTGAAAAGTCTCCTATTATATCTAAAGAGTTCCCAGTTATGTCTTTCTATTGTTGAGGAGACGGTGAACATTTGTAAGCATGAGAGTGACAGAATCAATATTTTATGTGAGGAAAAGCAGGTTGGCAGTGGATTTTCTGGTGGGCAAAAGTAGCTGCTGCCTCTAGCCTCCATATCCAAACACCCTTTGCCTGCAGTATACAGATAGTGTCCTCAAATAAATTATATCTTTCTGAGAGATACATGCAAAGAAACAGGAATTTAAAATTTTAATATACCTGGAGTTCAAAATTGTATGAGGTTTCATTACCATTTTATCTAGAGTGCTTTGTCAATTTACAATTTCACATTATTTTTCTCATTTTTAATCCTGTGCCATTTTATGGCATGTAATGTGATACAGTGTGACCTTCCTGGAACTAGATTTCTCTGTCACACATGTATTACAGATTCTTTTCTCAATATTTTATACCTGACAGCTTACATTTTGGTAAGCAATAGGGCATTCCAGAAAGATAAATTTTATTGTTGCTTGACACATAATTGTGGCTTAGTAAGGACATTGATAACAGTAAAGCTTTCCTGCATATTAATAAAACAATAAAAATAATAAAGGTAGAATTTTAGAGAACATAATATTTACTTTTTGTGATAGCTATTGAATTAAAAGTAACCATACATTTAATAGTCTGTAAAGAATGGTTCATTAAATCTATTATGATCTACTTGTGGAAGGCAGAATCTAATTCAGTTTTGTGGCATTTATTACCTGATGTACAAAGAGCTTTCTCTTTAGAATTATGAACAGAATGACAATAACATAAAGAAAAACACATTGTATCATTAAAAAGAAAATGTAAAATTAAAACAAAAAATAATACATATAGCAATGTCATATGAGAAGAGTCCATAGGCAGTCACAAGAGCACCTACTTCGGAAAGTTCCCATCAAGGAGTTGGCATTAGTGCCAGGTTTACGGCATGAGTAAGAGAGCATTAGACACAGCCTAAGCATACGTGTCAGATAAAACAGCAAGCGTGAAGTTTGTTCTTGTTAGGTGCTTTGAATCGATCTCAACGAAAAGCAAGCTGATGTACAAGTGAACGAAACACTCTGTGATCCTTCAGTTTTCTCTTTACTTTGTCCACAATTAAGTCCATTTTGGCAACCATTATGTCGATCTATCTCTTTGACTCTTTCTCTTCTTTGACGACCATCCCTCGACTTTACCAAATATGATGTCACTCTCCAGTAACATGATGTGCCTCCTGGTAACATAGTCAAAGTGCCTGTTGGGAAGCCTCCTCTGACTTTTAGGGAACATTCAGCTGAATGAAAGATTTCAAGAAAGATTTGTCACATTCTTATAGCACTCTATGAGATGATCAATACTCTAACAAAATTAGAATTCAAAAGCATCAATTCCTGCTTACAATAGAAAATGTGATTGAGGAAAGGGATAATCTCAGAACCTCAGAAACACATCTCAAGTGCTGAATAACAGACCTGAAAGCTTCTGCATGTGCTAGGAAGGAGAGTCTTCTCTCCTCTAGTAACAGAGCTGTCATTGCCAAAAACCAAATCCAGAGTCTCATCAGAGGAGTAGCTGAATTATACTGTCAGCTGAATTTCAGGTCTAAAACAGGGTCTGATATTAAAGTAAGGGCATTAATCAGAAAGAATGGGGACCCTGGAATGTGAGATGGGAACATATAGGCTGATGGACCAGAAAGGCTTAAGGATATGTGCAAATCAGGCCCTTGAGTCAGGAAGCCAGTTCACCTGAGTGGGTCCCCGTTTAGGTCAGGTGTGCTTAATTCAGCCAATGGGGGTCAACCAGTATCAAAAACCCTATCTCCTTGAGTAGGGCCCTAAAGAGCCCACCACCCTTTTTTCCAGCCATTCCTCGGCTGTGCTGTGCTTTTTCTGGTCTCAGGTCAAAAAGTGTGGGTGTGAAGTGCTCTGAGGGTGCCCGCGTAAAACCAGGCTTCGGTGTGAATTCTTTCTCATGTGAAGCCAGGGACCGAAGCATTTCCCACCCAAGGCATCTAACATTTCTGGTGCTCATGACTCGGAGAAACAAGGTAAGGCAGCTCTGGATATTTTCTTGGAGCAGGCCCCATCTGAGCCTGACCCACTTCTCCGGCACCTTGCGGAGGTTCATCTCACCACCCTTAGGAGATGGCACGTAACTGAAAAGGACGCCAGTTTGGACCTTTCCCATTAAGATACCGCTGCAGATGAACCCAGGACCTGCTCTTTGGGGCCAGGAGTAATGTATTGTGGGAGTCCCATCCCCTCACATCTGCCTTACTATCTGCTCTCCCTATTTGTATAGGTGGCTGTGGGTCTGTCTTTCTGTGTTTCTGGGGACTTGCCTGTTTTCCTCAGCCTCTATCGCTGGGAGTGGATGGAAATGCTGCAGCCTGCAGTGTTGGGAAATTTCGGTCCCCAAAGCCTTTTTAAGTTTCAGTGATCTGCTTTGTGTCCCCTCCAGCTAGACGTCCATGAAAGCACACTCTTAGTCTCACAGGACTCCTTTCCATCACTGGCCCCCTGCTGACTGTGGACTAGACCCCAAGCAGCAGCCACCATTCTCCCGACCCATGACTCTCTGCACCCCGGCAAGATGGTGCCACCCAGTGGCCACCGCCATTTTTGTTGTGGCGTAACTCAGCATGTGATCCTGGTAAAGCTGGCACCCGCTGCTCCAAACACATGGGGAGGGGGCAGTATTTAGTGGGCTGTCTGTCTTGTCCTGGAGGCTAACCCAGCCTAGCCCCGGGGGTTGAATGCTCCCTTCTCCCCTCCCTTACTTTTGTTTTTTCCTGGTTTTACAAACAAGCTTCTTTTGCATTCTGCCAGTATGCTAATTTGGTGGGGTTTTATTTGTTTTGTTTTGTTTTTAACCCGCTGGTTTTCCTTTGCCAAAGCCTTGGCCAAAGGCATTCAGTAGCCAAGCCTGAGTAACTGCACACCTTTGCCTCCAAAGGCCTTTCAGCAGTACCGCCTTCAGCCCGTTCCTGGTACAGCTCCTGGTACAGTCCCGCTGTGAAAGTGTGTTTCCAGCCAAGGTCCCCAAATTCCTTAGATGTTCCTTGAACCAATTGATGGGTCTCTCCTTCCTTTCCCAGGTCCAGAAGACCGCTCTTGCCAGTGGTCACCTTTGAAGGCTATCTGAAGGTCACTCCAAGCAGTGGTCTATCTTTCGGAGGTCTGGTGAATTATTTGTGACAATAGTTCCCTTGGTAGGCCCTGGACGACCACCCCAGCCAGTGGCCAATACTTGCTGTCTAGAAAACAGTCAGCACCTAGTTTCCTGGCAAAGAGGGTGGGTCCTGACCCCTCCCTCGGGCCGGGCACCTGCTCCAGGCCCCAGTTTCATGGCACTCTAGAGGCTGGTGCTGAAACTGCAGTCACTGACCTGGAAGTTTCAAACTCTCGTGACTTCTCTGCTCATTTTAATTTCTAGACGAGTATTAGGGGATCTGTCCCCCATTATATCCTGCCCGTACCTTCTTCCCTGCACCCCAGCCACCATTCACAGATGAAACCATGGGAGCTGCTACATCCAGACCCCTCAGAAGCACACCTGAGTGCTGTTAGGGGTGTGTCACTGCCACCCCAGAACAGGTAAGTGCTCCCCAGAAAACTAGAGCTCCTATCCATCACAGCCTTGAAGCCAACGTCCTCAGGGTACCAATGTCTCTGAGCCAAGTGTGCCAGCTTCAGGGTCAACAACTCCTGGAGCACACCAACCTCTTCCATGTGGGCCCTGGGTGGACAACCCCTTCCAAGAGAGTAGGAAGGCTGGTGGACCCAGAGCCCCACTTTGCACCCATTTTGCCAGCAAGTAGCAGCTTGAGATGTCGTCACCAAGTTCCCCAAATATTTGGGTCCATACTCCTTCAGGGAGAAATGTTAGTTAGCTGGACAGGGAGTTTTCCATCTCTATTCCAAGGCGCCCCCTAGTGGAGGTTCCTGAAGAGAATCAGGCCAACCCAGCCAGCCTTTCCAATGCCTCCTCACCTTGCTGTGGTTTCTCTGGCCTCAGGTCACCGAATGTGGGTGTGAAACCTGAAACTTCTATCCTTTAGAAAAACTCACTTGGATAGCAAACTAGACTTCGGTGTGAATTCTTTCTTGTGTGAACTCAAGGACCGAAGCATTTCCCACCTGAGGAATCTAACAAGTCTTCCTTCAGTGTCTGTGAGAGGTTGATAGAGGACCAAGTTGCTTATTTGGTTAGTTCTTGGATGCATGGGCTGCAAGATGGCCTAGATTAGACCAACTCAAGGTACTTGTATATACTCGAATATAAGCCGACTTGAATATCAGCCAAGGCACCTAATTTTACCACAAAAACTGCATTAAATATGTACTGGAAAACTTGGCTTATATGCAAATATATAAGGTACCTGACCTACCCTGGTACACTGTAGAAAAAGGCATCCAAAGTTCAAGAATATGTTATGTTGGAATGGATCTATCAGAATAATCCTATAGACATACCTTTAACCACAACCATCAGGAACAACTTTCTGAACTTGTCCCCCACATCTCTGAAAACTCCTGTGATTGCTATTGTATATGCACCAGGATAAACAGTGGGAACATCTCTAAGTGAACTCTGACATTGACCTACAATGGGGCTGATGGGCCCCATTGTGGTAGGGGGAAGTTGTCAGCACTGAATCAACAGAGACAGGTTGACTTGGTTCTTGTAATGGACAATAAGGTTTCCTTAGTAATTAGAACAACCTGTCTCATGTGGTCTGTGGACGTAGGGCATTGGCTACTTAGTCATGGTGTCCTTAGATGTGAAATACATGGAAAACCTATACAATCTGTGTGTGATCTATATAGGCAGAAGAATGCTAGATCGGGTGAACAGCAGAATAGAGATTTATGACTGCTCGCTCAATCAATTCCCAGACCTGAGCCAGTTTACAAATCCACAACCCCTTTAATGAGGGAAAGACTAGTTCCCTTTGAAGAAGGACCCTGCTAGATCACTGAAGGTTTATACATTTAATCTTTCTTTTCGCCTTCCCCAAAGGGAGCTGAAGCCTTCCACAGAGTGACTGTGCATTGGGGGAAAGGAAATAATCAAACTTGTCAGAGATGACTGGATACTAACTCTGAACTGACACTAATTTCAGGAGACCAAAATGTTTCAAAGACAAGCCAGTCAGAATGGGGACATGTGGAGGTTAAGTTATGGATGGAGTTTTAGCTCAATTACACCTCACTGTTGTCTGCTTTAGATGATTCAAGATTTCTTTTTCTTAAAAAAATATTTTATTTGGGGTTCATAAAATTCTTATCACAATCCAACAGAATACATCCATTGTGTCAAGCACATTTGTACATTTGTTGTCAAAACATTTGCTTTCTACCTGAGCTCTTGATATCAGCTCCTCATTTTCCCCTCCCTTCCCATTCCCCCCATCCTCATGAACTCTTGATAATTTATAAATTATTGTTATTTTGTCATATCATACACTGATGTGTCCCTTCACCCAATTTTCTGTTATGTTGTCCAGAGGATGGTGGGAAAATAGATCTGTGTGTGTGTGTGTGTGTGTGTGTGTGTGTGTAGTATTAAGGCAGCAGGTGGACATAGGACCTCCACTCAAGTACTTACTCAATGCAAGAACACTTTGTTTTATTATTTGGCATTCCATGATGCACACCCTCCCAACATAATTGCTGAAAACAAATGTGTGCATAAGCAAATGTGGTGAAGAAAGCTGATGGTGCCGGCTATCAAAAGACATAGTGTCTGGAGTCTTAAAGGCTTACAGATAAACAAGCAGCCATCTAGCACAGAAGCAACAAAGCCCACATGGAAGAAACATACAGCCTGTGTAACCAAGAAGTGTGGAAGTGACCAGGTATCAGGCATCAAAGAACAAAAAATCATATCAGTCTGTGCCCACTTTCTGATATGATCACGGAAGGCAAATGTGTGCATAAGCAAATATGGTGAAGAAAGCTGATGGTGCCCAGCTATCAAAAGATATAGCGTCTGGGGTCTTAAAGGCTTGCAGGTACACAAGCAGCCATCTAGCTCAGAAGCAACAAAGAACAAAAAAACTAATATCATTGTAAATGAGGGGGAGTGCAGAGTAGAAACACAAAGCCCATCTGTAGACAACTGGATTCTAGATTTCTTTATGCTGAAGTGGAATCTGTAATAATCTTCTAGACTGATACGTTCATGAGCATTGATTGTGAAACCAAGCAAGTACTTCTAAGTCGTCTTCCCTTTCAGCAGGAATAGTTGTGTCATCTGTGAGTTGTGGGTTGAGTCTTCCTTTAATCTGGATACTTTTGTTCTTTACATAATCCAGTTTCTCAGATCGAAACCTCAGCATACAGATTGAATACATTTGTTGGAACCATATAATCCTGACACACATTTTTTTCTCATTTTAAACATCTAGTATCCTCTTTTGAGGTTCAAATGACTTCTTCTTGTTCTATGTACAATGTATTCATGTACAAAAGTCAATAGTTTTATTAGTGTTTTCTTCAATATCACTGGTTCTTTATCATATGTTATCTCAAAAAATAGTTAAACCACTTCCCAACCACTTTGACATGTGTAATGCTATAAATTACACACCTTGCACAAGTAAGCTACTATTGAGGTCAAAAAAGATGTCAGAGATGTTGAAATATAGTTCTTTAAATACATTACCATCCATTCCAACTCATAACTACCCCATGTACAACAGAATGAAATGCTGCCTGGCCTTGCGCCATCCTTAAAATTGTTAAATTTGAATCCATTGCTACAGCCAACCTGTCAATCCACCTCCTGGAAGATCTTCCTCTTTTTTACATTATCAACCGTGATTTTCTTTCCAAGGGCAGGTCTCTGTTCTTAGAAAGAATGATAACATATCCAAGGTACATAAGACGAAGTCTTACCACCTTGCATATAAGGAGCATTTGGGCCGTGCTTCGTCCAAGACAGACTTGATCTTTCTTTTGGCAGTTCACAGTACTTTTAATCATCTAGGCCAATGCTAATGTTCAAATGCAGGTATTCTCCTGCAGTCTTATTCACTGTTCAACTGTCCCCTGCACATGAGGCAATTAGAATACCATGGCTTGCTTCAGTGACGCCCTAGCCCTCAAAGTAACATCCTTGCTTCTCAACACTTTCACGAGGTCCTGTGCAGTATATTTGTCCACTGCAACATGTCATTGGATTTCCTAACTGCTGCTTCCATGATCCTTGATTGCAGAGTCAAGGAAGATGAACTCATCACAATTTCAATCTGTTCGCTGTTTAGCATGATGTCACCTCTTGGTCCAATTGTGAGGATTTTGGTTTTCTTTACTTTGAGTTGTAATTCAGACTGAGGACTTTTGTTCTTGATTTCATCAGAAAGTGCTGAAAGTCTTCCTTGCTTTCAGTAAGCGAGGTTTTATCATCTTCATATTGCAAGTTCTTAATAAGCCTTCCTCTAATCCGGATACCTACTACACTTCTGTCAGTTTGTCCTACTGCGGTGGCTTGTGTGTTTCTGTGATTCTGAAAGTCACTGGTATTTTCAAATACCGAGAGGGTCAGCCAGCGTGAACAGGTTTCAATAGGGCTTTCTGACCACTAACAGATACCAACAAGGAAGAGCCTGACCCCATTCAGAAGAAACAGTTGCTGGAAAACAAGGTGGATAGCATCTGAAGATTGTCGGCTCCTAAGAACCTTATGGATAACCTCCAAACATTTTCAAATACTGACAGCTTCACAAATAGCAGCAGCAACATTGTCAGATGTAATTCCAGAAGCGGAGCCCGGCAGGTCGAAATGTATTTGTGGAAAGGCTGCCTTCTGCAAATCTGACTCAAAGCAAAGCATAGAGAACAAAGAGCAACTTCCTGTTTGGGGATCAGAAACTTCACATCTTTATGGGAGTCGACAGCCTCATCCTCCTCCCCAGGGCCACACCTTAACATTTTATTAAGTAGAAGGTGATAGAGATGATATGTGTAAGAATTGTTCATTGTAATCATAAAGAATAATAATTAAGATCTAAATGATTAAACTAATAGTCAATTAAAAACAAATAAACAAAAATCAATGTTTGACTCCTGCTCTATGGGCCTAGCTGAAATTCCAATCCGATTTCAAGGGCAGAAGGCACTATAGAACCAGACCGGTATCACTTTCTCCCACAGAGTACCTGATGGGTTGAAACCGCTGACTTTTGCTGGTTCGCAGCCAACAACTTTCATCATTAACTACTGCACCTCCAGGGCTACTTTATATTAGAAGTTAGTATTTTAAAATGTTATCTCTTAGGAAAAGCTACTTACTGCTTAGTAGATAGTTTAGGGAAAAAAATTATATAGATTGTTTTCCCCTCACAACTCTGATTCTCTCTTGATTTATGGTGATTCTCTCTTGCATTGTGGTCTTGCTACATAGTTTTAGAATCTTACAAAAACCTACTGTTCTCATATCAGAGTCTCATTCCCTGCACTGACCCAGTTGGCTGTAGAGGTGATGAATATATTCTGGCAATCTCTGGATTTCACTTGCTCAATTGAACATGATTTATGTTAAGTGGATTATCCTTATATTCTAAGTCTAGCTCATTAGTTTCTCCAAACACAAATGCTTCTTTGGGCCAAATTTACAATACAGAATTACAACCTTTCCCCATTTCATTCCTTTTGCTTTCTGCACCTTGATTTGAAGGTACAGAAGGAAATTAGGGAAGTAGAGGTTTGGCATGTATTAAATTATTTGAATACTCAGTAAAGGGAAATGATTTAAGAAAAGTATTGGCACAGTGTAGGGGGAATCATAAGGTAAAAAAAGAAGGAGATGGGATGATGTCAGACGCAGAAATGGTGACCCACGTGTTCTCCAATCAGTAGTTGGCTACCGCTGCCACTAGGAGCCAGCGTCCCCAGACAGTCCTGTGGGCTTCATCCAGGACCTGGGTGTGGAAAACAGAAGGATTTCTCCCAGTTGTCTCCCCAAATATATGCCAAACTTAGCTTCTTGCAGATGACTATACACTTGGAGGTCATCAGAAGTAGGTCAGAGTTATTCTCCCTAAGGGTTATCAGTCATTTAGAGCAAGGAGTCACCACTGTTTATCCCAGAAGTAGGGCTCACTCCCTTCTGATAGGATAGTAGTTGTTTGTTTCCTTGTAGGAGATATCAGAGAGGTCAAACCTGCCCAAGGAGGACTAAGGCTAGGCTGCCATCATGAATCTAGGGTCCGCCCATCTTGTCACATGTATACCCCTAGACCTTCCCATTCCTATGAGAACACCCCTAGCTCATCCCCTTCCTGTCTCGCTTATGCCCATCATACATCCCCTTCCGACAATGTGTTATGCCTATTGTACTGGCCCTTCTTGTGACATGTGGTGACCTGCAATTATGCACGCCCAAGAGATATAATGCTTGGTTAGCAATAAGCAGGGTCCTCCAGCATCGCTCCAGGGGCTCCAGTGTCTGGCCTGTCTCCCTCCAACCTCCTGCCTGATCCTCGAGCCTCCTGCCGGGTCTCCACCCCACCTCCCCTCAGCCCACGCTGTGCTCAGACCTGGCTGGTAAGATCATGGCCATCCAGGAGGTGAGCATGCTACCATGAATTGTGTCTGAATCCATTATTTGATTTTCTCTTCTATCTCTCATGCTCTCGATGACTTTAATATAATATTTATATATCTCAACCGTACAATTGTGCTTATTGATTAGTGGTGGGGGGCTGACAGCCCCCAACTCATACCACACCTGGGAAGTTCTCGTTTGTGAAACACCCATGGGCTGCAAGCACAGCAGTGGCAGCAGAGGAATCTTCCACCCCGTGAATACTTGAGCATGAATCTCCCAGCCCCTGAATACCCGAGCATCAATCTCCCACCCCCTAAATATCTGAGCATCAATCTCCCACCCCCTGAATACCTGAGTATGAATCTCCCAGCCCCTGAATACCAGAGCATCAATCTCCCACCCCCTAAATACCTGAGCATGAATCTCCCACCCCCTGAATACCTGAGTATGAATCTCCCAGCCCCTGAATACCAGAGCATCAATCTCCCACCCCCTAAATACCCGAGCATCAATCTCCCACCCCCTGAGTACCTGAGCATGGAATCTCTACAGGAATCGGTGTCTTAGTTCCCAAAGGACACATGCCAAAGCCACCATAGGATGGTTTTGAAATTGCTAGATATTTAGGTAATGTTTAAAATCAAAAGATTTTTATTTAAAATCAAAAGAAATTGTGATAAATGCACAGGTTTTAGCTGGTGGTAGAGGAAAAGGAACATTTTATAGTACCCTCAAAGGAGGAATGAAAATTTGTTTTTCCTCTCCAGAAGAAGCAAAGAATATTATCACAAATTATTGGAAAAAAGCTGTTTACCAAGAAAACTGATTAAACAGAATATACAACCAAGTAGAGTATACAATCAAGTATTAGCCTGTGAGTGAAAATACCCCAGGAGGGACACTATTTTGAAATTGTGATAGAATGATGATTTCAATGTCCTGCAAATACTAATGATATGGTCTGATAATTTCTACATTATGTTGGGTCACTTTTCTTTAAAATGGGCCCACATATTGATCTTTTCTAGTCACCTGGCCTAACAACTGTCTTTCAAATATCTTAGCACAGATGAGTGGTTCCTTTAAGTACATTATCAATATTTGAAGCGTTTCAATTGGTATCCCATCAATTTCTAGAGCCTTGTTTTGCTAATGCCAACAATACAGTTTGTAATTCTTCCTTTAGTGCAGTGGATCTCAGCCTGTGGGTCGCGAACCCTTTGGGGGCTGAAAGACCCTTTCACAGGGGTCGCCTGATTCATAACAGTAGCAAAATTACAGTGATGAAGTAGTTATGGTTGGGGGGTCAGCACAACATTAGGAAGTGTATGTAAGGGTCGTGGCATTAGGAAGGTTGAGCACCACTGTTTTATTGACATCTGTTCTTGATCTTATGCTATCACTTGAAATGATCAGATGTAGAGAATTCAATTTAGAACATTGGCTCTGTGTATTCTTTCTATCTTCTTTAAATGACTCTGGCATCATTTAATATTTTGTCCATAGAATCCTTTAGTATTTCAATCAAGATTTGAATTTTTTTCTTCATATCTTTTAATTTGAAATACACTGAACATACTCTTACCTTTTGTCATTTAACTCTAGGTCTTTGCACATTTTATTATAATGCATTTTCTTCTTTGGAATTTCCTTTTAACTTATTTTTATTTAATCAATTATTCCATTTTCTTTAGCCACTCTCTACTCAATGTCTCTTCAGACAGATTTGACACTCTTTCTTTTTTTTATTTTTAATGATCATTTGCTTTCTTCATGTACGATGTCTTCCCTAACCTTTCACAAGTTTCCAGGTCTTCATTTAATATTTGATTAGGACTGAAGAAATTGGTAGAAATGTTCAACTTACCAATCATTAAGTAGTACAAGGGCTATCATTGCTTATATCAGGTGGATCTTGGCTGAAAGCAGAGAACACCAGAAAGATGTTTACTTGTGTATGATTGACTATGCAAAGCTATCTGACTGTGAAGAGCATGACAAATTGTAGATACTTTGAGAAGAATGAGAATTCCAGAATACTTCATTGTGTTCATGCAGAAAGTTCATATGGAAAAGGAGGTGACTGTGCAAAAAGAACAAGAAAATACTGCATGGTTTTAGATCAGGAAAGGCATGGATTGCATCATCTCACCATACTTATTCGATCTGTATGCCTAGCAAATCCTCAGAGAAGCTGGATTTTATGAAAAGAATGTGGCACTGGAATTTGAGGAAAGCTTATTAACAACCTGCTATATGCAGATGGCAACCTTGCATGCTAAAAGTGAGAGGATTTTGAAGTATTTATTGATGAAGATGAAATATTTTAGCCTTCAGTATAGATTACAACTCAATGTGAAGAAGACCAAAATCATCAAAACTGAAACAATAGGTAACATCATGTTACACAAAGAAAAGATTGAAGCTGTAAAAGATTTCATCTTGCTTAGTTCAAAAACCAATTCTTATGGAAGCTACAGTGCAGCTATCAAGCAATGAATTGTATTGGGGAATCTGCTGGACGAGATCTCTTTACCTGAAGCTCTCTCTAGGTGTATAGTTAGCATCCTATCACTGAGAGCATTGGATTTCAACATAGATCTTGTAATATTATTTTTGAAGATGAAAGTGACACCATGTCTTCTTGAATTTCTCATTTCCAACATAGTAAACCATAGGGTTGCCCAATTAAAAATGGTCAATGCCAGCCCATTTCAGCTCATTAATGTCTAGCATATTGATGTGTATTCACTTCCATTTTTTACAACTTCTAATTCTCCTAGATTAACATTTCATATATTCCAAGATTTTCATTAGTAATGGATGTTTGTAGTTGTTTCTTCCCGTTTTGAGTCTTGTCTTCTCAGGAGATGGAGGTCTCTATAACTTTGCTCCAGTCACCTCATAAGGTTGACACTACGTTACAAAGTCAGTTACTTCTCTTGTTTGAGTGCTTTCCAACCGCAATGGCTCATTTTCCAGCACAGCAACTAACAGTTTTCTGCTTCCACTCATAAAGTTTTCAATGGCGAATTCCTCAGAAATTTACTTCCAATTCCTTCCTTATAGTCGATTTTTATTTGGGACGCTGTGGGAGCCTGTTTATCATGGGTGTCCCTGCTATTTTTTGAAATACCTGTGAAATGTTTGTGGCATCATATCAACACACAAGCCACAACATCATGAGAGACTGCCAGAAATGTCATTATCATCTAAGTAGTTATAATTATACTTTAATTATATTTTTGTTTCCATTGTATTAATTTTTGGCATATAAACAAAAAGATGGATTTCATAGTTATTAATGCAAAACATTTACAATATCTAAATTCTTTTGATATTGTGTGATAGGATCAATTCACTTGGAAATTATCTAAACTCCATGAATAAAATTTTATATATATATAGTATGTATGTGATAAATTAAAATTTGAAAACAATATATAATCATTGATTAAACTATCATGGGACTAAAATAACATTTTCCAATTTTGGGACTGAAAATAAAAGTTAAATTTCATCTTATTTTCTCTATCAATATTATGAACACATTTACTGTAAGATATGAAAAGAGAGATTTAATTCACAAACAGGAGCCTTGTCTGTTGATAACAAAACATATGGGAAAATCCAATAATATAACTTATTTTAAAATATGTTTTATTTATTACACAAATTTAATTTTATATACCTTTAACACTTTCTATTCCTACAAATAAATTGTGTTTGTGTATTTTTCTATATGCTATATTGTTGTTGCTACAGTTGAATCTTCCAGATGCATGTCAGCCTTATGTTCAACTGAGCAGAACCATGTCATAAAGAGCAGACCTTACTGATCTATAGGAGGTTTTTTTGTCTGAATTTCAGAAGTAGATTATTAGGCCTTTCTTCTTTCAAAATAGTAAGTGGCAAAATTAACATTACTAATGGATGAAAAGATCAAAAGTTTAGAAACAAGAAAAGTTGGCTTTGTCTCTTGTTTCTGAGAGCAGCCTCATGTAAGAACTCCGCATAGCTGAGTGGCCTCCAAGCATTTCCATCTCTTTATAAAGAGAAGTTTGGCCTCGTAACGCTCATCCATCTCAGTGGATGATGAGCTCTCTGCGGAAAAACTTCCTGAGGTTGATATTCAGTCTATCATTCTCTGTTCCCTTTTATTTGCTGCTATAAAGAACACTTATCAAAATTTGAGTCCAGCTTTCCAAAAGGAACCAAAGAGTACGAGAAGCGCATCCATCACTGAAGAGCTGCAGAGGACCCAAGGTTCTCAATCACGTCCGTATCGATGCAAGTGCCTCCTTAGGATTGCTAGCCAGAAAACACAACCGCTGAGAGAGTGGAAAAAAGGTCGGCGCACAATTCATGGCTCAGTTTGCTCTCTTCACCTGCTGATTTGGGATTTTCAAGGACATTTTTTATAAGTTTCACAAATCAGCATGCTTCAAGCATACTTCGTATATGAAACACTTTAGTCATGAGGGAAAGGCATTTTGTAGGAATCTCGTAAAATGATAATTTCAAAATGTTGAATTTGTATCAAATTACACAAGTGAGAAGTGTGTGTGTGTGTGTGTGTACAGCAATAGTGGAGATTATGAATGGATACAATTTGTTTCATATTATTTGAGTAACTCGCTTATCTAATAAAGGATATAAAGGATAAAAATCTAATGAATATTTTCATAAAGCTATAAAGAGACGAACCATTCTCTGGTGTTTTACTAAGGCTAGAAAGTAATATAAAGACGCTAATACCCACTCCTCTGGTGCTGCTTGGCATTGGTACATTTAATCTTTACAACTTTGAAACCAATTCATCTTTTGATCAGAAAAAAGTAAATTAGAAATCAGAAGAATGCATATCTTTTTCAAGGTCATAAGGGCTAGTACTGGACACATTCATGAACTCATATATGACTTAAAAACATATGCTTTCCTCTCTGTTCCTGAAAATAAAACTCTAACTAAATTTCATTCATTGAAAGCAGGGTCTTCTCTATATTTGTAGTAAGTACCTATGTGTCATTTGGATTTTAAAATGCTAATGCATATATATGTAAGTAGTAAAATGACACCCACTGGGCCAATTTCTTTAAGCCATTTCAGTTTAGATTAATTTTAACAGTTTTATTGATATAAATCATACCATTCAATAATTCAATTTTTAAGAAAAGATGTGCAATCATTGCGATCATCAATTTTGAAGATTTTCTTTATATTTCTTTCTTTTTTTTCCCACTGTGCAACTTGTTTCAGTGCCTGAAGCCCACGTGCTAAATTCAGGCAATGGTTCGGGGTGACAGTTTGCTTTTGTGTGGAACACTGTGAGAGGCCCATGGGAACAGACCTGCCATGATTTTCTTTATATTTCTAATGTGCATGTATTACATTTTGAAAGTGTTATTAGTTATATCCAAATTTCTGTAAATATTTATATATATGTTAACAAATTATGAGGAAAAGATACATTCTTAGATATATAGCATTCATCTTTGAAAACCATCGGACATTGGTGGTTTAGCCAGTTTTATTAATTTAATAATGGCGTTGGGGTCATCGCTAAAGCTAATGGTAAGAGGAGCTGTATTGTATATTGGTATCGGGTCTCCCTTGCTTCCTCGAAAGAACTGTAAGTCTTTCAGTACAGAGCTTTGTGTTTTTATCTCTTTGGCAAATGGCATAGTTTGTCTTAGATGTTTAATAAACAGTTAAGTCACCAAATCAATACTCTCTGAGATTATTTAAATTTCATAACAGTAAAATCATATGACTCTGTAAATCATAGGCATTTATTTTGTAAATGTTTGCCGTAAAAAAATAAAATCAAAGGTGATAATTTAGTGTTTTCAGTAAATAATAAAATAAACGTTGAAAATTTAATCTGGCCTTATTCAGCCAAGCATTTTCTAACTGCTAGTTCTCTGCAATGGAAACATTAGATGATCATCCCTTTTCCAGTTCATTCTTAGCCCTTCATTTGAGACAGGCACGGCAACTATTTTTCCTCTGGCTTTTCTTCCCCACTCCTCCTCCCTCCTCCTAAGAAGAAAACATCTATCGGTTATTGTCTCAGAATGTAATAGGTCTTGTGAGACAGTGCTTTCTCTGAAGCCATTGATTGTAGCTCAGGAAAGCCTGGATTTGAAAGCTAGTCTCATCCCATCCTGCTGCATAGCCCTGAGCAAATTACCTTCAGTCTCAGCTTAGGTATTTGTGAGACATGATTTCTATATCCATTAAACATAATGCATGGGAAGTAAGGTTCATGGCCCAAGGTTAACAAGAAATGATCAATATTATTATTAGCTATTTCACCCAGTCAGGAAAATAAAATGTCAATGAAAAAATTTCCTTATATTTTATTACTTCTGTTATAGTTATCTACCCTAAAAATCGATTGCTAGCAGCACTGCTGGGTCATTTCACATTGACATTTTCAAATGCACTTATTAAAGATAAAATAAGGTTGGTGACTCAATTTTCAGATTCTTCTCTTTAGCAGGTGATATGATGAGAGAGAGAGAGAGTAAAAGCCCACAGCCTTTCTACTTTGTGGGAATGGTCTGGGTCCAACCTATTCCATTCACACAGGTAGTTAATTGCTAACCAAGTAATATTGATTGTGGATATTGATTGCAGTCTTTCTTTATAGTGATATCTATTTCAAATGTCTATTCCAAAGACGTCTATTTTAGCTGCCAGTTCAGCAGATCAGCAGCCCTTTTTGTGGTTCAGTCAGAATAGCTTTTAGCTGAGTCCCACCTTTTTTCTTTAACATTTATCACCATGCCCCATGGTTTGACAGGGCAGAGTAGCACGTTTAGAGCAAGGTGTAAGTCTACTCTTTGGGCATCTCTCTCCATACCCCACGTGCACGTAGTCATCTGAAAAAAAAATACATGGTGGTTGGTGTGCTTCCTCCCCTTCCTGTGGATGTTCAGTCTCCACTGTTGGTGAATATAATGGAAGGATAAAGGAGTAGAAAGGGTTTAATCTTCAACAATGGGCATGAAAATGTATGTCATTGATCAATGCATGTAATCTGTTTATTGGAACTTGAATTATGGTCCCAAATTTCTGAATTTAAAGTTTGTATTATGAGGCATGAAGATGCTCTCCTTTGTTGGAAGCTGTAGCATGACACTGTTGTGGTGTGTGTGTGTGTGTGTGTGTGTGTATGTGTGCGTATAAAGTACTCTCCAGAGTGCCACCAATAATCCAATCCATTCTCATTCGTCAGACTACTAGAAGGACTCACTAGGTCTCTTCAAATCCCTATATGACAGAGCTTTAATCTATATCTTTTCTAATTTTGATTAAAAATCACCAAAATTATAAAAATTTCTGCTTTGCTTTTTCAACCAACAGAACCAGTCAAAACAGATTTGGAGTCATATCTAAAGGACAAGTAGGAATTGCCTTTAAATAAGACATAACCAGGGGACTGTCTATAATATTGCATATATACTCCACTATATGCCTACCTGAAATTTTGAAACTAAAACTTTCAAAATTATATTTGGAAATTGTATTTTGAAAATTTTGGGTCGGCTTATACTCGAGTACATGTGGTATGTAGCTGTATCTATAGACAAGGAGCTGTAAAATACTAAGTCATACTCTTTTGCCAGCAAAAGCTAGCAGTTCAAATCCACTAGTCACTCAATGGGAGAAAGATGATGTCATCTGCTCCCACAGAGAATTAACGTCTCAGAAACTCTGTGTAGGGTCACCATGAAGTCAGTGTTTTTCTTTTTAACACTATCTGTAAATTACCTATTGATGTACTTATGAGAATATATAAAAATGCATATTATTACATAGGAGGGAATTTTAAAATGTTCATGGAAAATTTAATTATCTTTAGTTCCAATTTTCCCCCACTTTTTGAAGGCCTCATGTATATATGCATACATATGCATATGCATATGCATATGCATATGCATATACATTATAATGTTAGAGAATCCCCTTGAAAGATATCTTAAATGTTGAGTAACTAGAGCAAGTATAAAATTTAAGATAATGATGCTAGTTTTGGATCCTTTTTTTTTTTCAAAAAGAGTAACTGTACCTGCCTTAAAAAACAAATTAAAACAAGTCTGTGCATTTTTATTTATAAAATTTTAGTCCCTGTGTTTTCTAATGATAGAGAGAGCATGATAAGCATCTGAGAGTTCTGAATATGTGATTATTTTGTTTTTTATCAGCTAAATCAACCTCCTTCCACAGATACACAGTCTTTTCATATACTATGTTTTATAGAATTGAGAAAAATACCTTTTCTGAAAGTCTTCTATGATCAGTTATCATATTTCCTTAATAATAATGTCATATTATGCAGGGATTTTATATAATCCACACAAACATAGAGGAAAGGACAGTCTTTCCCTTAAGCAATATTTTCCCTTTAAAGGTGCTCATACACATTCAGTTTCAGTAGCTGTTTCCCTAACACAGTACACCAGGAACATACTTTAGTTTTTCTCTGAGGATAGTCATCAACAAAAATTGGGTGCCCTTTCCAAATCAGAGTACAGAAACCATCAATTTAGAAAATAAGTGTTATTTATTACTTAAGAATTTGCCAAAAATAATCTAACCACTTGAATTTATATATTATTTCAAGAGTCAATCAGTTATTAGTGCAACAAGAGCAAACGATGCTACTGCATACATAAATAGCAATGGTAAACTACTATATACATCAAGTGTTCTGAAAGGTCATCAAGCAGCATTTGCGGACTTTATAAATATTTTCCTCTACCTCGTACTGTAGACAAATTGTTTAAAATGGCTATAAACAATCAATGGTCTGTTCCAGTCAGTTGCTGATGTTAAGCTGCTCTGTCCTCTTTCTGCAGATCCAGTAACCTGGATTGCTGCGTATTCCTACTAAGCCAATGCTGTGTAAAGTCAATGTCAATAAAGAAGAGACTCTGAAACTTGCACTTGAATGTAGAATAGAAGAAATAAAGAGCTGAATATAAACTTTCAAATGGCATCTTGAGAAGAGAAAGTAACGCATTACATTTATAAGTACAAAGATCTGGAGCTAGGAAATAAGATAAGAGAACAAACCTCGAGTTGCAATATTTAACTTTCTAGAAGTAAAACACTGAAAGTATGCAGAATGCATCAAAATATGATAAGAATTCAGAGATATTATACCAACCCCCCCACGCAAAAAACAAACAAAAACAAAACCTGGTTTACATTCAACCATTTCAAGCGGTACCATATAATCAAGAAGTATCAGTAATCAAGGAAGAAGTCCAGGCGGCACTGCAGGTGAGAAACAAGGCTTTGGGAACTGACAGGCTGCCAGTGAAAATGTTCCAGCTCTCTGGTAAAGCACTGGAAATACTCACTCATCTGTGGCAAGAAATTTGTAGAACAGCTACCTGGCCAACTGGGAGTGATCCATGTATGTACCCATTGCAGAGAAAGACAACCCAAAATGCATGCAACTTATTGCACCCCATCCTTAATACCACATGCAAGCAAACTTTTGCTGAAAATCATAATGATTGATGCAGTACATTGAAGAATGTACAGAGAACTGTAAGAAATTAAAGCTGGATTTGAAAGAGGAATTGGCATAACGAATATCACTGATATCAGATAGATGTTAACTGAAAGTAGAGAATACCAGAAAGATGTTTACTGTGCAAAGGCATTGTATGGTTTGGATCATAACCAACAGTGGATAGCGTTGGGAAGAATGGGAGAACCAGAACACGTAACTGTGCACATAGGTAACCTGTACATGGGCCAAGAGACAGTCCTTTGCACAGAAGAAGTGGGATACCTGGTGGTTTTAAATCAGGAAAGGTGGATATCTGTACATTTCACCATACTGTCAGTCTGCATGCTGAGCAAGTTACCCCCAAATCTGGACTATCTGAGGAAGAACATGGCATTAGGATTGCAGGGACGTTTATGAACAACTCTCAATATGCAGATGACACAACCCTGCTTGCTGAAAGGCAGGAGGATTCGAACATTCTCTGATGAAGGTCAGAGCCTATAGTCTTCATGGTGGCTTACAACGCAAGACAGGTACAGCTCTAGAGGCAGAAGCTGGATTACTGTTTCCTTGGAGGTAAGGCGGGAGAGAGTGGGGGAGAAGGGGGAGGGGATAACGATAAGTATGAGAATGAGGAAAATGTTCTGAAATTGTTTTGATGATTGTTCGATTATTTTTTATGTCAACAATTAATGCTCATGGATGTAGCCGTCAAGAAATCATAGGGAGTATGTCATTGGACACATCTCTATAGGAGACCTCTTTAAAATATTGAAGACAAAGTATGTCACTTTGAGGTCTAATGTGTGTTTGACTCAAGCCAATTGCTTCATAGGCATGTGACAACTAGACAATGAGCCAGGAAGGCTACAGAAGAATGTATGCGCTTGAATTATGGTGTTGGTATAGAACATTGCAAGTACTGTGGCCTGCCAGCAGGACAAACACATTTGTCTTGCCACGAGTCCACCCAGAATGTCCTTTGACTTTCACTTGGTCTCACGTACTTTGAATGTGCTTTGAATAGGTTGTCTGGAGGGACCCGTCCCTGGAAACGGGCATCCTGCTTAGTAAAGTGGAAGGGCAGTGAAAGAGAAGAAGACCCTCCAGGAGATGGATGGACAGAGCGTCGACAACCACGGGCCAAACATCACAATGGTAAGGTTGATATAGCACCAGTGTTTCCTTGTGTTGTGATTAGGATCACTAGGAATTGGAACCAGCTGCACGACCCCTAGCAACCACTAGAGTAAGATGTAGGAATCCATAGCTGAATTAATGGCGGCAGAGAAGGGAAACGTGGTCATGTGGCAAATAGGAGGACATTATCTGAGAGCCCATCTGTGAAAGCCGTGGGAGACTTTCTAAAGCGTCAGGAATAAGAGCTTTCTCAAGCACATGCCTTGCTATGGCACAGCACCTCTCCCCTCTCTTTACTGACGTCAGGAAATTAGCCTCTCTCTACATTAAATTATTTCCGTGAAAAGCTAGCACGCATGTTCTAAGGCCTAGTACTGAATTAAAATTCAGAATTTCTTGCTCACAAAGCAGGAAAAATATGTTATTAGCAAAAGTGATAACATAGAAGACTTTTTATTTTATGCCCTGGCTTCTCTGTCTCTCCTTTTGTTGCTTTCCCATGGGTGTTTTTATAATACTTTTTAGTGACAACCTAAGAAGAGAATTTTGTAAAATGCTCAAAATTTACTATTAATCTTTATATTATGCAATGCTAGCTTTCAATATGAGAGCCTGTCACACAGGAACATCACCAAAAATATGCAACTTACAATTTATAGCTTGTACATACAGATATATTTCTATCAAAACATTATGATACTGCACACAACGAACCTACCTGATCTGGTGTCAGCTCTTGGTACACCCACATTCTAATAATCTCTACCTTCAGTGTACTGATGAGAAAGGGAGAAATGAAAGGAAATGATCATCTAGTTTCCTTCTGAACCATCATTTTTAATCATAACATATTGACAAGAAAAATAAGGACCATGAGTAAGAAAGGGGTTCTTAGTCATTCTGGTTTCTTATAATGTCACTGCTTCTTTTCTATTTATGGCCCAATCTGCAGTAAGCCTCTCATGGTTGTCAGCCCTCCACACACTGCGACCAGTGCTGTGGGTGAGCAGTCACCTTGCATTTGCTGTGAGTCACTGAACTCAGGCATTTGCTTGCATTTTGTGCAGCAGGAGCATCATTAGTGCCAAATAAAGGAGGAAGCATAAGTGGTGGGCAAAAGGGAACAGGTGCACAGTCACATCGTTTGCAGGTATCTCCTCTGCACAATAAATTCTGTTACTCTAACAGACTTTACTCATAAAAACACAAACTCAAAAACAATAGTAAGAATTTCAAGATAGTATCAGCAGAATAGTCTATAAAGTGAGGGGCCTTCTGGACCTGGCACCCTGATTCGACTCTATTTCGTTCTGCCAGGCAGCCCTGTGGTATTCGGCTGGTACACTGGGTCTTAGCTCTCCTCTCTTCTTCACTGAGCACGGCCACCCCACCACCTGCGCCTGGGGGCCAGGTACGGATAGAAGGAGGGGAGGAAACGCCCAAAGGTCAGCAAAATGAAGTACTCAAAAATTACCCTCTTCGCTCAGTTTTTTACATAGATCTAAAAGAGTATGGATAAGAGTAATACGTTTGAAATATAGAAGAGCAATTAGGTTACTATGAGAACTAAGGTATGCCTGACTCCAGCCATGGTATTTTTAATCACTTTATGTAAGTGGGGAAATTAAACATGGAATAAGACAGAGTGACGAAGGATCCATGCATTTGAATCATCGTGCCATTGAAGAATATGGAAAGTGCCATGGTCTGACAAAAATAAATCTGTCTTGGAAGAAGTAGAGCCAGACGACTTCTTGGCAGCAGGACTTTGTCTCAGCTATTTCGGACACATCAGGACAGAGCAGTCCCGGGAGGACCTACTGTTGGGAAAGCGGAAGGGCAACCAAAAGGGAGGTCTTGGCCTCAAGCACAGGAGCAGCTGTGAGGCGGGCGCAGGCCGAGCGTGGTTCATTCCGGAGGTACCTGACAACCACAAGACTCCATTTCTTACCGTTTAATACCCATTTGATATCCTTACTAAGAACCTTCAGTGGGTTGAACCCACCCAAGAGTCTGTGTTTCTTACGCTCACTATCACCAAGCCGACTCTGACTCCTAATGACCCAACAGGGCAGGGTAGATATTGCCTTGTGGGTTTCCCAGACTGCAACTCTTCTAGGGAGTAACAAGGCCTCAACGTTCTCCCTCCAAATGGCTGGTGGATTTGAACTGTCTACCTTGCAGTTAAGCCACCCGTGTAACTGCTATAACGCGAGGGCTCCTAAGAATCTGTATATGCCCTATAGGCTGAAACATTTTAAAGGCAACAGAATCCACTCTGATGGCACTTCTTCGGGACCCTCTGTCAGGCTCCTTGACAGTGGGGTTTGTGGGCACCGGCTCGGATCTCAGTTCTCTCGCAGACTCATTGCCCTGTTGCCATTACTGAAAGTGTACAGTGCTTCAGAAACAAAGAAATATCAGCCAGACTGTACATTTTCCCTTTTCCAGATCTATAATCTACATACGTTTCAGAGACTTGAAAATATATATGTGTAGGACCATGAACGAAACGCTGTGCACACTTACAAATTTAAAACCTCGTGGTTTTTGTTTGTTTTAAAATCATTTTATTGGGGACTCATACAGTTCTTATCACAATACATACATATATATTCATTGTGTCAAGCACATTTGTACATTTGTTGCCATCATCATTTCCAAAATATTTTCTTTCTACTGGAGCCCTGGTATCAGCTCCTCAATTTTTTTCCTTCCCTCCCTCCCAAACACTTGATAGTTTATAATTTTTTTTCAGGTCTTACACTGACCAAGTCTGTCCCCCGGGGTTATATGTAGATCATTGTGATCAGGTCACCAATAGTGAGAGTAGCCATTCCTGGAGTGTAAGGGAGACGCATCGTGTTTTAAGTGACTGTGATCCCTTGATAACTACAGAAACCACCCAGCATATTTCTTTCACAATGGGAATGATCATCTTTCAATGTATGTGCTTTAGAGCCACTGTGTTTCCATATAGAGGATGTCCTGCACAGCAATTTTTAAATCAGGGACTAAGTAATTCATACTACATCTTCTAGTCTGCATTGAATACATATAACAATAGCAGTACAATGTATTGGCCATTTCAGAAGTATCAGTTATTACATTTTGATTACAATATTAAATCTTTCTAGTGAACAATATGGTAGGTATTAATTATTACCTTTATTTTAGTTACCAATAATTTAAATCTTAAATCCTTTATTTACCCAAAGTCACACAAGTAAGCGGTAGCAAAACTATGCTGCCCAGCTGTCCTTAATAGAAAATACAAAATCAAATAATGCATTGCACTTACTTATTATTATAGTCCTATAAATAGGTCCAATGTATTTCACATCTCACTATTGATTTTGAATGAGTTAGTCTTCTAGAGAACTGACCATCATTCATAAGGCACCTTTGTAATTATAATGTGTGATTATGATACCACTAAATGAAAGGAAAACAAGAGATCTGTAAAATAAAATGCTTCATCTGACAAACATATTCTTCCTAGTAAGTTTCATAAAATGTTTCAAAGTGCCTATCAATTCTGAGCATCTATTTCAGAGACCCACTGTGCAGTCTGAAAACTGTGTGTGTGATTGGAAGGCGATATGTGAAACCAGACAGAAGGCTTCAGTTTTACTGCAGAGCAGGGAACTGCCTGATTGAAGGCGGGTCCAGATGTCAACTTTTGCTCATGAATGACTGGGTTGCTTAGACAGCATCATTAATTTTTTTGGCTATCATTTTTAGACAAATATTGGCTTCTTTGTAAAGCTGTGATTTTTCCCAAGCCCAACAATTTATGAAGATATATATTCATCCTTAGTTCTGCTATTAGAATTTTAAATTTTAGCTTTGAAATGCAACATCAGTCACATTTATTTATTTTTACCAAGAAACAGACATTGTACTTCAGATGGAGAGTCAGCTTTCGTATTTGATTATCATTTTTAACCTCTTAGGTTAAAATTTATGGCTATTTGCAGAGATTGAGTTTTATATTACCATTTTTAAAACCTGTAAAGAAATAATAAATGTTTATTCACATTGGTTTCAGGTGAACTGTTTCTCCATAATAAGAAATAGACAGAACTGACATCAAAACATTTTGTGTAAGCCTTTTAATATAAATTGTGTGCTGGTTTACAAAGCAGATCAGCTTTTAATTCAACGATTCATACGTACTTGATTTCATGACCTAGCTTACAATTGCCAGAATGTAATAAAACATTGAGACCCATAATCCTGAATTGCGATGGTGGTGGTATTGGTAATCACGATGAGGGTATTGAGTTATGTATTATTTGAATGAGTGTGTGTGTGCGTGTTTTGTGGGTGTTGATGATGCTTGTCTACATTTCCAATTACCAAGATTTCTATTATGGAAAATGTTTCCATTGGAAATATAATCTCAATACATTAAAATACGACTCTGCACAGACCTTCAAACTGCCTCATGTTGCTGCCGATAGGTCTCTTGGGTTGGTTCCAACTCAGATGGACTCTGTGTGCCGCCCCCACAATTGTTCTGTGTGAGTCCATGGTGGCATCACTGTGTCAGTCCACCTCTTCAGAGTCTTCCTCTTCTTTGCTGCCCTCTTACTTTATCAGGTAGGATGGCCTGTTCCAGGGATGAACCCTGATTACGTGAGAGGAGGTCTTGCCATCCTTGATTATAAGGAGTATTCTGATTGTACTTCCTCTAAGACAATCTGTTTGTACGTTGCCCATCCATTGTACCCTCCATATTCTTTGCCACTAGAGTTTTCAAACTTTCAGAAATGTTAACATTTCAGAACATTAATTATAAGTACAACATTGACTTATTATTTTCAGGAAATCAAACACAATACCATATTAGAATTGTCACCTAGATGTTAGAATATTAAAATGTTGGGGAAATAATTATCTTTGGATCAAGAAAATGCAATATTTACTCATCTTTGTTATGTTGAGACTTCTTGAAGGCAGAAATTGATGATTTTAATTTCTTTTTATTACTTTCAGATAGTGAGGAAAAGAGTAAATCATTAATAATGGAAAGTATATGCCCTGCTTTTTCATTTTAGAGTAAGGGTTTTTGTTAGATTTTAAAATTCTTGTCAGTTTTTCTTTCTAACTAAAAAACCAAAAAACATTCAGCTCCAAAGACTATAGATCCCGTGACTTGTGACTTATGTGCCAGCCAGTTCATGACCCAACAAGTCCATTGAAAGAGTTGCAAGCTGAACCTCTGACCAACCTTGCTGTCGCGCATCTTTGGCTGAGCACAACTTCAAGAGGAAAGGTATTCAAACCTCACACTTACCATGGACTCCATGGGTGCCTGCATCTGTCACAGTGCCAGAGACGACACGACACAGAATCACACGGCACAATTTCAACATGCAGCCATGTCTGCAGCAATCAGAAAAGAATATCTCGAAATATCTGTGTTTCCTCTCTATCGATCAGCCTTTAATTTTGACGCCAGAAATTATACAGCACAGTGACTCATTCAGAAGCCACCAATTTCAAGTGATAGAAGATGTGTTAGAATTCTGTGGTGTCAAAAAGCATGTCAAGCCTTCAGGGCATGGGTACACACTTAGTTCTGGACATATTTAGGGAAAGATAGATGCATTGCTTGGAAGACTGGACAAGGCAGATGGAAATATAAGTGGCTCACATGCTGTGCTCCAGAATATTAGAGACTAGTACTCATATTTTAAATGATAAATCAGAGTACTGTACTTATTTATCAAAACCATCTTTACAGGAATATCAAGCACTATGACACTGGATTACAGATGAGGAAGCCCATTGTGGTTGTTAGGTGCCATCTGGTTGTCTCTGACTCAGAGTGAGCCCAGGTGCAACAGAATAAGACCACCCACGGTCCTGCCCCATTCTCACCATTGTCTTCATGTGTGAGCCCCTGGTTGTAACAACTGTGTCACTTCATCTTGTGAAGAGCCTTCCTATGTTTTGCTGCCTCTCTTCTTTACTGGAGAACACGCCCAAGTATTTAAGATAAAGTCTCAACATCTGCGGTTAAATAACTTTCCCAAGAGTACGTGAAACAAACAAACAAACAAACCATATCTGACTCTCAGTCCTCACCCTCTACGCATTTCCTTTCAGTGCTGCTCAACAAGCGTTTCTCGGCTTTTCTAAGAGAGATGGATGCGGTCTCTACATTTGTATACTGCCTTTATCGCCGGCCCAGTGATATTTTGAAAGTTCTGACTTTCAAATCTTGGATCACCACAAGGGGGCATTGTTAGAATTTGGAGGAAGGACCTAATAAAATGACCACTTTTGGGGAGGAAATCATGGTTTGCTCTTACACCGGTGGTGCACAAAGCATGGCCTCAGAAGCAGCAGGATTAGCACCACCTGGGGACTTGTTAATGAAACAAACGTCTGGGTCTCTCCAAATCTACCAAACAAAATGTTCCTGGGGGGTAGAAATCTATCATTTTTTGTCTTGCTCCAGACCTGTCAGGTGACTCTGTTATACAACAGTTTTAGAAAAGTGCCTTACTGATTTTGCTATAGTAACAATATTATTTCTCTCCAAATATAGTACAGTCACAGTGGAACCGTGGTTCAGTCAACAGGCTCGTGGGTTTGAAGTTTCCAGATGCTCCACAGGATAAAAGTGTTTACAGTGTACTTCCATAAAGATAGAATGGCCCTGGAACCCAAATAGGACAGTTCAATTTGATCTTACAGGGTTATTATAGGTAAGAATGTATTGAAGGTTAGCATTTTTTAGTTATTTTCAGGGATACTATATTTTTTATTTAATTGCCTGTATCTGCAGACTTTGAAAAGGGATTTATGGACTAGTATAGAACTTGGGGGCTTGAGCTGGACTGGCCTGGGATGTTTTCCTGATATACAATTACTTCTTGATATAAACTTCTCTCTTGCATGTATACGAGAGGCATTGGATTTGCTGCTCTAGTCCCCCGGCCCAGCACACAGCCCAACACACGACCACTATGCATCATGGTTACTGACTCCTAAATACTGACTGTGTGCTTAATAATTGTATGATTTGTGGAAGGAATAAAACATAAAAGAAATAAAAAGGTCACTCACTAGTTATAAACTTCTGTTTCTACAAAATGCAGGTGGGTAGAGTGCATTTGGGAGACAATTTATAAACTTAAAGAATCTTTGTAGGGATTAAATGAGATGCATGCTAATCACTTGGAACCCCCCTCCCCATCCCCCAAGATTAATGTGAAAGTAAAATACTTTCCTGGATCCATCTGCGATAATTTTCTTCAGAGGAAAACAAGAAAAGAATCATTGAGAGGGTTTTTATGTGCAGAAAGATATAAACAGAAGTGTCTAATAATAAATCTGTAAATAGTGTTTCTACTGTATATAGTATAAGCTTTCCTACATCTCTCCAAGTTCATCAGCAACGTCTTCATCACTTTCGGTGCCGTGTGGATTGCTTGCATGTGAGGAGCAGAGGGGTCCATGTGTATCTGAGTGGCCTTCTGGGTCAAGGACAGGCTCTGCATTTGAGGCTGCAGCCCACTTACAACTCTCACTCAGTGGAGATGGTGGCAAGGAAAACACACACACAACACACAGAAGCGAACAAAATACCATCAGCGCCGATTCCTCTAGTAGCAGACAATATGGTTGGGCCATGTGATGTAATTGAAAGTTGTTGCTATGTAAAAGAAACAAAATCCAGCTGTCAATCTGTTTTCGTCTTTTGTCTTTGTGCTTATTTTGACACAAGTAGCCTGTGTTTCTGGAAGTATAGCCAGCGTTTGATGTTCAAGAGGTAAGAAGCTTAAAAACAAATAGCTGTAAACAGACAACACATCTTCTGGCCATATGTTTTTGCCTAAGACATTTTGTTGGATTTTATGTCCTTTGAAGCTGAAAATTCCCACTAAGTCTGAAAAGAAAGACAAACATAAACTGAATTGAGAAGTAGTTAAATGACCAAAATAGTGGTAACTCTGAGAATGTGAATTTATGAAAATTTACAGAAATTATTCAGCGATTAGGCTTTAGATTCTTGGAAACATGAATAAAAATGGGCGATAGTTAATACTACTTATGTCTTAATGTAAGGTAACACTACTATCATCTGGATTATATGTGTTTGCTATTTATTCATGATTCCTTTTATCCACCAACACAAAGGATTTATTTCCCTAGATTATGATAGGAGGGCAAGATACAAAGGCAAGTAGCTAACTTTTTAAATATTAGGGTCAAATGTTTTAAGAGACATAATTTAATCTTCTCAAGAACTCTATCACATATAAAATAATTATCCAATATTACAGAGGCAGAAATTGACACTTATTGAGGTTATGAAATATGACCATGATTTCAAAATTATTACTTAGTAGAACCACTTTGAACCTACTCTAATCAGACTTTTGCTCCTAACAACTCATTAATCCTGCTCCTGTCAAGGTCCCAAGTAACCTACACATTGTTAAATTAATTGCTAAATTATCTGCCCTCATGTTAGCTTCTCAGCAACACTGACAGTGACTTTGTACTTCCTCTACTGGAGGAACACTGACTTTGTACTTCCTGTACTGGAGGAACACTGACTATGTACTTCCTCTACTGGAGTTCGGTCCACCTCTTACCACTTTCAGCCCTTTCATTTCTCCTAGCTCAGTTGTTGATTCTTCTTCATCTCCTTAGACAGCTCTTGATTATTTTTATGATCCCTACAAATTGAAATGACTGAGAATTTAGCATCTAACCTCCCATACATCTTTACTTCCTCCATTTGAAGATCGTTTTTGTTCCTCTCCTGGATTTAAAGGCCACTTTTACTTGATCAAAGCCCTGGTAGTACAATGGGTTAAGTATTGGATTGTTAAAGTCCAGGGGAGGGGTTTACCCACTAGGAGCTCCATGAAGCAAGATGAAGTTGTTCATTCCTATGGATTTGCAGTCTTGAAATGTCTATGAAACAGTCCCACTAGGAATCTATAGGGTCACTATAAATCAGAACCAACTTGATGGCAGTGGGTTTGGTCCACTTATTTATTACCAGCCATTCAAATTTTATCATTCTCACCTAGTTCAGCCTTGAAATTATGTCCAAACAGCCAACTGGGTATCATAAAGCAAATCACTTGTATGAGTGCCCATAACCTCTTTCCCTGCTCTAGCTAGATTGATTTTCAGCATTTCACTAAATGAGGGCTCCTCTCTCAGTATCTCAGACCCCAGGTCTGAGTTATCCATGGCCCCGATCTTTCTCTCAGATCTTACACAATCCAATTGTACTTCCTTATAAATTCTGCTTTAAAATACTGGATAATATATTTGCCATCCTACCACTTTTCAACACCATTTCTTCTTTCACCATGTTAGTACAAGCCATGATCATCTCCTCACTTAATTGTTGAAATGTCCTTCCAATGTATCTCTGTTTATATCTTTACTTGAATTGGGTCTCTATGACCGCTGTACAACTTTCTCCTACATTTCTGAGACCGCAATTCAGAAATGAGTCTCTCTGGGCTACAAGTGTGCTATTGGGAGATACGCATTGACGCCTGAGAATCCAGAGGAGAGTCTATTCTTTTGCCTTGAAAACATTTTTATGGTCAGCGTTCATTACTTCATGGCCCCTGCTTCCATTTTCAAAACCAGTAGCACAGTATCTTTAACTCTGGCCCACTTACTCCCAAGTTCACTTACATATGGGCCTTGTAATGACACTGAATCCACCATATGGTAGCGTAGTGGTTCCATGTCGGGCTGCACACCTCAAGATCAGTAGTTAGAAACCAGCAGTCCCCCCCAGGGGAGGACGATGAAGCCTTCTACCCCTGTAAGTTACAGTTCTAGTTACGGTTACAGTTCTAGTTGCAGGTCTCTTAACGATATGTTATAGTTAAGTTCCCTGTAAGTTACAGTTTCAGTCCTCCAACCCGCAGTAGCAGTACCACCTTAGTGCTCCCGTTGGGTCACCAACAGTAACATAATCACAGATTCCAGGAACACAGACACTGGAGAAAGCCATTGTTCTGCATGACCATCTTGCCCTCTAGTTCCGTCCTCATAAGGCAGTCAGGGTGATCTTGCGCATCCTTTCTAGCTCCTCTCTCCTTTGAGCGTGCCAAACTCACACTGAAGGAGCTCCTTTCTCTCCCTGGAGCTCCTTGGTTCCATATAAATTCCTGTGATTTCCCACTACCTTCAAGTCCCTACTACAAGTCAGCACGGGCAGCCCCCAGATAAGTCATTCTCATCGCTAACACGTTCTGCTGTTTCTCTCCCTTGCTTTTGTCAAAGTACTCACTACTCTCACATGCCATAACATTTACTTATTTGTTTTTAATCTGTCTCGACTAACTCACACGTAAGTGCCATGAAAACATGTTTCTTTCTTTCTGTTCACCATTGTATTCTCAGCAATGAGTAAACTAGTTTTGAAATCCAAATCTGCCCAGCTTTAAAATGCATGCTATTCCCATTCAATGTGCACATACAAAAGTGCAATTTATAATTCACCTGCTTCAGAATCACCTGGTATATTTAAAACATATTTTCCTGCGCCTTACTCAAGATCCTTCAAATTAGAATTTCTTAGGATAGAATTTAAGTATCTCTATTTTAATAAATATTCCAGGTTAATCCCTATGCATTCAAAAATGTGACAGTAAGAATTTAAGATTTTGTGAAACATTTTTGTAACATTTTTTAGCAGTTAAGGTCATAGTCAAATGTAGTTTTCAAAAGGGCACTGTTTATTTTTTCATAACACAGAGTTCAATTTAAAACATCAGTTGGATTCAAAGAGCCAGATACTGTTCTGTTGCTCAAGACTATTTTCTTTTATTCTTCTTCCGGGTCGAAGAGATCCTCAAAGCCCTAACTGAGTCATGTCATCAAGAGAGAGTGGCCCCAGAGAAGGACACCATGGTTGACAGAGAGAAGGAGCAGAGAAAAAGAGGAAGGTGTCCAGCAAGATGGGTTAACATAGTAGAAACCACAACAGGCTCACACATCAGAACCATGAGGAAGGTGGTTCAGGACCAGGCAGTGCTTCCTACTGTTGTGTGTGGGGTTGCTCTGAGCAGAACCAACTTGATGACACCTAACAACAAACAACAACAACTACAATAATCACAACCAAATACCACCTAGGTGGGACTCCTGGCCTGGACAAACATTTTATTGTAAAGGGCCAGAAAGTAAATATTTTAGGTGATAAAGGCCATATGTAATTCTGTGCACTGTGTTTTAATTTCTTTAACAAAATTTAACAAAAATCATTCTTATCACACAGGTCATACAATTTTAAAATAATGCATGGACTCTATTTCATCCAAGGGCTACAGTTGGCTGATGCTTATCACGGAGCATTAAACAACCCTGCGGAGAGTTCCACTTGATCTCTGTTACATTCATTGTCTGACTTACCACTGTTCTATTTTGAAATGGCTGTTTCATGGGAAGGTGTCTCAAAGCTGCAATGGGAATGTATGGCTCATGTTTTTCTTCCTTTTTTTGTTTATCTGCTGGAGTGTCGGCCCCTAATCCTTAGGAAGAGCTAATGCTGTTTGAAAACGGTCTAATAAGATGTCTGATGACGTCCCTGCCAGGGAATGATGAGGTCACACGAGCTTGTTCCTACTCTCATCATTGTGTTTAGTGTCTTATGCTACTTGCAGCGCTCCTGATTTAGATATTTCACATTTTAATACTTCTGTGTGGGTGTCACTGTGCTCCTATGCTTTTTACAAACTGGTTGACACCTTCGAGGGTCACTGGCCAAATTCAACACAGAATGGCTTCATCTTTGGTGATTTCTGTTCACTGAGAGCTTCTCTGAATTTGCAGCAGTAATTGTTGACTGCTCGCACAGAAGCACATGTCAGTCGTCCAGTGGTTTGCTGTCACATGAGACATCACAGCGTCGTAAATTCACCTTGGTTACATTTCGTGCTGCTCCCACGTCAGCAGTTCACAATCACCATCCTCTCTATCCAACAGCGATGAGACTTTTTAATCCCGTAAAAACCTTACACTCTCAGAATCCCACAAAGGGCATTCTACCTGGACCTACAGGGCTACCATGAGTCCGAATTGACTCATCTTATGTAGGATTTTTTTTCATAACTAGTTACCAAAGTAAAGAAAAACAATTTATGCACTAACTTCCAATACTGAATTTAACATTGAAGATATAATTTACCCAGCACAACTATCTTGTAAGAGAGGTATTCATGCAGTTCTACAGAGGAGGTAATTTTGGATTAATTACATAACTCGCCCAAGGCTTATTATTTACTCAGGAAATGAAACTTGGTCTCTTGTTCCTAATTATGTTTTCTATCTCTTTCTTAAAGCACACACAATGGAAAGCATGAATGCATAAAATCATTTAAATTAATATATTGTAATTACCAATTAAACATTCAATTATAATAAAACATCTGTGAGCAAAAAAATCAATAGTATTACCCACTAAACCTGATATTCTGTTAATGGTTAAGTAAAAACCTGTGAGTACAAATGTCATAAGCCACAGAAACCAAGTAATGTATTCTTTGAGATGAAAATGTCCCAATCATTAATCACTTCTTTGTTTCAGCTGTAAAGTACAATGAAAAGGGGGGAAAAATCTAGTCATTGTTCAAGCTATAAAGATGGAAACTCTTGCACTATTCCTTATACCATCAATAACAACAAAATGCTGAAAAACTGAAAACTCATATTTCTCTGGAATATCTCAGATAACAGAAGTCACAGAAGTATTATATAGTCTGAAGTGCAAAAGTAAAGTGTGCTTCTATGGAAGAATAAGTGGATTTGTCAGGAGAAGATGCAGGCAGGAACTAATGAGGAAAGCTCAGCTATAGTATGAGGCCAAGAGTGCTACCTGGTGAGCAGGTATGGAGATTCTATAGGGATTAGATAAGGGGGATTTTTCCTTTCTCCAAGACTATTTTCTGTGTAACTTACCATCTAACCACACAAAAAATAGTAGGTATCCTGAGAAATCCCACTCCGTGAAAGAGGAAAACATTATTTAATCTCTGCATGAATATGAAAATATACCTGAATTCTTTACTTCTATTTTTAATATGGAACAATAGTTCATTCTGGTAGGAAATACAATAGGGATGCCATAATCAATCTCTGTTGCTCACAGTGGGACATTCAGTATTGGCAATAGGTAAATCCGCCGTGATGAGATGGGTTCCATGCTTTGGGGTCCATGGGTAACTCTCAACTTTGCTATGATAGCAATTTTAGTTTTGAGTAATTCTATGCCCTTTGCTAATAGAGCACCTTTTCCCACAGTAGAGTCTCTCTTCAATCCTGATAGCACATACTCTTCCAGCAGGATGCTGTAGGTTCTGGATCAGGAGAATAAAGCGTCATGGAACACTCACTCATTCTCCTCAAGGCTATCCATAGTTTCATGTGATCCGTACAATTAAATTCCTTTGTGCAATCAATAAAACACAAGTAAACATCATTCTTGTTTTCTCTGTTGATAACTAAGACCCATCTGACAACAATAAGGATATCCCTCATGCACTGTCCTCTTCAGAATCCAGCTTGAATTTCCTGCAGTTTCTGCCCATGTACTGCTGAAATATTTTGAGCAAAAATGTACAAGTGACATTAATGCTGCTGTACAATAATTTCCACATTCTTTTTTGTCTTGTTTGTTTGTAATTGAGTAAAATATGGATCTTTTCCAGTCAATTGGCCAAGCAGCTAATTTCCAAATTCTTGACATAGACTAATGGGTGCTTCCAGGGCTTGGTCAGCTTATAGGGGCATTTCAATCGGTATTCTGTCAATATCTGGGATCTCGATTTAAACTAATGCCTATCATGCACCTTGGATTCTTCCTTCAGTCTCATCCATTCTTGGCGATATGCTATGTCTTGAAATGTTTAAATGCAGACCACTTCTTTTTAATATAGTGACTATATTTATTCCGTGTTCTTTTGATGCCTTCTATGTCATTCAATATTTTGCCCTGGGAATCGTCCAATATTTAAGCTTGATGCTTGAATTTCCCCCCTCATTTTGTTCAGCTTGCTATATGCTGGGTGTGTTCTTCCTTTTTCGGTTTTCTAACTTCAGGTCCTTGTACAATCATTGTAGTACTTCTCTTTGTCTTCGTGGGATAAACTTTGTCATTTGTGTGTGATTCTTTTATTCCATTTGCTTTCACTACTACATAATCAATAGCAAGTTTCAGTCTTTTCTGACACCCGCGGTGTTAATCTGGGTTGACAAGAGATAGAAATCCAGAAACACTTATCTGCGTGTAAGAGAGATAAGAAGAGGAAATATGCTTGCTTGTGTTTTATGAACTGTGTTAAGGCATTTGAGTGTCTTGACCATAATAAACAATGGATAATGTTGATAAGGAAAGAACTTTTATAAAACATTTTGTCATGAAGCACCCATGCATAGACAAAAAGGTAGTCTTTAAACAGCACAAGGGTATACTGCCTAGTTTAAAATGAGTAACAATGTGTGCAAGGGTTACACCTTTACCTCCTCATTCAGTCTGTGTGCTGAGCAGAGTCTGAGAACCTGCTTGCTATAAGAACACTGTGGCGTCCGGATTGGAGAAAGGCTCAGTACCAGTCTCCTAAGTGTAGAGAGCACAGCACTGCTGGAGGAGAGCAGAGGACTCGAAGTACTTGCGATGAAAATCCAAGACTACAGCTTCAACATGGATTCCAATGCAAAGTAAAGAACACAAATGTCCTTGTAGCAGGACCAACACTCATGTCAAGAAAGGAACGATATATTACATTAGGAAAATTGCACGCAACCCTTTTTAAAGTGTTATAGAACAAAACCATCACTTTGAGGACGACGATGTGGCTGACCCAAGTCTTATCATGCTTAACCAGCTCATATGCATGTGAAAGCTGAACAATAAATAGGGACGTTATTGGGAAAATTGATGCCATTGAGTTATGTTGTTCCCAAAGAATACTGAGTGTGCTGTCTTGGAGAAACAAGAGCCAGAATGCTCTGTGGAAGCACGGATAGTGAGAACTCCTTTCAGGGCCTTTGAATATGTTGTCAGGAGAAAGCAGTCTCTGAGAAAGGTCATCATTCTGGCAAAGTAAAGGGTCAGTAAACACAGAGCGATCCTCGAGAGGATGGGATGAACTGGCACAGAGCCTGCAGCACTGGGCTCAAGCCTAGTAACAAGGAAAGCATGGGAGCACAGGACCTGGAAGGGCTTTTGTTACATATAGAATTGCTGTAGGTTGGAGCTGATGCAAGTGCACCTAAAAACATCTGTTTATGTATATATCTAGTATCAATCTACGTATACATATACACATAGATGTTTTTGAATTTTCTTATATTAATTGATACATTGTGGGAATGATTGAGCAATATCATTAATACCACAGGCAAATGAAATGTTGCTACAATGTTTCAAAGTCATCTGCAGCAGTACAGCCCCAGGAAGTGTCTTGAAACCCAAACCTGCGGTGGAAAAGGACCAGGAAGAAAAGAGCTCCGTGCTGCTGTCATGTGGACCGTGGTGGTAAGTCGAGGACACCAGAAGATGCTCACTTGTGTTTTACGGATTACACAAAGGTATTGCACTATGCAGATCACTAAAATTATGGAGAGCATCGCAAAGAATGGAAATTCCATAACACTAAATTGTGTTCACTCGAATCTATTTATAGTTCAAAGGCAGCTGTTCAAATGGAAAGAGGGAATATGATGTGGTTGAAAATCAGAAGAGTTATATGTCAGCTTAGTATCTTTCAACATACATATTCAGTCTGAATGCTGATCAAATAATCTGAGAAATTGTAGCACAAGAAAAGAACATGGTCTAACAATGGAGGGAGACTCATTAAGTAGATATGCAAATGCCTTATCCTTACTTTGTGAAAGGTGAGAGTACTTGAAGCATTTACTTACCAAAGAGTAAAGCATTTGGTATGGATTGCAACTCAATATAAATAAAACAAAATCCTCACTTAGCCAAAATGATAATATCATGATAAAAGTGAAAATATTGAAATTGCCAAGAGTTTTACTTCATTTGGTTTCACAATGAATGCCCATGGAAGGTGCAGTCGAGAAATCATATTGGGCAAATCTGCTACAAAAAGACCTCTTTACAGTGCTCAAAAGTACACGTGTCACTCTGAGATCCAAGGGACTCCTGATTCTAGTGGCATTTTGAATTGCCCACATGCATGTTAACGTTGACCAAAAAGTAAAGACGCCTGGAGAAGAATTGATGCATTTAAACTATGATGCTGGCAAATAATATTGACTTTATACCATTGATTAACAGGAGAGTAAAATCCATCTTCAGAGAAGTACAACTAAACTTTTTTTAGAACCAAGAATAGCAAGACATTGTCTCACTGAATATAGCCATGTTATCGGGAGACCAGTCTCAGGGGAAGGCAAAGAGGGTTTGCTCTCAGTGAAGTAGCGGGTCCGGGTCAGAGACGAGGGCCCTCAGCAAAATACACTGACAGTCGCCGCGACGATGCGCTCAGACACAGTGACTATCGAGAGGAGAGCTCAGGCTCAGACAGGTTCTCGTTTTTTATCCATGCTATTGCTATTAGTCCAAACAAAATAAGTGACACCTATGAACCACAAGAAAATGGTCTCGATGATTTTATTTTAATTTACTTTGACATGACCTTTTAGTAGTTAGTCGTGTTTTTTCAATTTATGTTTATTTATCTCTTATTATTTGCTCTATTGGAAATGAGTGTATAATATATCATGAAACTCACATATGTAGGAAACATGACAGAACCTGTATTAGTCTGGGTACTTTAAAGAAACAAATCCACAGAAACTCATGTATAAGAGAGAGCTTTATATAAAGGTTAAGTGTGCATCAAGAAAACATCCCAACCCAGTGCTGCCCAAGCCCACAAGTCTGACATTTCCCATTAACCCATATGTCCAACATCAATCCAAAAAGTCTTCCTCCATCTCACAAAACACATGCAATGATGCCAGCTGCAGGAGGAAAGCAGAGTCAGGGACTGTGTAAGCATCTCAGTGCTGACAGAAGTCTCCACATGGGTGCTTCAGCACCCAGGGCTGCATTGGGATAGGTCCACGTGGCTTCTTCTTGGGGATGTCTTGCAGGAAGTGAGCCTTGCCAGCTAAAGCAGGGAACTGGCTAAGGCAGCTGCATCCTGGTCCAACCATCACAAAGCAAGAGATCCAAGAGCTGAAAAGGCAAGGCTCACCAAGCCATTTATCCCTCCACCCTTCAATTCACCCCACATGTGTTTATCAGCCAGGTTGGCACAATAAACTAAATAATTCAGAACCCATAATTATACATATCCATCTGCCTCATGCTGATTATTTTGCCTTATTTTTTCCTATACAAAATTTGTATCAGTTTAAATAATGATATTTTCAAATAATATTATTTTGGAGGTATCTAAGGTATACATATTTGCAACAAAGGTGAAAACACATAAACAAATATTTTCTGCCAAATCTGTATACATTAATTTTTGTATTCCCACTCTACTGCCCACACTTGGCTAACCTGCTTGTCCAAGACTCCTGAATATCCAGCAAGTCCCACAGACTACTATGATTGCAGGATTTCATAAAAATATGTGTTTCCCACTGCTACTGCTAACTCTTGCAAAATTATTTTAAAATCTGAATTTTCATTTACTCTGTTTACATTTTAACTTTATATAAAAAGATGATCAATGAAAGTGTTATGCAACATTGTGTTTTCATTTGCTTTTTATTCAGATTATTCATGAATTTCAGTGAAAAATATAATTACGATCAAGTATGCTTTTCATATATCACTGGAACATATGCTACTATGAACTTTCTCTAATATCACTAGCAGCTTTTTATAATTACTCTTTCCCAAAGACATTTTTATAGTAAGCAGGCTAAACTGATTGAAAGCTATAAAGTCCCTGTTTTCATTCATTATACAATGATTCATTTATGCCTGCAACTCTATTTTTGGTATTCAGAATTAGGATATTAAACATAGATATATAATAACAGCAAGATCTTTAGTCAACAATTCATTAGTAGTGTCTGAGTCTTTTAGAGCCCCCACTCCTCTATCGGTGTATTTCACAGTGGTGCCTTGAAGGCGTTGTGATGCTGGGAGTGGTGCCATCCGTACTTCACATTGCAGACACAGAGCAGACGATGAGGAAGGAGTAACCCTCTACTTCTGAAAAACTAGCAACGGAGCACATTGTGAATAGCAGGGGAGCTATATCTGATATAATGCAGAGAGACAGACCTGTCAGGGTGGAAGGCAATAAGATATTGTTGGGACAGAGCTGCTCCATCAATGCAGCATCTGCCTTCATGATGTGGATGTAGCAGTGCTCATGGGCCTTCATTTTCTGATTCAAAAATGAGAATGAACAGCTACAAATATTTATTAGTATTTTTTAAGTGGTATGTGCAAAATGTGAATTTAGGAAAATTAGAGATAATAATAGTTGTTAAGATTTTTTGCATCTAGATTCATAAAAAGTATTGATTTGTGATTGTTGCTTCTATTGATGTCTTTATTTGAGTTGGATCTGAGTAACCCTAGATTCATAGGATGAAGTGGCAAGTGTCACCTCCTCTTTTGTAATAAATATGTGAAGAATTGGTATTAATTCTTAGCAGAAGATGTAGTACATTTTTATTGGTTGTGTTTTTGTTGTTTGTATATTAAAGTTTTTAATAAATTAAAAATATATCTTGAATGCATAAATATAAGTATCATAAGCATTAGTGAGCAGAAATGAGTTGGTATTGGCAATTTTGAGTCACACAATTATGTGAATTACTATACTAAAAAACTAATTTAAAATAAATGTCCTCTCACTTCATCCTAAAACACATTTCACCATCAATTTTAGATTAAAATGCTCTCTGTGATAGGATAATATGGGAAGAAAAATTATAATGATTATTACTTACCAAACACCAAAGCCAAAAATACAGGAATAAATAACTCTACCAAATTCTTCAGTCTGAAATTAATGAAACTTGCAATCAAAATCCATTGATAATTACTTGTGATTGGTATAAAACAGGTGGAGATAGAGAAGAAGGATCAGTGGTTGGAAAATATGGCTTTGGTAATATAAATGGAGCTGAAGGTCCCATGATAAACTTTTAAAAACAATTTCCTCATTGCAAATGCCTTTTTTCATTAACATAAATAACAACTATACACATGGACCTCACGTCACAGTATCCCTCACGGGGATCAAATTGATTACATGAGTGGGATGAGGCAATGGAAAAGCACAACATCATTAACCAAAACAAGCACTGAAGATTGACTGTGGAATAAATTATCAATTTCATAAAAATTAAAACAAGTCCATAGGAGCCATGTCTCTCCTGAAATTAGAGATCATCTCAAGAAGTTCTGAAACATTGAATACAGATGACCAAAGACTAGCTGAGTTTTATACTGACATCAAAAACATAATACTTGAGGAAACCATAAGATTATTAAAAATAGAAGAAAGATAGAAGATGGAAATAGGGGTTAGAAGAAAGTCTGAAACCTTTTCTTGTGAAGTAGATACAGTGAGTGACAGAATTAAAAAGTAAAAGCTGAACAGAAAATTTCAAAAGGCATATCATTATATCCTCATCTTCCTGATACAATCACTGAAGACAAAGTGGGTACATAAGCAAATGTGGTGGAGAAAGCTGATGATACTCGGCTATCAAAAGATATAGCATCTGGGGTCTTCAAGGCTTGAAGGTAAACAAGCATCCATCTCTCTCAGAAGCAACAAAACCCACATGGAAGAAGCACACCAGCCTGTATGATCATGAGTTCTCAAAGGTATCAGGTATCAGGCATCAAGGAACAAAAAAATCATATCCTTGTGAATGAGGGGGAGTGCAGATTGGAGACCCAAAGCCCATCTCTGAGCAACTGGACATCCCCTTGCAGAAGGGTCATGGGAAGAGATGAGTCAGTCAGAGTGCAATATAGTAATGATGGAATGTACAACATTCTTCTAGTTCTCAAATGCTTCTTGCCCCCAAACTATCACGATCCCAATTCTATCTTAAAAATCTGGCTAGACCAGAGGATGTGTACTGGTACAGATAGAAACTGGAAACATAGAGAATCCAGGATAGATGAACCCCTCAGGACCAGTGGAGAAACTGGTGATACTGGGAGGGTGAAAGGAAGGTGGGGTAGAAAGGGGGAACCTATTACAAAGATCTACATATAACCTCCTCTCTGGGGGAGAGACAACAGAAAAGTGGGTGAAAGGAGATGGTGGACAGTTTAAGATATGACAAACATTAATACTTTATAAATTATCAAGAGTTCATGAGGGAGAGAGGCTCAGGGAGGGAGGGGGGAAATGAGGAGCTGATACCAAGGGCTCAAGTAGAAAGTAACCATTTCTTAAGCTGAAAAACTGGAGGATCTCTTGTTGAAATATTGAAGGATTTTTTTTTTAGGTTTTTATTTTATTTTTTTTATTTTTTATTTTTTTTAATTTTAACAATTTATTGGGGCTCATACAATTCTTTTCACAGTTCATATATATACATACATCAATTGTATAAAGCACATCTGTACAGTCTTTGCCCTAATCATTTTTTTCTCTTTTCTTCTTTTACATTTTATTAGGGACTCATACAACTCTTACCACAATCCATACATATACATACATCAATTGTATAAAGCACATCCATACATTCCCTGCCCCAATCATTCTCAAGGCATTTGCTCTCCACTTAAGCCCCTTGCATCAGGTCCTCTTTTTTTTCCCCCCTCCTTCCTCCCCCTTCCCCCCTCCCTCATATGCCCTTGGTAATTTATACATCGTTGTTTTGTCATGTCTTGCCCTATCCGGAGTCTCCCTTCCCCCCTTCTCTGCTGTCCCTCTCCCAGGGAAGAGGTCACATGTGGATCCTTGTAATCAGTTCCCCCTTTCCAACCCACTCACCCTCCACTCTCCCAGCATCGTCCCTCACACCCTTGGTCCTGAAGGTATCATCCACCCTGGATTCCCTGTACCTCCAACCCTCATATGCACCAGTGTACAGCCTCTGTCCTATCCAGCCCTGCAAGGTAGAATTCGGATCATGGTAGTTGGGGGGAGGAAGCATCCAGCATCCGGGGGAAAGCTGTGTTCTTCATCGATACTACCTCACACCCTAATTAACCCATCTCCTCTCCTAAACCCCTCTATGAGGGGATCTCCATTGGTCGACACTTGGGCCTTGGGTCTCCACTCTGCACTTCCCCCTTCATTTAATATGATATATATATACATATATATACATACATATATACATATACACATATATACACACACTTATATCTTTTTTTTTTTTGTGCATGATGCCTTATACCTGGTCCCTTGGGCACCTCGTGATCGCACTGGCCGGTGTGCTTCTTCCATGTGGGCTTATTTGCTTCTGAGCTAGATGGCCGCTTGTTCACCTTCAAGCCTTTAAGACCCCAGACACTATCTCTTTTGATAGCCGGGCACCATCAGCTTTCTTCACCACATTTGCTTGTGCACCCATTTGTCTTCAGCGATCCTATCATGGAGGTGTGCAGTCAATGATATGATTTTTTGTTCTTTGATGCCTGGTAACTGATCCCTTTGGGACCACTCGCTCACTCAGGCTGGTGTGTTCTTCCATGTGGACTTTGTTGCTTCTGAGCTAGATGGCCGCTTGTTTATCTTCAAGCCTTTAAGACCCCAGTCACTATCTCTTTTGATAGCCGGGCACCATCAGCTTTCTTCACCACATTTACTTGTTCACACACTTTGGCTCCAGCCGTTGTGTCGGGAGAGTGAGCATCATAGAGTTCCAATTTAATAAAAGAAGGTATTCATGCATAGAGGGAGTGTTTGAGTAGAGGCCCAAGGTCCTTCCGCCACCTTAATACTTGACCTATAAATATAGAGACATAGATCTATTTCCTCATCCTCCTATATATATTTGCATGTACATGTCTTTGTCTAGACCTCCATGAATGCCCTTTGACTCCTAGCTCTTTCCTCCAGCTCCCTTGACTTTCCTCCTGCCCTACTACCATGCTTCATCGCCACCTGGGCTAGAGTATACCTCTTCTCTAAGCAACCTTATCCTTGAGCATTTCCCAGCAGGCCTGCCACTTGAAATATTGAAGGATTTTACAGACAAACCACAGTGTAATGTAGGCTCTGTCAGTGGAAAATGGAAGGCATACATTGAGTCACCGTGCCAAAAATAATTGATAAGCACACATTTAAAGAGATGGCATGTGATAAAGGAGCACTGGCATTGAAGGGAAACGTCCACATGTCCTGAAGGCTTTAGCAAAGCCCAGAGCTCTAGGAACGGACGCAAAACCACTGACATATTTCAACACATGGACAACACCACAGGAAGCACTGATGTGCTCTGCCAGAAAGCACAGGAAGGCAGTCACCTGCCCATTGACCTGCACGGCACCCAAATATACACCGATTATAAAGAGAGGTGGCTCGACAAATGTAGAAATTATCAGGCAGGGCAATGACTAGCACATACAAGTAAAATTTCTCCTAGCCGCCTTTAAAGGGGACGAAGACTTTTCACCAGAGGGAATTCAGATCACTGAGGAAAGGGAGACATTAAGACTTTTCACATTTACTAATTATGACCATTTTTATTAACGTGAGGTCCATTCAAAATCAGCCCAGAACTTACTCTTGTATTCAGGAATCTGAACACGAGGTAAAAATGGCAGAGAATAGTGGCTGACAAATTAGACACATTAGAGATCTGAACAAAACCTGCTTTTCTCTCCTACAACTTTGATGGCAACACCTAACAAACTCAGCACAGTGTGTGAGCCCCTCTGCTGTTCCATTTACATGGGAGAAAATCATATAAATGCTAACTTTATGGACTGCAATTTTAGAAAATTATTGAAGTTGGTATGTTAGAATTAACCCATTATATGAAATTTATACCCACCATAGAACCATACGGTATAATCACTTAAATTTGTTATGCATAAAGAGCCATTTCAAAAGCAGAAGCTGTCACCATCTAGAAGGGAAGGACAGTGCCCTGCTCATGGTGTAATCCTGAATCTCCAATACTGTGGATTTTATTCTCATTTGTCAAAAGCTGACATGGAATATTTGCTCCCATACAGATACAGTTGTAAGACATTATTACCTATGCATTTCTGTCTTCACTAATTAACCAAACTGCAAAAATGAGCAAACTCATCACAACAAGTGGAAATGATTTACCAACTCTTTTAAAAATGTACTATTGGTACACTTATTTCCTTTCTAAACATTTTCCATTTTTCTTAAATAGCTCTTTCTCTTTCACTCTTATTTAATTTCCTTTATTAGAGTCAGGCTGAACAAATTTCACTATGACTTCAAGCCTTGTTAGGAACAGAAAACTTTATTTACTTATTGACAAAAGTAACTAAAATAAAAAATCTTAATACACTTAGCCATTTTTCCAAAGGATACAAATAAGACTCTTAAATGCTGCCATCAATGTGTTTTCAAAAGATAATGGATTATAAAACCTCACATGGGAAGAAAACCCTGTTCTCAACTCTGAACACAAACCATTCAAAAAACGGACTTCGATTAGCCTTTAGTCACATATAGTTGAAGCTGTTGTGATGAAATTATCAAGTTTCCATTTGCTGATTCAGTAAGAGAAAATAGTCAAATTGTTCTATCCAGTAGCCCAAGCATGTGTTGAAATTTACACTTTTCAAATATTTTTGGCATTGTTTAATCACAGCTTACACCGTAATATGATACAAACGAGAATACTTTCAGAAATCTATGCTAAGTTTCAAAGACCATCTGTTTTCTGAAATACTTCCTTAAAGAACAGAATAGAGTTTTCTAGCAGGCCACATGTGCGGTTTTCTTTTGTCCTTGGCCAGTATTTCTTTGATAGAATGCTGAAAAATGCATATCATCTTATATTTATCTAATCATCCAGATTCTGAACACTGCACAGGCAAGCCATCCAAATGATGAATTGCTTTTGCCCATTATCATTACAGATGTTTGTGGTTTTTTAGGCAGTTTTGTCACTTGTCTTCTCTTTTTTATTTTCAATGCCAAGTGGTAATAAATATTCATTGTCTTCTATTGCTAAAAATAGGTTTTATTTTAGTTTTTAGATGATACTCCATAAATTAAGTATCTTCTCATCTACGACAAAAGAATGGACTGCAGGCTTGAAATTTAGGAAGACAGGTGTTCTTCCAAAACAGTGAAGTTTTCTCCAGTTAAATATTTAGACTGATGCTTATAATATTGCCATGTGGAGAAGGACTATGTTACCAGCAAAAGCTGAAATCTGATTAAAAACTGCAGGTTCTCTTCTCTCTGAATGTTGAAGGGGTTCTGTAAGAGAAGCAGCTCACTACGGAGACCGCTTTCTATCTGACCTTCATAAAATAATGACCTTCCCGTAGAGAAGCTATTCATAATCACCAGGTAAAATGATTTTAATGGAGCAAAAATGTTTCTTATTTTTTTTAAAGTAAGCTAATTCTTTTCTTGAACTATATGGCTTTCTCAACTGGTGGTATAAGTCCTACTTTACATTTTTTTTATCCTTAGGCATCACTAGGGTTTTCAGTTTAGCTCTTAATGAACGGAAATATGTATGTGTGTGTGTGTGTGTGTGTGTGTGTATACATATATATACATATATATGGGTATATTGAATTAAGGTTCTGTTTTTGCTAAGAATTGTCAGCCTATAATGATCATGTCTTCCTCCTTACTCTATCTGAATGAACTTGTATGTGTTTGGGGGTTTTTTTTTTGGTTTTTTTTGTGCTAATTTTTGCAATATTCTTTCTAACCTCCAATGTAAGGAGCCCCATTGACACAATAGGCTGCTAAACCAAATGTCAGAAGTTGGAAAAACAGTGTGAAGCTTCTCCTCTTTTAAAGAGTTGCAGTCTCAGAAACTCATAGGGGCAGTTTTATCCTGTCCTGATAGAGAAGGTGAAGGAGTTAACTTGTAGTGAATCAGATCCTAGACGGGGATTTGGTCTGCGGGGATACAACTTTCTTTAAAACTGTTACTTATTCAAGGTTGCAGGAAAGGGAAGCCTATAAATTGATGGTCTGATGATCCCTTGGGGAATGTTAATTATCTTCTGCACATGTTGAAACACCTGTCAGTTATTCAAAGATGCAGATGTGTGAAACTCACATTAGAGATTCTTGGCCTATCTAAGGGTAATATTGCAGATAAACCTCATTTTACATATGTTTTGTATCAGCCATTAACTATCATGAATTCCCTATTAATGATCAATATATCCTAAGCAAAATGTCTTACCTACCCTAATATTAATTTCTTACTTCTTTTTGTCTGGATACAGACCAGTACTTCTAAATTTGGAAGGTCTTTAGAGAGAGAGAGAGAATGAAGCTGGTAGCTTTAGGAGGATGATATAGGAGCTATTATGGATTACTTAGGAGGTCACCCTTGGGTGGCCGCATATCAGACTCCAGTCCGCATGACTGTAGAGGGAGGTAGGGGGTTTTACGGTTCAGATGAACAAAAGTAGACTGATGTCAGAGCCCCAGACTTCTAAGGACATCCCAACAAATGGCTATAAAAACATCAGCAAGCAGAAGTGAGCTACCTGGAAACCAGAGTGTAGCAATATATGACTTTCCAAAAGTCCGTTGCCCTGCAAGTACCTAGGTTAAAACATTGCTGCGCCCGTTAGTAGGCAATACTGGGGAATTGGGTATGACGATGATCTCGCTTTGCCTAAATTTTCTCCTATAACTTATAAGTGGGTGATAAGGGCATCTACCTTGCTGTTCTGCATGTGCTTTTAAGTCAATTCTGACTCACAGCTATCCTATAGGACAGAGGAATTGCCTAGGCTGCACTGTGTAAAGTGGAGCCCCATTGTTTCAGCGAGGTAAGCATTGGGTTGCCAATCAAAAGGTAGCTGATTCTCCATGGGGAAAAGATGAGGCAGTTTGCTTTTGAAATGATTCACAACCTATGATTTCTATGAAGCAGTTCTACTCTGTCCTATAGCATGACTATGTAACTATAGTTCGACTGAACCAACTTGGATGCATTAAGTTTGGCTTTGGATTCTGGAATATATATAGGAGCAGGTCACCAGGTTTTTTCTCTCTCAGAGCAGTTGGTGGGTTTGAACCACTAATCTTTTGGTTTAATTATGACACCATTTGACTCCTAGTTTCTGAATAGAGTTTGCAATGAAGATTAAGCAAACTTACATGTATGAAGTACTTGGAAAAGTAATTGGCACATTGCAAGTAGTATACATGTACAGGGATTTGGGGAAACATAAATTAATAAAACATTTTTGTACTGCACATAATAATGCTATATCATTCATGAGATAATTGTCAGGACTACAACAGAAAATGACCACTAGGGCTTATCCAAGTACCTGACCTAAATTCGTCTCCCCAAATTGTAACTAATAGTGAAGTGTAAAATGTAAAAATAGTGATATTGCATTTTGTGCTGGATTTCTGCATGTTTTCTTATATTTCATTTTGACTCTTGTTTTATGAACATTAGTCTGTATACCTGAGAAGTCTTTCTGACTTTTGCCGTTGGAAGCTAATCCATTCAATGATAATGTGAACATTTGCTAAAAATCCCATGAGATATGGATGCAATAAGCATCCGTCAACGGTATGAGCTGATTTCTTATGAAAAGTTACCCAGAGTAACACAAGTAATAATAAAATAATCTCATCTTTAAAAATATAGGTTGATCTTCAAATGATACATTCAAGCATATCTTAACTATATTATCTGAATATATTTAAATTTGAGATTTGAACTTTAGAAATCATAATTTTTTTTATCTCTTTGATGTCCATCTCTACTCCTAAAAGTGAAGCGAACTGAATCCTCATTCAGCACAACAGATGGTGCCATTTGTCATCCTACCACGTCTAGCATGGACCATTTACTGTAAAAGAAATGTTCACAATTTATACAACTTTGGGAAGTTTCAGAAATGCCATGCTCATATCACTGACAAGTTTAGATTATTAAAGTATCTATCATAATTTATTAAATAGAGATGTTCGATAGCCATTTAAAAGCTTTTTTGAGAATAGCATAATCATGAAAATTAATTACTCATGTGTAATGGTTGTTGATGTGTTTAAACTATTTGCTGTAAATCGTTAGTAAGATTGTCTCAAATTCTTGCTTTTTTATTTTTATGGTTATAAAGATATTTTTATTCACGTGGGGCTTTCTAGCTATCTACAGTCTAAGAGCTCTGTTCTGAGCAATATTTCTAAGACAATTAATTCTCTTTCCTGTTCTAGAAAACACAGATTTTTCTAGGTAATTCAAACCTCCTTCAAAAGTTACCTGTCAAGAACGTATGAATAGCATTATGAGATATGTTCTCTAAAATGACAAAGAAAAAAATTGAAACTAAATATGTTTCTGACAATTAAGGATTGACTTTCATCTCAAATCTAGTCCTCTATGAGGAGTTCATTTTTCAAAGACTCAAAAGGAACATATTTGGATAACATTCGAGTTTAAATACTTAGTTACTTAGAACTTAAATGATGCTCCAGTTTATATTTAATGACAGAATATTTTGCTTATTCTTTAACTCAAAATGGAGCACTACAGTGATAAGTAAAACTTGCAAGTACTATCTTGACAATATTTATTCACATCTTAGCTTCTAAACTCTAGGACCTTTATGCAGACTTTCCTGCAGCACATGAGTAACACTAGAGGCTAGGAAAGATGCCGTGAGAACTGAATGTTCTTCTGCAGAGAATACTCTAGTTCCTACACGATCTAGAGTTTTGTCTTATATTTTGATGAGGAGATTAGTCTAAAGCCCCCCACCCCCACCGCCAGCCCCCACTCTCAACCCTGAGACAGTTGCTCTGGGGAATTCATTCTGCTGGAGTTTATTTTCCGTTAGTTCTGACTTCCTGGACACCTGTATAAATACATACACTGGTCTTTGCTGATGCAATGGCCTAAGTTTTGTGTGGGCAATTGAAAGTTCAGACTCCAAACCACCATCTGCACCACGGGAGTGATATAAGTCAATCTGGTTCAGTGAAGATTTCCAGCCTACTGAGGTATTGTACAGTTCTATGGGATTGCTATCAGTTGGAATTAACCTCACATCACTGGGATGCTTTAGAACTTGTACATTATCATTATAAAACAAAACAAAAATAAGCCAAACCTGAAAACACTGGTGTGTACGATCAACATGTGGACTTACTTTTAAAATATTCCCTAGATGACAAATAGAAACAATTCCCCTTGTAAGTCTGCTAATATTTTTATTCATCGGTTAAATAATTATGCTGAGGTTTTGTTTTCTATATATTCACAAGATTAGTCTCATCTCTGAAATATCATTGCCAATTTTTTTCCATAATCAATGAGTTATCATTTGATTATTTTGGAGAAATCTTTTGGGACATATTAAGTATCAATATTTAAAATGTCCTAATCATCTAGTTGATTTTCTGCTGTTTATGCCTTTTCAGTTATGTATGAGAGTATATTTATGGGTTGAATTAGGATTGTAAATGTGTCTCTATATTTTCATTGGTGAGTTTATTGTTGTCAGTTTTACATTATGTCTTTGGTCTTGTTTGAGTTTCTTTTTGAGTATGTTTTGGAATATGGGTTCTGTTTCTTTCTTCTGCAAATAGATATCCAGTTTTACCAGAACCATGTGTTAGAGAGATTATCTCTTCAATAGTTAATGTGATCGATCCCATTTTCAAAAATTAAATATTCAAAGGTGGGCAAATTTACTTCTGGGTTTTAAATTATCTCTGTCTGTGTGTCTGCGATAATACTAGTACCGGCTGTTTAGAGTGCGGTAGATGGCACGTTTTCAAATTGGGAAGAAAGAGCACGCCTACTCAAATGTCTCAACAAGACAAAGATAAATAAACTAATTGATAAAATGAGCAAAGAACATGAATAGACATTTTCCCAAAGAAGACATTTAGGCAACCAACAATCATATAGAGAAAGGCTCATTAGCTATTAAAAAGATGCAAAACAAAACAGTGAGCTATCCTCTCACTCCAGAATTAATAGCAAAGTAGGGGAAAACAGAGAGAGAAAACAGTGTACACTGTACATACAAGTAGAACCCTGGAACTCGATCTTAATCCGTTCTAGAAGGAGCATCTAGATGTGATGCAGTAGAATTCCGAATCAATTTTTTCCCATTAGAAATAACTGAAAACGGATCAATCTGTTCTTGACCACCAGGTTTTTACCCAAACCTTGCCTTTTTATACAAAAGCTTACAGTGAAATTCCAAAGTAAATAATATTATTATTATTTAGAAATATTTAAATAATATAAGTAAATATTATCTAAATGATATAATTTAAATAAGAAACACAATATTTAAAAAGTTTTTTAACAACTACAGCATGGCCCATACCTTGAGATGGATGAGGATCTGGATCTGTGGACACGGATGTGGAGAGGAGGGATGGAGAGAGAGTCATTGTTTGGAAGGGAAATCCCCTTGCATAAAATCAACTGGTTGCTCCTTTTCAGGAATTTTTTTTCCCTTCTTTGCCGTTTTTTTCACTAGGAATTCTTTCCCTTCCTTGCCTTTTTTTTCACTGGCTAAAAAAAAAAAAAATCTGTCTAAAGTGGTCCGCTGTTGGCGTTTCCTTAACTGTTTTCTAAAAGGGTTTACTTAATTATCTTCAACAACATTGATAACATGGTTAACAAGTTCCTTATCATGAGGAGTCTTTAAAAAAAAACTCTTTCTTACCACCCATGTTTTTTCAAATCTAGAAACAGTACAAAAAGCCACTAAAACTAAGAAAATTATAGCAAAACTCTTGGAACAATGCGTACTAACAACACCAACTAACGCTGAGTGATCGAAACACAAACTGCCTTTTTTTTTTTTTTTTTTTTACAAAAATCAAGTGCATTAAGTCAGATTCTGATGTTTGCTTGAGGTCCCATTCAAAATGTTCTCAACATTTTTGGTCAAAATCCGATGATGTTGCGTACTGATGCAGTAGAGTATCGGGGTTCTACTGTAGTGTGTGCAGAATGGTGGGACTGGGAAATGTTGCGATCTTTGTGCAGAGGGGTAGGACACTTCTTCAAAAAGGCTTCAAAAAGGTGGGAATAGAAACACCATATAGCCCTGTAATCCTTCGACGTTAGATATGTCTTTGAGAAATAAAAATCATGCCACAAATAGATATATGCACACCATGTCCATTGCAGTGCTAGTTACAATGGCTAACAGATGGAAACCACCTAAATGCCCCTCATGGGAGGATGGATAAACTTTAGTACAAATATACAATGGAATGCTACTCAACAGTAAAGAATAAAAAGGAGTCTGTGGAACATCTCATAGCATAGTTGGGGGATATTATGCAGTGTGAAATAAGTCATGGACAAATAATGTATATGAGACCACACTTTTATTATAAAATGTCAAGAAAAGGTTTTCAAACAAAGAAACATTTTTTGCTGGTTATCAGGTGCATGAGAGGGAGGAGCAGGCAATTCATGATTTGGAGGATGGACAATTTCAGTAAAGGGAAAGACAATATAAACAAGAAGGAGGCTGGCAAAAAAAAAAATCAGAGTCTGAGAAAGACCTTGGAATGTTTTCAAGCATTATAAGCAACAGATGTTATGCGATAGCTATAATCCTACAAAGCCACTGATCTATCAGCAGATCCATGAATAGCTATGCAGGGTGAATGGGTATAGTAGAGAGAATGGAAGTATAACCATGTGTACACACACAGAGACACATGACTTAATTAAAAAAACATCACGCTTACTGTTTGGGTAGACACTGGTGAAATCTCCAAGATTTTGAACCCGCACCCTCACCCCCCAAGACTTTGACTCTTAGTCACCCTTCCGGTGTGGAACTGAGCTCACCCTGATGACTCACTTTTTAACCAAACAATAGACAGATATAGTAGAAAAACAAAAATACTGAAGTACACACCTTAAAATAATCAGCTATTTCAGATCAAAAGAGAATGTACTCAAAAACTAATTTCGTAAGGGTCAGTAAAGAATGAAGAAAAAAGAGGAAACCGGAGAGGGGGAAGATGGCCGACAGGGACACCCGCATACTCTGAGAGCTCCTCCAAACAAAGCGGGATTGGCGACCAGGTAGCTGAATAGTAAGAGTCTGGTGAGTGAAATATCCCCCTGGGACAGCACCCCAGTCCTACCCCACGTATTTGTCCGGAGCAGGGGTCTAGGTGAAAGAGGACCGGACTAGTGGGACATCTCTGGCCACTAAGCTGCCGTGAGCCCACTGGCGACTGGCTTAGGCTCCATCCCCAAACCGGACGCCAGCCCAGAGCCGCTTGCCTGCCCTGCCTACTCCAGCGGCCCACTCCCCACTCCCCACTCGCGGATCTCCACTGGGAGAGAAGCTTTCCTCTCCCGCAGTTCCCCTCTCCCCGCAGGGCAGCGATCTGCCCTCGGGCCCACGTCCCTCCCTCCATTCATCCAAGCTCAGGGGAGCGGACCCGCGGATTGTCTGGCGACCCCCACGGAGGACCATCCACCCGCACCGCTGCCGCGGACCTCTCCACCTGCCCTCCGTGCGCTGGCCTCCCACCCCCGCCCGCCCCCGCCAGCCCCTGGCAGCCTAGCGCCAGCTCCACTCCTGGCTGGGACCCTGCGCTGAGCACTTCCCGCCAACAGGAGCCATAGCCCAACCCGCGCCTGTCCCAGACCCTGAGCTTCCGCGGAGCGCCACGCCCCGCGCTGCTGAGTCTGCCCAACAAGGGCCCCCCCCTGCGCAAGGCACAAGAGTAGGTGTCCTCCCCAGGGTGCTGTGGGGACCCCGGCGGCCGCGACTCTGAGCCTGAGCAGAGGAAGGGCGCCATTGCCCGCTGCGGTTTCGCGCCAAGCCTCCTTTGCCGGCGCCATTACCCCCTGCGGTTTCGCGCCAAAAGGGCAGAGAGCGAACACCATTGTTCCCTGCAGTGTCCCGCAGCTGCCTGCACAGCTATCCAAGGGGCCACCCCGTGCCCGCTCACAGCCCGGGCAGATCAAACACTCCACCTGCAGTGGAGCCTGGGTCTCGGCTTTGCAGTCCCTGAGGAGCCGTCAGTGAGCTCCAGCCAGCTCTCACCACCTGGGGCCCTGTTGGGTCCACAGTGCCAGCCCTAAGCCTGCCGCAGCCCGCCCCAGCCACCCCAGGAGACGGCACAGTGGCCTGAGCCTCCACACAATAAGGTTACTCCTGTCTCCCAGAAGCATGGGGCCTATGAAAGGATCAAGGAAAAATCAACAGACCACATCACTCCCAACAAAAAAATCAGAAAAACGAGGCACTTTAACAGACCTAACGTCACTCATAGAAGAAACAGATATAGATCAGCCACAAAAGGAAATCTTCAGAACTCTGCTTGCAGTAATACAGGAGCTAAGAGAAGCAAACCAAAATAAGGATGCAACGATAGAAGGGATGAAATGCACAATAGAGGGGATGAAGTCCACAATAGAGGGGATGAATACTATCCACCAAAAGGAACTGCAGAAACTAACAGAGGAGGTAGCAGAGGCCACACAAAAGGTCACAGAAGCTATATCTAGGCTTGAGGAGGCTGAGAACCGTATCAGTGAACTCGAGGACGCTCAAACCAAACGAAGCAAGCGAGAAAAACAATCAGATAGGAAAATTAAAGAAACAGAAGACAGCCTGAGATCAATGACAGATGCTATGAAGAGGAATAATATTCGAATAATCGGTCTACCGGAACACAACATAACACACAAATCGACCGCCAAGATAGCAAAGGAATTCCTGGAAGAAAATTTCCCCAACCTAACAAAGGAGAATCCGACTCTCATACAGGAAGCAGAGAGGACGCCGGCTAAGCTAAACACCAAGAAGAACACGCCAAGGCATATAATTGTAAAATTATCCAACTTAGAGGAAAAAGAGAAAATTCTACGAGCATCAAGAGAAAGGAAGACAGTCACATACAAAGGAGCGCAGGTAAGGCTATGCTCAGACTTATCAGCAGAAACCATGAAGAGGAGGAGAGAATGGAGCAACATCTTCCAAAAACTGAAAGATGAAAATGCCTCCCCCAGAATCCTATACCCTGCCAAGTTATCCATTAAGATAGAGGGTAAGATAAGGGTCTTCCAGGACAAGGAAGAACTCAAAAAATATACTGCAAGTCACCCGACCCTGCAGAACATACTGGCTGACTCACTATGGCCAGAAGATCAAGCTCCAACTAGAACCTCCAGGAGACCACAATATAGCCCATCTCCATCTAGAAGCCAACATGCCAGCAACACGTACCAGGACAACACGGTCTCAGATGGAAAAGAGGACAGGATAGAAACCCTCCACTCAAACGCAGTACACTGATATGAAGGAAGATAGGCAAAGACCCAAAACACAAAACAGAATATGGCAACCATGAAGCCAGAGATTGTAATCATCACTTTGAATACAAATGGGCTCAATTCATATGTTAAAAGAAAGAGGCTGGAGGATTGGATTAGAAAACATAACCCATCAATCTGCTGCCTGCAAGAGACACACCTTAAGCAAGCAGACAAGCATATGCTGAGAATAAAGGGCTGGCAGAAAGTTTACCAAGCAAATGGTAACTCCAGGAAGGCAGGAGTGGCTATCTTAATCTCCGACAAAATGGATCTCAAGATCCAAAACATAAAAAGAGACAAAGAGGGACATTACATAATGCTCAAAGGCTCAATAAACCAGGAAGCAATAAGCATACTGAATATTTACGCACCTAATAATGGTGCGGCAAATTTCGTCAAACAAACTATTAAAAAAATGACAGAAGAAATCACGGAAACAACAATAATAGTGGGGGACTTCAACACTCCACTATCAGAGAAAGACAGGTCACAGGGAAAGAAGCTCAGCAAAGAGGCCAGAGAGCTAAACAATGTAATTAGGCAACAGGGCCTGATAGACATCTATAGAGCCTTTCATCCAAAAGCAAAAGGTTTCACATTCTTCTCCAATCCACACGGATTTTTCTCAAGAATAGATCACATGCTGGGGCACAAGGCCAGCCTGAGTAAATTCAAACACATAGATATTATCCAGACGTCTTTCTCAGACCACCATGCCATAAAGCTGGAGATTAATAGGAGGGCACCCAGAAAAGCAAGGGTCACCAATTGGAGAATAAACAACGATCTCCTGCGACATGAATGGGTTAAGGTCCAGATCAGAGAGGATATCAGGAAATTTCTAGAAACTAATGAAAACGAGCATACAACATATCAAAACTTATGGGACACTGCAAAGGCAGTTATCAGAGGTAGCTTGATATCACTGAATGCATACATGAAAAAAGAAGAAAGGCGTATGACAGATATGTTAACACAAAACCTCCAACAACTAGAACAGAGTCAACAGAACTACCCCTCCAATAGCAAGAGAAAAGAAATAATAAAAATCAGGGCGGAGTTAAACCAGTGGGAAGACAAAAGAACAATGCAAAGGATTAACGCAACTAGAAGCTGGTTTTATGAACGAATTAATAAAATTGACACTCCCCTGGCAAAGCTTACCAAAGATAGAAAGGAACAATCATCAATAGCCAGGATGAGGGATGAATCGGGGGCAATAACAACAGACCCCAATGAGATAAAAAGGATAATCACAAAGTACTATGAAGGTTTGTATTCTAATGAATTCAGAAACCTGGAAGACATGGATAAATATTTAGAAAAACAATCTATCCCTAGATTATCTGAGACAGAGATCAAGAACCTCAACAAACCCATAGCGAAGGAAGAAATAGAGAGTGTCATCAAAAACCTACCAAGGAAAAAGGCCCCAGGGCCAGATGGCTACACAGCAGAATTTTACCAAACATTCAGGAAGAGCTGACACCGATCCTCCACAAAGTATTCCAGAACATAGAAAAGAACGGCAAGCTCCCAAACTCATTTTACGAAGCCAGCATTACTTTGATACCCAAACAGGGAAAAGACCCCACAAGTGTAGAGAATTATAGACCAATATCTCTAATGAACATAGATGCAAAAATCCTTAACAAAATATTGGCCAATAAAATACAAAGGAACATCAAACATATCATTCACCACGACCAAGTAGGATTCATCCCAGCGATGCAGGGATGGTTTAACATCTGAAAATCCATCAATATCATACACCACATCGAGAAGAAAAAGGATAAAAACCATATGATAATATCCATAGATGCAGAAAAAGCATTTGACAACATCCAGCATCCATTCCTAATCAAAACACTCATGAAGATAGGATTGGAAGGTAAGTTCCTCAAGCTCATACAAGCTATCTATGAAAGACCAACAGCCAACATCATAGTCAATGGAGAAAAGACAAGAACAATACCACTGAAAAAGGGTACAAGACAAGGATGCCCCCTGTCCCATCTTCTATTCAATATCGTTTTGGAGGTTCTGGCTAACAATATAAGACAGCGGAAGGACATCAAAGGGATCCAGTTGGGAGAGGAGGAGGTGAAACTATCGTTATTTGCAGATGACATGATCCTATACATTGAAGACCCCCAAAACTCCACAGTTGGAATACTTACAGCAATAGAGGAATACGGAAGGGTAGCAGGATACAAGATCAATAAACAGAAGTCGGTAGGGTTTCTATACACATCGGACAGGGCCATGGAAGAGGCGATTAAGAGGGAAGTACCCTTCACAGTAGCCAAGAACAAACTGAAATACCTAGGAATATACTTAACAAAAAATACTTAAGACCTATATAAGCATAATTATAAAACCCTATTACAGGAAACCAAAAGTGACCTTCACAAATGGATGAAGCTCCCCTGCTCATGGTTAGGTAGGCTGAACATAGTAAAGATGACAGTTCTTCCTAAAGCACTCTACAAGTTCAATGCTATACCAATCCAATTACCATCAACCTTCTTCAAAGAATTGGAAAAACTGACCACCAACTTCATATGGAGAGGGAAGAAACCCAGAATTAGCAGAGAACTCCTCAAGAAGAAGGACACAATTGGAGGACTCGCCCTACCTGATTTTAATGCCTACTACACAGCTACAGTGGTCAAAACAGCATGGTACTGGCACAATGATAGACACTCAGACCAGTGGAAAAGAATAGAAATCCCAGGAGTAAAATCATCAGCATATAGACAACTGATCTTCGACAAGGGTCCCAAAAACGTCAAATGGGAAGCAGATGCCCTCTTTAATAAGTGGTGCTGGAAACAATGGATATCCACATGTAGAAAGTTGAAACAAGACGTCTACCTCACCCCATGCACAAGAATACACTCAAGGTGGATCACAGATCTAGAAGTCAAACCCCAAACCATCAGGACCATTAAGGAGGGAATCGGGACTAATCTCAGAGCACTGGCCCAGGGAGCACATAGGCTCACTGCAACAGGGAAGGGGACACACACAGGTGATCTGGAAATCGACAAATGGGATCTAATAAGAATAAAACACCTGTGCACCTCGAAAGACTTTGCCAAGAGGGTGACAAGGCAACCCACAGACTGGGAGAAGATTTTTAGTAATGACACGTCAGACAAAGGGCTCATTACTAAAATCTACAACACCATCAAGACCTGCAAAAAGAGGAAAACAGTTAACCCCCTAAGGAAGTGGGCAAAAGAAATGAGAAGAACTTTCACTAGAGAGGAGATCAATATGGCCAATAAATATATGAGAAAGTGCTCGAAGTCCCTTGCAATAAGAGAAATGCAAATCAAAACAACCATGAGATACCACCTAACACCCCTGAGGCTAGCCCAGATCAGTAAATCAGAGAGCAACAAGTGTTGGAGGGGCTGTGGTGAAGTAGGAACCCTCCTCCACTGCTGGTGGTCGTGCAGATTTGTACAGACACTGTGGAAAGCAATCTGGCGATACCTAAAGAAAATGGAAATTGATCTACCTTACGACCCAGCCATCCCTCTACTGGGCATATACCCGGTTGAAGCAGCAAATAAAACACGACCAGTCATATGCGCTCCAATGTTTATTGCGGCACAATTCACAATAGCAAAGCCTTGGAAACAGCCTAAGTTTCCATCGATAGATGAGTGGATTAGCAAACTTTGGCACATACACACAATGGAGTATTATGCAGCACTAAAAAGCACCGATGAGCACATGAAACACGTTATTTCATGGGAAGAGCTGGAAGGAATTATGTTAAGCGAGGTAAGCCAGACCCAAAGGGACAGGTACAACATGAGTCCCCTGAGGTAAGTACAATCAGCATGACAGAAATGGGGCATTAATCCACCCAAGGGGAGGGTATGGTTTATATCTCCACAGGGAAAGTGGGACCAGACTTCAACCCAGTGTCGCAAGGTGTGAATGCAATATCCCGGCGTGGAGTACGGAACCGGTGGAGAGGTCTGGGAGGCTGGCCCCAGCACCATAAATTAAGTGGATTCCTGCCCCTCCCCCGAAAAGAACTTGTTCCAAAGGACGACATTGACCCTGCAGCTATGGGAGATGGACATATTTGATCAGAGCACACGGGAGCAGATGAAGGGGCAGGAGGAGAGAGTGGAGCACAGCCTGGCCCACCAGGCCGTGATGATGATGTTCCTGAGTAGAGCAGCCAGTCCACAGAGAGAACAACACGGCTGGCCCTACTATGAGACATGATGCCCCTCAGTGACTAAGGGTGATACAGGGGACAGCACCGGAGACACAGTGTGGGAATTGCACCTGACCTGATCCCACCACACCGAGGCAAATCACTGGGGGAGTGCAGCGGAACAGCAAGGGAATGGAGTGGCAAGGTCCCCAGGGAATGCTGAAAGTGGACTTTGGGGCCAGGGCGTGGTGCCCCAACAGACTGGACTGGAAAACGCTCCTAAGGGCCAGCAAAGATCCCTGAACTAACTACAAGCTTTTCTCTTGTGAACTGTTTTGTTCTGTTGTTTTTCAGTGGTTTGTTTTGGTTGTTTTGTTGTCTGGTTGTATACTGTTGCTTTGTGTTCCTCTGTCTAGTTTTCGTGCTTGTTAGTGACTCCACAGGTCTGTCTGAATAGGACAGGCTGGATGAACTATCTGGATGAAAAACAACGGGACCGACAGTTCCGGGGGGACTTGGGGTGGGGGGTAGGGGGGAGTAAGGAAGTGGTGTTAACAAACCCAGTGACAAGGGAAAAACATGGGACCCCAAAGGGTAGAGAAGGGGGAGTGGCAGGCCTGGTGGGAAATGATCAAGGGTAAGGTTGCTTAGAGAAGAGGTATACTCTAGCCCAGGTGGCGATGAAGCATGGTAGTAGGGCAGGAGGAAGGTCAAGGGAGATGGAGGAAAGAGCTAGGAGTCAAAGGGCATTCATGGAGGTCTAGACAAAGACATGTATATGCAAATATATATAGGAGGTTGGGGAAATAGATCTTTGTGTCGATATTTATAGGTCAAGTATTAAGGTGGCGGAAGGACCTTGGGCCTCTACTCAAACACTCCCTCTATGCATGAATACCTTCTTTTATTAAATTGGAACTCTATGATGCTCACTCTCCCGACACAACGGCTGGAGCCAAAGTGGGTGAACAAGTAAATGTGGTGAAGAAAGCTGATGGTGCCTGGCTATCAAAAGAGATAGTGACTGGGGTCTTAAAGGCTTGAAGATAAACAAGCGGCCATCTAGCTCAGAAGCAACAAAGTCCACATGGAAGAACACACCAGCCTGTGTGATCGAGTGGTCCCAAAGGGATCAGTTACCAGGCATCAAAGAACAAAAAATCATATCATTGACTGCACACCTCCATGATAGGATCGCTGAAGACAAATGGGTGCACAAGCAAATGTGGTGAAGAAAGCTGATGGTGCCCGTTTATCAAAAGAGATAGTGTCTGGGGTCTTAAAGGCTTGAAGGTGAACAAGCGGCCATCTCGCTCAGAAACAAATAAGCCCACATGGAAGAAGCACACCAGCCAGTGCGATCACGAGGTGCCCAAGGGACCAGATATAAGGCATCATGCAAAAAAAAAAAAAAGATATAAGTGTGTGTATGTATGTGTATTTATGTGTATATGTATATATGTATGTGTATATATATATTATATTAAATGAAAGGGGAAGTGCAGAGTGGAGACCCAAGGCCCAAGTGTCAGCCAATGGAGATCCCCTCATAGAGGGGCTTAGGAGAGGAGATGGGTTAATTAGGGTGTGAGGTAGTATCGATGAAGAACACAGCTTTCCCCCAGATCCTGGATGCTTCCTCCCCCCAACTACCATGATCCGAATTCTACCTTGCAGGGCTAGATAGGACAGAGGCTGTACACTGGTACATATGAGGGTTGGAGATACAGGGAATCCAGGGTGGATGATACCTTCAGGACCAAGGGCGTGAGGGACGATGCTGGGAGAGTGGAGGGTGAGTGGGTTGGTAAGGGGGGACTGATTACAAGGAGCCACGTGTGACCTCTTCCCTGGGAGAGGGACAGCAGAGAAGGGGGGAAGGGAGACCCCGAATAGGGCAAGATATGACAAAATAACGAGGTATAAATTACCAAGGGCATATGAGGGAGGGGGGAATGGGGAGGGAGGGGGGGGAAAAAGAGGACCTGATGCAAGGGGCTTAAGTGGAGAGCAAATGCCTTGAGAATGATTGGGACAGGGAATGTATGGGTGTGCTTTATACAATTGATGTATGTATATGTATGGATTGTGGTAAGAGTTGTTGGAGTCCCTAATAAAATGTAAAAGAAGAAAAGAGAAAAAAATGATTAGGGCAAAGACTGTACAGATGTGCTTTATACAATTGATGTATGTATATATATGAACTGTGAAAAGAATTGTATCAGCCCCAATAAATTGTTAAAAATAAAAAAAAGAAGGAAACCAAAAAAAAAAAATGAAGAAAAAAATAAAATATGCAGGGAGGAAGTGACTAAGAGATGATACATTGAGAAGTTTGGACTTAATGAGATGAAGCAAAATGTATATGAAGTATTAATTTTAAGCTAATCATCTGCTCTGTATGCCTTCATGAAACTCATAAAATTTAAACAAATATAACAAATATAATTTTAAAAAATTGTTTTCTTACATTAATGTAAGCCCAAACTATTGCTACAAAGTCAAATGCAACAAAATGTGAAGCTATTATTTTATATCATAGCCTCTACCAAATTCTAGGCACTTCTGAAGACAGGATTTTCATCTCTCTAGCCCATCCTAGAAGGATCTTGTGCTCTTCTAGTCATTCCATATTAAAACTATCTTCCCAAACTGTGTTTGGGAAACAAAAAGAAGGCCGAGTGAACAAGATTTGTGCTATAGGATGGATGGGATAGGGTTTACTATGAAATACCTACAAGACAGCCCTTCCTACCCTGGGAGGCTGAATAGGTGACTATTCTTGATGGAAAAAAAATGTCCTCGGTGAAATTTTGCCTATAATTACTCTTTCCAAAGTAGTTCTTAATTTTCTTAGAACTTCATCATAAGCCCTCTGATTGTCTTGAATCATTTAAAGGAAATTTATCAAGATCTCTTTGGAATCTCAAAAAGTGGTTGTCTTTGTTGTTAGGTTTCATCTGCTGTGTTCCCACTCACAGCCATCCCATGGACAAAGAAGGAAGCACTTCCCACGACTGCACATCCTCCTCTTTGCTGTCAAGCTGGACGCCACTGTGGCAGCTGCTGTGTCTGTTCATCGCGTCGAAAGGCTTCCTTCTTGTCACTGCTCCTCCTCTCGCAGGGACCACTCTCTCCCGAGAGCACGTCCAGTCACCAGGCCGTGTCTCACAATCCTTGCATGGAAGGAGCCTTCTGGCTGCATTGCTACCAAGACTTATTTGTCCTTTCTTCAGCCCATGGTATTATCAATTATTTTCATCAGCACCCAAATTCAAACGTGTCAAATCTTCTCCTGTCCTCTTTGTCGACTGTCCAACTTCGTTTTACACTCTTGGGTCTACTCATAATGGAAAAGCAGACCAGGATTCCCTGATCTCAAGGAGCTTACATTAACTGGGGAGCTAGGGAGGCCCCAAACAGCAGACAACACATGGCTGGTTTCACTTGACATCCTAGCAAAGGCTGGGATTTTCATCTTCACAACCTCACTAAAGAATTCATTCACACTCAGTATTGTTTTAAACCGTATATTTCTGCTTCCAAAGAGCCCCATCAATCATTACCCAATTACTTCCTTCTCTCAGGATGCTTACTAGACATGACCAGACCTGGCAGTACGGTCCCCTTTATACAGATGAGGTAATGAAAAGGTCAAAAGGCTACATAAGGTGTCCAGACCTAAAATGTTACTACCACTAAGATATGAACTAAACCATAGACCGTCTAAATATAATTTCCTCTTCTTTCTGCTCTGCTTTAAAAAAAGGCTGTTTTAAACTGTTCATTTTTACTTATAAACTTAGCTTTATCTTTCTAAATATATTACTTGTTTGCTTATGTCAGGGATCAGCATTTGTAATCAAGAATGTAAATTATTGAGCCTGTCTCTATTTTTGTTCCTCAGGAAGGTGCCTCTGACAAAAAAGGATTTCCATGGAGATAAAGAATATGGTAAATGTTCAATAATACATATATGTGGTCATTCTTACTTAGGTTTTGATGCAATCGATGACTGTACGGCCAAGAAGATATGCTTAGGTAGCAGTGGAAAGTTTTTAAAAAGCTTACTGGGTATTAATTCTAGAGCTAAATCTTTAATGACAAGTTTTTCCATCTCTCTGCAATCTCTTTTTCCATTATCTGGCACATTTGCATATGCAAGCATATGCTCACTGTGCAGAATAGTTACTTGTCTTTGCAATTACCAATTCAGAATGCACCCATCATTTCATGAGTTTTAACTTGTGTTTAGTTTTTATCAACTCTCTGGATATATGCAATTATATGTTTTATAACTGCATATGTATAATACTTATATAATACATATATAATACTTATACAACATGCACCTATATTATATCATATTGTATATGTGCATGTCACATGCAATATAATGTGTGTATATATAATACATTATGTACAATTTATATATTTGAGTCTTTATTTTTATATTGTGAATATCTTGATCTTTGACTGTGAGTCTTCATCTTTCTACTGTGAATATTTTTGCAGGGTGTCCTGCACCTCTGTGCTGTTTGATACAGTTGGGTCTTTTTTCTGGATTTTCTTGGACATTTGCATATTCATGGATTTACTGTTTTGGTAAAATGAGATGAACCAAAGCCCCAAATAATATTTATCTTCATTTATCCCAAATATGCCGCTTTTCTCAGGGAAGAAAATGTGATTGTACGATAGAAAACGTGATTGTACAGTAGAATAGTACAGATAGGAAAAATCTCCTTTTTTCAGGGGCTCATAACCTACCTAAGGACTTCATAGGAACAAACTAAATACACTGAAACACTTCATTTTTATATTAAACCTAAGATTCCATGTCAAATTTGAACTTCCAGTCAATGTTTTTCAAAATTTTTATTTTAATAATTTGAGAAGCTATGACTATAAGCCAATGAACTGAAACTTTGTGGGAAAAGCTAGACTACAGCTTTTGATTTTCAGAAAACAGATACTTATATAGATCTGTTAAATTTATAATACTGCACAATATTTTATATGATAGTTCATTTCTTCAAAACTAGCCATTAGACATACTTTTAAGAGATAATACCAAAATAGTCAAAATTGTGCACTTAGAAGGAATAGATTTTTTTCTTTGAATCAGTTCTGATAATGACTTGATATTTTTGACCCAGTACACTTAAAACCTGGGGTTTTTTAAAGTGTATTCTTTGTGTCCCATTGTGTTTCAGCTTTCAGGAAGGAATATAAGTGGTTTAGTCCATATCTCTCTTTAATTTTACAAAAACCAATATCCTGTCCAGTGGACAATGAACATTCCTAGAGAAAATTTTGGTGTAAAATTCTAAACAAGAAATATGCTTAATAGCATGGTTGCTTTAGATAGAGCCAATGATAAATACTTTGGTTTGTTTCTCAGAAATTCTCTGAAAATATAGATTCAGATTCAAATATTGCCTCTGTTTGAAACCATTCAATTATGAAACTCTAAAAGATACTGGTTTGACTTCCCTCGGATTTTGCATGGCCTTCCCCTTCATCCAGACAACACCGTCACATTTAGCAGTCGTTCCCTCTCCATTCTCCTTCCCTGCTGCTAACCAGCAACGAGTGTTTCTGTTAGTGTCAAAGCTTGTCCTGGCTTTTTACAGTAATGATCTCCTAAAATATGTATTATCATGTGATTGGCTAATTTTGGTAAGCATGATATCCTCAGGGCTCATTCATGCTATGAGTTGTTTCATAGATTCATCATCATTAATCCTTAGTTGCATAGTACCACTTGCATGCATATGGGACCATTATCCATCTTCCCATTGATGGACATAAAGGTCATAGCCACCTTTTTGTTGTATAAATAATTCTGCTAGGAACAGTATCGGAGCTTAAGTTTTTAAAAGGCTATGCTTTACATAGGAATCCCTATGCAGTTATGTCTCCACATAAATTCAACCTCCCTGAATTCCTTTGGATCATTAACTAGCAGTGTGAATGGCTTTGCCTTCAGACAGAGTGCATTGGAGTGAATTGCTGGTGCCTCCCTAGCTATATTCCAGGGAAAATGGACATGGCCCTAGTGGACACACTTGGCTGTGCCTTTAATGAAATCTGGGGCTAGGGTCCTCTCAATAAGCTTTTCAGTGGTTAAACCCTGAAATGAACATCCTTTCTCTTCTCTGCCGTTGGTTCATTGTCTGGAAATTCTGCTGAAACCTGCTCATATTGGGTGATGCTGTTGGTGTTTGGTATTTTAAATACCATGACATAGCTTCTAGCATTACAGCAACACACAAGTCACCACGTGATGGCAGAATGAGAGACAAGTTGTGCAGAATGCAGCCGCAGGATTGGAGGAAGACTACATAACTACTTGTGATGTCTAGAAGACAGGGAGCCTGGATCCTTGTTAGTGAGGAGGACTTGGAGGCTTTGCTGATAAAAACCAAGGATCACAGCTTTCAATGTGGATTACAACTGAGTGTCATCAAACCGAGAATCCTCACAATGAAACCAATAGATAACACCCGCATTGACAGAAGAAAGACTGAAATGGTGAAGAGTTTTTTCTTGCTTGGATCCAGAGTCAATGTTCATGGAAGCAGCATTCAAGAGTTCAAAGAACAAATTTGCTTTGGGTAAATCTTGGACAATTAAGGTGTGCCTGACCCAGGCCATTCCATTTTCAATTGCCTCAGATGCATGCACAAGTTGGACACGGAATAAGGAAGATGAGAGAAGAATCATTGCATTTTGCTTACAGTGCTGGGGAAAATATTGAAAATACATGGGCTTCCAATGGACGAAACAAATCTGTCTTGGAGGAAAGACAGCCAGAATGTGCCTCATAAGCAAGAATGACAGGCTTTTGTTTTATGTGCTTTGGACATGTAGTCAGAAGAGTCCACTCCTGGAGAAGGACATCATGCTTGCTTGGTCAAGTTGAGGAGCAGGGAAAACAGGAAGAGTCTTGACAAGATGGAGTGACAAAGTGGCTGAGTCATGAGGGCACACATAAGAACAATTGTGAGGATGGCACACGACCGGGCTGCATTTCCTTCCGTCGTATGTAGGGTCAGTATGAGTAGGAAGCAAGTCCATGACATCTAACAACAACAACAACTGGGTCCCATGGTCTACACTCACATCCTGACTGCCTCAGTCAGAGGACTCTGCATCAAGCAGGTAAACTCGTTTGTCTAACAGAATGTACATTTCTCAATCATTGTCCTAGTCCCAGCTCCTTAGTCCCACTTATAACTGGGATGCCTGGATCTGCTGTCAATCATTCTCTTGTGGCATTTCCCTTTGCTCTCTCATGTTCTTTATGTTTCCTCATCTCTACAGACCCGTGGATGCCATCACAATCTTAGACTAAGTATCCCCCTTATCCAGAGGATTAGTCTTTGTCTCTATCTGCTCTCTTCTTGTTTAAGACTTGATAATAGATTTTATAAAGTTATGTTTAAATTTTGATACTTATTTTTCACCCTAATGCAGGGCAGGGGTGTGCATATAACAGTAAAAGACATTCTTCTTTAAAAAAACAAAAACTTTCTTCCAATCCTTTTTATGTATAGACAGATGTACCTTGTTTTCTTTTAGTATGCAAAATATTTTACAGGTAAAATGTATCAAAGGAAGACTATGAAAGCTTTATTTTGTTTTATATCTGTGAATGCTATTTTGGTATTTGAAGCTTAAAATCTAGCAACAACATTATTAGGAAGCTATTTTGCTTACATAAAGTGAAGATGAATAAGAAAAAAATGTTGGGTATGTGTGTGCGAATTGATTTTTTAATTTCTTGGCATTTGTGATTTTGGATAAAAACCACATGGAATCCCTTTGGCATTTCAAATTATTCACTGGATTGATTGTTGCTGTTTGTATTGTAAAAATCTATTCTGGATCTTGGTTGTCAACTATCTTTTTAAATATTCTCTAAATGGTGAAATTGTTTATTTTATAGTTTAGTGTTATATGTAAAAAAACATTTCCATTTCAACTATTTCAATTGTAGGATTCAATTGCAGTCATCACATTTCATTGTTGTGTTCCTTAAACTAAAACTCCCCATTCACCTTTCTCCCCCGGCCTGTGGTTAAGGGTGTGGCGGTGGTCGGTTTTGACAGCGGAACTATCCAAGAAGGTTTTCTAGGCTCCAATTTGTCTGAAGCAGAATAGCAGGTCTTTTTTTCCTGTGGAGCCCAAGGTGGATTTGAACAGCCAGCTTTTCAGTTAGAGTGGAGTACTTAACTATTGTTCCATCACCAAAGAACTTTGACTTCTAATTTGATTATTTAAAATATTTCATCTAAGTGGGATCATATGGTAATGACTGTTTTATGTCTGGCTTCTTTCAGTCAACATCACATTTGATTATTAAAAACTTCACTGTGATGTGGGTGAAAGTTTGGAGAGCAAATTTGTTTTCCATTCAGTAATACATACATATTGTGTTTTATGTCAAGTTGTGCAATCCTCACATGTAACAGGACTCTCCTATTTCCTATCTACTGTTTATCATTTCATTCATTGTTCTTCTGTCCTCCTGCCTATTTCACTTGCCTTTCCCTGGGGAAAATGCTGCCCTTTTGCTATCAAAGGTTTATTTATAGTTAGGATTGCCTGCCCAGTGTTATCATTTGCCTTTTTGACCTGTGTGTTGTTTGGCTGAAATTTGAGCTTCTGGGTGCGTTCATTTCCAGACTGAAGGATGACTGTGGGCGAGCATCTTGGGTAGTCTACCACTCTCTCTGACAAACACCCTCTAACCAGTAACTTCTGTATGAATCCCTTTCAGAGATTTCAGCAGTGATAGACAGGTGCCGTTTATTATTATGTCTCAAGGTCCTGGAGGCTGAGGTCTTTGTTTAAATAGGTCTTTGATTTTCTTCATTCTTTGCTCCAGATGGAGCTAGGCCAAACGTTGCCTTTACATGGCTGTTCACAATCTTTCAAGAGCTCTGTTGCTACGCACCGAAGTAAGATGGAGATCACTGTCTTGGTGGACCATATTATGTAAATTGACTTTAATGGCTTCTGGTGTCATGGTCCTGATCCCCCAGGCCTTGGAACCCATTCTTTCAACCTGTTTGGCAATGGCTAAGACATTTTCATAATTTTCTTCAGCTTCATGTTTTCAAGGTTTATCCATACTTTAGCACATATTAAACTCAAAAATCCAACTCAGCGTCATCAAGTCAATTCTGACTCATAGTGACCATAGGACAAGGTAGAACTGTCCCTTCTCTGAGCCTATAACTCTTTGTGAGAGTTGTAGCCTTGTAGTCTCCTACCAGCCTGAATCAGAACTTCATTTATCTTTATGGCTGCAAACATGGTTCATTGCTAGAGTACCTTCAGTGAAACCCATGTGCCGTGTGAAAAATCTGGGTTCAAGTCAGTGCCCAGGAGTCTACCAGATTTGCTTGACTTCAAAAACTTGACCCCGATTAGCCTATCTTGTCAGCACTGACTTCTTTGAGGAGAGACAAGTGGGTCTGAAAGTGTTGGGGAGAGAAGACAAGATAGGTGGACCTTGAAGAGAATGTGTTCTTAGGACAACAGTCCTGACCATAGAGTTTCCTTCCCATGCCCCCTTACCGCATTCCTTTCTCTATAACGGCCATGCTGGTCTTCAATCCATTCGCACTCATTGCCACCTGGCTGCATTTCTTTATTCTCATCCTCAATGTTTATTGCATTTACTAAGGGGGAAACATGTAAAAGGCAAGCTGAAGGAAACTTCCTTGTATAGAGTAGATTTTTACTCTTAGAGAACAGAGTAGAACTGTTTCATCAAATTTTAAGGTCTTTGTGCTGCATCTTTCCCCCACCTAGGGACCAGTGGTTTGGACAAGCCAACCACTGGGTGCTCAGCCAAGGGATCTTGAGAGTAATGTCTTCTAACAACTTCTTGGCAGTTTCCCTGTCCACTGACACACTCATGCGCACTCTGGGCGCAGGCCCAACAGAGTGCATACAGGATACCTTGGAGGCTGCTCCAAGAGGCCTGAGGCACTGTGCACATTCCTGTTGGACAGATTGCCTACAAAGGAGAAAGCAGCAACTGGCTGGAGCAAACCCTATGTGAGAATATGTTCTCTTTGCCAGCCCAGAGATATCTCCAAGGCCTAGTATCTGGGGAGGGTTTCTAAAAGGCCTTAGGCAGAGGCTATGGCATTTGTAATGCAGACTGTCACCAAGAGAGGAAACACAGCCATACGGTAAATCTTGAGCCCTTTAGCGCACTGGTCATGGCGCCCAGATCTGAGGAGCTTGTCAGGAGCACCGACTTGCTTCTCCGTGGTCAGCGACCTCAGCTCCTAGGATCTCTGGACACCCCAGACAAAGTGCGGCCACCCCGGAGGCGGTCAGCCAGTGCGGATCCGCTCTTTATCCTTCTGAGCGGTGTTTTCTGCTTCATTCTAGTGGGTCCAAACACAGAGATCCATGCCAGCCATCCGCCCAAGTACTAGACCCATCCCGGATGGAGGACGCACTTTGCTTTTAGATATTGTTTCTAAAGCACACTTTATATCCAAACCTGATTAGGTTCAAAATCAACACTCAGAATAACATTGTATGGTAGGCTTGTTTGTGGAAAATCTTACACATATTGTGAATTATTAATGGCTATTAATTATCTGAAAAAACATACTGCTTTATTTATGAGATTACTATGTACATTTAGTTCATAGAAAACATAACCAATGCAATATGCAATCTCATGGGCTTCCCATGTTCTTTAACACATGGAGAAGAGATATCTAATCATAGAAATAGAGAAGACTCATTTGACTAAAGTCCCTGTGCTGTAAGGTTCTCGAAATGCCATGTAACATCGACCAAATGGTGTCTTTAAATGCAAAGTTGATTTTGTAAGATAGAAAAGGGCAAAGGATATTGTGTTAGTCTGGGTACACTAGAGAGACAAATTCATTGATACTCATGTGTATAAGAAAGAGCTTTATATAACAGAGCAATTGTATATTGAGAAAACATCTCAGCCCAGTCCAGATCAAGTCTACAAGTCCAATAGTAATGCATATGTCTGAAAATAGTCTATAACTTCATGGAACACATGCAATGACACTGAGTGCAGGAAGATCACAGGCCAGTGGGTGGGAGATCTTATGGATCCAGAGGTTGTGGCAGCATCTTAGTGGTGGCATGGGTCTTCACGTGGCAACTCCAGGTGCAAAGCTCTGGCTGTATCAGTATAGCTCCATCTTGCTTCTCAACAAGAGTGTGTCACAGAGAGAGTGTAGCATGGAGTGTCTGTGTCCCTCCTCCAGCGAGCTATTAATCTCCACCGTGCCTCTAAATGAGGTCATCAAGCAGTGACCTGATTGACAGGCTAAACTCCACCCCTTCACTCTTAATAGTCTCAGGTTACCAACAGCTTATATGTAACTACCACAGATAAGATGATGATGAAATAAATGTAATACAGAAGAAAGCACTGGCTTATTTAGAAGTTAAATAATGACATAATGGAGATTTAAATAAATGGAAAGATGTACCATGCTCATGGATTGTATGATTTAATGTTGTTAAGATATCAACACTCTCTGAAGTGACCTACGGAGTCAATGCACTCCTGATAGAAAATTCTAACAAACTTCTTTATGTAATGGGCAGGAAAAAATACTCCTCAATGTGTTACAAAATTTCAAGAAGCCCCCAATAGCTATAGTAGTAGTGAAAGAGAAGAACAAAGCAGACTTTGTATATCCTGATCTTAAAGCATGGTTTGAGTAATCAAACTTCCTGTTATTAGTATAGAAATAGGCACAAAGACTAGTAACATAGACTGCAGAGATTTAAATAAACCTATTCATCAATGGTCAACTGAATTTTGACAAAGGTGCTATGCTTATATAAGGGGAAGGGTCATTTTAATAAATATTATTGTGAAGTTTGGATTTCGACTTGCAGAAAAATGAAATAGAACCCATAAGAAAAATGGGAAATGGATTAAGAACCTAAATGTGCAAACTAAAGCTATAAAATTGTTAGAAGATAATACAGGGGAAATACTATCTGGCATGAGCTATTAAAATAACAAAAGTACAAAGATCAAAAGAGAGAATAGGACCTTTAAAAAGTGCAAAACATTTGTTCATCAAAAACTTTATGAAAAATAGAAAAGTGAAGCTACCAACTGGGAAAATATCTTCAGGAACCCTGTAACCATTAAGAATCTGAAAATTGAAATATATTCAAAATGTCAACAACTTACAGCAAGACAAGCCAATGAAGACTGGAGGTCTTGAATAGATCTTTCATCAAACCAAATCATTAGAAGAGGCTAAGCTTCATTAGCCATCAAACCCAAACAAATATGCTTGGAAGGACTTGATTCTGGCTCACAGGGAGTCTACCTGGGGTCTCTAATGCTGTAGCAGACAGCCTCGGACCTCTTGAGCAGCAGCTGATAGATTTAGAGACTGCTGACCTTGCACTTAACAGACCAAAGCTTACCACACTGAACTGCTAGACAGCTTTTCTTAGCCATCACAGATGCAATTAAAAACCACAACAAGGTACAGGTTCATGAGCACGCAGCTGCATATTGCTAAACTCCGGGCTGCAAAACAAAAACTGAGTGGTTTGAACTCACCAGCCCCTCCCCGGGAGAAAGTTGTGACAATCTGCTTCCATGAAGATTCAGGGTGTTGGAAACGCTGTGGTGCCGTTCTGTTCTGTCCTATAGGGTTGCTACGTGACAGAGTCAACTTGACTGGCACAAAGCAATGATGGCAACAGCACACCTGAGAAAGAACAGAGAAAAAAACAAATGTCTCAAGGAACTAGACATTGAAGATATATATATAATTTAACCATTGATGGTCAGGATGCTTTTGTAGAATAGTATAGTTAGTATAGAATAGTATAGTTATTCTGTAAAACAAACAAACAAGAACACATTAAAATAGAACTAACAGATGATCCAAAAATTCCACTGCTGAGAACATTTGTATAACCAAGGGATTTAAAAGCAAATTGATGTGCATTTCAACACTATTCACAATAGCCAATAGATGGGAAGATAAAAATATATATCAAGGGATGAATAAAAATGATATATTCATATAATGAAAAGTCCACTGCCATCAAAAAGATAGCCTTCAGATTTACTGTGCCCATGTAAGACAGAATGGAACTGCCCAATAGTTTTTCTACAACTACAAATTGTACAAAAGCAAACTCCCATATTTCCCCCATGCTGAGGTTGGTAGGTTAGAATGGCTGACTTTCTGTTAGCAACCCAGTACTTAACCACTGAAAGACTAGGGCTTCTACAATGGAATATTACTGAGTCAGAAAGAGAAATGGACTCTTGGTACGTGCTACAACATGAATTACAGTTTAAGACATTGTGCTGAGTGAAATAATCATGAGGACAGATGATATCGTGTGACTTCACTTAGACAAAACGATAAGAATATAAAAATGCATAAGTAAGTTCAAAGTTTATTACTGGTGACCAGGGGCCATGGAATGGAAAAAAAAGTAGATATTCATTTATGGCAAAATGAGTTTTAGATTTAAGATATTAAAAAGAAGACTCATTGATTAAGGGTAGACTTGCACACTCAATTAATAATTAAAAGCATTTCTCGTAGTAAGTGTTACTATACCTGTGAAAACTGGAATCAACAAGCACTGTGCACAGCTACTAAGAGTCTATGTGCAGCCTATCCTTAGTATTTGGTTTCTTGTCTTTGAAGCACAGCCATGACTTCATGGCACCTCCAAGTGCTCTCTGTTCTACTGCCCAGGTCCTTGTGTAATGGCTGTGCTCTTATAACACGTAAGTAGTCCCGATCTCCTGGCTAATGTTGGAAAGGGAGTTTGAAATAAGGGAAGAACGGAATGTGTGACTACCTGAATGTCTCCATGAACAACTCCCTTCTTTGGCATCAAACTAGAGAAACTGGACGGTGTCAGCTCCTAGTATCGCACCAAAGTTTGCACTAATTTTATAAAAGCTTTATAGTAAGACTCTACTGATAAAGAGAGGGTGGAATCTAGGGCAGCATTTAGTTCAAGCTTCCATGAGAGACAGGCTTTGTGGAGGCAAGAAGGCTGGATGAACACCTAAAACGAATGCTCTGAAATAACCTTTAACCTGACACCAAAAATATCCCTTGACATCTTTTTAAAACCAAACAATAGTTTAACTTAGTTTTCATTGAAGTCTTCTTAAAACCAAACAATAGTTTAACTTAGTAAAAAATGCCTGTCTTGAACATAAGAACTATTGTGGTTGAGTAAACATTGGCTACTAACCATAAAGTCCATAGTTCAAACTCAGTGGCAGCTCTTTGGAAGAAAGATGAGGTTGTCTATTCTTGTAAAGATTTACAGCCGCAGAAACATTATATAGAGTTTTATGAGTCAGAATTCACTTCATGGAATTGAATTTGGGTTTAGGGTTATATAGCATCTAAATGGACTGTAATTATTAAGATTAGCTAGAAAAGAAATTTGTTTATGTCAAGGGGAACAGAAAGATTCAGATAAAAAGGATGATAATGGCTGGATAAACTAAAGAATCTAATTAGTGTCACTCAAACCAAATTTTACATAAGGAAATTATGGAATTGGTGTATGTTCTGCTGTGCACACTTTCAACAACAACAACAAATCTAAAAAACAGAAACAGTTCTCTGTTTTTTGATCAATGAAACTAAGGGTGGGGTTTCATGGAGTTCAGAAAAGACAAGTGTGTTTGGAGACAGATTATGGAAGCAAATGTACAATTCTGTTTGACGTGGTAGAATTATGGAATGATAGGACATATATAATAACTCCAACATTGCAGAAAATTAAAAATAAAAAGCATGGATCCAGGAATGGTGTTTGAGCTCCCACTAAACCCTAGTTTCAACTTAAGTACAATTAGTTCTTACGTCATGGACCTGCTCAATATTCTCCCCCAGGAAAGAACACAGAAGGAATGGGTGCTATAGCAAAAACGTGGCAGAAAATTCATATGGTGCCCAGCTATCAGATAAAATCGCATCTGGGGTCTTAAAGGTGGTGGATGACAGTGGTCACCCAAGATTCATGTGTGGAGCTACATAGAAGATAAGCCTCCTATCTAAACGGAGGGATGGGAGGAAAGCGGTCGCTATACAGAGAGATTGGGAGAGAGAAGTAGAGAAGGTCAAAGGTGTAAGTGTGACCTGAATAATTAAAACTTTGCCATTGCCAGCCCCTCTACTCCCTGCCTCCCTATGATGCAGGACCTGATGTGGATTCCGAATTTTTCTGTAATTTTGGTTTTTATTGTTGTGTTTGGTTTTTGTTCATTCAAATTAGAGCATAGCTCAGAGGTGCTATGTTAACAGAGAGTATTCTCATGAAGCTGTGTCTTATACTTTCTGTTTTTCGGTATATGAAAGCTAGTAATGATGAACCAATAGGGACAGCAAGTAGAATAAAGGGTTTGGAGGGTGGGGGTACAGTGGCAGCGATGGGGTAAAAGAGAGATGACATCAAGGACTCCATGTAGAAAAAAAATGCCTGGAAACTGATTGTCATAGCAATTGTACAAGTTTTCTTAACATGACTGGAGTAAAATTGTATCTGTATTAAATCCCAACTAATAAAAAATACATCATAAAATTTGAAATGAAGAAAAATTTCAAAACAAAAAAGAGTATTTTATGAGTTTTCTTTAAATTATTTAATATGTTAATACAAAATAACCTTCAGGAAAATTGATATAATAATAGCATAAAATAAATTAATATTACCAACCTAACTTCCATACAAGTATCCCATTATTTTCTAGCAAAGCTAATTAAAATAAATTTTCAATTGCTTTTATATACAGGTCAAGGTCAGTAAAATCATGAATAAAGTTGTATTCTTTTATGTGTGTTCCATGAATGAAAAGTACCATAATATATTCTATTTTTTATAAGAAAAAGAGAGACAAGAAGGGAGGAGGGGATTGGAAAGAGGGAGAGAGGAGGAGACAGACAGGAGGAGTTAAGGCACCAGAACTTGAAGTCAGGTGAGGGATAATCCAATCGCACTTGAGCTACTCAGCTAGGCTCTTGGTTTTGATGACAGTATTGGCAGGCCTCAGACTTCGTCACAAGAGCCTGAGCATCTCATCAACATGATTTTCTCTGACTAGATTCGAAGTTCATTTCATTCACTGCAAAAGTTAGAGAAAGCCATTTAAGTAGATCTCCCTTAGGTGTCAGCCCATATTTCTCAACCCTATAATGTACGCTGATCACCCTTGCTTTGACAGTGATGCTTTTACTTGCCTACTGGCAACTTGGTCTATGGCTGAAGGGCTTAGGGAAAGACTAAAGGGCTTAGATCATAGATGTGTCATAAACCTAAGTGAGTCCCTTGCATTCCCCTGAAAAAAATGTCTTATCTTTTTGGAATGAAACCTACAGAACCCAGATTTACAGGGAGAAGAAATGAAAAGTTCCAAGTGACTCGTTAGGACTGAAAATTCCATCAGTGTTTCTAAAATTTATGTGTTCTGATATTGAAGACACATCACTACATAAACTTGTTGACATAAATTATTCACTGCATCCTTGGACAGCACAGTACCCCAGCAAAGAATTTTATTTAAACTAGTGTTTCAGATTTTGCTTCAAGAGTCAGTTCTATACATATATAAAGTTATTTAGCTCTAGCTTGTGTACTATGTGCTTTTAGCAGTATAACATATAATGATATAAATACATCTGCATATTACATGATATAGATTACTTGTTTTATATAATTTTATACGGGATCCCCATAGATGCATCATATATTCACTAGGGCTCCAGACAGTAATCCTGGTTGATACTGTATGAACCAAAGAGAAATCTCATACTTAAGAGTGTGTGTCTATTTATGTCATACTGAACTGTTGCCTTGTCTCGGACGAAATGAGTCCAATTAAGTCTATAAATGACCAGATAGCCCACTGGCTTTCTTTTTTCTTTTTTTTTTTGTTCTTTGTGCAGTCCGCCTCAGTGCCAGAAGCCCACGAGTTAGGAGGCAAGGCAATGGTTGGGGGCTCCTGTTTACTCTGGCATGGGACACTATGAGAGGTCCACGGGCAGGGCCTAGCCCACTGGCTTTCTTGAAGGATAATGCTTTACCAGGAGTGCAGAATTTGTTTCTTTGCCTGCGAATAAGGCATTTGTCAGTGACAATCGCTAGATCGGCCATAGTGTAAGCATGGCTACCTGCTAATGTGTCAATAATAGTGCCAGCCCTGGGGGGGCTGAGAAGACAAGTTGGTTGACTTCAACTATAAATGTCATTTTGTCTACCAGATTATCTAATGTCTCCTTTGTGATTGATTCTCTCATCTGTACATAGGTCTTCATGTTTAAAATTATCATTGGTAGCCATGATGCTAGGCATGTACATGTAATAACACATGCACTCACACTAAATTATATTTCCCTCTTTAATATCGCTATTTAAAAGAATAGATGACAGTAAACTCTACTAGACAATGTCTTTCTACAGTCTAAAGCTTTGCTACATTGTGTTGATAGTCAGGCTTATTTATCTTTTCATACATATCAACAACTGCTCAAGGGCGACGCATTTGGTACTGCTTTGGCACTTGCTATGTAAAAGAGGATGGTGGTGCTGTGGATCATGCGTGGAGCTGTAAACACCAAGTCAGCAGTGGACCCCTGCCATTCAGTGGGAGAAAGGCGATAACTTCTACTCCTGTAATGGTTTTCAGGCTCAGTTCTACTCTGCCCTGTACGGTTGCTATGAGTCAGAATTGACTCAATGGCAGTGAGCTTGGTTTGCTTTATGTAAAGTGAAATTAGATTCCCTACCAGTCTTAAAAGAATACAGTTTCACATTTCCTTCAGAGAATCTGAGTATCATGAGGTTGATTATATGTAGTTAACTGGATTTGCTTTTACTCAGTAAATTAAAAAAAATAATTAAAAGACAATCATAACTTTTGTTGCAGTAAACGTAAAATGTGTTAAAAAGGTTAAAAATCTAGCAATTTCAATCTATTCTACAGTACAAACCATTTTCACATTGAAAATATATGATGAACCCTTGACAAATATATCTTGTAAGTGATGTTAATATAAACTATCATCTTCTCAGAGAGATTTGTTTGATAGTGAAATCCTGATTGTGTTTTGTTTACTTTTTTTTGCATTTAAGTAAGAAAATTAAGGTCACCTTCTACATAAAAATGCTATCACTTATTGCCAAAGTTCTTTTCTGTATGTTCTGTTTATAGATAAGTTCAATTTTATAACAGTTGTTAAAAGCCCAAGTTGAAAAAACTGGCAGAACTCAAAGTTGTGAAGACAGTACTCTTATCCCATTCCCCTCTCGCTGCTCAGCGCAGAGTGCAGCCTACTGCACCGCCAGGGCTCCTCATATTGTTGTTGCTGTGAGGGGCTGTCGTGTTGACATCACTCATATCTAAGCTGCACACCACAGAACAAAACACTGCCTGCTCTCCTGCCATTCTCAAAATTGTCCTAGGTTTCAGCCCATTGTTGTGGTCACTGGGTCACCCCTTCTTCCGGCTTTTCACTACCCCACCTCTTTACTGAGCACAGTGTCCTTCTCCAGGAACTGGCTTTTCCTGACAACATGCCCAAAATATGGGGGAAAAGAAGCCTTACAGTTCTTGCTTCTAAGGAGCTTCTGGCTATACTTCTCCCAAGACAGATGTTTCTTATGTTGGCAATACATGGTATTTCCAAAATTCTTCCCAGCACCATAATTCAAATGCCTTTGTTCTTCGGTGCCTTCTTTATTTTATGCCCAACCCCCACATCCATATGAGGCAATTGAAAGCACCATGGCTTGGGTCAGGCACACCTTAGTCCTCTAATCAACCTCCTTGCTTTCAAACTTCAAGAGGTCTTGTGCTGATCTCCTGACAACCACTTCCATGAACATTGATTGTGGATCTAAGTGAGACAAGATCCTTGGCAACTTCAATTTTTTTCTCCATTTATCATGCTGTTGCCTTCCAGTTCGGTTGTGGGGAATTGGTTTTCTTTACATTGAGTTGTAAAGAGCATGCCTCAATTTCAACATGAATGATTGTGTTTTCTGAATATTACAAGTTGTTAATAAGTTTTTTGCCAGTCATGATGCAAAATTCTTCTTCATATAATCCACTTTCTCTGATTATTGGCTCAGCATACAGATTGAATAAGAATAGTGAGTTGATACAACCTTGATTCACACCTTTCCTGATTTTAAACCAGACAGTATTCTTACTTGTATGTTAAATGATCAATATTCTAGAATCTGGTTTATAGTAAATTAAAAGAAACAAATAAATGCCATCAGTATATTCATTATTTCACTTCTGATTCTTTGTCCTCACTGGAGTGTTTTTAGTGTGTGACACCGTATGGGGCACAGAGAGTTAAAATGCTCAGTTCTTACTCTCCCCAGAGCTCTCATCATCTATTTTACAATGTACAATTTCTTCCTTCAGTTACTGATTCTTCTTTCTCTCTCTTCCTGTATTTCTTTTTCCTTTTTAATAATGGTGAAAAGTGATTTGCTTGATTACATAGAGAAATTATTTCACATTTATACAGAGAAGCTAAATTTTCTAGTCAATGGTGCATGCTCTTATGTTGAGGACTGAGCAAGTCTACTTGCACTGGTACCTCATGAGTAGGTGAACCCCTAGAAAGAATCCAAGAGAAAGAATATAGAGAAGCCTAGGAAATGAAGACATCCATGTTTATGAAGTGTCAATTTTGTCATCTTAGGTTTAACATGATTCCACTCAAAACACCAAGTATTTTAGTACACAACAGCATGCTGATGCTAAAATTTACATTAAAATACATGGGACCCAGAATAGTAAAAATACTTTTTTTATAAAGAAAAGCATGTTGTTTCTGTTGTCAGGTGCTATCTGGTTGCTTATTACTCATAGTCACCTCATGGTCAACACAACGATAAACTAACCAACCCTGTTCTTCCTCACAGTCACTTTTATTTTTGACAAGGTTGTAGCCACTGCATCAATCTCTCAGGTCAAAGGCCAGCATCATTTTCATTGCTCTTGTTTATGGTTCTTAGGCAGGGTTCTCTAGAAAAGTAACACTTTCCAGATGTATATATAGAAAGTCATTTAAATCAAGAATAGGACACATATTGTTGAAGTGAGCCAGTCTGATTCTGGGCAGATTCCAAGCCCATAGCTCGGACATTAGGCTGGAGGCTTTTCTTGACTTGTGCAGCTGCAGGGGACGGTGAGCCCATGATTGGCAGCAGGTGGCAGGCTTGTGGCCTCAGAGGCAAATGAACACAAAGTCAGTTTTTCAGAAGACAGATTCTTCTGAAAGATTCTAGGATCCACAGGAAATATGGCAGGTGAGAAAATGGCATGGAAGCCATGCCATGTATGAGTCCCTCATGCTACAGAGGAAGATGGAGCACATAATTCTCCACCATGCCCTATGGTAGAAGACATAGAGGTGTTCATGCTCCACTCTTCTTTCCATATTCTGACACCATCCTTTCCTCCCACATACTCCATGGAATTATTCTTTGGAGCTTAATAATCCAGTGCAACAGCCATACAAAACGCAGGCAATGCCCACCATTAACGGAGTTTAGTAGGAACATTAACTAGTCATCACAAATTATGATCCATACACAATAAGGACACAGTTATTGGTCGAGTCCTCAGCCTCAGTCACTTGGTCGCTTGGCCTCGACTTATAGAGGCCAAGATAACCTGTTGCTTGGCTTCACCATCTTACAGTCTTGGTTTTGCCCTTCAGTTTGTTTCATGAGCTCCGTGCCTTGACCTCTCACCTTGCTCTGGCTCCTTGGCTCCGGCCCATGTCACAGCATGGTCTTAGTGCCTTTGGATTGATTGCCAATGTGCTCCACTGATCGTCCCTTCCTCTACACTCCTGAGATTTCTCTTTGCTTCCAAAAGGGCTCTTAACATACAAAGGAATGCTTTCATGAAGGTATGCCTATTGTCTTTCAGCAGATTATATACCCAAGGGGGAAAAAGGATGGTGACTTGGCTCATACCTTCTAGTAAGGTGAACTCTCAGAATATACACCACCTTAATCCTTTCCATTAGCCTAATCAAGAACTCACTCCAAATGGGATGACAACCATCCTCAGAGAGGCTAGAATTTATAATATATCACATAAGGGGTTATGATAAGAAAGGCCATATTAATTGCCTACATCTCAGCAGACTATTGGCCCAAGTCTAAAGAAAGAAATCAATGAGGCAGATACAGGCTTCAGACCCAGCAATAAGAACATAAGCTTTCCTACAGTGGTCCACTTCCATTGGAAGGATGTCGTACCCTGAGGCATTTCCATCATGTCTTGTCTCTTGAGGAAGGCTTGTAATTGATTGGCTGGAATTACATTATATTCAATCAGGTTATGGAGTATTACTAGATTTTAACTGCCAAAACACTGAACACTAACCAAGCTACGTTGACATGAAATCTTAACTATCATAACATGTATGGCACACTGTGTCTCTACCCCCACCTTCGAGTCTATTCCAACTCAAAACTCCCCTGAAGGACAGAGAAGTACTGCCATTGTGGATTTCTGAAACTTTTACTCTTTATGAGTAGAAAGACTCATTTTTCACCTACATTTCAGCTGGTGGCATCAAACTGTTGACCTCTTTAGCAGCACAGGGATTGGCCCACAATGCCACCGGGGCTCCCCCTGTAGGGCATAAAAAGTATGCAAGGGGAGTGAATCATTTCTATAGCTTAGCTGTTTTTAGTCAACACCCCCAATAACTCCCACCAAACCACTCTTTCCAGCCTGGTGCTGGGTAACATGATGAAGGAAGACCCTTGCTAGTAATCGTCAATGGGATTCATGTTAACTGTAATTGTTAGGGATGCATTGTGATTGCCCTCCTGCTGGGTAGAAAGTGAGCCCTCTCTCTGAGGGATAGGAGTGGGGGACTGCATGACCAGCAGAGCTGCCAGTGGAGTGTGTCCTTGAAACCCAGGCTCTCTGTGCAGTGAACCTCTTAGATCCAGTGAGCTGTGGCATCAGAGAAGCAGCAGTGAGCCGGAGACAGAGCAAGAGGCAGAGTGGTATAATCCCCAGCCCATAGATAGAGCTAGTAGGGTATTTGGGGACAGGAGGCTTACTTGTGAAGTGAGATGACTCTGGGACTTAATTTAGGGTGCCGAGTTTCTTATCTCTGGAACATGAGCTGAATACTTTGTGGTTGAGGCTTACAGTGGAGAGATGTGCCCTTTGGGTAGTTATAGCAGCCCCCAAAGAACTTTATAACATGTCCTGATTGATCAACTGGGCACTTCTCAACTGCATTGTACCCTGATAACAACCATAATAATCCTCTTAATGATAACAATTGCCTGTGAGTTCTGTGTAGTCATTGCAATAAATTTTAGCGGCTAGAGGGAATATAAAGTATTGAAAATGTAGAGTGTCATGTATGAGAGAACACAGTACATAAAATCAAACAGAGTACAAAATCGCAGTAAACAAGAATCTAAAGATATACAAATTTAAGCTCAATTTTAAATTCAAACTCACTACCATCATGTAGAATCTGACTCACAATGACCCTGCAGGACAAGGTAGAACTGCCCTGGGGTGGGGGTGGGGTTTCAAGACAATATCTCTTTAGGGAGTAGGAAGCCTCATCATTCTCCTCAGGAGAAGCTGTTGGTTTTGAATTACTGACCTTGGGATTAGCAACCCAACTGGGAACCACTAGGCCACCAAGGGTTTTACAAAGATAGACAGGCAAATCAATGGAAAAACAAAACCCATTGGACTTCATACAATCAACTGATTTTCAACACAAGTGCTAAGTAAGAAGGAAAAACATTTTTTTTTCCAAACAGTTCCAGTAAAGCTAGCTGTCCATATGAAAGAAATGAACCTGGCCCTATTGTTCACACCAGCCTCTCACAAAAACAAGTCCCAAAGTATTGCATATGTAAATTTAAAATATACATTATAGAATTTGTTTTGTTAAATAGAGAGTTTTGTGACTTTGGAGTAAGCAAAGATTTCTTAACAAAAACAGCATAAAGAAAACAATTTCTGTATAAACAAGCACATTGGAGTGGTCGGGGTGATAAAGCAAAGCAGCAACAGTGGACTGGTCTCAATAGAACCTTACAAGCCAATCTATCCTTCAAGTGATAGGAAATATTTTAGAGGTAATTTTAAAAAGATACTCTGGCCATGTAAAATTATATCCACAAATGTTATGCTTGTATTTCTAATATGGTTTCCCATATTTTACCTAGGCCTGGAAGTAATTCCATTTATTGTTCCACTGCATCAGCATTGATTTGTGCGGTTAGCAGGGACTGTGGAACATCTGCTCCACTTTCTTTCAAAAGGTCACTGCGTTAAAGAACATTGACATCATTTCATAACCTTGAAAAAGCTTTAAAAATCCATCAAGCATCATTTCTGTTCTCAGGTCATTAAGCTTGCATAGCTTCCCCACCAGTTCATAACACTAAGCTAGATGGATCCCTAATAATGCTTCAACTTCCTCCTTACTTCACACTTGACCACCACCATGAAACGCAAACTCCTCGTTTTCCCAAGGCCAGAGTTCCTCTCTACAAAAACTGAATTTCTTAATTTCTCCAGGACCCATCAAGTTACATACAATCTATGTTTCTTTCTAATGAGCTCTGGTGGCTCCATGAATTATGTGCTGAACTGGAATGGTTTACAGCAGTGGTTCTCAACCTTCCTAGCGGGGACCCTTTAATACAGCTCCTCATGTGGTGGTGACCCCCACCCTCAACCATAACATCATTTGAGTTACTGCTTCACCACTGTGATTTTGCTACTGTTATGCATTGGGTGACCCCTGGGAAAGGGTCGTTGGACCCCAAGGGGGTCGTGACCCACAGGTTGAGAACCACTGTTGACAGTCTCAGAAACCTACAAAGACTGTTTCAGTCTACTGTGCACGGTTACTGAGTCTGAGTCAACTTAGAACCAGTTTATTTGGATTTTTGGTGTATCACCTTGTGGAATTCAGTTGTTCTCTATTAAGGTGGGAGAATGGTAGTCAGTATGCATTAAACTGGGTTCTGGAGACATCCTTTCTAACTCCTGAATCTAGAGTAGTTCACCTATTTGGCATGCTCCGGTACCTGTGGGGCCTGAAGAAATGTCAAGGAGTAGCAATGTGTCCAGATGATAAGAGACTAGAGCCACTCTTTTCATTTCTCACATTTTCCCCATCATCAGGTCACGCTCTACTTTTAAAACCAACATACTTGATATAAAGTCTGTTGTCGGTGGTGGGTCCTAATGAGTCTGTTACAACCCACAGTGACCTTATAAACAACAGAGGACACCCATTCCTGACCCCTCCTCACAAATGTTCCCGTCTGTGCCTAGTTTTGTAGTGACTGTTTCTCAATCAATTTCATCAGGCATCTTTTTCCTTTTAGCTGCCCCTCTACCAAGCATGCTGTCCTTCTGGGACTAGTCTCCCCTGACAACAAAATTTAGAAACAATAAAATGTACATATTTTAAATACATAATTTCATAATTTAAACAAAATGTATGCATCCACGTACCCACCTCTGTTAGACTGGGTTGACTAGAGAAACAAATTCATCAACTCATGTATGTTTAAGAGAGAGCTTTATATCAAAGAGCAATTGTACATTGAGAAAATATCCCAGCCCTGTTCAGATTACATCCATAAATTCAATATAAGTCCATAAATCCTATATTAGCCCATGAATTCTTCAGATTGATGCAGCACATGCAATGATTCCAAATGCAGGATGATGACAGGCCAGTGGGTGCAAAGTCCTGTGGATCCAATGGCAGTGGACACATCTCCAGGGCTCTGACTGCCATCAACATGCCTCCATGTGGCTGGTCAACAGGAATGTGTAGCAGAGAAAGAGAGATAGAGAGAGAGTGGCCCGCCTCCTCTGATGGCAGAATCAAAAGAGAAAGTTCCCAGAATCCTCATGAGAAAGCCATGCCCACACAGAGGCATCATTGGCTATGACATGATAGACAGGCTAGACTCCACCCCTTCACTCATAATGCACTCAAGTTGACATGAGATTATGTAACTACCATCCATATCAAGGTATAGACAGCTTCTACTACTCCAAACTCTCTCATTCTGCTCTCTTTCTCTCCGCTAGAGAAATACCTCAGATAACCACTCATGTCATTACCATTGTTAGAGTTTGGTCTCTGTACCAGAACTTCATGTAAATATATAATACGGCATCTAATATGTAATCTTTTGAGTTTACCTTCCTTTGTCCAGCAAATAATTTCTAGTCAACAGACAGTTTTTGAGATTCAGTCATGTTGCTGCACGTTCCAATAACTCATTAGTAGTGCAACTTTCCTTTTCACGAGTGGGACTCAATGTGGGAAACCAGTATGTCAAAGATGGAAACAGAGTTTGTTTCTAGTATTAGACTACTATCATTACATCACTAAAACAATCTTGTAAAATTATTTGGGGGATATATGCTTTCAATTCTCTTAACTGAATAACTGGAAACTATGAAAAGTCAAAAAAGGGCCCTGACGCTGCTGCCAGAAGCCCAAAGGGACAGCTCTGCTCCATCCTATGAGATTACCACTAGAGGGGATCCACGAGGTGACTATTAGTTTTGGAATAGCAAATGCTATCTATGGGTAATATAATAAACATTTCCCCCCTATACTTGGTATGTACTTTTATTTTAAGATCTTTTTATTGTGGGCTCTTACAGCTCTTATAATAACCCATACATCAATTGTACCAAGCATTTTTGTACATATGTTGCCAACATAATTTTCTAAATATTTACTTTCTATCTGATCCTTTGGTATCAACTCCTCTTTTTGCCTCCCTCTCTCCCTCTCATCCCTGTGAACCCTTGATAAATTATAAATTATTACTATTTTCATGTCTTACACCAAGCGCTCTCTCCCTTCACCCATGTTTCTCTGGTTCATCCTATCAGTTCCCTTTCTTCCCCCACCTTACCTATGCCCTCCTGCTCTTAGCATTTCCTTTCTCAATGGCTTTGGCTGACCTGGATTCCGTGTGTCCTGAGCTCTTATCTGTACCAGTGTACATTCTTGGGTCTATTTTTATTTAAAGACATGGTTTTCACATGAAGAATTGAGTCTCTCACATGAATTTTTAATCTACTTAAAATTTCAGTGTAATTAAAATGCTCTAAGGAGGCCTGTGAGGTAGTTTATTGAGTCAACCTGGCTGATAAACACATGTGGGGGTAATTGAAGGGAGGAGGGATAAATGGCTCAGTGAACCTTGCCTTCCTAGTTCTCAGGTCTGTAGCTTTCTGATGGTCCGACTAGGGTGCAGCTGCCTTAGCCAGTTCCCTGCCTCAGCTGACAAGGCTCATTTCCTGCAAGACATGAACTAACCCCAATGCAGCCCTGGGTGCTGGAGCAGCTGTGTGTAGACCCCTGCCAGTGCTGAGATACTTACACGCTCACTGACTTGACTTTCCTCCTGCAGTCAGCATCTGTTTTGTGAGATGGAGGAGGACTTTGTGGATTGGTGTTGAACATATGGGTTAATGGGTTCATGTTGGACTTGTGGGCTTCAGCAGCACTGGGTTGGGATGTTTTCTTGATGTACACTTAATCTTTATATAAAACGCTCTCTTATACATGCGTTTCTGTGGATTTGTTTCTCTAAAGTACCCAGACTAATACACCCTGCTAGCACAGGCTGGTGTACATTGACCTGTTAACCCAAGGTCATGATTCAAACTCAATAGCTGACTAAGAAAGATGTGGCGATCTGCCTCAGGACCACTGAATAACTATCAACTCAAAGGCAAGAGGCTCTCTTCCCCGCCCCCCACTCCCCACCCTATGCTCTCAGCAAGCATTCTTCCTCTCCTCTCCCCCTTCTTCTTCTCTCCCCTCTCCTACACCTTATGCTTTCATCAAGCACTCTTTCTTTTCACCTTCTACATTTATGTTAATATGACTACAGGAAGCAATAGGTGAGCAGTTCTGGAACCAGATTGATTGGATTACTATTTTTTAGCCTCTTTGTGGTTCAGTATAAGAAAATACAATAATTGTGCTATTTAATTCATATGTTTGTTTTGTAAATGGTACAAGTTAAAATCATAAAATAATAGCAAATAACTGATATAATAAGTCTGAAATAAATGTTATCTGTAATTGTAAAGGAATGTTTGATATTCAAGAATTGCATTTTCAAGTAGTTATTTGTCAAAAAAGCAATCAACAGGATAAATAACATATAAAATTGGGTGCTGTATTTTATATTTTGGATAAAGAGTTTTAAAAGAAAGATTAAAAACATTTAATTGATAATTTTTTTAAATGTTGATGATCTATTCTAGTCCTACTTTGTCTAAGACTTGGCAGTTACACTAAGTAGTGTAAAGAGGGAGAAAAACTGTCGATTGACACACATATAATAATTGGATTAAGTGGCTCCCAATTCCATAATTAAAATTTTGCCTTTAAAGAGAAATTGTTGGACTCTTAGTTTATACAAGGCCATTTCCCTTTGAGGAAATTCACATTTCCTACTTAAGCATTCATAGATTTGAAATGAATCTGGAAAGCAAATAAAATTGCTAGTGATGTAAATGATATGACCAATTTTGATGGCTTATAGGATCAAGCTGAAATGGGCACTTACCCTTCTCCTTCTTTTCCTATAAAGCTCTCCTTACATTTTGTTTTGCTTCCTAGTGGAAAATTGTTTTTTTTTTAACAATTATTTGGAGGATAATACAGTCAGTACATATTTGAATTGCTATTATTCCTGAAGGTGCAAATCAATATCAATCAGCCTTTCTTTGGAACTGCTTGGAGACACAGAGTTAATACAGCTTCAGATTTTCATTTTGCAAACTGACTTGGGATCCAGGAGGCGAGCCTTATCACTAGTCTCCCTACTTCATTAGAATTTGAAGTAGCACAAAGGATATGCCAAATTATTTCTATTTTGAAGGATGTTCTAGAAGATCAAAGCTGCAAACATCACCGACTACAAAAGAGTGAAAATTTATACGGCATTACATTCCTTGTGACTTTATTATAGGAAGCTTGACTTTGAACCTCTTTTTTTTGTTGCTTTTTTGAATACAGGAAAAGGGTATCATTCCCTCATGTTTCTATTTTGCCTGAAGATAAAAGTTAAGTAGATTTTATTTTATGTATGAATATAGGAGAGAAAACTGTTTCCTTATGAGCACTGACTGCATCCACATAGCCATGTCATGGCTACTTCAAACACCAGAAATTGATACTCTTAATCAGAGCCTCCATGTCTTTGGTCACAGTGTTTTGCACATTTGAAAGAAGTTTCCCTTACCTACATTTACATACATTCTATTTGTGCATTAAAACTTTCCATAGTCACATCTCTTTCATGAACTCTTCTAAGATGACTCAATATGAATGGTCTATCTTAGCATAAATTTTTAATGTTCAATTTTTTCATTGATATTGTAAATTTCTTCAACCCAGAAATAAATCGTACATATGGGAAGTAGTCTTCCATCTTCTGATTTCCAAAACACACTATGGTGTATAGTACTTGCTGGGGCCTTGCCAAGTATTCAAACTATCGTCACAGGTAAAGATGGACAAACTCTAAGTGTGTTTTCTTTTTCTGCCTACTTTTGTAAATAAACTTTTAATGGAATAGGGCCCCACTCATTCTTCATGTGTCACCTATGACTGTCTTCTTTCTCTGACAGTGAAGTAGCTGCCACAGAAGTAGTACTAGCAAGTGTGAGTCTTACTCCAACTTTGAATCACTTCCTCAGTTCATGTCCAACATCTGTGGAAATGCTAAGGGGACTCCAGTATCTAACCCTTCCAAATAAGTCCCACGCATTCTAGTAAATACATGGCCTTGTTGGAAGCCATTATGTTTCTATTTTGAACCCAAAAGTTTAAGAAAGCTATCAAATCACATGTTTTGAGGACATATTTTCCACCCTGATCTTGTCTAGGGGCTATGGAAAAAGAAGGAAGCATTGGAAAACTAATTCAGCCCCAAAATGAACAAGTGACATAAAAGAAATAAAATTCTCACAAGGATTTCCCTGGGGGGAGAAGTATAACAAGAATAAGAAGCTGCAGGTGGATTACTGAAGCAAATCTTCAATAATGTGTTGTGATGCTGAGATAATTTTTCTAAGCTACATAAAAGCTTATTATGGAATTGTAATGGAAGAGGTAATTGAATTGTAGACAAGCAAACATACAAGAAACATAGTATTACATGGCAAAGTCATGTTGTTAACTAAATGTTTTTGATTAGCAGTCATTGAGTTGCTTCTGTCTCATGGTGACTCCATGCATAAGAGAATAAAATTGTGTTGAAACCTGAGCCATCTGCATAATTACTGATATGATTAAGTACATTTGGAGGTCATTGTGTCAGTGTGTCACAGAGAGGCTTCCCTTCATTTTAACTGGACTTCCACTTTTACAAATGTCCTGTCCTTCACTTGCTATTCGTTCCTCCCTATGATTTAACCAAAGGAAGGTAGTCAATACTTATAATATAGACAATACTTATGATATACAGAATTCTTTACTGCTAAGTTTTTAAAATGCTGCATTCATTATATAAAAGAACAAGGCATATGCTCAAGTATATCAATGTCAGTGATAGGATAATATGTGTATACCTATAGAGAAGACCAATTAATAAGATAATTATACAAATTTATGTACCAATCATTAATATTGAAATTAAAGAAATTAAAGATTTTTACCAGATTCTGCAGTATGAACTTGATCAAACATGCAATCAAGGGGCAGTAATAATTCCTGGGGATTGAAATGTGAAAATTGGAAACCAAGAAGGATAAGTAGTTAGAAAATTTGTGATTGTTGATAGAAATGGGACTGAAGATTGCATGATAGAACTTTCCAAGGCCAATGACCAATTCATTGGAAATACCTTTCATATTACAATAAACAGTCCTTTGTACATGTGGCCATCACCAGATGGCATTCATAGGAATAAGATCTATTACACAGGTTACAAAATGCTGGAGAAAGATGATATCTTCAGTGGTCAAAGCCTCAGGCCAGGTACAGAAAAGATGATCAGTTGCTCATATGCAGGGTTAGGGTGGAAACGAAGAACATGTAGGTAAAAAAATGCATGAGCCCCGAAGTATGACCCAAGAGGTTATATTCCACCTAGAATTAAGAGTTCATCTCAAGAATAGATTTGACACCATGCTCATTAATGACTGAAGAGCAGACTCATTGTTGGATTAACATCAAGGACCTAATAGATGAAGAAAGTAAAAGGTCATTATAAAGACAGAAAAAAAAACCAAAGACTAAAATGGGTTTTGGAAGAGATTCTGAAATTTGCCCTTGACTATGTGTAGTTGGTTACACACCGAGGTGCTAACCCCAAAGACAGCACTTGGAACCACCAGGCGTTATGAAGGAGGAAGGCGAGGCTCAAGTTCCCATAGCATTAGAACTTGAGAAATCCACAGAATCACTTTTACTTGGTCTTAGAGGCTCACTAGAAGTAGGGATAAACATAATGGCAGTGAATAAGATAAAGACATTTGAAGAGAACATTACAAAGGGAGATGGGAAAGGATAATGTGAATTATAATAATGAAATGAGCAAAGACATGGAGCAGAAAACAGAGAGAAGACTGCACTGGAATTTTTCGATATGAAAACAAGAAAAAGTTGATCTTCGAGTTGGATTATTGCAGGATTTAATGTCAAAATATTGAAAAATACAAGAAGAATAAAATTTGGAAAGGATGCACAGATTAACTGTCCCAAAAAGAACTGGCCGACATTCAACCATTTCAGCCGGTGGTATATTTGAAGGAGAAAGTCCAGCCTTCACTGAGGACATTGTGGGAAAAATGAGACGCCTGAGATGATGGGAAACCAACTGAGAAATCTCAGCAGTTTGAAACGATGACGGAAGCGCCTGCTTCTCTGACAAGAGACTTTGAAGGCGACTGTTTTCCCACTACTTGGAAGTGATGCATAGTTGTGCCTATTCCTAGGAAAGTGTATGCAACAAAATTGTTAAACATTATTAATATTATATAAACTATTGTTTGCAAATATAATTCAATATAATTGCAGATGTACAGCAACCAGATACTCAAACCAGGAGATGACATGGAACTGGGGATCTCGTTGCAGGTGTCAGATAATTTGTGTTTAAGGAAGAGACTATAAGATGTTTTCTTGTATTTATTGACTGTGCAAAGAAATTCAAGTATGTGCCTCATAAAATTTAAGGATAACATTGAGAAGAATGAAACTTCCAGAGCACTTAGTTGCAAACAAAGTGGCAGTTCTCTCAATAGAAAAAGAGGCTACTGCCTGACTTAAAACCAAGAATGATGTGCAGCGGGGTCGTATCCATACACTATACTTATTCAATATGTATGTTCAGCAACAATCTTATGTGAAGAAGAATGCAACATCAGGACCGCAGGAAGATGTACTGACAACCCGCAATATTCAGATGACACAAACTTGTTTGCTGAAAGGGAAGAGAACTTGAAGCACTTACTGATGAAGTTTCACAACTCATTAAAGAAAACAACTTTCCTCACCACTGGACCAATAGACAGCATCATGATATTATACTTGAATAAGATAGTTGGATCCACAACCACCAACTGATGGAAAAGGCAGCCAAGAAATCAAATGACATAATGCAGAATGTAAATACAATGCAAACACCTCTCTAGAGTTAGGACGTGCTGCGATGTCACGCAGAGACCTAAGGTGTGCTTTGCCAAGTCGCAGTATTTTCAATTGGCTCATATGCATTTGAAACTGGATCAGGAATAAAGAGGGACATTGGGAAAATGATGCATTTAAATTATTGTGAATATACCTGAAAATGCCTTGGCTGACAAAATACGAACAAATCTCTCATAGAACAAGTTCAGCCAGAATGCACCTTGGAAACGAGAAGTTGACTTTACTCCATGTACTTTGGATGCGGTATCAGGAGGAGCGAGAGCTTCAAATGTATGGCGGGCTGCACAAACAGACACAGAATTTATTTTTCTCAAAGCTATGTATTTATGTACTTTTTCAAAACAATCATATCACCTTCAAAGTAGTGTCCATTACACTTAATACATTTTTCAAATCTGCAATTCCATTTTTGGAAACATTTTTCAATCTCGTCTTTTTGGATGACTGACAGCACCTCTCTTATTTTTACTGTTCACCTCTTTTACATCATCAAATCGCTGCCCTTTCATATCCCCTGCATTCACAGAAGAGAAAAGAAGTCTCATTGAGCAAGGTCAGGTGAGTGAGTAACTTGAGACAAGAAAGCATACAGTATTTTTGCCAAACAATGAATGGTGCACTGAGATGGCTGTGTGAGCAGGCACATTGCCATGGTCATTCCCCATCTGCCACACATCAGGATTTCTAAAAAACAACCTTTTTTGGAAGATTGTTACACAATCTTTTCAGAATCTCTAAAGAGAAAGCTTAATTAATAGTCTGACCTGGTGCAATGAACTCTAAATGCAATACAGAGTAGAAATTTCATATACTCAGGAAATTGATGGAAGTCCACTTGATGAGGTTTATCATCATCAATATTTCCCCTTTTTTGAAAGGAGAAAACCACTCCTACACCTGGGTTTTCCCCATAGCACTGTGTTCAACATCACAACAGTCTCTGTGGAATTTTTTGGAAACAAAATTTCACAACCACATGCTCTTCTCTTAAATCGGTCTTCACTAAAAAGAGTGAAACTCTTTTTATGAAAACTTTTGCTGTGACCGGAGAGAACCTTCCCAGGGGGAAGCATTAACTCAGAACACAGTGTGCACTAACTCAGAACACTGTGTGCACTATCTCGGAGCACTGGGTGCACTAACTCGGAGCACTGTGTGCACTAACTCGGAGCACTGTGTGAACTAACTCAGAGCAAGTTGCTCACCGAGTGGGGAAAATGTGCATGCTCCAAGAGCTCTGCCCAGCTGAGCTTTTCTCCATTACTTTTTTGGGGGAGGAAAACCCTTATATGGTAAAGTCAGACAAAAAGAAGACCCTGAAAAATGGGCTCAACTATAGCAACAATTAGAACAATTGCACAATACCTGGCAGTATTTGGTCTGTTTCACATAGTTGGAACTGACTTGATATGACCTTACAATAATGAAGAAAAGAGGTAACAAGCGTGTGAGTGAAGCACGGAGATTCTCTCCATGTTACTTATTTAATCTATTTAAAACTAAGCAAATGTCATGGTTGGTTTTCCCATTTAGCAAATTGTTTGCTAATTGAGTGAGTAACAGATGGAATCTTGAGATACACAAGATACCAAACTGCAAAGTGAAGCCTGCCCTTCAGACATGGAGCAAGCCCTTTCATAAATACGGAATTTATAAAATAAACAAGAAAACAAGCAAAAAACATATTAAGGCTCCCCTGATTCAATGAGTAGCTGCCTTTTACATTTACGGAGGGATATCTGTTACGTGGCCCGCCCTCCTAGAGCTTTGTTTTTGTTTTCATTTTCTCTTATAAACTCATCGTTGCCAACGCTCTCGATTCCAGTTAGCATCACAATGCGTTTGGCATGCTCCTGAATTTCCTTCATAAACATCGTTAACTGATTGGATCAGGGATTTTTCATAGTCATACTGAAGTGAGACTGAAATTGATGCGTTGCAGAATCTAGGCTGAGAGCAACCACTGTGTCTGCTCGATCATCTGTTGAACTGAAATCCAGATGGGGCCCAATGCTCATGACGGGCTCCAAGGTATCTGAGGAGGCAGGCCACCAGCCTGTTCTAAGTCTGTCCCCTTCCTCATATTTGTAATAGTAAAAATAGATATAGGTTTAGATGGGAAACGGGAAGTTATCCTTTCACATACAGAATAGTAATAGAAAGAGGGGTGTGGGTTATTCTAGATAGGAGGGAGGGGATTTGAGGAAATCTGGTTACAGTGGCCGGGAGCTGGCGAGAATAGTATTTGGCACCTGGATGAGCTCAGTACAATTTTTTGACTGAACGCAGGCAGTTGAAAGACTGCACATCCATGAGGAATGGGAATCAAATCTGTTTCCCAGCCACTGGAGAAGAGGAAGTGAATGGAAAAGAAAAGAAAGAAAAAGAGACTTTTATTTTTTATAATTTGGAATTTTGAACTAAATGATCCACTTGATATTTGCCTTATTTTCTATATTTAATTTAGCCAAAGAAAGATTTTTATTGTACATGTGCATTTAAAAAAAACTAAATCCTCTTGTTTCAAAATCCTTTATTGCCAGCTAGGTCAGAAACATCTGAGGAAATTATTAACTATATGCCCTGGTGGTATAGCCTGGGTGGAGGTGTGTGTGTGTGTGTGTGTGTGTGTGTGTGTGTGTGTGTGTGTGTGTGTAACTAAACACTGTAGTCGGTAGTTCTAGAAAATTGCTTTCATTGAAAATTTTACCAAATGTATACTAAGCAATGTTACGGATACACTAAGACACATAATACACTGGTCTATTTTATTTTGCAGAGGTCCCTAAACATTAATGGGAATTATGTTACAGTCACATGGGGCTGGAGAAAAATATTGAAAGTAGCACGGACGGCTGAAAAGGAACCAATGGTCTGGATTGGAAGAAGTGAGGCGAGAATGCTTCTTAGAGGCAAGGGTGGCAAGACTTTCTTTACGCACTTTGGACATGTTTGGAGAAGGGCATCCTGTTTGGTAAACTTGATGGACACAGTGGCTGCATCAATGGGCTCCGGCATCCGAACAATTGTGAGGAGGGTGCGGGATCCTGCAGTGTGTGGCTCTGTGTGCATGAGTTCGCCGTGGGTCAGAGACCACGCGATGGCCCTTTAACAACATGACTGAAATGTCAGTCACATTTTGATTAGTCAATCTCTACATTTTTAAATACATTAGCAAGAACATGGCAACTTAAGAGTCAAAAATTATAATATTTTTGTAATAAGGAAAATGTTTTATTTTTAAAAAATGACTTTTTGAACTCAAACTCATTCTTTACATCTGCCTAAATTTATTTTGAGATTGGTTCTAGGTACCTTTACCACAGCTAGTCACAATTTGAGTACAAAAACAGTTTGCTCCTTGGGAAATTATCAACTACACCAGAGAAAAGTATCCTATTTTCAAAATACTAGAGAGTCAAGGGAGCAAATGACCTCTTTTTCTTAATTGCTATATATTTGTAGCTAAATCTGAGAAAATCCCTGAAGTACAAATTGGAATTCTAATATTTCTTTAAAGAAAGTTCCATATTCCTTCATGACTTAAACTGTAGTTTCCAGAAATACCACAATGTGCATTTCCTAGACTCATCAGCATTCCCATTCTGATCAATGGAAACCTCAATCTTCAGGAACACAAAATGAAATCAAAGGGAAAAATATTTTCATTCATTTCACTCCTTCTTGATAAATCACCATCTTGAAAATAAGGTTTTGGCTTTGTGTAAATTTTTGTTATTTAACATTTTTATAATTTCTATAGCCTATAAAAAAGAGATTTAAGGCATATAATCTATATTTTCAACTAATAGTGTTCTAAAATCAGACTCATTCTTATACAAGTTTTCCTTAGATATAAGTGAGATTTTAAGTTGGCATTTATGGTTAAGTGAATACTAAACATCAAAGTGTTTGGGTATTTTTAAATGATTCTAATAAATTGTATTCTATCTTTACTCCCATATAAGTAAAACTTACTAGTTTTTTTTAAGTCTTAAGAAAAAGTATATATATTTTAAGGCACTCATTTTCTAAGATTGTTAGGTTAATTTTAAAGTTTTCCCTTTGACACTATTATATATAGCTTTCTACAACTATGAAATAGTTCATTCCCTTTATCTGTTTATTCTTAATTCAACTGCATCAACTGTCAGAGTTTATTCTGTTCCAGAGAACAACTTTTATGAGATTCTTTAATTGCAAAGTGACTTATTCACTTGAAGTAAATAGAGGTAATTAGATGACCTCTTTCTTTTCCTTAGAAGGAAAAGGGACAAATATTAGCAATGTTAAACTAGAATTAAACATATTAATTTTACAGAGAGAAAATTATATATTTAGATTTTAATAATAAATCATATTATTTTATAATATATTTTTTCAATTTTAAAAATGTGGTAGAGTAACTCCAATCCCAAAAGACCAACCTCACTGCCATCGAGGCAGCACTGACTCAATGCAATCTCTGTGGGTTTGCGAGCCTGTAGTTGTTTAAGGAAATGGAAATCCTAGTCTTTCTCCAGAGGACCTGCTGGTGGTTTCAAACTGCTTGCGATGCAGATCACAGCCTAACCTGTAACCACTATGCCCACAGGGATCCTGAGAAATCCTGTTAGCAAGACATTAATAACAACATTCCCAGGTCTTCGGTCATCAGGGTTCAATGTGCCCAGTCTATTCAAGGTCATATTTCGTTTCTCGTGGACTTGTTTGATTCTCTTCACCTTAAACTTGAACTTGACACATGACCAATTGATGGACTTTTTCAGTCAGCCCTTGGCCTGGTTTTGGCTGATGAAAAAGAGATTCTCTGTCATCTTATTCCACAGATGCAGTCAACTTGATTTTTTTAAATGTCATCGGAGAAGTCCACATGTACAGTCTCAGTTAATGCCAGTGAAGAACAAATCATTGATCTTTCAAATATCTATCAGACAATCTCCAGTTTCAATTCTATCATCGGGCCATATTTTTGAATTACTGCTCTTTCCCCTTTGCTTCCAGCTTTTGCTTTCCAATAACTCATAATTGACAGTGAATCTTGATTGCATATTTGATTAATTTCAGATAATTTGGTAGAATTGTTAAATTTCTGCATTATTCGCTTTAGTGGTTGGTGCATAAATTTGAATAATAATTGTATTGACTGGACTTCCTTGTATTGAGATAGATAAATTTCTATCATAGACAGCATTGTACTTCCTGGTTGATCTTAAAATATCCTTTGAAAAATTTTAAATATTTATTTATTTACTTCAATGTCCTTTTTGGTGATGGATGAAATGCCACTCCTCTTCATTCCTGGCATAGTAAACCATTTGGTTGTCTGATTAGAAATGGTCAATATGATTCAATTCATCACACCACTGCCTAGGATATAGATTTCTATGCAATTCATTTCATTTCTGATGACTTCCAATTCCCCTAGATTCACACTACATACATTTCAAATTCCAATTATTAATCATTGTTTCTCATTTTGAGTCTTATTCCATAACCAAATGAAGGTTTTAAAAGCTTACTGCACCTGTGTCATGATCGACTCAACTTTGAGAAGGCAGCTCTTCCTCCGTCATATGGGCTTCTCATTTCAACAGAGCTGAAATGTTAATTGGTGACAATCCTTGTTTTGGACTTCTATCAACTTCCAGAAAAGAGGAAAATGTTGACACGTGGTGCATTTTGTGTTTGTCCCACCTGTCAAGCTTTCATTTTAGAGACTCTGAAAAGAAAGTGTAACAGTGTGCGACAAAAAGGCCTGATGTGTGGCAGACAGGGACTGTTTTTGCCACCACGACAATGCACTCGCCTCTCTTGCCCCACGAGCCTTACTTCATGTGACATCTTTCCGTTTCCTTAAACGCAGATGGACATGAAAGGACAGCTATCTGACCGCATAGAAGAGTCAAAGAAGAAAATGAGGGAGGTCTGTCACCCATCCAAACGGATGAGTTTCAGAAATGTTTACAAGAATGGAATCGCAGGTTTGAAAAATTTATTAAATGTAATGGCGGCTGCTTTGAAGTTGATAAGGTTGTTTTGAAAAAAATAATTGCATACATGACTTTGAAAAAAAAATTCTGTTGTTTTGGGATTACCCCCTCTTATCGTGCCACGGTATCAGAACAGACCGTTCTTGTGCTGAAGTAAGATAAGCAGAGGCCACAAATCCATCTGCTTCCTTGTTGCCTTGGCATATATACATGTATAAACAGATGCATAGATTCTTTCCTTCATTCCACTTTTCATCCCTTTCCTATCCCACTGTTATGTTTACCCATCATTCACCTCTTAGTAATTCCTCTCAGATACATTTTGATTGACCAGATATGAGCAGAAAAGCTACAGCCTACAAATGTGGATTTTTTTATTTACTTTCCCTGCCTCTTTCTCTGGCTAGAACTTCCAGGGCAATAGTGAATAGGAGTAGTGATATAAATTATCCCGTGGATACTTGATCACAAGAGAACTATTTTCAGCTTTTCCTTTTTGAGAATAATATTGGTCATTGGCTTTATTTAAATGTGTGGCCTTGTTTTGAAAGTTCACATTTGGTGGGTCTTATATATTTGGTGGATCTTACATATTTGGTTTTGATGAACTACAGAGATCATGTCTCCTGGTGGCCTTATATTTATCACTACCTAACACTTTTACTAAGGTGCCTTGGTGCTTTAGACATTTATCTGCTAACATCAAGGTCAGTGTGTTGAGCCCTTCAGCTGCTCCGGGGAAGAAAGAAGAACCATCTACTACAGGCCTGGGAATCATACGGTGCCACTATGAGAGAGAATCCATTGGCTGGCACTGAGATTTTTTGTATGTTAGTTACTTGATTTAATCTTTTAACAGGCGGTGTTCACATTGTGTGTTAGGCATATGCTGCTACCACAAGGGGAGTCATTCAAACCTGCCATCTGCTCCATGGGGTGGGGGTGTGGGGTTGGGGAGGGGGAGCGGTAAGCTGTCTGCTTCATCCAGGAATATTTAGTTTCCCAACTCAAAGAAGCAATTTTTTTTAACTCTGCCTTATAGGGTCACTACGAGTTAGGATTGGCTCAGTGACCATGGGCTTGGTTTTCGGATTATAACCTTTTGAGGGGTTGGTGTGGTACAATTGGTAACTGCACAGTTGCTAAACAAAATAGGATGGTTCAAATCCATCCCCTACTCTGTGGAAGGAAAATATGGTAGTTTGCTCCCATGCTGAGAAACTCTGTTTCTCACATGCTGAGAAACCCTGTGCGTTAGATCGACACTGTCCTACGGAGACTCTATGAGTCAAAATGTACTGGATAACAATTGATAAAATGTAATAATTACAGGCATATAGTACATTGTTTAATGGTGAGTAGGTATTCAGTCAATATACATAATCTATTATTATTTGTGGTATATCCCTTGATATGAGCAGACCCCCCCCCACATATCTCTCATTATTTTCTCCCCATGGTGCCTATGGCTTTTCTGAGATTTTAAGTTATTGTATGATACTTTTAGGTAAAGAACTGCCCTGTGTGTTAAGAAGTGACAACATGCAAGATCTTTTTACAATGCACCTTTCTACTGCATGACTTAGTAATGGTGATTTGCTATGATGTAGTTAATTATTTAATAAGGCCCTTCTAGTCATAATCTTCACATTTGAAATGGATGGATCTCTCTCTCATCAACTTGAACTGCCCTGTGAGTGACTGAGCTGCTACAGTAATGCTTTCCTGGGATAGCAAGTCCTTTTTCTTGTGGAGCGGCTGGTTGTTTCGCCTGCTCATCTTGCAGCTAGCACCCCAAAGGGTAACCATGATGCCACAAGGGCTCCTTCTCTGGAGTCACAGTCTGTGCTAAAATAAGCAATTAATTCCAGTTGTAAGCTGTTCTCTTGAGGAGCAAGCCACCAGCTGGACTGAGTAAAGCTTGAACCTGGGGTCATGGCCTCGGCTGAGCCTAGAATAGACCTGCCTACGATGCACAGGACAGAAAGACGGGCCTTCCTGCTCTGGCAGAGGTCCAGGCTCAGAAACCAACAGAGCAGTTCTGCGCTGTCCTGTAGGCTCACTCACGGTAGGCACCCACTAAATGGCAGTGAGTGAGTGAGACATGTTCGTTTGTCTGCTACCTAAGCTTTTGGTCAGAGGCATGTTCGTTTATCTGCTACCTAAGCTTTTGGCATGGAAAGGCAAAAACCCCTACTTCCATCGAAACTCCAGACTACCTTAGCCTTATCTGTGACCTCCCCTTTCCAACTAGTATGCACAAATGACTAGTGCTGAGTCGCCTGGAAGGAACACCCCTCTCATGCCGTTACCACCTTGAAAAACTGCAGACTTGGAACTCAGGTAGCCAGATTGACAGGAGGCCCATTGGTACCTTTGCCTGACTAAGCAAGTGAGACCGTTTTTCACTTTCAGTTCTTTGGGGTCGCTATCGTTGCACTGAACAGCTTTGGCAAAGTTTGTTCTCTAGCTTTGGATCCTGCCTGTTCTGGAGATATCCAGCAGCCTACCACCTAACCGCAGTCTCCAGTATTTGCAGCTTTCTGAGTTAAAGCCCCAATTTGGCGTGAATGAGAAGAATCTTCCAGACAGAAATCTGAACTTCAGATTCAGCTGCACAACAAGAGAGCCATTCTCTTAGGGGTTGTGAGTTCTAGGAGACACTGCAGGGTATCGTGAAAACCTGGATGGTGGTGCTTGAAATCAGGAATATTGCTGTGATAAAGTGCTTGGGAAAAGACAGACTTGTGGGGCATCTTTAATCTATACCTCATTGCGACCAGCCTTCTACTTATAATCTTCATAAAATAAGTTTGTTTTGTACATAATCTTACTGTGACCCATTTAACTCGATCACCTCTTTTCCCCTTGAATATGTGATTTTTAAATAAATATAATTATATTTCAGTGCTGGAATGTCTCTCTGAGTTACTTCTGAGTGTGTCTATTTTCACTTAAATATGTTCAGAATTCTTCAAAAGTAATTGAAAGTGTGCATTTCATGAGTAACTTCTCATAATTTTCCCAATATTAAAAATTCAGATATAATATTAGTTTGGGAATTTTATTGATAGCTAGCTGTACATGCTTATAGTTTATCTTTTTTGAATTTCACGTTCAATACAAAATGTGAAGACATTTAAATTATTTTGAGGTATTGAGGCTGTGGTGGACAGAATCAGAAGTATTACTGGAAGAGTAATTAGATCAGTTCTATCAGTTCTAGGGATTAACATTAAACCTTGTTTTGTCAATTCATCAATTCCTACTTACGACTGAACAAATTTAATTGTTTTCTTTAAATAACAGCACCAAGATAAGAGGACTAGAGGCTACATTTTGAGCGTTAGAATAAATCATATAAAATAAAGATAATGGGAGAAATTATGCAAATCTATTTTATAAATAGACTGTTAGTAGAATATCTCTACAAACACACATATAATAGAATTGTGAACTTTGTTAGCAATTGAGCTTTCAATTCCCAAACCTACTTGAGAAAACAACTCTCCATGTAATCTAAGTTGTGTCAGAGTTAGAAATCTCTGATGTATTAGTTTAAATTTTTCTCCTGATAAATTTGAAAAGATAAATAACACAAAGTTATTCTGAAATAACCTAGTGATTTTGACTGAGAAATAAAAGTTCGACTCAAATTTCATATTAAAATGCTTATCTCGAAAGTGCAGTGTCTCCCCCTTTGGAGGGTCCATGGTGTCTTTGGTGCATGATCTTCACACCGTATGTGTGTTCCTCTGTGTGTGTTCTTGTTACTTTTTAACCCATTCATTGTATAACACAGAAGTGGTTACAATAGATACCATCCTACTTGGGTATCATCTCATTAACACAGCAGTGTAAACCATATTTGTAAATAGGAGAGCAATTGCAAGTATAGTTGTGAGTATTCCAAAACACAATTTGAGGGGTACAATTTAATCCATAAAATAATGGCTTATGGCATTTTGAAAATGCTATGATCCTAGAAATATTATCTGTAATTTGACCAAACCAAAAATCAAACTAATCCCCAATAAAGTTATTTATTAAAAATATATAAAATTCTACTATCAAGTAGATGTCTACCCATAGCCATTCAATAGGACAGGAGGATAGAATTGAAATTCTGACATTGTAACTCTTTAATGGAGTAGAAAGCACTGGCTTCCTCACACGGGTAGTGGTGATTTCCAACTGGTGATCTTCTGGTTAGCAGCCCAGTGTGTAACCACTATACACCCAGGGCTCCTTTGGTAAGCTGACAGTTCTTGATAAATCATTTTAGCTATTGAAATGTGTTTATGATGCTCTCTGTGTTTACATGTAGGCAAACATCACTGAGATGGTTCATGCTGTTTTGTTCTTATAGACCCAATAGAAGGTATTCATCTTTCCCCTTTAATTTTATGTTAGTACAAACAACAACAGCAAGGAAACAAACAAAGCTCACTGTTATCCACTTGATTCTGACTCATATTAAAACTTTATATGAGGTTTCCGAGACTGTAAATCTTTGGAGGTGCAGACAGCCTGATGTGTTTTATGCAGACATGCCAACAACCTTGGGGTTTGCAACCCAATGCCTAGCTCCCAATGATAGCACAGTTCAGCATTGTGGGTGGTAAATTGATGGGCATTACAGGATGGCATGCACTTTTCTATCAGCAATTTCACTTAAACTCTGTGAAATCAACAATGATGCTAATTAAGATATCAACAATTTTTGAACCAAGTATACAAATACCTATTTAAATAGATACAGATGGATAATAAAAATTTAATTGTGTATCCTTAGAAATGTTTAAATATCAAGACCTTTTTTACATTAATAACAAGCCTGAAGTATATTGGTCTGGTAAGTAGAAATGCAAGTTGAGTATTTCTTTTAATTAAATAAAATTGAACACTTGTTTTATGAATTTTGTGTAGTTAAACAAAACAAGTTGGCTGTGTCTAAAATGTAATTTCTTCAAAATCAAATAGGCCAAATAATAAACCCATCAACATGGGGATCTGGAATGGGCTGGTTGCCAGCTTTGGGCTGATGAGATCCACAAAAGCATATGCTGCCTTTTCAGTTCTTAATTGCCCAAATTCAATATTAGCCAGAAAATAATCGCTTATGGAGTGTGAGCAGGATGTTATATTTCTGTGAACATAATTGTGCTTCATATGTTGCACTTCAGAAATGAGAACATACTACAGGACTTGAGTGAAACCTCAGTTTTTTATGATGAATACTTAAATATGTGTTTCATATATTAATTATAGCTTTCTACTTGTTGGAAAAGAATAAAGTACTTTAAATATATGTGTCCTGGAGTCAGCGGATTAAATTTTATAAATGAAGTGGCTGCAGGAAGGAAGATTTAGGTGTGTAGAACTTGAAGCCCAATAAGTGTGTTAGTTATGATATTTGTTCTTTTAGATGTAATATGTGTATACTTATACATTCTCATTAATTTTTATCAGGAATGATAATGAATTGTAGAGGACATTAAAAAATAGCTTTATCAATCCCGTTTAGCTTTCTGCTAGTGGAACCACAAGTTAGAAAGTATATTAAACATAATGAAGATCAAAACAGAAAACTTAAGAAGGTCAAAAATAAGCAACCAAATCAATGTGAAGGAGTGCAGATGTAGTGGAGACCCAAACCCACCTATAAGACAATTGGAAAGTCCCTCACAGTAGGGCCAAAAGGAAGGGATGATATACACAGGGTGTGATATAGCACTGAGGAAACATAACTATTCCTTAATATTTCCTCTCCCTATTATTATGGTCTCAGTTCTACCTCATTAACCTTGTCAGACTTGTATATGGCTTCTGGTAAAATTAGGATTGTTTGATGCATGAAAGCCAACACTGGTAACCCCCCCCCAAAAAAGTAACAGGAGTAACAGCTTCCTGGGGTTTGGGGAGGGGGAAGGGAGTAAGTGGGAGCTGACAGCAAGGATGGCTGCATGACCCCCCTCAAGGAGAACGAACAACAGCATTGTAAATGAATGGATATATTGGATAGTGTAACAGAAGGTAATATTTACACTTATATATATTTATAAATATATGTAAAACAATACTAATGGCTTAGAAGAGGGAGAAGGAGGAAGGGAATAAAGGGAAGAGGTATAAAGGAGGTCAAGAAGAAGAAGAATGTTTTGAAACTGATTGTAGTAACAAGGGGAAAATACTGCTTGATGCGATTGAACTATGGAATGTTACAACAAAATGAATAATTATAATAAAATCAGACCAGATACCCCAGTACAAGATACCACACTGAAAAAATTAAAACAGATTGGTAATTTTTCAGTTGTTGCACATTTTAATCCATACTAATGTTCAGTAGCATATCCCTCATTTGACTTTAATTCCTTGATTATAACTCAGAAAATTTCAAATGTTTAAATAACCTATTTGACTATACTCTTCAAACATCTAAACTTAAAAATATATGTTCCTCAAGTGACTCACAGAACTGACAGAAATCTTAACCATGTTTTTCTTTAATCCTAAAACTACTTAGCTAATTTCATACTTATTATTGAATCCATGAAGTAAATAAACAACCCCCACCCCCCACTGTCATCAGCTCATGTCTGACCGTAGTGACTTCTGTATGGGATTTCAGGGCTCTCTAAATCTTTAGGATGCAGATAGCCTCAAACTTCTCTATCTGAGTGGCTGCTAGTTTTGAACCATCGCACCTTGCCATCAGTTGCCCAAAGCTTACTTTATAGTGTCACTCCTGGTATATAATGTCTATGACAAAACGTAAAGAAACATTTTATAAACCCACTTGTTTACTTTACTGTTTGTTGATATTTATGTTCCACCAGCCTCCACTAATCCACTTTGCTCTCATTTATTGATTATGACTTTTTAGCATATATTCAAACAATGAACAAGAGTGATCAATTAAAGCATTAACTTTTGACCACACATCATCTAGCATATTTTTAAGATTCATTTTAATTTAATGACTTTTCATTACACACAGTTATTTAAAGTGGAATTGCACATGTTTAATATTTTTTGTTTGTATCATGGTAATAAAACAATTTTATTGCAGGGTTACAAAACTAAAAGTGTCTATTCTCAATTAGCAGTTTGATGTAAAAGAACAAAAATCCTGTAAGGCAAAGTGGCCAATGAATTTGTTACATTTTATATTTTAATAAATTTATTATTTAGATATCATATGAGTTAAACTCATCGGAAAATACATATATTATGAAACAATGAAAAATGTTACATTCTTATTTGAAATAGCAGATAAATTGGGGAGTAATTTAAGTCAGAGTAACTTTATAATAATTTTCTTGTATCTTACAGAAGAGAATAAAAGATTTTGACATTGTTTTAACTTTATAAAGATAGCAGTCAACTATGAACAAGACACTTCAACCCACAGGAACCCTATAGGATAGGAAGAATTAGTCCCTAGCGTTAATGATTTTACAAATTATATGCTGGCAAACAGCCTCATCTTTCTCACACAGAGAAGAGAGGGGATTGAAACTGCTGACCTTGTGGTTAGTAGCCCCGCTGCTTCTCAAATAGAGCATTATACTGTAAAGTAGCTTGCTTTGTAATCCCCTTTTCTTCTGTTTAAATAAATATAAATCTGGTTGAATAAAAAACAACTATGTACTCTCTGAAAATTAACTGAGTAAAATGTGCAACACAAATATAGCTTTATACCAATAATATGATTGCATATAGTTAGGAAAATACTATATTAAACAGAAAATAAGTTTTCACAATGCCTTAAGTTAATGTTAATATCTGTGATGGGTAGCTTTTGTGTCACCTTGTCTGCGCCAGGATTCTCAGTGCTTTGGCCATTGAAGCTGCCCCATAATGGGATTTAACAGTGCTTTGAATGTTGTGATAGGATCTAGCGTGAACCTAGTATGTATCAGATCATAACCTTGATGCTATCTCCTTGGCTGTATGACCTACATGATATGTAAATAGATGTTGTGGAGAGCTCTACTCTTCTCCTTTTTTTAAAAAAAATCATTTTATTGGGGGCTTTCACTGCTCTTATAGCAATCCACACATCAATTGTTTCAAGTATATTTGTACATATGTTACTATCAACATTTTCAAGCTATTTTCTTTCAGCTTGAGTTCTTGGTATTAGTTCTTCTTTTTCCCCTCTCTCCCCTACCCTCATGAAGGCTTGATAAATTATTATTATTTGCATATTTTACATCATCCTTTGTCTCCCTTCACCTATGTTGCTGAGGGTCTGTTATATGCGGATTATTGGGATTTGCTCCCCCTTCCTACTCCTCTCCTTATCTTTTCCCACCCTCATGATATTGCTACTCTCATTACTGTTCCTCAGGGGTTTGTCTGTGCTGGAGTCTGTGTGTCGAGAGCTCTTATCTGTACCAGTGTACATGCTCAGGCCTAGCCTGATTTGTAAGGAAGAACTGTGGTCATTATAGTGGGTAGGTGTAGGGGAAGCATTAAAGAACTAGAGGAATGTTATGTGTTTTGTCAGTGCTGCACTTGCGCCATGGCTGACTTGTTCCTTTCTTGTGACTCTTTTGTGAGGGGATGTCCAACTGCGATTTACGTTTCCAATCAGATCCACCTTTTGCATCATATATGATCTTTTGTTTTGCCTGATTTCCTGATGCCTGATCCTGTAGACACCTTGTGATCATACAGGCTGATGTACTTCTTCCATGTGGGCTTTGTTTTGGGGGAGATGGGAGAGCAGTTGAGGGAAAGGGAGGGGGAGGCCAGCAAACCCAGAGACAAGAGAACACCAAGAGATCTAAAATTGATGGTGAGGAAGGCGCTGAATGCCTGGTGGGGTTTGATCAGGTGCAATGTAGCCTAGAGGAATTACTGAGAGCTGAATGAAGGTTGACCATGACAGTGGGCCAGGAGGAAAGTAAAATGAAATAACTAGGAGGCAAAAAACATTTATTGAGATATAAATATAGGCAAGTATATATGTAAATTTATTCATCTATAATGATAGGGACAGAGGACTATGTACATATATTTATATGTTAAGTATTAAGGTAGCAAACATACATTGGGCCTCTGCTCAAGTCCTCCCTCAACACAAGAACACTTCATTCTAATAACCTGCCATTCTGTGATGCCCACCTTCCAGACATGATCACTGAAGACAAAATGGGTGCATTAGCAAATGTGGTGAAGAAGGCCCATGTTGCCCAGCTATTACAAGATATAGCATCTGGGGGGCTATATCTTGAAGTTAAAAGAGAGTCCTACTCCCCTTACTAGCTTAGATCTCATGTATATCACACTAGTCTCCATTTTTTGTGCCAACAGCTGGCTGGCTCTATGAGTTACATATAGCCTGCCATATTGCCTGTCGATCCTGGGAGCTGCTTAGTTTGGATTCATTCGATTTTTCCAGTCACCGCCTGATCTGCTGACTTTCACCAGTCTGTTATTTTCCTGCTTCATCTTCCTGATTCAGGAAGAACCTCCAATTCACATCTGACCTAGACTAGAACTGGGCTGAACTTACTTGCTCCTACTACAACTGTATGAACTATTTATTCTTGACATTAATTTCTCTTTTTATATACCTATATAAGCATCATTGGTTTTGCTTCTCTCAGAAGGCAGCTTACCAAGATATTCTATTTAAAAATTGAAGTAAACAAGATTTAAACTTTATAAAATCCTCACAACTTGACACTAAGAAATGATTGAAGTTACCAGTGATTTCATTTTACTTCGATTCAAAATCAATGCTCATGGGAGCTATAGTCAAGAAATTAAATAACATAATATCTTTGGAAAATGTGCTACACAAGACCAATTTAAGGTACTAAAGAGAAAATATATCACTTTGAAGACTAAAGTCTGCGTGACCCAAGCCTTGGTATTTTCAATTGCTTCGTATAAAATGTGGAAACTGTACACTGAATTAGGAAGACTTGAGATGAATTTGTGCATTTGAATTTTGGTGTTGGTGTGTTAGTCTAGGTAGACTAGAGAAACAAATACACGGACACATGTATGTGTATAAGAAACAGATTTACATATAAGAGCAATTGAACATTGAAAAAACATCCCAGCCCAGTCCAGATCAATGCCATTAGTCCAATATTAACCCATATATGTAATAACAATCTATAAAGTCCTCTTCAGACTCATGAAACACTTGCAATGACACCGAATGCAGAAGATCACAGGCCAGTGGGTAGAAAGTTTTTGGATCCAGTGGCATTGGAAACATCTCAGCACTGGCAGGGGTCTCTGCATGGCTTCTCCAGTACCCAGGGCTGCATCAGGATGGGTCCATGTCTCTTGTCAGCTGCTATGTCTCCCAGGGTATGAGCAGAGAGTTTCCTACCTCCAAGGAGGAAATATAGGCATACCCAGAATCCTTAGGGGAAGGCTATGCCCACATAGAAGTCTCATTGGCTATGATCTGATTAGACTCCACACCTACATGCTTAATTCTTAAACTGACAATTATATAGCTACCAGAGTTTGTGAAGAATATTGAAAATTGCCATGGAGTGTGAAAAACAAAGAAGTCTGTTTTGGGAAAAGTGCAGCCAGAATGTCCCTGCAAAGAAAGGGTGGTGAAATTTTGTATCAATTATATTGACAAGTTTCTGGGAGATACAAGACCCTCAAAAAGATATTATATTTGATTGAAGAACAGGGGAAAAGAGGAAGACCTACATATGATATAAATGGACCCACTAACTACAACAAGGGCCTCAAGTATAGCAACAATCATGAGGCCGTGGTGCTCCATCTCAGTACGTAAGGTTTCTATGAGTAGGGAAGCAACTTGATGGCATCTCACCGATCTTAACTAGTTTCCAATGTTTTACTTTCCTAGTTTCTGATTTCCACAGGAAAAATTCACAATTAAAAGGTTTATTAGAAAGGTGTAAAACTTGTAAAGTCAGTGACAAATGTTCAGGGTGGTGGTATACCAGTATATGCTATGGAGTTTCACATCTGCTAATACATGCTTACAGGGACACATCACTCTGCTATGACTCTTAGCCAGAGGTTTTCAGCTCAAGCTCTGTAGGTCAGCAAACCTTGATCCCTGAATTAAGTGCTTGAAGTCAACCCACTTCAGGAAATCTTGGCCCAAGTCACTCAGCTCCACATCTGTGGGTCAACAACTCCAACTTCCCTCAATTGAGTGTCCATAGGTACCCCACTCAAAAAGCAGCTCTGAACTTGCTCTATGTGTTGGGGAGTCTATAATTCTGTTCCAAGCTCTGGCTTCTTGTTCTGCTACTCCTCCTCTGATCTATTCCATCTGGATCCAGAAGTTCACTGTGCAGGAATCTTGGATCCCAAGGAAGCACTCCACTTCTGACTCTTACTGTTAATGAGATCTCACCTCCTGCGTTTCAGTAGGTTTGCTTTAAATGCAGCAGGCTGCTACTCCAAGGAATCACATTTGTAAGTACTCTCAGGTGAATCCTCTCAGGACATTTGCAAGTACTCTCAAGTGAATCCTCTCATGACATTTGCAAGTACTCTCAGATGAATCCTCTCAGTACATTTGCAAGTACTCTCAGGTGAATCCTCTCAGGACAATTGCAAGTACTCTCAGGTGAATCCTTTCAGTGTCTTCCCTCACCTCTACCAGACTCATACCTTAGCAAAATATATAACTTTCTACACTATATAAATTTTGTCCAAAAAGATTTAGAAGAAAGAAACTGGGTCAATAATTTTGAAAGACATATAAAATTTTGTCAAATCTTTGTCCTTTTAAAAAAGATGCAATTCTTGCATTTCTTTGAGTCAAATATTTTTATTTTTTATGAAATCTGTATTTAAAAGCTGAAGCTTTCAGATGTTCAGAAAGAAAAATCAGAACTATAAATAACAAACATTTTTCACATGGGAAAATGCAGTTTACCATAATAACATGAAACTAGTTTGAATGAAACTATGACATTCTACCAGGATTTTCCTAAAAATTAGTGTGCATCCCTTTCCTTTTAGATAAAAAGATGAAAACCAAACAACTTGCTACTTAGTCAGTTCCACACAGTGCAAACCCTCATGTGGAAGGCTGGCGCTGTGCTGAACGGGGTTTTCAGCAAATTGCCCATCCTTTTGTTCATTTCTTTTCTCTTCAAGTTAAGACTCAAAGTAGGGTAGATTCATACTATAAACTCCAACCTTTATCAAATCGTTTTAATGTGAGAGGTCTCCTTCAGTGACTATATCTTGTGTGTGTGTGTGTGTGTGTGTGTGTGTGTGTGTGTGTGTGTGTGTGGTAGCTTTAGGTCAGAATCATCTCTCTGGCAGTGAGTGTTTGACTATATACCATATATCTCGTGAATAAGTTGAGTTTTTCTACATATTTTTTATTCAACTTTTGTGGGAATATTAGGTACCATGGCTGATATTCGGCTTGGCTTATACTCGATTATATGCAGTATTTTACTTCATGAACAATGTGTTAGCTTCCAAAGAAGTTACATAAGTAACCTCCATATAACATTTGATCATTCTAATAGTAATTACATCATTAATCTAGCCAAATATACATATATCCACTAATGAGAAAATTGCAAAGGAAAAATTTTTGAGTAGAACATATGGAAAGTTTCATCTGAAAATATGAATAAAGCTCAAATTAATAAAACAAAAGTACTTCAAAAATACAGTTCTACACAAATATTTTTATAACATTCATTAAGGCAAAATGATTAGTCTATAAAACCCAAGCCCTGTAACATATAAGCAGACATTATGATGATAATAGATAGTAAATATATAACAAACCAAAGCTGCTAATGTTAGGCAACTTCAGACCAATAGAGTTTTGAACAAAATCCAATAATTTCAAATTCTACAACATTGGGATAGCCGTATTCTGTTTCGACCCACTCAGAACATTTCAGCTTCAAGTCCAAATGAGTACACAATCCTTTAGTCTTTGGAAAGTGTGTTTAAATTTAGAAACACTAAAAGTTTTTTTATTCTAGTGTGTTTCCTATTGAGTACTAATAATATCTCTTCCAATATGTGATATATATCTAATGTCTACCTAATATATATATAATTTGGGTAAAATTAGGCAGGCCTGAGTCCAAACTTATATCATCTAGGAAAACTCCTGTGATATTTTGCAAAGACAACTCTAAATTTTTGTCAGGAATCTTACGACTTGTATCATCAAAATCAGATCTGAAAAATTCAGTTAAAAACACATGATTGTCTAGGTAATATAGGGCAATCTTACTCTTGAAATTCCATATAAAATATGCACTTCCAACTTTTCCCATTCACCTGGCAAGAGTAGTAAGTAATTATCTCAAAGGCAGGTCGAATGAAGGGGTGCTCTCACGTGTCTTCCCATCCTCCCTGTGAATTGCTATTGAAATGCGTTGATCGTGAGCCTAAGTGTGTCGTCTGCTCTCTGTTTCAAATTAAGATAATTTCAGGGCAAAGTCATATTGGGTATATAATTTGGTTTCCAACTCCCCTTAAAAAATGAAAACAAAAAGTGAATCAAGCTGAAGGCCTAGTTAAGATATACAATAAAGGGTGGACAATCTGATTATGACCAAACATGCATATCAGAACACCGTCTTGGAAAACAAACAGAATTATTCTTGATTTGCGCAAGACCTAAACACCCGTTCTGATTTTCCTTTTTGGAGTCTGTTTTTTTTTAAATTTTTTTTTATTTTAACAATTTATTGGGGCTGATACAATTCTTTTCACAGTTCATACATATACATACATCAATTGTATAAAGCACATCTGTACAGTCTTTGCCCTAATCATTTTTTCTCTTTTCTTCTTTTACATTTTATTAGGGACTCAAACAACTCTTACCACAATCCATACATATACATACATCAATTGTATAAAGCACATCCATACATTCCCTGCCCCAATCATTCTCAAGGCATTTGCTCTCCACTTAAGCCCCTTGCATCAGGTCCTCTTTTTCCCCCCCTCCATCCCCATTCCCCCCTCCCTCATATGCCCTTGGTAATTTATACATCGTTATTTTGTCATATCTTGCCCTATCTGGAGTCTCCCTTCCCCCCTTCTCTGCTGTCCCTCTCCCAGGGAAGAGGTCACATGTGGATCCTTGTAATCAGTTCCCCCTTTCCAACCCACTCACCCTCCACTCTCCCAGCATCGTCCCTCACACCCTTGGTCCTGAAGGTATCATCCACCCTGGATTCCCTGTACCTCCAACCCTCATATGTACCAGTGTACAGCCTCTGTCCTATCCAGCCCTGCAAGGTAGAATTCGGATCATGGTAGTTGGGGGGAGGAAGCATCCAGGATCTGGGGGAAAGCTGTGTTCTTCATCGATACTACCTTACACCCTAATTAACCCATCTCCTCTCCTAAACCCCTCTATGAGGGGATCTCCAGTGGTCGACACTTGGGCCTTGGGTCTCCACTCTGCACTTCCCCCTTCATTTAATATGATATATATATACATATATACACATACATCCACACACATATCTTTTTTTTTTTTTTTGCATGATGCCTTATACCTGGTCCCTTGGGCACCTCGTGATCGCACTGGCCGGTGTGCTTCTTCCATGTGGGCTTATTTGCTTCTGAGCTAGATGGCCGCTTGTTCACCTTCAAGCCTTTAAGACCCCAGACACTATCTCTTTTGATAGCCGGGCACCATCAGCTTTCTTCACCACATTTGCTTATGCACCCATTTGTCTTCAGCGATCCTATCATGGAGGTGTGCAGTCAATGATATGATTTTTTGTTCTTTGATGCCTGGTAACTGATCCCTTTGGGACCACTCGATCACACAGGCTGGTGTGTTCTTCCATGTGGACTTTGTTGCTTCTGAGCTAGATGGCCGCTTGTTTATCTTCAAGCCTTTAAGACCCCAGTCACTATCTCTTTTGATAGCCGGGCACCATCAGCTTTCTTCACCACATTTACTTGTTCACCCACTTTGGCTCCAGCCGTTGTGTTGGGAGAGTGAGCATCATAGAGTTCCAATTTAATAAAAGAAGGTATTCATGCATTGAGGGAGTGTTTGAGTAGAGGCCCAAGTTCCTTCTGCCACCTTAATACTTGACCTATAAATATAGACACATAGATCTATTTCCCCATCCTCCTATATATATTTGCATGTACATGTCTTTGTCTAGACCTCCATGAATGCCCTTTGTGGAGTCTGTTTCTATAAACTTCTTTGATGCACAGAGCATGCCAGTCTAATTTTTCTGGACCATTGTTTGATTCAAAATCACTTTGGGGGCTCACCAGTTGTTTTTTCAAAATATAGTGTTTAAAAGTACAGGTAGAGGCAGTGGTGCTCCAGTTAGGTTGCCATCCCTTCCCTGGGAACCTGAGGGAGTACAGGAGCATTAACCACAATATTAGGACGGTTTTCTGAAAAAACCCATAATGCCAAGACAGGAAGGTCTGAGACTCATGAAGTATCATATGTCTATACCTAAACAACTCCAGCAAAAATATTTTGTGCTCCACCAAGTTCATATTATCATAAATGTATAATAATTTGCTAAGAAACATATGAGGATCAGTCTTTTACAATAACTTGGCTTGATGGAACCAATCTACCTTTATCCCGGAAACCAGGATTTCACAAAGAATTAATTATATCTTCAAAATAACAATTAAAAAACACCTTGTTTCAATGGTAAGTAATCTTATTCCTTGACGTATGCTATTTAACATTCAGGCTCCTCTTCTCTATATAAACTTTTAATCATAGAGGAAAAACTTCAGTTACACCAAATAGATTTCTTTCTAATAAATCTTGCCATTGTTCCTACTGCATATCTCCTATAATATAATTTCTCGATTGAAAAATATATTAACATAATATCTAACAGACCTCACATATACACTTTTTCTCTAAAAAGCAAAAGCATAAGAACTTCAAATAATATTTTAAGTGTTAATATGGCTAATATCAGACTTATGGGCTTGGACAGGGCTGGGTTGGGATGCTTTCTTAATCTAAAATTACCCTTTATATAAAACTCTCTTATAAAAAATAACTACACTAGTAGGTTGTCAACACAAATCATACTCACTACTGAAATAAAGCTTGTTTAAATATTCTGTTTTCCCCAGTCTAAATGTTACTTCTCACAATTTCTTAAATTGGTTATGCGCAATTGAAAAATCACTCCCATCAATACAATTCTGACTCATAGCAACCCTATCGGACCGAACTGAAGTGCTCCCCAGTGTTTCTGAAAATGCAGATGTCTATGGGAGCTGCCAGCCTCGTTCTTCTGCCAGGCTTTTATTTAGAGGTGCTGCTGGGTAGGTTTAAAGACAAGACAACTAAGTGTGGTGAAGATGTTGGGTTTTTGCAAATTAATATCGACAATTTACAGCACTTCAGTTCTCATCAAATTGCTATCTTGTCTGTTTCTTTCTCTCTCTCTTCTTTCTTCATTTAAGTCATTTTAAATTTTCTATGGAAGAATATGATGGAATTTTTTGACCTTCTATCAAAACTACTAAAATGAAGCATTAACAAATTCATTACTGACAGAACTAAAATAACTATGGACATTTATTATATAATACTTTATTTTATTTTGGGGGGCAGGAAGTCAAACTATTTAATAATTTTCTAATTCATCAACTAGCTAGTAATTGAGAAAAAGGATTACAAAAATTGACTTGATTTTACTCTTATTTACTCAATGGATCGCACACTGAGTAATAAGGAATCACTTATGCCTGGGACTATCTTGTGAGGAGGGCACAGGACTGGGTGGTTTTCATTGTGTTCTACATAAGATCGCTGTGAGTCAGAACCAATGTAATGACAGCAGTCATGAAATTAAAGTCTCACATTTTTAGAGAAATATTTTCTGCTTACCTGTTTTCTTTCTTACTTGTCATTATCTTTTGGCTTGTTCAGTGTCATTTAAGTTCGATATGTCCAAATTGAAATATTACCAGTGAAAATTCTTTTATTTTCCTACAAATCCCTATGCCAGTATAAATTATCACCATATTTCCCATTAGTCACAAGAAAAATGTGACATCTCATCATTGCTCTTAATTTTGAGAACCAATCAATCACCAACTCCTGACAAGTGTTCTTTTTCAATATTTTTAAAATTTTGTCTACTTGCATCCATATTCATTATCCATATTTTTATTCCAAAGTACCTTTATCTTTTGCTTACAATATTTTTGATGAAATCTTTCTTCAATGCCTCTCTTCACTTCTTCACATTTTAGTCAAAGTTATAGCTTCAGAATACAGAAGTTTTCAAACTTAGCATCCAGTTTAAAATATTTTGGTCACTTAATATTAAAAATGATAGAATTCTTTAACTTGATCTGTGGGCACTCCCTTGTTTTGGCCACAAAATTTTGAATTCCATTATATGGCTAATTTACTGGAAGAAACCCATATTTATACCCATTCCAAAGAAAAGTGAGTCATCAGAATCTTCAAACTGTAGGACAATATTGATATAACATGTAAGTAAAATGTTTCTCAAGAACATTCAGCACTATTTAAAGCAGTAAATTGGCAAGCAACTGCCAGAGGTTCAAGAATTACTCAGAAGAGGACACAGAACAAGGGATATCGTTGCTGATGCCGAATGGATCTTGACTTGAAGCAGAAAATAACAAGAAAGACGTTTACTTGTGTTTCATTGACTACGCAAAGTAATTTGACTATGTGTGGACCATAATAAACTATAGATAACCTTGAGAAGAATGGGAATTCCAGAGCATTCCATTGGACTAATGGGGAATTTGTATATGGATCAAGAGGCGTTGTGCAACAGAAAAGGTAATATTGCGTAGTTTAAAATCAGGAAATATGTGCATCAAGGTTTTATCCTCTCACTGTATTTATTCAATCTGTAGGCTGAGCAAATCAGAGAAAGTGGATTATTTGAGGAAGAATGTAGTATCAAGATTGAAGAGAAGCTTATTAACACCCTCTGATGTACAGTTGACAGAACTTTAGCTTGCTGAAAGTGAGGAGGCCTTGAAGTATTTGGTGATGAAACTCAAGGATTGCAGCCTTAATTAAGGATTATGATTCAACATAATGAAGAACAGAATCCTCACAACTGGACCAGAAGATAATGTAGTGATAAAGGTAAACAATATTGAAGTTATCGAGAATTTTGCCTTGTTTGGATCCACATCAATGCTCATGGAACCAGCAGAAAAGCCGTCAAAAGACAAGTTGCATGAGATACATTTGTTCCAGATGACCACTTGAAGAGTTTTGAAAAGCAAGGATGTTACTTTGAAGAGTAAAGTGTGACTGACCCAAGCCATGGTATTTTCAATGGTCCCAAATGCAGGTGAAAGTTGGACACTGGATAAGAAAAACTGAAGAAGAATATGTGCACAGGGATCATGGAACTGGAAAAGAATATTGAAAGTCACACACACTTCTAAAAGTGTCTTGGGAAAATATGGCCAGAATGCTCCTTAAAGACAAGAATGGCAAGACTTTGTCTTACATACTTTGGTCATATTGTCAGGATGCATCATTCCCCGAAGAAAGTGTTGAGGTAAGGTGGAGGGCAGTGAACAAAGGGAAAGGCCATTACGGAGCTGCACTGATCCCATGGTGGCTACCATAGGCTCAGGCGTAGGCACAGTTGACAGCGCGGTACACCACCAAGCCATGCTTTCTTCTGTTTTGCTTTGGATCCATGTGGTTGTGAACCAACTTGATGGCACCTGTAGGAGGGCTTATTAACAACTGCAATATGCAGATGACACACCTTGCTTGCTAAACGTAAGGAGGACTTGAAGCAATTGTTGATGAAGATTGAGGATGGTAGCATATTGTATTACTTACACTCAATGTAAAAGAATAAGTTTCTCACTACTGTACATATAGGCACATTATGACAAGTGGAGAAAAGATAGAAGTGACCAAGGATTTCATTTTTCTGGAGTCTACACTCAATGCTCATGAAAACAGAAGTCAAGAAATTAAATGACCTATTGCAATGGACATTGGTCTTGCTGCAAGAGGTCTCTTTAAAGTTGAAGAGCTAAGGTATTAAATTGAAGACTAACGTATACCTGACTCATGGCACGGTACAATCATTCACCTCATTTTCATATGAACTTGGACAATGCATTAAAAAGACTGAAGTATTTTAAAATTATTATTATTAAATTATTTTTAGATAAAAGTTATCTTCTCCCATAACATTTGTCTTGGAAACCCAAAGGACCAATTATCCTCTATTCTATATGGTCACTGTGAATTGGAAGCAACTTGAAGGCAGTGAGTTTGGTTTTGAGTTTATAGGACGAGAATTATATTCTGTTGGCACAGTGGGATAAGCATTGGGGCTGCTAACCTCAATGTTTGTAGTTCAAACACCCTAGGTTATCACAGGGAAACGATAAGACTGCTTGTCCTAGAAGTATTTCATCAAAACAATTTTGTATATGGTTGCTATGAGTTGAAATCAACTTGATGGAAGTGGCTTTGTTTATTTGTTAGTTTGGTTACAGGGAGGTAAAGAGTAAGAATAAAAGAGACCCTGAATGGAAAAATAGGAAAAAGGAAAAAAAACCTGGGAGAAGTAAAAGAAGCAATATTGTTTTAAAAAAGGACAAATTAAGAACTTTAACAGCAATATTTTTTCCATAGACACTACATTTAAAGCCTCTCACTCTCTGTCTTCAAGATTTATTAGAAGCCTAATATTGGTGTTTTATTCATTAATATGAGAGACACAGTGTTGAACAATGGCAATTATCTCCACTACATATCCTAATTGACATTGATCAAAATTAAATTTTCAAGGTCAGTGACTTGTTCCTAGCAAATACCTATTTCTCTTTTGTTTGAGGTGACTTGTTTGTCACGTAAGACTCCAAGTTCATTTGTTTCACTTTTCTCCTTTTTTTTTTCCAGTTAGAGTACTATTTAGGTCTCATGTTTGTTTGTTTGTAAGAAATATACTGTATATATTTATAAAAGCCATCTTAAGAAATGGAACCAACAATATCCTGTTAAACCATCCTTATACGTGGTTCTATTTCTCCCCCACCTCATCCTTCCTTCCTGCATTTGTAATACTCTTCCTCTCCCCTACCTGTCCCTAGCATCCGCATACTCATCAGTCTTGTTTTTCAGTATATAAACCACATATATTTTTTCTTTGCTTTCCTTTATAATAATGGTATTATTAAATATTTATCTTTGAAAAATTGACTGAGTTTCTAACATAATATTTTCCAGCTTTGTCCATGTTTTGCAGTTTAAGAGAGTTGTTAGCATTTGTTACCGATGCAATTCTTCCATAGTTGAATGACCCGAGCCTGTTTATCCACTCCTCTCAAATTGGAAATTTTGGTTGTTTCCATGTTTTTGCTATGATGAAAGTTGCTACAATAAACATAGGTATGCACATACCTGTTCGCGTTGTGTTCTTGTTCTCTTAGGATACACATGAAGTAGAGAGATTGCTGGATCATAAGATGCTTGCATGTGCAGTTGTTTAGGGAAGGGCCATCCGCCTTTCCAAAGTGCTGATACAATTTGACAGTCCCATTAGCAATGTAAAAGCACCTCTATGTCTCCAAATCCTCTCTGGTATTTATTACTTTTTGTTTTATTAAATTTTGCTAAAAGTGTTGATGTGAAGTGGTCTATCATTGTTTTAATTTGTATTTCTCTTATTGCTAATGAACATGAACATTTATTCATAGGTTTGTTGGCCATCTTGATGTCATATTTGGTAATTGGTGTATTCCTACATTGTGCCCATTTTTTATTGGATTATTTGTAATTTTATTGTTAAGATTTAGTTTCTAATAGATTTTGGAGGGTAACCCTTTATCTGATGATTTATTACTGAATATTTTTCCCAATCTGTAGGTTCTCTGTTGACTCATTTGATGAAGTTTTTGATTTGCTTAAGTGTCACATTTTTAGTGGGTCTCAGTTCTTTATTTTGTCTTCTATTGCGTAGGTATTTTAAAATTTATTCAGCAGTGTGCATATGCATTGCATTAGGATTCTTAAGTTTGTCTCCATTTTTCATGATGGTCCTTATAATTATGTGGTTTATATTTAGGTTGTTGATGTTAATCTTTTTCTGAGTTTACTTTTGCACATGGTGTGAGGTGTGGGTCCTGTTTCACTCTTTTTCAGATGATGATCTAGTTTTCCCAGCTGCAGTTGTTGAAAATACTGTCTCTTCTCCACCTTTATCAAAGATTAGGTGTCTGTTGGTACTTGGTTGTATTTCTGGGTTCTCAATTCTAATGCACTGGTCTTCATTTGTACCACTGTACTAGTATGAGGGTGTCTTGATTACTGTGGCTATGAAGTAAGCTTTAAAGTCTGGGAGTGGAAGGCTTCCAATTTTGTTTTATTTTTTAATAGTAATTTACTTATCCTGGGTTTCTTTCCTTTCCATATAATGTTGGCAATTACTTTGGCGATTTCTTTGAAAGAATTGTGATGTGATTTGGATCAGAATCACATTGACTTTGCAAAGTATTTTTGATAATATTGACATTTTCACAATAATTAATCTGTCTATTCAGGGACATGGTACCTTGTTCCATTTGTGTAAGTTTCCTTTGGTTTCTTAAAAGAATCGTTTATAGTTTTCTTTTTATAAGTCTTCTGTCGCTCTGTTAAGATTTATTCCTAAATATTAATCGCCTGCATAGTTATTATAAATGCTACTGTTTCTTTGATGTCTTATGTCACTAGCTAAAACTTCCAGGATTATATTTAAATTAAAGTAATAATAATGGGAAACCTGACCTAGTCCCATTAAAAGAGGGAATTTTTCAATTTCTCTCCATTAAGTGAGATGCAGGCAATTGGTTTTCCCATAAATGGCTTTTATTATGTTAAGAAATGTCCTTTCTACACCTATTTAATTGAGTGTTTTAGTCAGGAATGGTTGTAACCTACTTAGAGAGACTATTTTTAAGCTACCTAATATATATATATCAGTTATTTCCCATCAAAACTTTTATTTCCTTCATGCTTTAAGCCTTGTTAAATATTCTAATTTATTCCCTCCTTTGATTTGTAACTATTGTCTACTTCAATAGTACAATAAATTTAAAGAAGGAAGTAACTTGGATTTTAATTGTCTTCTCTGCTTCAACTCTTAAGAATCTTACTAAATATGTAAATGCTGAAATATTTTACTCCTTCTGGGAAAACAACAACTTGAAGAATTCATAACGTAATGGAAATGAACTCACCTACCTGCCTTTGGCATTAATTTTATATGTTATTTTCCACAGATTTATAACTCTTTGTAGCTCATGGGAATAGTATTAGTACATGTTTTATATGTACATCATACAAATGACAATGTAATATTTATGAACCCTTCATAATATTCCCGCGATATAGTAATACTACATAAGCATTTATTAAGGAAAAGATAATTCAAGTTATATCTTTATTATGCATATATCATAACCTTCTACCAACAACAAGTGGAAATTGAGACAAATAAACTAATCAAATTCTCTCATTTTCTATTTTCTGGTTTGCAATACATTTAGATCACAGCAATTAATCTGGTGTGTGTTGTAGGTGCATTTACGGGGCCTAGGGGACATAGAGATATATCCTGCTTTCTTGTCACAGAAATATAATTATGGATTATTCAAGTTAATTACTAATACTAATAACGCTTGTGATTGTTAATTGGTGGTGTTGGAGAGTTAAAATATTCTGATTCAAAAACATTATCTTAAGAGATCCTTCTTAAATTTACAATGTGCAATACAATTCTGAAAATAATGTTTTTAAATGAAAATATTTTAAACTTGAATTTGACACTCTTTTACAGCATTCTATCATGGAGGAATTTGTTTAGCACTGACACGAACATGCTTGTTTAAAACATTTGTCATCACATTTCTAGACTCAAAATGTGCATTCAAAAACAGCAAACCTTGACAAGATTTGTGCATCTCTGAATGAGTCAAAAGTGACTACTTCCTGTTTCCCCCTGGCTGTCTTGTCTCTAGCAAGTTTAAAAGAGTGAACCTAGGGCTGCTCTGGGCAAAATGTGAAATGCAGCATCTCAGCCTGTCATTCTCCATCCTCCACACTGTGTGCCTTGCCTTCTTCCCCATTCTTGCTATGAATACCCTCACCAAGTATTCCTCTAAACAAAGCCGCTTTCCCCTTGCCTGCATGGCCCTTGCACAAGTCTCTCATTCATTTTTGCACTCGTATGCCTATTAGTGTTCAATAAAACATCCTCAGAGTCAGTTCAAATGCCACACTAACACACTAATGTTTAAAGTATACTATCTAGCTTACACTTCTATTATTTTCTATTACTACTCTGACCTTCAAAGATGATGACCTAGTAGACATACAACATAAACTCCCTTCAGTCAAAACGTGAGAAAGTAAACACAGAGGAAGTAGTGGAAAACGTTAATCTCTGAAAAAAATCAAGGAGCTGAACGATAACAATACATGTAACAGGGGCTCGGAACTATCCCTGGATCCTATGGCTACCTGGTAAATAGATGGCCCCAAGCCCATATTCACTTGCTTTGCTGCAGTGCAGCTAACAGCTAACAGACTACAGACTAGGTAAGAGAACATTGCAGCCACCCATGTGAGAGATGGCATGTTCTTCAATTAAAATAGCAGCTATCTATCAGTGTAATAATTAATCAGTTAAAATATAGAAGCCTGGTGGTAACTTAGAGATGGGAGGTTTCTAATGTAAGCTTAGTTTTCTCATATATGCAGTGACATTCAATGAACACTACAAATCAAACTCACTGCCATGGAGTCCGTGCGGATTCAGAGGCACCCCCTATGGGTTTCTGAGACTAACTGTTGAGGAGTAGAAAGCCCATTCTTCCCCAGAGCAGCTGCTGGTTTCAAACTGTCGGCCATGCAGTATGCAGCCCAATGCGTAACCACTACACCAGAAGGGCTTTATGTAGAACATAATTAATGGGAACCATGGTTCCAGGTTTGTAGTTCTGCTTTGGAGACTTGGTGAAGTAGTGGTTAAAATATTATACTCAGTTGCATATACCTTGACATTAACCGAGGCAAGGATGGCAAGATGTTGTCTCAAATTCGGAGGGCATGTTGAAAGGAGAACTGTTCCCAGGGAAGCACCTCATGCTTAGTTAAGTAACAGGCCAGCAGACTAACCGAAGACTTCCTACAAGATGGATTGACCCAGTGGCTGTATCAACAGGCGCAAACATAAGAACAATTGTGGGGATGACACAGGCTGAGGATGGCACGTGACTGGCAGTGTCTTGTTCTGCTGTACTTAAGGTAATGATGAGTTGGAACCAACTCAAGGACAAAACAACAACAACACATGATCTTCTAGTGTGCTTCTGTTTTAATGGATGTGAGATGGAATTTCTTCTTTTTTTTTTTCAGACTCATAATTGGTTTACTGACAATACCCCATGCTGTTCTCTGCACTCAGAAGAGATCTCAGGATCAAAAGAACCCAACCCAAATCCCTGAGGTTGGCATCTTAGCATGGCTCCTCTCCCTGTGGGAGGGCAGAGCAAGGACCCCTGCCTGCTCCCATCAGGCTGCCTTTGGGATGGGGAGATGCCTGAGCATCACAAAGCACCACCTTCTCTGCTGCCATGACTACCGGGGTCACCTTTACTTGGGTGCAGAGAGGGCGTGGCTCTCACATATCCTGAGGCCACCCTCGAACAATCACCCCGGGGAGGACAGTAACCAGACCCAGCCACACACTTGTGCTCCCTTGAGACCAAGGCCATGGCAAAGGGGCTGGAAAGGAGTGAATGGGGAGAAGAATTTCTAAAATGATCATGTATATCAACTTGGGTGATTATTCTTTCATTGACTACATTTTACTGCTTCAATTTATCCTTAAGCATAATTAACTTTGCTCCCAATACTCAACAGCTTCAAGAGGACACAACGTTTAGATTCAGACACCCAAATTTAAAAAAATGTAATTTAAAATATTTTTATATTCTAGGAAGAGGTAATTTTATTTGTTGTCGTTGTGCTGTCTCATGGGCTTCAACTCATAGAGAGAGATCCTACATACAACAGAGCAAATCACCTGTGCTATCCACGCAATTGTTATATTTGAATCCATTATAGACTTGATTTATTTGTATTAATTAATGAATTCTCAAAAAGTCTTCCTAAGGTATTATTCAAATGTATGGTTGAGTAAATGAAAACTCAAAATCCTTAAGCAGCATATCCTAGGTCACTGCCCATACAGTGGCACATGGAGTTTGTCTTCCTCCATGTAAACCCTTTGTCCTTTCAAGTTCGGAGACTCCTAGAGTACAAAAGACTTAATGGATTACTGGGTTCTGGTTCTAACCATTGCTCCCAACTCATGACTGCCTTCAATTTGCCAGGAAGACTTGTGAATGAGATGCTTTCAAAGCTCCCTTTCAGTACTGGAACAAAGGCTTTTTTTTTTTTATTTTTAGAGAGAAGAAAGAAAAAGTGGGGGGAGGCCATGGGGCAGGGAGCAGAACATGGGGGGGAAACAAAGGTGGTCAGGCAGGGAGGGGACAATGGCATATTTTTTAAGGATTTACCAGACTTCATTGTTAGAGTTTTGCTAAACATTTAAAGCATGAGTGTTAACAGAGTTAAGATTGTTAATTACTCGGTATTTTTAGTGTTTCTTGGGTTTTTACCTAGTCTCAGATCAGGGCTTTTAACATAATTACTCCACTGGACCTAGCAATTGGATGTCTGTGTTAGGGGCTGTACTGCTTGATTGCTCTTTCTTTTATTCCTACCATACAAGGAACCTGATGTGACACAGAGTAGCACTGAGTATTTGTATTCCTTCCCAGTTTATAGATTTACTTAGTTTAGCCCACATTTATTTTTTGCACTAGTCCCACGTACGAGATACCATATTCCCTACACCTATGTTATTGAGGAAAATCATTCCATTTAGTCAAATTTATACATAGCATATTATCAGATCATGTCCTATAATGCTTGCCTCAAGCTAATGGTGGATAAACACACACCCAGAAGAAATCTGAGTTTTCCAAGTTCTGGGGGTTCCTTGAGTCATTTGGTTTTCCCTGCTACAGAGACAATGCTTCGAGATTCAGAGCCTGCCTCTTTAGATTTTGTGAATTAAATAAATCCCTGTTTCCTAAGCATACTCAAACCCCTATAACTTTAGTCACTTACATGTATTATGAAATTTCAATGTATTGCTTCAATATGCAGGTTACCAGCTATTAAATCTAAGTCCCCAAAAGTTAGGGTCTCACTGCTAATAGGACAAAGCAATAAAAGCGTCCCAGCGGTTTTCTTCAGTAGCAGCAAAACGCTTTTAAAGCAGTTTCATCTCATAGCATGTGTGCATTTTTTTTCTAAATTAATGCTCACTGGTCATCTAATATATAAGAAGGTGAGTCTCTGCAGAACATTTTTGTATCAAAAAGTTTCTTTTAGCACACAAATCCCGAAACATTAAAAGAGAAAACTGGGCAACATGAGCCATTCTTTTTACAGATCAGGGGTTCGTTCCCTTTATGTGATCCCTGAGCCAAGTAGCATGTGCAATATTTTAGCGATACAAATATCTGTACCTACTGAATTAGAAACTCAGTAGGTGAGGCTCAGAAGTGTGTGCTTTGACAAGCCGTGTTGACTGTGAAAATGGGCCACTTAACCGTGAGCTATAAGTAGAATGATTGACTGATGCTCCCAATTGCTGCCCTTTTGCATCAAACCGTGATCTGTACAAAGGGAGCTTCTATCCAATGAGTGAGCAAAGCAGGTGCACTAATTCAGGTCAATTTCTTTCTCTCTCACATTATAGTCAGACCTACATTTTGTTCTGAATACCATTCATCCCCACCCTTTCTGGACCCCAATTCGTCATTCATATCAGGCATTGACCTCAATGCACTTGATGTCTTCCCAATCCTGCCTGGGCACTACATTTTCAGAGGACCCTAAGTCGTCTGGATGGAGCTAAGACAAAATAATGATAACTACATATAATGATGATTTTGGAAGAACTAAATTGATTCAAAAACCCTGAATACACCAATGAATGTTCTGGTGTGAAAACTAGTGCTGTCATTTTGGGTTTCTTTTTTTTTGTTGTTGTTGTTTTTTTTTTTGCTTTTTTGCTTCAGTTAACAATACTAAAGGGACTAAAAGTGCATCATATTGATACACTTAATAGGTATTTTTGTTGGTTTGCTTGTTTTAACTTGAGGACATTGGCCTTGGAGGGTGATGGAATTCAAGGGGAAATTGACAAAGATAAGATTTAACTATATTTATCAACTATTGATTTAAACTATAGAACAGAGAGAATATGTGCAATTTATATACCCATTCCATATGTATGTATATGTATACTTAATCATATATGCACGCACATATACGTACACATATATTGTTCTAATCTTTTAATCATTCCTGTCTATCATGTCCTGATTGTGGATGTGGAAGTTAGATTTGATGTCAGTTTGTAGTGAGATGAAGCAGGAATCGAACCTGTCAATCAGATCACTGTCTGACGATATGTCCTTGTGAGTGTGGCCTTTTTGTAAGAGACAATGAGGAGAGCTGACTCCTCTCTTTCTGTTTGCCTTTCTGTTTCCCTGCACTGCATGCCTGGTGTGTGGTTGGCAGCTGTTGTTGCTGACTGATCCTGGGAGCGCTGGTGCTCTGCTGTGTGCCTGCAGACCTTGCGTCATGTAATCTGGCGCCTACTGGGCTGTAATCTCTTCGCTTCTGGTTTGACCTCCTGCTTCATCCACTGTGGGCTTCATGAGCTGAGGAAGGCTCCAGCAAGCAGCAATCAGACCCATGGATTGGAATTGGACTCACTAAGATATTTTGTGTTCTTTACATTTCTAGTTCATATATGCACAAGTTAATTGCAAGTAAAACATTTAAAATTGTCTTGCCAATGAATGAAAGGCACAGCTCTATTACTCTAAGTATTATATTAATGTTAGGTTTATTGAAAAAATAAATTAAAAATGTTTTCATTAAGAGAATTCCAACTCATAGCCATCCAGTATAGAATGTCTGCAACTTTGTAAATCTTGTAAATCTTACAGCCTCGTCTTTCTCCTGCAGAGCTACCAGTGGATTTGAACTATGGCCCCTGTTGTTAGCAGTCCAGAGCTTACCTGTCAGCACCGCCAGGACTCCTTTTTGTCTCACTAGGGAGCTTTCAAAATAATAACAATAATTTTTCAAGGGAAAAAAATTATTTTGAGGTCATGCTATGTGTTAGTCTAGGTACTTTAGAGAAACAAATCCACAGAAATTCATATGTATAGGAGAGAGTTTTATATAAAGGGTAAGTGTACATCAAGAAAACATCCCAACCCAGTGTTGCACAAGTGCACAAGTCCAACATTAACCCATATGTCCGACACCAGTCCTCAAAGTCCTCTTCCATCTCACAAAACACACACAATGATGCTGACTACAGAAGGCAAGCCGCATCAGTGAATGTGTAAGCATCTCAGCACTGGCAAGAGTCTCCACACGGCTGCCCAAGCACCCAGGTCTGCATCAGGGTAGGTCCATGTGGCTTCTCCTTGAGGATGTTTTGCAGGAAGTGAGTCTTGCCAGCTGAAGCAGGAACTGGCTAAGGCATCTGCACTCTGGTCTGACCATCAGAAGCAAGAGACTACCTCAATCCACCCCTTGCCAACTTGGCACGTGTACATAATTATTTGGCCTCACAATTGCAATTAAGTAACACCTGCACCTTAATCCTATAATCCTGTGAATATGTTCCCCCACCTATGAAAATGTGTAAGCCAACCACTTCATGCCGTTATTCCCTCAATTTGGAGTATCCAATTTCTGTACTGCTGACTTACAATAACCCAGTGCTCTGAGGAGACTATCATGTTTTCTAACATGAAGAATCTTCATTCCAGTTGGAATCTTGTGAAGTCCGCATCCATAAACAAAGTCAAATCCGGACAGGCCATCCATGAAGTCAGCAACAATATGCACCAGTTCACAGGCACAAAAATCTCCAGCTTGTTGGGTTCTGGTCAACTCAATGTGGGCTACTTCACAGCCTCCACAGGGTTGCCTTGCCTTTAGACCATGGGCTCTCACCAATACTCAACAAGCCTAGCCCCCGCATGCTAGGTCATGAACTTTAGACCAGTCAACCCACTCTCATCCACTCCTTTTTTTTTTTACCTGTAAACCACGTCCACGGGTGTCAGTGGCCAAATTCAACTCATCTATTTATTGCTGCATTTCTCCCATTCCCACTCAACAAGTAGATCCAGGTGGTTGCCTAGCAAGCATTTCAGCCTGCTCACAGGCTCCTTTTAACATTCAGTCTCAGAGGGGACTTTTCTTCATGATTCCAGATTTTTTCCAGCATTGACAAAAGACTACTGGTTCTTGAGTACTCCAAAGCACTAGGTGGGGCATATCTTTTCAAAGCTTTCTTTGCAGGTGTGTTCTAAACCCATCCAAAGATCAAATTTTACTGGCTGAAAGCAAGTGGGCTTACAAACTTTCTATTTTCATACTTCCCATATTTTCCCCAGGAAACAACAGAGTAAAATAGTGTGACATTATCTGACCTCTGGCTAGACAAGAAAAACTGCCATGAGGGGGAGAGTTCAAACAAACATCAACTCTCCATCTTATGATTTGTTTCTCCAGTACCCAACTCCAAAGGCACCATAATGTATTAGTCTGGGTACATTAGAGAAACAAATACACAGAAATTCATATGTATGAGACAGTGTTTTATATAAAACGTAAGTGTACATCAAGAAAACATCCCAACCCAGTACTGCCCAAGCCCACAAGTCAAACATTAACCCATATGTATGACACCAATCCACAAAGTCCTCCTCAATCTCACAAAACACACACAATGATGACAACTGCAGAGGAAAGCCAAAATCAGTGAATGTGCAAGCATCTCAGCACTGGCAGGGGTCTCCACATGACTGCTCCAGCACCCAGGGCTGCATCAGGGTAGGTCCATGTGGCTTCTACTTGAGGATGTCTTGCAGGAAGTAAGCCTTGTGAGGTTAATCAGGAACTGGCTAAGACAGCTTCACCTAGACCCAACCATCAGAAAGCAAGAGACCTGAGAACTAGAAAGGTGAGGCTCACCAAGCCATTTATCCCTCTGCCCTTCAATTAACCACATATGTGTTTATCAGCCAGGTTGGCACAATAAACTAACTACCTCAGGCTAATATAAAACTTTTAACAAAACTCAAGTAGACATTCTCCCAAAATTTAGGGGAATGCTGCCCTATATAAAACAACTGTTTTTAGACTAATAAGCATTTTTAAGGAAGACCAGGGAAACATCAAAGATAAGCCAAGAGAAGGTATTCAACAATGATGTGTGTAGTCATGGTTGCTGAAATGAGCTTCTTTCATGACACAAAACTCTTTCTGATATGTATATGAGTATCAGTTTTGTTTCTCTAGAAAACATTGCTAACACAGTGTATTATATGGAATCATTGAATCTTATACTACTCAGATTATTATGATTTCAATAGGCAAGTTATGAAAGATGACTGGGACATTACAGGAGGCCACATACATAAAAAATATCCAATACTTATTGACATCATAATAAATCTTGAACTTTTATCTTATCATCTTAGATACATTTTAAAAGATTTTGCTAAAGTTAGAAATCTTATATAATAGAGTAAGAAGAAAATAGTTCCTTAATATTTGTGGCAGTTAACACAATATCCTGTCAACTTGCGAATGGATGGAGTGTAGTCTGTCAATCAGGTCATAGGCAATAATACCTCTGTTTGGGAATGGTCTTCTCCTAAGGATTTTGGGAACTTCTGTCTTCCTCCCTGGAGATGGGACACACACTCTCTCTACTTCATCTTCCTGATGACAAGACACATGGGACTATGCTGATGAAACCAGAGCCCTGGAGCTGAAGGAGCCATATTGAGACCCACACCAGCGTTGAGATGCTTCCAACACCACTGGATCCACAAGACTTTCCGCCAACTGGCATATGAACTTTCTGCATTCAACATCATTGAATATTGAGACTGAAGAGGAATTTAGAGTTGGTATCAGACATATGAGCTAATATCAGACTTATGGACTGGCCTTGGATGTTTTCTCAATATACAATTGCTCTTTTATATAAAATTTGTTGTGTTACACATCTGAGAGTCTATGAATTTGTTTCTCTAGTTAACCTGGAATAACACAATATTTTAAATAAGGATTCTGTATGAAGGTGAAGGTACACTTTAACTGTTTTCTCACTTTTACAAATACTGGCTGTTAATACTACTACTTACAAAAAAACTTCTCTTATTTGTAACACAATTGCATATTGATATTTTTCAATTACTTAAAAATTTGCTTCATCCCCTGTGGTCAACTATGGTATAATGCATCATTTTCTGGGAATTGTTTATAGTCATAAAAAAACTGAAAGTGGCTTAGTCTGGTAGATAGGCACGTTCTAAATTTTGATTCATTTTAATCATTTCATAAACTCTCCATATGTTTGTTCTACATTTCATCTTTTTAATTTAAGATATATTAAATAAATCAGTTAAGAACTTATTTTAAAAACACTGATTTTTATAAAGCTTTATTTACCATTTAATGACATTTTTGTGGGGATGTATTAGGTTCTACTCTTTTGTATCTGCAGGGAGCAATGATGAAACATACAACTTTCCTGTAGTTCTTAAGTGCTTCTGTACTGTACTGATCCAAATTTTACCTTACAAATTTGGCTACACCAAATTTACCTTACAAATCATGATCCCAATTTTACCTTACAAATCTGGCTAGACAAGAGGATGTATAGTGGTACAGATAGGAACTGGAAACACAAGGAATCCAGGACAGATGATGCCTTCAGGGCTAGTGGTGACAGTGGCGATAACTGGAGGCTGGAGGAAGGGTGGGGTAGAAAGGGGGAACCGAGTACAAGGGTCTACTTATAAACTTCTCCTGGGGGGATGGACAACAGAAAAGTGGGTGATGGGAGATGTCAGACAGTGTAAGATATGACAAAATAATAATAATTTATAAATTATCAAGGGTTCATGAGGGAGATGGACGTGGGGAACGAGTGGGGAGAAATGAGGAGTTGATATTAAGGGCTCAAGTATAAAGCAAATGTTTTGAGAATGTGATGGCAACAAATGCACAGATGTGCTTGACACAATGGATGGATGTATGGATTGTGATAAAAATAGTATGAGCCATAAATAGATCTATGTGCCTATATTTATATGTTTAGTATTAAGGTGGTGGAAGGACAGTGGGCTTCAATTTAAGTACTCCCTCAATGCAAGAATAATTTCTTCTATTAAATTGGCATTCTATTATGCTCACTCTCTCGACACAACCACTGAAGACAAAGCGAGTGAATAAGCAAATGTGGTGAAGAACGCTGATGGTGTCCGGCTATCAAAAGATATAGCATCTGGGGTCTTAAAGACTTGAAGCAACAAAGCCCACATGGAAGAACACACCAGCCTATGTGATCATGAGGTTCTGAAGGGATCAGTTATCAGGCATCAAAGAAGAAAAAATCATATCATTGGGTGCAAACTTCCATGATATGATCGCTGAGGACAAACGGGTGCAAAGCAATGTGGTGAAGGAAGCTGATGGTGCCCGACTATAAAAAGGTATAGCATCTGGGGTCTTAAAGGCTTGAAGGTAAACAAGCAGCCATCTAGCTCAGAAGCAACAAAGCCCACATGGAAGAAGCACACCAGCCTGTATGATCACGAGGTGTCGAAGGGATCAGATATAAGCCATCATCAGAACAATAAAATTCTTACCATAGTGAATGAAGGGGGAAGTGCAGAGTGGAGACCCAAAGCCTATTTGTCGGCCACTGGAGATCCCCTTGCAGAGGGGTCTAGGGGAGGAGATGAGTCATTCAGGGTACGATGCAGCATCGATGAAGAATATAGCTTTCCTCTAGTTCCTAAATGCTTTCTCCCCCCTCCCCCTGCCCCGACTATCATGATCCCAATTCTACCTTGTAAGTCTGGCTAAAAAATCATTTTATTGGGGCTCATACAATTCTGTTTTTTTAAAACATTTTATTAAGGGCCCATACAACTCTTATCACAATCCATACATACATCAATTGTATAAGGCAAATGTGTACATTCATTGCCCTCATCATTTTCAAAGCATTTGCTCTCCACTTAAGCCCTTGGCATCAGGTCCTCTTTTTTTCCCCCTCCCTCCCCACTCCCCACTCCTTCATGAGACCTTGATAATTTATAAATTATTATTTTGTCATATCTTGCCCTGTCTGACATCTCCCTTCACCCCCCTTTCTGTTGGCTGTCCCCCAGGGAGGAGGTCACATGTAGATCATTGTAATCGGTTACCTCTTTCCAACCCACTCTCCCTCTACCCTTCCAGTATCACCACTCATACCCCTGGTCCTGGTGCAGATAGGAGCTGGAGGCACAGGGAATCCATGGTGGATGATACCTTCAGGACCAGGGGTATGAGCTCCAATAAAATGATTTTTTAAAAGATGAATTTTTTCATGGAAATAGCCTCTCACACCATGATCTTGATTTCCTTAGATAAGACTCATGTCACCATTTTCTCATCTATTTAATTAGCAGCAAAATATTTAGTGTAATACAATAAAAATATTTAAAATGTTAAGGTATGAAGTGAGATCTTCATACTGACTTACTTACTACAAGCGCTGTAAGTAGATTGTTTTGAGAATTGTTTTTCTCCTTCCTATAATCATATACAAAAACCCTCTCATTTTTGAGTTAACAGAAAAATCAGAAAATGGAAAATTATATTTAAAAACACATACAAATCTTGGATAAAAGAGGTTAACTTTAAACATATAAATGTATATTACATTATTAAAATGCCAATTCAAGACACTTGCATTAACTTGATGTTCTGATGATAATTTTATATGAACAATGAATGAACTATATTGTTGAGGGAAACAAAGATGTCAATGCGCAGAGAAAATTTTCCAGATTTTTTTTACTTCTCCCTAGTCTTCTATGATTGCCTATATTATGCCGACTTCTCCGAAAGTGTAAAATAGTGGACAAAAAACTAAGAACACAGGCAGCAGGAATAGACAAAACCAAGAAAATTCAACAATACAGAAAGAGTTTTAAAAGGCAGAAGTAGACACAGCGTCACTGCATTATAATTGGTCGATGTGCTACCATTTCAGGAGAAAGCATGCAGTAGAGAACTAGTGACACTAAAGAAAGGGTTGACAGTGCACTGAAAACATTGGCCAGAAACAAGGTACCAGGAAGTGACAGAACGACAATTCAGATATTTCAACAAACTGATTCAATGCTAGAAGCTCTCACTGGTCAATCTCAAGAAATTAAGAAGAAAAGCCATCTAGCCAACTGATTAGAAGGGATTTTTTTGTTACCATTTCAAAGAAAGATGATCCAACAGAATGTAGAAATGAGCACACCAAAACAAACAAACTCACTGCTAGTTGATTCAGACCCTGAAGCTGTTGTTGCCTGCAACTGAATCGGTTCTGATCCATAGCAGCACTATGCACAGCAGAACGAGCCCTTCTCTATTCCTGCACCATTCTCACTTTGAGTCCTGTGCTTGAGCCCATTGTTGCAGCCACAGTGTCAATCCACCTTGAGCAGTGGTTCTCAACCTGTGGGTCGTGACCCCTTGGGGAGTTCAAGGACCCTTTCACAGGTGTCGCCCAATTCATAACAGTAGCAAAATTACAGTGATGAAGTAGCAATGAATATAATGTTATGGTTGGGGTCACCACATGAGGAACTGTATGAAAGGGTCGTGGCATGAGGAAGGTTGAGTACCACTGATCTTGAGGGACTTTTCAGCTGCCTCTTTTACCAAACATGATGTCCTTCTCCAAGCACTGGTCTCTCTTGATAATATGTCCACCGCATCTAGAGTAAGTCTCCCCACCCTTGCCTCCAAGAAGCATGCCGGGCTCATTTCTTCCAAGACAATCAGTTGGTCCAGTTTGCAGACCATGGCACTTTCAATATTCTTTTTCAACAACACAATTCAAAGACATCGATCTTTTTTTGGTTTTCCTTATTCAAGTCAAACTTTCACATGCACATGAAGCAATTCCATGAGCTAGATCAGGTACACGTTAGTCCTCAAAGTCGCATCCTTGCTTTGAATACTCTAAAGAGGTGTCCTGCAGCAGATTGACCTAATGAAACTTGCCTTTTGATCTCTTGACTGCTGCTTCCACGAGAATGGATGGAGGAGCCAAGCAATACAAAACCTTTGACAACTTCAACCTTTTCTCTATCATATCAACCCTAGATTCAAAAGTATCATTAATAAGATACACAAGTAAAATTTTGTGTATACTTTAAAAATAATTTTTGAATTACATTGGCATGTGTGGTGATCAGGGATTATGTCCATTAGAATCTCCTGTCTAGGGGTGAAATCACATCTGTCAATCAAGTAGCAGCTTGATGACACCTCCTGTATGGCAAAAGCCTTTAGTAGAAGAAGGAAAAACAAAGGAGAGTTAAATCCTCTTTGACCCTTTGCCTTCTGCAGGATCTAGATCTTTTGTCTGGTTCCCTGAAGTAGCCTTGCATTGCCTGTCAATCTAGGATCAGTCAGCAGTCTGCCAGCAGGGGGTTCATTCAGTGACTTTGGCCTCTCAATGCACTAGATTGCGCCCCCTGTGGTCTGCTTCACCTTTCTGATCTGGTTCCTTGAACTCCTTTTGCTTCCTGTTCATCAACTTCCTGGAATTAGGGAAAGCCGGACTTGAACTGGAGTTACCTATTTCTAAACTGTGTAACCACCTCTTGATAAAAATCCCTTTCTATGTACCACGCATACAAGCATCCTTGATTTTGTTTCTCTAGAGAAGCCAACTTAATACAACCGGGAAATACCAGAAATTCAAGACAGACAGAAAAGGAATGAAAGATAATGCTGGTGAAGACAGATGGCGGTTCTGTGAAAGCAGAGAATACCAGAAAGAAGTTTCCTTTTGTTTTATTGGCTATGTTTTTCAACACTTTGAAGAGTTCTTTTGCACCAGATTTGTTTAATGAAATACGTCATTTGATTTTGTTGATAGCTACTCCATGGTCATTTATTGTGTATCCAAACAAACTGACACACTTGACCTTTTCAGTCTACACTTAGGTTACATTGACTTTGTTCATTAGTCTAGTTATGGATGCCTTTTGCTTTCATAAAGTTGAGCTATCACGCATATTGAATGCTGTACTCTTTGAACGGATTAAGAACTTCAAGCCCCCTTGGCTTTCAAAAAGCAATGTCGGGTCATCTATCTTCCTCCATTCCTAATGCCATGCTCTTTTTCAAATAGGCCAGCTTTCTGGTATTATTTGCTCAACATGTAGTTTGAATAAATATAGTGAAAAGCATACTAATTGTGAAAGTGGTACAGAACCAAGTAGTGTTTTGTTCTGTCACACGGGGGCTTCTATGAGTCAAAACCAAGGCTGGTGAACAATAACAACAGCAGAGGACTCTTTTGACTTCTAACATCCCATATTCATTTTGACCCTACTAGACTGTGTGGATCACTACAAAAGCACATAGGAACTAAAGGGAATTCCAGTACATGTAGTTGTGCTTATGACGAACTCTGGTGACGTACTGAGTTACACTTTGAGCTTCTAACCACAAGGTCACACTGGGGGAGAGGGATGAGGCTGGTTGCTCCTGTTAAGGTTTAGACTCTTATAAACCCCAAAAGACACTGTGGTTGTTACATAATCATTTGTCACTTTGAGGATTAAGAATGTAGGGGTTGAGTCTAGCCTGTCAATCAGGTCATAGCCAATGAGGCCTCTGTGTGGGCCTGGCCTTCTCCTGAGAATTCTGGGGAATCCATTATTTCCTCCTTGGAGGTGGGAGACTCTCTGCTCACACCCTGGGAGACATAGCAGCTGACAAGACACATGGACCCGCCCTGATGCAGCCCTGGGTGCTGGAGATGCCATGCAGAGACCCCTGCCAGCGTTGAGATGTTTCCAATGGCACTGGATCCAAAGACTTTCTACCCACTGGCCTGTGATCTTCTACATTCAGTGTCATTGCATGTGTTTCATGAGTCTGAAGAGGACTTTATAGATTGGTGTCGGACATATGGGATAATATTGGACTTATGGACTTGATCTGGACTGGGGCTGGGATGTGTTCACAAATGTTCAATTGCCCTTGCATATAATCTTTTTCTTATACACATATGTGTGTCAAGGGATTTCTTTCTCTAGTCTACCCAGACTAGCACAGGCACTGTCTAATAAGGCCATTAGGCATTCAAATTGAATTGGTGGCAGTGGGTTTAGTGCCCTGTGGTCACAACTGTCATTGTGACCCAATGACGATGAAGCTCTAAATCACACAGTCTTGCCCGTGTGAGCTGCAAGCACATGCTGTGATTTTCCTGGATGCAGGTGTTTCATAGTCGTTCGTTTTGACATGTTCTGATGTGTTAGTCACAATATAGTAATTGTAGTAGCTAATATTTGTGAACTTCTATCAATAGTTTTTTTAAGTCCAAATTAAAGGAAAGGAGGGAGAAATAACTGAATCCAAGGTTGGCAGGGTCTAGGCAGGTCACCACCAGTTCCCAGAGTCAGCCGGTCCTTGCTCTCTGTCAGTATGTCCATTCTCATTCAAACTGACCCTATGGGCCAGGGGGGAGGCCTCGGTGGGTTTCTGTGACAGTAACTCTTTATAGGAATAGAAAGTCTCATTTTTTTTTCACCTGGAGGAAGTGGGGGTTAGTGGTTCATAGCTGAATTCATCACTGGTATAGGGCTTCTTCTTCAGGCCCCAGGCCCAAGAAGTAAAATGCAGGATCTCCACCAGAAAGGAGAGAAAAAGGAAAGGCGTTCTCCACAGCATCCATTTACATACATGACGGAGGCCACATGCCCAAGGAGAATCAGGCCTTAAGGGAGGAGTTGGCTTGTTTCCATTATGCTAGGTTCTGTTATGGGGGAATCTTTATTACCAAACTGCTGAGGGTCTTGGTCCAGGCAAATTGACACAAAACCTATGAAAATCACATCTTAGTCTATGATTAAAGTGATTTGAAGACATGGATAACGATGCTGGATCGTGTGGTACTGGGGAGAAAATCCATGGGGGAATGTTGCCTTTGTGACTGCTCCCGGTGATACTAACAACAGAAATGCCCGTGTGTGAGAACATTTGATAAGAGGGTAATTTTCCATACATAAGAAACATCACATTTCTCACATATTTAAGACAAAATTAATTACTCCAGAGCCTTTAAAAGTCACCATTCAAGCTACCATATTAACTTCACTTCTAATCGCTTTTTCTTTATCAGCTCACAAAACCCTTTCCTGGCCTCCCTAGCTCTCATCTGTTGTTCTGCGGTGTGTGCCAGTGTGCGTGCTGTGCACCTGCCCGGGAAGCCTGGCCTCGTCTTAAACCACCAACAACCTCCACGTGTCGCCACATGAAGTTGTTTTTTTCAGCAGCTGTCACATTGTTTTCTAATTATTTATGTAGCATAACAGGTTCCTTTGGCCCCTCTCCCTCTGAAACCTGCTGCGATGAGGCTTTGTGTCGGCTGTATCGTAACACCTTCTTTAAATCTTTATGATCAGTGTCAAACTAGTAAGAAAGACCACAGTTTTAGGTGAATTTTATGTAATTTTGGAAACCCTGCTATAAAATATCCATTCCTTTTCTCGCTCAGCTCCAGCTCTGCGTCTGAAAGGTATTTTTACTCCACTGGAAGTATAATGGTTACATGTTGGGCTGTGATCCAGAATGGTCCACAGTTCAAAACCACCAGCAGCTCAGAGGGAGAAAGCCGGCGCTTTCAGCTTCCATAAAGAGTTAGTTTGGAAAACCCACAGGAGGTCTCCTTTACTAGATGGCAGCTTGGACTAGATGGCAGTGAGTGTGGCATTTGGTTGGTTTTCTACTCAGTGAAGAATATGACTACCACCCTGTCCCCTACTGCTAGAGAGTTCCAAGTGAGCATCTTTTTCTGAAATTAATGTATTATAGTCATTATTTAGACTTGGGTTATAATATTTTTCATTTTAATTACTTTACTTAGTCTACCCAGTCACTTAGCTAATATTTTCAATGTGAAGTAAAAGCCTTAAAGAAGCAAACGTATCAAATGCTTGTATAATCCACAAGCTGACTAATATCTTCCTGGAAATATAAGCATCAATTAAAATCATACTATAAAGGTCAGTGAAATTATTTCTTTAAAACTTCTGCAATATATGTATAAAAGAGCTGCATTTAAAATATTATATATTATTATATAGTCCAACAAATCTTGTTAATTTTGTAATAATAAAGTTTTCATTTGAAGTTTTTGTGCACAAACGTTTTTTCAAGAAAAAAATAATTCAGAAGGAGCATTTTCCAGAAACTTTATCTTTAATTTCCAAATAATACTTAACGCCACAGGCTCTTCACCAACATTTGCCTTTTGGTCTCCGTTTTCTGTCTTCCTAAGGGATCAGTTGCTGGTTTGCCCCTGTGACTGGGGCATTCAAAGAGCTGAGCATAGTGGAGAGGGGTTGGTTACTAAGGCAACCTGACCGGCAGTAGCAACATTGCTAGGCCTTTACCACTGAGTCCCTTGTTTCTTATAAAATAAGGCAGAAACTACTTCTAACCCTCGCATCTTCAGAAAGCCAAGAGATTTGGAATGAATACATCAAATACTTAGAAAGACCTATCCAGAAGTAAAAACACTCAGGCAAAGATCAATATTGCACTCTGACTTTAGACACATTCATGAAGAAATGTATTTTACCAAAGTAAATGTTGTTGTTTTATGACTATATTGAAATACTGTAGAACACTGGACCTTGACGCTAATCCGCTCCAGAAGGAGTGTGGCGATGCGATGCAGTTGAGCTCTGAATCCATTTTTCCCATAAGAAGTAACTGAAAACCAATGAATCCGTTCTCGACCACCATGTCTTTACCCTAACATTGCCTTTTTATACAAAACATTACACAGATATTTCAAAGTAAATAAGTTCAGAGTTAAATAATGTAATTTAAATAAGAAACACAACATTTACAATTTTTTAACAGCCACAGTTGTCCCGTCCCTTGAGATGGATGAGGATCTGGATCTGCGGACACAGATGTGGAGAGGAGGGATGGAGAGTCCTTGTTTGGAAGGGGAAGCTCCTCCCATAAAATCAACTGGTAGCTGCTGTCCAGGAGGAATTTTGTTTGCTTGTTTGTTTTATTTCCTCCTTCTTTGCCTTTTTTCTTTAGGATCTGACTGGTTTTATAAAAAAAGAAAAAAAATGTGCCTTCTGTAGTCTGCTATTGGCATTTCCTTAACTATCTTCTAAAAGGGTTTACTAAATTATCATCAACAATATTGAATACATGGTTAGCAAGTTCCTTATCATAATGGTTCTTTTCAAAAGAGACTTAGGACCCAGGTTTTTTTATGTAAAAGCAGTAAAAAAAGCCACAAAACTAACAAAATGATCCGAAAACACCTGGAACACAGCCACAGAAGGTTTAAGCACGTACTAACTGCCAACTGATGCCCATGACTGAAACACGGACTGCTTCTGTTTGCAAATATCATGTGTGTCGGTCTGATTCTGACGTTCTGTTCAGCCTCCAATACAAAATTTTCTGATTTTTCACACTGAAAGCCCCTTATGTCAAGTACTGGTGTGGTCGAGTACTGGGGTCCTATTGTGTGAATTGACAGAAGGAACACTATCTATTCCTCAGTTCTTCTCCCTGAGCTTTATGTTTTTTTAATCACAAATTATGATTATGTGTTATATTATTTAAATAATATGTAATACTGATAATTTACTTTGCTACAAACTATGTTTTCTTGCTGGAAAGATCTTCATGTCTGTAGAAATGGCCAAACAGTGACTATTGAGGTACATACGTCTGTCCTAGTATTATATGAGTCAATATTAAAATATTGTCTATCACATAAACCCAGAGAACAAATGACACACTGTATTGGGTAAATCTACTGCATTAGACCGCTTTAAAGTGCAGAAACGAAGATGCTACTTGGTGGACTAATGGGTGCCTCCTCAAACCATGGGTTTTCAATCTCCTCCTACAGGTGTGAATTTTGGAGATTGAATATGGAAGACCATAGGATAATCAATGTACTTCTATTTGGTGCTGGCAAGAATATTGAAAATATCACGAACTGCCACTGGAACAAGTAACCATCCCTTGGAAAAAGAACAGCCAGAATGTTCCTTGGAGGCCAGGATGATGGGACTTCCCCTTCTGTACTTTGGACACATCGCCAGGGGAGGACAGGGGCTGATGAAAGGCATCTGGCTCGCTGAAGTGGAGGCGCAAAGAAACCAAGGACTCCTCGACCAGCTGGAGGGACACAGTGGCTGCGGTGGTAGACTCGAACACACAAAATAATTGTGAGGATGGTGCAGGAGCCTAAGAGCAATATCATTAGATAAGGATCGGTTTTGATTATGTCACAGAATATTTTTAATAGGCTGAAAATTTGTCAGTACATGGGTTTCATAAGCCTAGTAAATTTTTATACCTCATCGACAGGCAAATTTCTACTTCAAGACTTTTAAATGAAAAAAATATAACTTTTGGTTATAGGAAGGCACAGTTCCTTCCAGTGTGCATGTTCCTCTACTCTAATACCATCACACTTTAAAAGATGATGATTGATTGGATCAGAAAGATAATTTGTAATAATCTATATTTATATATTTGTCCATTTATCTATTTATATATCTATCTAATGCTAGGATGCAAATTAATTTGGTCAGATTAATGTGGGTTCATGTTTCAAATAAAGATTTTGGATCTCCTCATACACATAAAATCAGAATTAGTGACTTTTTTTTCACAATCTAGACACAAGTGGATTGTATTGTTTTATGAAGTTTGAGAATATCTTTACCATTAATATCAAGATAAATAAGAAATTTCTACATTTAAAACAATAATTATCTAAGTGAAATAAGAATTAGAAAAAAACAATATCTGCACGAACCAATTAGAGAAGAAACAAACACGAAAGGAAATTTTTGAATTCACTGCAAACTGAGCTATGGATGTTTTTGCTTCTAATTGTTACACTGGTGTCATAGTGCCTTCCACTCATGGAATTCATTCCAGTTGACAGTCGATACTGAAGACTTGGCAGGGAAATATATATATATATAACAAACACACACACACGAAGTAACAGATAAATTTTTGTGCATAAATGTTCTCTGAAAAAGCAGGTAAAACATAAAAATAAATGGACGGACACACACACAGACATATGCCGACAAATCAGAACGTTTCGCTACTAAGGTTGGTTCCAAATGAAACATGTTTAAACACATTTCTGTGATCTGTGACTGGCTGCAGACAAATTCTTTCAATAATACACTGTTTTGCTAGAATGACTTAAAAAATGGCAAATCCAAACAATGGCTTCTGAGGGATCTGATGGGCCAATTAACGTGAAAGCAAACAGCCATGACAGAGGCAACTATAGGTTAGGCATTCCATTGGGATCGTCTTGATGGATTCTCTTGCAGAACGCAGGGTGAGCTTGCTTATTATGAGGAAGATTTAAGAAAATTGAAACTTCCATGATGAAAAAGAAATGCCAAGAAATGTGTGCTGTGGAATTTATCTCCATTGCAATAATGTGCCTGCCCACTCTTCCAGGGTCACAAGGGCTGTTCTATGTGAGTTTCATTGGTAAACAGATCGGTCATCTGACATCCCTGATGTTGCCCCTTAAATTACTTTTTACTTCCCAAACTCAACCAAATAAAATAACCTTGCTGCCATCGAGTCAATGCTGGTGCGTAGTGACCCCCCGTGCGTTCCTGTGACTATAGCTCTTTGTGAGAGTGCAAAGCCCTGTCTTTCTCCCTCAGAGCTGCTGGTGGTTTTGAACTGCCGACCATGTGGATCATAGCCCAACGTGTGTCTCTCAAGTAATCCACAAGAGAAATCAAAAATGGAGGTAAGGTAACCTATAACTCATGTCCAACTCAAAGTGATCTATAGGAAAGGGCACAAGTGCCCCTTTGTGTTTCCAAGACTGTAACAAGAATAGGCAGACTGGTCTTTCTCCGCAGATCAGCTGGTGGTTTGGAACTGATATTGGCAGCCTGGTGTGTAACCGCTATGCCAGCACCATTCCTGAATAACCGTTGAGGGTGGGGTTAATAAGCAGTTCAAATGGTTGAGTAAAAAATTGATTTTCTGAAACATAAACCTTCAATGTAATTCACACACACACAGAATTTCAAAACTACTCTTTTGAGGTGGGGTAAATTCAAGAGTGCTGGCTACTTCATAGAAGCATTAGAGAGATGGAAAAATCACCTTCCAAAATGTATAACCCAACTGAAGAATGATTTTTGAAACCATAGTTTCAATTTTTGATATTTTGTTTAATAAAGCTTTATAAAGTTTTGCAGCAATATTTTGGGGGCTAATCTAATTATAAACATGCAAATATATTTATGAATATGAATATGAGAGGTTTTAAACATTCATGTCAAAGTCAAAAGTCCATTATCTTTTAAATTCAATTGCCACCAAACTTTTCGATGTCCTCTCATTTGTGTGGGTTCATATCCTACATATATCCTTATGATCCTGAGCCCATTGCTATCAAGTTGATTTGGATTCATGGCTATCCTACAGAATAGAATAAAATTGACACATGGTTTCGCAGGCAGCAGTTTTCACAGAAGCAGGCCAACTCATCTTTCTTCAGCAGAGCTGATGCATTCAAACTGCACACCTTTCAGTTAGCAGTGCTGTGCTAACCCTCTGTACCCCATTTTAGGGCCTAAAATGACCTTCCAAAAGAGTCTACTTACTATAAATAGGTCTTCTTGTGTGTGTTAAGAGGGAAAATTTAATGTGGTGTTTGCACAAATTTTATTCTTCATATCATGACCTAGCTGCCATCACCGGTGATTACTTGCATACAACAATCCCTTAGGAATCATGAGTAAATAATTTTATTTATAATGAATTTTTAAAAACATATAAGATATCAAATATCTCAACTAATTAATAATAAGAATGACACATGTGCATTTAGTCATATTATCTGCATACAGTTTTATAATTGTTAAACATCTGCCCGAAACCATACAACACCGACATGTGTCTTTTCCTAGGTTACCTAATGCATCTCTATTGTGAAAATGGCTATCCTTTAACGAGCATATACTATTATTGCAAAGTGCATGCTTTTGACTCTCTTTCATCTCCCTGGCAGAAAAACACCAATGATAAATGTGTCTCTCCTCCACCTCCACATTCCCAGAATATGTTATAGTAGACATCAGATGCAATTTTGATTCTTTCACAATACGGGCCATAGAGAGCGTAGGTGAAATGATGGGTCCAGAAGTGAGGCTCCATCTGTTAGCTTGTCACATGGGATGTGAATCTGCGAAGCTGAAAATTTACTGGGGTGAATAGATAACTACCCTGAGATACAATAGGATATTCAAAATGGAATGAAGCAATTTGTCTGAAAGCAGCAGTTGGGAAAACATGGGGCATTTTTGAGAGTTTGGCTTGTTTGCAGTAAATGTTCAGTCACCATAATACAATTATTGAAATTGTATGCCAAGTTTCCCAATTTAGCAATGTAACTTGGGGAAAGTATAGCTAATATTATTTATTGTATGCTACTAAAATGTTAGCCAAGGTACTTTAATTAACAGCTAATTAATTAGCAAAATTTATTAGAACAATTAAAATGCAATTCACATTAATGGACTCATGCAAAAAATAGCATTTCCGATCATAGAAAATATTAAACTGATAATTGTCTGCAGAGAGTTGTAAGTCGCCAGGCTTGGGCATACTGTTGTGGGCACAAAGCAACTAGTCTGAATTTTGTCTTTTATTTTATTTTGTGTTTTATTTTTTAGTTAGTATATCAGATCAGATTTTAGGTTTCCTAGTTAATGCTGTTTCCTTTTAATTTTATATCAATGCAAAGTAGGGACTCACTAGGTTTATTTAAATGTCAGTGGGCCATGTGCTTTTGGAAGGAGTACCACGTGTGCTCCTGCTGCACTGAAAGCACAGCCTTTCAACAAGAGGAGCGCCTAATTTTACATTGCTGGGAGACTTTAACCAAAATTATACCAATCACTTTGGGCCACTATATAATGTGGCTGACTGAAGGTCAAATTGACTTCAAAAGGGATGTGTGTAATTCCAAGTCTTGACCTTTATCGTGACCAAACCTATATGCACACTTGGGACAGCTGATGTTCCAAGTGCAAATCAATATTATCAATAGTGAAAGGTTTAACCTATTATGTGATCTTACAGGTTTTTCCTATTTACCCCATCATCAGCGTGGCTTAGATTTATGAGGGTCTATTTCTTAACACTCTCTGAAGGCTTCTGGACTGCCCCTGTCACCCATTAGTGTGGATTCTAAGCTCACTGATTGACACCTGGAAACTTATCCAAGGACACAAAGTAATTACTTGGTATTTCAGCTATTCTGCATCATAAGAAAGACCATCCTAAATATGTTCAGAGTTAGTGAAAATGTATTTTTTCACACTATGTCATCAGTATATAGTGATGATAAATACTTTGAATAACAAATCTTGGTAATAATATAAATGCTATCTAAAATGGACAGATACATTTATCACTATATGGATGGAAACAATAATATTATAAAAAGATGTAGGAAGTGAAAGTCTTATAAAATTGCATCATATTGTTAACACTCTTAATTTGTGGAAAGATTTTGCATAAATTAAATTATAATGTGAACTAAAAAGCTGTGTAAAGAGAGAAATGAGGCATTCTAATCTTTATCTATTTGTCACATCAGTCAGCTTCAACTTTTATTCCTATGCTCTTATTTCATGTCTTTTGCTATTTTCTGCATAGCATCTCCTTAGCAAGCAATGCATAGTTACTTGGATTCTGCCAGCACTATGCTCTGGAGTAATTGGCATATTTACATTTGGGACTAAGGACTATATGGAATATGAATTTTAACCATTTTGGGCACAGGTACACTAGCCAGATTGTCACTTCACATATGGCCATTGATTTAGAATTCATTTTTCAAGGAACTATTTTATCATGAGCACATTTAGAATGTGTAAGGAGTCCTTATAGCTCAAAGTCTTGTCGGCTGAGTGACGGTTTCAGGAGGGAAGATCCAGCACTTTCTACATGAGTGCTCCATTTCCATCTCAACTGGGCCTGGAAGTATCGAAGCGTGAGTAATAAAGAGAAGAATGCCATTCTAATACCACTCTATGCGATGTGACTTGGACCTTTTCCTTTCCAAGTCCAAGTAAATGGTGCAGATGAAGCTCTGACATCTAAGGCTGTCCCTTCAAGCTAGTCTTTGAGATGTGCTCCCACAGCACACATGCGGGGTATTTTTGTGCATCTATCTTTTCAGTGCAATGGAAATAATAAGACAGGAATCTATTCCAAGGAAGTATTATACTCCCATACTTTATACCCTTCTACCACAACACTACTATTATCTTGATGGGAAAAATGTATTGCATAAAAATATGAATAGGCTGGCCAGATAGTATAATCATTGAATGCTGAACTGCCTGGGTTCAAATCCCAACGTCTGCAATTTCCGTGTGTGTTAATATTACTATGCAAAGGTTATTCATTTTCTATCCCAGTATCCTATTATTTGTAAGATGGAGACAATAAGCACCTGCCTCTAAATTACTTTGAGAATAAGTGAATTCTTAAAATTCTAAAGTAAAGCTCTCAGAACTATAACTGTATTACATATAACTGGATTAAGTAAGGATAGGTCTATCACCTTGCACAAGGTAGTGGGGTATAATTTTTGCTAAACTGTTTATGAACCGTGCAATCTGAAACATGGTATAACATGTGACGGATGCACCTGTCCATTGTACTATAGCAGTCTCATATGGAAGAATGTAAATTCTTGCTGACTGATCTTAAGTCTTGCTTTATTCAGTTTATGCTGGCTCCTGGTAAATAATAAATGGAAGCCTGTTTAACTATTCAAATCAATTTATTTGAGGCTAATTAGAAGACACTTACACTGTCATATAGATGTAACTTTAAAGAAGACTCTAACTTTTCATTTAAATTTCTAAATCTGTGGAGTCAGACTCTTCTAAATTTATAGGGCCAATAACTCGTCCTAGTTTGACATAAGCAAGAATAATCATTTAGTTTGGAACAAAGCAACGTTTTTAATTTTCTTTCATGGTTGTTGCTTTTTACTTTTCCAATATTTTAGTCAATTATATTTCCCATAGGAACCATGACTGGGTTTCTGAAGAGCCGATCAACATGATATTCTAGATGTAATTCTTGTATATATGCAATTGGGGGAAAGTAGACACCCCCAGCATTTTTCTTAGTTTTCATAGAATCACCTCCATGAAAAAATATACTTCATAGAAAATTGAGCTAAAAATGTTTGTAGGACCTGTAGAAGAAGTCTGATTATATAATCTATCATATTACCTTTAAAAAATTTATTAAAAGATCATTTTATTGGGGGCTCTTACAGCTCTTATAAAAATCCATACATCAATTGTATCAAGCATATTTATACATGTGTTGCCATCATTATTTTCTAAACATTTACTTTCTATTGAGCCCTTGGTATCAGCTCCTTTTTTTCCCTCCCTTCTTGTGAACCCTTGATAAATTATAAATTATTATTATTTTCATGTCTTACACTGACCCCTGCCTCTCTTCCCCCATGGTTTCCATTGTTTATCCCTGGTGGGGTGGGTGGGGAGAGAGTATACGTCAAACATTGCTATCAGTTCCTCTTCTACTCCTCTCCCCACCCTCCCCTACCCTCCTGGTATCACTACTCCCATTCCTGCTCTGGGATTCCATATTAGGTTCTCTTAAAAAAAATATTGGGGGCTTGTACAACGCTTATCACAATCCATACATACATCCATTGTCTCAAGCACATTTGTTGCAGTTATCATTCTCAAAACATCTGCTTTCTACTTGAGCCCTTGGAATTAACTCCTCATATTACCTTTAAATTATTCAATTAACACAATAGTAGGGGGGAGGGGAAAAAAACAAAAGTAGGTATTAGAGAAGATACCAAAAGCTGAATGTATATGAAAATTCTAAACAAAATGCTTGTATTTTCATTGAAGGAAAATTTTGACCTTGTTTTCAGGGTATCATTTTTTTATATTGGATTTTATTTTTAAATCACATTATCATATTATCTGACAAAATATTTATTCATAATCATTCAGAATTACATAGCAAGTCACCATCAGTGATACATATGGTAAAAATAGATCACAAAAATCGTAGACATATATATATATATATATATATATATATATATATATATATTTTTCTCAATGTCAATAAATTTACTTGCCATTTACCCAAATCGTGTTGGCTTTTTAAAACCCATACATCAAAGCTGCCATTATTATTCACAACTAACATTTTATTTTTAAGATAATTTTATGCTAAAATTTCTCAAAAATGTCTATGGGTGTGGCAGTTACATAATCTCCTCTCATATTGCGAAGGGGTGGAATCTAGCTTGTCAATCAGGTCACAGCTTGATGACCTCATTTTGAAGCAGGTTGGAGATAAATAGCTCACTGGAGGTCAGATACACACTCTGCCTGTCTCTCCCTGCAACACGATCCTGTTGAAAACCTGATGACATGCTGGCGCTGAAGGAGCCACATGGAGACCCACGGCAGCACTAAAATGCTTCCACCATCACTGGATCCACAAGACTTTCCAACGAATGGCCTGTGATCTTCCTCCACTCGGTGTCATTGCATGTGTTGCTTGAGTCTAAAGAGGACTTTATTGATTGGTATCAGACATATGGGCAAATATCGGACTTATGGACTTGATCTGGACTGGAATGGGATATTTTCTTAATGTACAATTGCTCTTTATATAAAAAAAAACTTTATTGTATATATGAGTGGCTCTGGAATTGTTGCTCTAGTCAAACCAACTAACACAATGTATTTAAAATACAATTAGCCTGCATATTTGTTATTTAAAATCAATGGCAATGGTCTCCCTAAAGTATACACAATTGTTTTAGTTGATTTTTGTTTGATTAGTGAATGTTAAGCTTATTTTTTAAAAGTATTTTTCTCTCCCCGTGCCTCTGATTCCATATGCTTTATCAGCATACATTAATTTCTGCTTATGGTTTTGTAAGTTCTTATGAAGTCCATTTGAATGTTCAAAAAATGTCATTTAGCAAGCTATTTTTAATAGTAATAATTATCCTTCAACCAATCTGTTAAGTGGAAAAAAGTCTCAAAATTGTTGAACTCATAAACTCCATTAATATGCATCCTTTCCTTTGGACAATAAAAAGTCTTTTAAAAAAGGTAGAAAGTTTATATTTACCCCATTTCATTACATTAAAAATAAAAGCAGGAATTTCACAACTTTGATTTAATTGGATTCACTAACATTATGATTTCATTCAATATATATTAAATATATAAAGTAAAATTTATTTATGGGTGCCTTCCTGTCTTTTACTTCAACTCTGTATTGTTTGAGTGAAAATATAAAGATTTATTTCTCATCTCATTGCAGTAACACCATCATTACAGATACTCAAGCATGTTTTCACAAAACCGTATTAAATCCTTTACCACTTAAAGTGTGGATGTGTGTTAATCTGGGTAGACTAGATAAATAAACACTTGGACACTAATATATGTACAGAAAGAGCATTATATACAAGAGCAATTGAATATTGAGAAAGCATCCCAGGCCAGTCCAGATCAAGACCATAAATCCGATATTAGCCAATATGTCTGGTACCAATATATGAAGTCCTCTTCAGACTCATGAAACACATGCAATGATGCCGAATGCAGGAAGATCACAGGCCAGCGGGTGGGAAGTCTTATGGATCCAGTAGTGTTGTAAGCATCTCAGTGCTGGCAGGGGTCTCCATGTGGCTTCTCCAGCTTCCAGGGCTCTAGCATAGCTCCACGTGTCTCAACAGTTGCAATGTCTCCCAGGTAGTGAGTGAGCCAAGATAGAGAGTGACTCCCACCTCCAAGGAGGAATACAGAAATTCCCAGAATCCCCAGGAAAAGGCCCTGCACACATAGAGGCCTCTTTGGCTATGAACTGATGGACAGGCTAGACTCTACCCCCTCAGCCTTAACCCTCTCAAATTGACAAACGGTTATATAAATTACCACTGAGTGTTTTTGCATACTTTGCAATATAAATAGATTTCTTTTAAGTGTTTATCTTCAAGGATTCTATCAGTGCTATTAACCGAGCAAAGGATCTAACATCTGTAGATTTCAACAATATGCAATAAAAACTTCTTAAGTCTAATGAACATGGGGTTTTAAGTGATTTTTATGTTATCTGACAAGTTGTCAATTCATGTAATGAGAGTTTGTTTCCACAGTAAATGTTTTATTTTTTGCTGAATTGGTTTAAAACATAGCTTTGAAAATTGCTCATAGACTCGTGAAATAAGCAGTTTTGCAATTGTGTAAGATTTTAGATTTAGCTGTTGATTGCAGTATTTGTAAACAGCTTGTTAAGCTTAAACTGAAAATTCAGCAACTAATCTTATAGAAGCATACTCTTTGTTAATGTATGGTTTATAGACACTCGAACAACTTCAACTTGTGTCTCTGTGTGTGTGTGTGTGTGTGTGTGTGTGTGTGTATTTAAAGTGACTTTATTTTTTGGTCAAATGCTTTTCTAGTTGGCAGCATTGCTTCATTTGATAGTGTTTGTGTTTTTGTGTTCCCTGAAGGTGAAACTAATTAAATTAAGATAATATATCCATCTGTACAGTTAGTCTCTTAAAATTTAATAAATAACCTGTGTCTCATAATTGTGGGAACATTATAGTCTTATCAAAAGTGTTCATTGTGGTAAGAAAAATTTTAAAATAATTTAGTAAATTTTTAGTAAATTGTATTTAATAAGATAATCCAATCTACTAAAGGTAATATAGCTCTTTATTGTTTTAAAAATAATTTATTTAAATACAATGCTGACATGTACACTGGTGCAGACAAGAGCTCACAACACAGGGAATCCGGGACAGATAAAGCCCTCAAGACCAATAATGAGAGCAGTGACCAGGAGGGTAAGGGGATGGTGGGGGAAAGAAAGGGAATTGATGGCAATGATTGACATGGTAATACCTCCCATTTTCCCAGGGGAACAGTCAACAGAAAAGTGGGTGAAGGGAGACAGTAGTCATTGTCAGACAGGAAAAAATAATAATTTAAAAATTATCAAGGGATCATGAGGGAGGGAGAGTAGGGTGGTGGTGGTGGGTAGTTATGCTGATACCATGGACTCAAGTAGAAAGAAAATGCCTTGAAATGATGAGAGCAACATATGTACAAATGTGCTTGACACAATGGATGGATGTATGGATTGTGATAAGAATTGTAAGAGCCCTTAATAAAATAAGTAAAAATAACAATAATAATAAGTAATGTTGACATGATTCCTAAAAACCCAAGAACATATGAGGTGCACACCACCACAAAAAGGTTTTTTTTTTTCATAACAACTTCATCACCTTCAAAGTACTCTCTATTACACTTAATACATCTGTCAAATGTAGTCCATTCTTAAGAACATTTTTCAGACTCATCAGTCTGAATGGCTGACAGCATCTCCCTCATTTTTTTTCTTCATTTTCTCTGTCATCAAATCGCTGTCCTTTCATATCCCTCTTCATTTGTGGAAGCACAGAGAGCGGTCAGGCGAGTAAGGTATGTAAGGCAAAAGAGGCATGTTGGTTTTAGCTAAAAACTGACAAACTGAGATGGCTGTATGAGCAGGGACATTGTCCTCTTGGCAAAACCAGTCCCATGTCTGCCACAAATCAGGCCTTTTTCCTTTTTTGTTGTATATTGTTATGTAATCTTTTCCGGATTTTTTTTGTGGGGTATCCCCCGTATTATAATAAATTGATGTACTAGTATTATAGTAAATTGATGTACTAGTAAGCTTAGTAGATAGAAAAACAAAATAGAACATAGTTTTATTAATATTAACTTAATTCAATAAAAATATATTTATTTATAGGTGAGGATATTTGTCACATAATTAAATTATTGAAAATAATTTTACCGTGTATTAGTCTGGGTTGACTAGCGAAACAAATTTAGAGATATTTATATATGTATAAGAAAGAACTTTATATAAAATAGAAGTTTTATATTGAGAAAACATCCAGATCAGGACCTTAGTTCTGATATTAGCCCATATGTCCAATACCAGTCTATAAATTCCTCTTTAAACTCACACAGCACATGCATTGACACTGAATGCAAGAAGATCACAGGCCAGTGGATGGAAAGTCTTGTATATCCAGTGACAAAGGAAGTTCTCTGTACTGGTGTGGGTCTCCACGTCTCCTCCAACTTCAGAGTTCTGGCTTTATCAGCATAGTTCCATGTGTCTTGTCAATAGGAATGTCTCACAGGGAAAGTATGTGTCCTACCTCCATGGAGGGAAACAGGAGTTTCCATAATCCTCAGGAGAAGGCCATGCCCACACAAGGCATTATTGGCCATGACCTGATTGACAGGCTAGACTACACCCTTTGCAAGTTGACAGGAGATTGTGTAACTGTCAACTTGACACTGTTACACAACTCTTTAGCCATATATAGTCTTAAAACAAAACAATAATAAAAGCATATCTGTACCTAATAGGATACAACTAAAATGTATACAATTCAATGTGTGCCAGCCTCATTTGAAAATGTCCTGAGCACTCAAGATACTGGGTGGGGCTTAGCATTATTGTAGGTGTGTCCACTCCCATTTAAGATCCAATTTTAACACACAGATTTGTGTTCTTCTGTTATTGGGGGTCTTTTCTTCTTACACGTTACTTGTATTTTTTTTGTCTTTGTACTATTATGATTTTATCCTTACCACTTTAGTCCTTGTGGTAGTTACAAAATTTCATGTCCACTTGATAAATAAACATGAAGAGGTGGAGCCTAGCCTGTCAATCAGGTCAGAGCCTGGTGATCCCTCTGTGTGGATGTGGCCTTCTCATGAGGATTCTGGTCCTCCTTCTCTTCTTCCCCAGAGACAGGATACGCTCTGTCTACTTCACGTTCCTGATAACAAGCCACATGGGGCCACACTGATGGCAGTCAGAGTCCTGATACGCATCCACTTCCATTAGAGCCCCATGACTTTCCACTCATCAGCCTGAGATCCCCCTGCACTCAGAGTCATTGCATATGCTGCGTGAATGTGAAGAGGAAATTTGGGAAAAGTATTGGACATATGGGGTAATATTGGACTTATGGACTTGATCTGGACTGGGCTGGGATGTTTTCTTAATATACAATTGCTCTTTGATATAAAGCTCTCTCTGGATTTATTGCTCTAGTCTGCCTGGACTAACACAATCCGATTTTGTTTTTTATTGGGCCTCCCAGCTGTGAAGCATAGGAGGTGTGGATTCATAATGACAACATCTGATACAGGGCTTGGGAGTGGCTGAGGGGGAGGGAAAGGGCATTTGGGGATTAAATAGTGAACGTGTGAGTGTGGGAGATAGCATCAGACAAGATTGTGATTCTATAACTCGTCTTAGAGGTAATGGGATCAGAGGGGTGGGGTGGATTACTCTAAAATTGACATGGTAATGATTGTACAATTCACCTTGATATAGTTGAATGATTGAACTATTTAATTTTATGATATGTAAACTACATGCCAATAAAACTGTCGGGGAAAAAAGGACAATAAGCATATAGTATTTAAACAAAATCATGAAACATTTTAAAACTGAAAACAGAATAGTGTTCTAACATTGACATTTTTATCTTAAGTTTTTAATTTTGAAACAGTAATTTCTATTGCTAATATTACTAGAATTATAATTTTTAGTTATTCTCAAACATGATTGTCATGGCCATCTGGGCTTGGTCCAGTTACTCTTGACCCCTGGGAGCTGTGTAATGCTTGATGTCACCTAGCTACCTGGTCCTTCTCCCAGGATTGTGTTGGTTTGGAGTTCCCCTAAATTGAGGTGTTTGGTTGGAACAGAATAGCTATTGTGGGTCCAATCAACTGTCATTTTGTGAACTACACACCATTTTGAACCAAACTTCACCTTGTCTGAAACCTCAGCTTTGCTTTTCTGAAAATTTCGCCTGTACATCCTGTGAAACTTGAATAATTCTTACAAAGAAGAGTGATAGAAATTGATCTGCGATGTGACGGTTCTAGGAAATGTTTGTTGAGCATGTATATTAAGAATGCTTATGCAGTTTGCTCCAGGAAGAAATATAGATTTCAGCAAGGGTGTGTGTTAAAATGCAACTTCTGATTTTAAGGGAGATCGTGGAGAGCTGGTAGAGTGAGCGCCCCCACCTTTATGGTTGTAATTATATGTTTACCTCAAGCAATAGGCATGTATACCATGCCATTACCTCGACATATAAAAAACAATCAAACGAAAAAGACTTCACTTCCACTTGGGATTTTTTGGTGTGATTTCTGTGGTTCACTGTGCTTCCTTGTTTGGAATGTTAGAGTCTCACATAAAACTCTTATTTATTAAAAGAAAAAAATACGGAAGCATGCAAGTTTTATGGAAATGAGAGTAAGATTTGCAAGCTAAACTTAAAAACCCTAAAGAATAACAATGATTTTAAATTTGTAACTTTAATAAAATCATTTCTAATTATGAAAATAAAAGAGAGGGACTCTTTATAGTCCTTTGGACCTCCTTTTGATTCTGGTTTTTACTCGCGGGAACCGAGTGCTGCAGTAGCTTCGTACTCGACTCCTGATCCCATAAAGGAGCAACGCACAGCCCTGCCACTTTCTAGAAGAAAGGTGGCGCTTACTTCCGTACAACGTACAGCCTTGGAAGCCCAAGGGCAGAGTTCCACTCTGTCCTATGGGCCACTATGGTTCAGAATCTGCAGATTGGGTATGGTCGATTTAGTCGTTTTTGCTCTGGTGATCTATAATTATAGTTAAAATGCAGTTGTAAAATCAAGAAAGTTAAAAGTTGCAACTCCTAATGTCCATACTTCTTACATTTATGTGTAATGCAGACCAAAATCCTCACAGTGGACCAATAGGTAACATCATGATAAATGTAAAACAGGTTAAAGTTGTCAAGGATTGTGTCTTGCTTAGCTCCACTATCATTGCCCCTAAAAGCCAGAATCCATATATCAAACAATGCATTGCCTTAGGTAAATATGCTGGACAAGGCCATTTTAGAGTATTGAAAAGCAAGGATGTTACTTTGAGCATGTAATGTGTACATGCCCCAAGTATTTTCAATTGCTCTGTATGCATGTTCCAGTGTGACATTGACTAAGGGAGAGCACAGAGAGCACAGAAGACCCAGTGCATTGGGATTGTTGTGTTGGAGAAGCATATTGAATGGACCATGGACTGCGGAAAGAACACATGGATCTGTCTTAGAGGAAGTACAGCCAGGGGTCTCTTTAGAGGCAAGGATGGCAAAATGTCAACTTCCATACTTTGGACATATTGTCAAGAGAGACTGGTCCCCTGAGCAGGACATGCTGTGGGGTAAATTAGAGGGGCAAGGAAAGAGAGAAAGGTCCTCAAGGAGATGGATGACACCATGGTTGCAACAACAGATTCAAGCCCAGGAACAAGGTGGTCCAGGTTGTTGTGCACGAGGTTGCTATGGATCAGAATGGACTCGGAGGCACCTAACAATAGCAACAACAATGCATGGGTGCTGTTGTACTTGTTTACAGAACTCAGAGTGCTTATTGTCATCAATATTCACCATGAAAACAAAACCATTTTACATATATTGAGGGAGAAAGATAGACAGTCAGTCTAGACTCTAGTCTGTCAGAGGGAGAAAGATTAAAGAATTGACTCATGTTATCATGAGGACCAGCAAGTGCAAAATTCATAGATCCAGTGAAAGGCTACGGAGACGGAGTTTGTGTCCAAAATTTGTAGGCCTGACAGTAGGATGGAGATTCTGTCAGGATTTCTATTTAGCATTTTCAAATAGAATTTTTTTCTTTTGGGAAACCTCAGAATTTTGTTTTTATGGCCTTGAACTAATAGGATGAAACTCACTGACATTTTGAAGGGTACTCTGCTTCACTTAGGTCAACTAACTTAGATGCTAACCAATGTACATAATTTATATTATGAATGTAAATCACAAGTAAATACATATATATATATTTATATAGAGACAAGCATATAGACGTGTGTGTTTGAACAAATTGTCAGCATAGCCAAGCCAAGTTGACACAAATATTAATCATTATGAGAACAAATCAAATCTACTATATGTGTGTTTAATGCACTTCTTAAGGTTTTGCAAATGGAACAAATACTGAAACAAAAATTCAAATTTTTGAAATAGAAAAACAAACCAAGCAGAGATATAGTACATGTACTAACATAGATACGTATTTCTGTCTTCCTTACATTTCTAGACCTACAATGCTTCTTAAAACAATGAAAAGCTTTTGTCATATTATTTTTTAATCAAATGGCATATTGTTTCTGAAAATGAACAATATATTTTAAAAATTTTTTGAAGAAGGGTCATTCACAATGTGATCCTGACATCCATCAATTTAACAAAATAAATGTTTTTTTTCTAATCGCATTTCAAGAAGAAAGCTTAAAAATACAGACAGAAGTTTTTGTCCTTTTGTTGACTTAAGACATGAACTATTCATGCATACTAAAATATTCAGCACATCTGGTAAAACAATTAACTAATATATATATATTCAAACTCACTTACATCAAGTCGGTGCTGAATCATTTCTCAACCTCCTGTGGGTTGAAACGAACCGTTTACCGTCATCAAAAGCCCAGTCTTTCTCTAGCGGAGCAGCTGGTGGCTTCGAAATGCCGACCTTCCAGATTGCAGCGCAACGAGTAACCATTACATCACCAGGGTCCCTGGAAAAATAATGGATTAATATAAAACTGAAAATAAAAAGTTGTTATGCAGTGTCGAAGTAGTTTCTAGATATTGATGGAAGTATCACAAGAAAATGCCCCCCAAAATAAAGCAAAAGTGTTCTGGAGACAGGGAGAAGGATACAAAAGCTTGGTATGGTGAAGTTCATGAGGTTAAATAGCTCTGTCCCGTTCTCCCCCACCCCAGCCCCAACAGTCCATTGGAATATCTCAAATACCCAGAACACGGGGGACACTGGCAAATACGTGTTAACTGAATCGGTTACTAATGGATAAGGAACAGCTGCCAGAACTCACCTGATGTAGGCCAAGCGATGAACTGTTAAAGAACACAGGAAGTATAAAAATAAGAGCCAAGCCTGTGCTAAACTAGGTCATAGGAAATGGGAGGGTCTGCTGAATCTGAATGTCATTGTAAGTTATGATAGGCCCAAAAAGGTCATGGAATATTTCCATTTTCCTCCAATTCATATACGGATACACATATACATATCTGCATATGTATATAAATATGTGTATATGTCTATATATTTGTGTCATTTTCACATTGAAGCTAAGTTGTTCAGTTTAATAGCAATATCACTTTATATACAATTTCTAAAATATCTTTACAATATCTATTTGTGGACCCAAAGGAAACAGATTCATTTACTCTGTTTGTTATTATGGAAGTTTAGCTCGGAGGCGCCATAACATGGAGTGATAAACTTTAGATTTCGTTAGAATTCAGAAGGGGTGCCACAGCCTTTCTGAAAATGAATAGGTGAAGTGAACATAAAAGCAACCTCGTTGCCTTTCTGAGACAAAAGCAAACCAGGGCAAACATAACAAATAAAATAATCTTCATTCTGTTCCCCCAAATAATAAATACCTTCAAGTCCTAACGCTGTCAAGTGGGTAGAAAGTCAGTTTTCAAGGACTGAAGATCTACATACACTTTTAAATCATATGTTCACTCATCCTTGCATACACACACACACACACACACACACACACACACACACACACACAAAGCCTCACAGGAGGAACTTGAATCTAAATCCCTAGCCATGTGACATGGAGGAATGACACTTGAGACACTTCATTAAAAGGAAGCAGTTTAATAAGCATCTCTCTACATTCTGTACACTGTTTTTCTCTGGTCAATGTGCTATATATCACTGTATGGAAGAAACTTTTGGGAAGTAAACCAGACATTGATTCACTAAATATCTATAGTATTAGGGATAACCATTTCATGCTTTAGACTTCATTCTAAATCAATGTAGGGGAACCTGGTCAGGCCAAGGGCAGCCTCAAGGATACAAGGCTGCTGCTGAGGGCAGTGCAGACAGGGATTCCCCCACGAGAGTACAGATTCCCCAGGAAGGGATGGCTCTCTTGTTACTCACTCTCTAACTTAGCCCTACTGCTTACACCAACGGAAAGTAGTTTTCTTTTAGAAATGTGTTTTTTTTAAGGAGGAAAGTAGGAGGACCATTTTGAATTCATATAATGTTATCCCTCCTCAAATAAGAAGGCAGCGAGTCCCTGTTTACATGATCCTTCTTATCCTGTGGTCCCCCGGTGATTATGTCATCAACCACAAACCTCGCGCCCAACTTCTTGAACTGGGAAGAATTTCAGTTCTCCTGTCAGTAGTTTTCTCCCTTGGAGCTTTATCTACCCATTGCTAGTCCTATATTCAGCTGAGATGAAAGTATTCCAATGCATTTGAACCCTAGTTGGCTAGCCTCATCTGTCAATCATCATCATTTGATCTAGTCTTCGGTTCTTAGGTAGCAAACACATATACAGTTTCTTTCAGTTTACTTTCTATCATATCATGCTATTGAATTGTTGGGGTTTTTTTATGCTGAAAGCAGAAACTAATATTTTATCCCAAGTTCTTCTTGGTGCTTATGACAGATAATGCTCTCGTGTATTTTTTGAAAACTAATAAAATATAATGCATGCACCTAAGACTTGTTACTTTATGTCAAATAACAAATATAGGTAAAATTGGTTGAAACAGCAGTGTTTGCAAAGAACTCTGCCTATCAGAAGCCAAGGGCAATATATTAAAATGACCGAAGTCCTCCAGGGGCCGTTTGAATTAGCTAAGACAATCCTGTGAGTGAAAATGTGAGATTCTCTGTGAACCCGGCAGGATGAGGACCCCGAAAAAAAGAGGAAAATTCCTATAGAGAATGACGGTGAACACGTTGGCCTAGTTAGCAGCAAGCCATCGGATCTGCAAGGAGATCATTTGAACAGTACTTATGCGTACTTCAATTTGCATACAGGGACTGAGGAAGCGTGTTGCATTAGAAGAATTCTCACTGCGCTCTGCATTCTCTAGCCCTCTTGGCCCAATGCCCTCATTCATTTGCCCAAATGAGATCAGTTATTTTTCCCCTCACCTGAGGGCTTTGGGTATGCACTTTTTTTTGTTTAGAATGCACTTTTCTCTTCTCCTTCCTTCTTATTCACACTACTTATCGTTTAGTTCTCCAATAATGCTTCATTAATTTATGGAAAATTTCTTCATTCTCCCCTCTCCCCCAGAGAATCATCGACTTCATCCCAATTAAGCCAGCTTCTTCCATAATACACATCCATAGCATTTTATAAATTGTCCTGGGGTATTTGCCATGATTGTAATTAAATAAAACAATTATTTTTTCATTTATTGTTTATGATCTTAATGTTTTATCACTGGACTGTTAGCTTAATGCTTGCAGAGAATTTATCATCCAAATCAGCAACTAGTAAAACAATTGGTACATGGAAGACACTCATTACATTCATATTTAATTAATGAATCGATGAACAGGAGCTTTCTAAACTGTAGGTCTGAAGACTCCAGGCTGCACAAAATCATGGATTACAAAGTGCCTCACAACATTTTCATAAGATTAAAGTCTCTATCATCTTTGGTAAACTGTGAATATCTTATATCTATGAGACAGATGATAGATCAAGAGTTTAAAATTCAAGAATCCAAATAATATTATTATAATTTATGAAAGCAGTGGTGCTGTTGGAGATACTGTGATATGTCCTTTGACTATTAAGCATTATCACAGTTAACTACCTACAGAAACATTTTGGTGTATTTATATTGAATGCCAAGCATTATCATAGTTGATTACCTACTCCAAGGAACTGAATAAACCTGGTTCTCAATATAGTCATGTCTATTGGAGACCTAGCTCCTCTACGTCTCCTCTCGGTCATCATTGCTCATCAAAAAAGGCAGGTTGGTCTGGCCAACTCTCATGTGCTCATATGCCTATTCTATGTTGATGCTTTCATTTCTACTTCCATTCCAACGTACTTTCCATAAACTCTGTATCCAATAATTCATTTAAATTTTTTTCTGTAGTTTCATTTTCTCTAAAATTTTGTCTACATTTTCTCTTTTTATTACACTGTCATCTCTACTTTCAGGGTACCACTTTCCATTTGTCCCTCTGAAGATAAATTCATTCCCTCTCCCATATTCTATATAATTAAGAGTCTCAAGCATATCTTCAGTCTCCTTAGTACTAAGTTTAAGTTATTTTCCACTGCTCAAAACAAATCATAACACACAAAAAATCCTATTTTTCTGAAGTTTTAAATGTTTCCTTATGCTTTTAAAGAGTCGAAATCTGTGTTATTTTTACCACGAAGTTACTTGCATCCATTTGCACTCATTAAAGATTTTCAATTCAATCTTTGCCTTCCTACTTGCTAATTTCTGTCATCATTACAAATTTGTTGTTCATTCAGCTGAAGCATAAAATATCCAAGCATCAATGGTTTTGCCATTATTCAAGTCAACAAACTTTACTTAATTCCCCCTCAGCTCTTTCCATACCCCTTATTCCTAAACACTGGGAATTTTCAACTACTACATTGTAGCACAATATTAATAATATATAGAAGACAATTTACAAATAGAATCTGAAATAAATTGATAACTTCAAATGTATATACCTCCACCTCCATTTCAAGTTCAGCCTTTCAAAGCAGAAGGATGCCGAGGGACTAGAGCATATCACTGTCTCATCTCTTTTGACATAAAGCTTTTCAGATTCTTTGTTATATCTCAAATGATATGAATACATGCCCCTTCAAGCCTGGCATGTGGTTGAATAACAGAAAGACTGACATTGAGGTTTTCTCACACTATGAACGTTATGTCATTTATTTTTTATCCCAATATTTACCAGAGTCTAGAGCATATTAAATGCTCAAATATGAAAACTTGAAAATTAAAATTTGCTTTTTTTAAAAAACATTTTATTAAGGGCTCATACAACTCTTATCACAATCCATGCATATACATACATCAATTGTATAAAGCACATCTGTACATTCTTTGCCCTAAAGAAAGAGAAAAAAAGAAAGAAAAAAAAGTAAAATTTGCTTTTTGATACACTTTATTTCATTTTCTTGATGCATTTTACTTCATTTCATTCTAAAATATTATTAAGAATTTTGAACATTCAAATATCTTCCTACAGGATAGATCTAGCCCTGTGAGTCTCCAAGACTAACTATTTACAGGAGTAGAAAGTCACCTCTTCTCCCAAGGTGGTTTCAAACTCCTGACTTTGCAGTTAGCAGCGACCCTGCCCTGTACGGTTGCTATGTGTCAGAATAGACTCTAGGACAGTAAGTTTTGTGTTCAGTTTATTGACAAAGGATATTGACTGCCAAAAAAAACAAACAAATCTGTCTCAGAAGAAGTACAACCAGAATTCTCCTTAGAAGCAAGGATGTCAATACTCCGTAGGTACTTTTGACGTTTTATCAGGAAATACTGTTTACTGAAGTGTATATCATGCTTGTAAAATACAGGGTCAGTGTAAAAGAGGACGGATATGGTTGACACAGTGGCTGCAACAATGGTCTTAACATGACAATTATGAAGACGACACAGGACACGGCAGTGTGTCGTCCTGCTGTGCATAAGATCATATGACTTCAAACTGACTTGATGGCACCTTAAAACAACAACAATTCTAGGTATGTATATATACATACATAACCACGGTATTCTGAATTCAAAGACAATATTCTATATGCCAACAAAACTGTGTTTTGTTTTTGTTTTAAGAGACAATGTTCTATATCCAAATTTGGTGAACAGCAGCTTGAATCTTAAAAGTTTGTGATGAGTGGCCATTTAAGATCTAGCTATTAAACTCTCTGGCTCTCCATGACCTTGAGATCAGAATTAGATATTGCCTGGCTGTGACAGCTGCTTGTTCAGAAATGATCGTAACTGTTGGTTCTGGGCAGAAAGAGGAAAATGTATACCAAAATCAAAATTACACACACACACAATCAGACTTACTGATCTTATTGATGTGACACTCTCCTAAGTCTATGAATTTCTAGACATCTTCGAAGCCTGAAACTGAACTCATCCCAAGGGCTTAACTTTCAGCCAAAAGATGCACAGGGCTATAAGGTGAGGGTGAGCAATGATATTTGACAGGAAAGTAGTCTTTAGAAGAATCAAGCACATCTGACTATAAAGGCAGCGTTTGGCCAGGCTTAAACTTCAGGACAGGAAGTGATGGGAAATTAGAGCAAACAAATGCTCAACATATAGGAGACTAGAGAAACTTGTTATATTGTGGGAATGCCAATCAATATAATAAAATAAAATATGTATGATTATTGAATGAAAAACAAATTCACTCTACAAATGAAAATAAAAATCTATCAGAAATTATATATATACAATTCTAAAAATATATATGATCCTTTGGTATGAAAAAATTTTGAAAGCAAATGTCAAGAGAGATAAATGCTAACTCATTAATAATAAATGATTTAATTATTAATTCTGTCAATCTTTTGCAAATCACAGGTGCACAGAATTGGATAGATCATATTCATTGCTTAATGACTATGGTTGTCTTTTCATAATGCAGTCATTCCATATTTAGGGCATATAAAAGAAAAAGTAAATATAGCACCCTATAAGAATTTAATTTTAGTAACATTTATGTTATAAAATATTAAATATTAATCAGAAAATGCAAGAATAAGTTATATTATCACCACAGTAGGGGATCATTTATTTTTGTTTCATGCCAAGAATTACTATTCATAATGAAGTGAAATGAGTAGAAATCTAAAGCCTTTTCTTATTTTCAATGAAATTTTAGAAGATAATACATTGGAATGAGTGGTACTATGAGTGGTACTATGTTTAAAGTTTCTGTATTTATTTTAAGGCCCTTGATATGTTGGTAAAGAGCAGTTATACAGAATTGGAATCAGAAATCTGAACCACATAAGTTATTATTAAGACATTTAATATAAAAGAGAAAATGTAAGAGTTTTCATCTTATCAGTTGAGAGTTAATGAAATGCTTATCTTCTGTTTATCACAGTATTTGCAAAATCAATTCAGAAGATAAATCCTTGGATGGTTTTGGCGGGTAGTGTTATTACAAATTGTTGATACTAAATATTGAAAAGATAAAACAGACTTTAAATGTTGATAAATAAGCATTATACTTATGATACTCACTAGGGCTGATGCCCTAGTATTTACACCTTCTTTTGCGGACATGGTCCCACTGTCCTTCCTCATGCTCCTTTGAAGTCATGTACAGCCACATACTTGTAGCAGACAAGGGAATGTGGACAGAGTGTCATATGTCCCTACAGGGTATATGTTTTATGAGGCAAGTTTTGGTTCACTTTCTTTTTTTGTTTGTTTTCCTTGTAGTGGTACTTTGGAAGCACTTTCATTTACTGTGTTTTCCGTGTTTTTTTTGTTAAATGTTTTGGAAGTAAATGCCATGATGGGCTTTCTTCATCCCGGGATCCCAAGTGAGCACCATGTGGACAACTCCTCTGGCTACTCTTGGTGTACTACCATGTGCATGAAGAAGACACTACCTTATACAAAATCTGAGAAGTGAGTTTACTGGATACTTCTGTACACATTGGAACTCCATGACAAATTCAGTAAAGTTGGGCCACATTCAGAAAAATTGCATACTTAATTTCACATATGGAAAATTATCATTTTAAACTATTCCTAAAACCATAAGCCACAAAGCAGTCTTTTCCACACTAGAAAATATTTTGCAATAATATCTGCCTCCTACAACACACTAAAGAAATTTCAATTGTGAAAAAGAAATAATGAAAGAAATATCAATTGTGAAACAACAGGAGTATAGTTAATGGATTTGGAAATATTTTTGTACTGATTTAAAACCATAGTACATAATTAATGTAAGTTAATGAACTTTACTATGTCTGGATAATAATATTTAAGAATTATATTTTTAAAAACCTGAAGTAATGTTCATGTATATAAAATAGTTTGTAAAGAAATAAAATCTATAACTTAAACGTATTACTTTAATTAAGATTTAATAAATAATAATTAACATTCAAATGCAAGAACAGTGATAAGAAAATAATTAAATATAGACAAACAAGTATAAATGAAACCATTATAAATAGTTTTCCTATGATTTTACAGTTTCATCAACTCTAATATAGAGTCTGCTTCTGGGATGAGATTTCATTGATGGATAGTATTCATGATTTAATATAATTGATAAAAGAAGTCAACCATAAAAACTAGAGTTTAATTAAAAGCAAGCATGTATAAAAGGAAGTTCATGTTCAATAGGCAAGAAATTAGACATGTCATTGAAAAGATTATGGATAACAAATTGCACTAATGGGAAAAGAGTTATTAGGTGATGTAGAGAAGAATAAATTTACTTTTGGATTCTTGAATAAGATTTGAACTCTCAGTATATATGAAAATTCAAGAGAAGATTATCTTTGGGGCTAAGTAATTAAAATTCACTTCTCACTAGCTGAAAAGGCAGGTTTTATGGTGTTCTTGCTGGATAGTATTTCCACTTGTCTAGAATCTTTGCTCTATATCTGTCACAAAGACAGAGCAAGTTTGGTAAATCTACTCCTAGTAATAAATATACCTCAGTCATCATAAAAAGATTTAATTGTTCATTGACCAATTATTTGTTTAATTAAAGGTATTATGCACACTATTTTGTGTTTATTTTAGCACCAAGCTATGCTTGCCTTAACACCACTCAGCTTCCTGTATTACACACCATAAGGTAAGCTTTGTGAGAACACAGGAGTCTGCTTTGGTTGCTATTATAACCCTAAGATCTAGATCAGTGATTAAACAATAAATAAATGATGAATAAATGAAATTGGTTAAATTTAAAGAAACCTCATCAGGAAAATAAACTTTCATAAAAAAATCATTGTTAAAAATGTTGGTGGAAGTTACCATTATGGAGGAAAGGCTTAGCTTATATTTTTTTCTAGTCATTTCTGGCTCCACATTCTTGTAAGAGCAGAACTTGTAAATTAATGAACCCTTGAACCTTGGACTTCAGACAAATGTTTTCAAGCAACCTATCTTCCCAAATTTGTATCAAGTTTCACATTTTTATTGTGTTTTGAGGTAAGGTGTATGTTTTTGGTCACAAGAATCAAGCGTAACTTGAATATTAGCATAACTTCTTAAAACTTTCCAAGTCTTATAAGTGTTCGAATGGGAACCTTTCTTCTGTAACTTCTTCCTGCTGGACATGGGCGATGAACAACCTACATTGTCCAGTTTCAACAGGGTCTGACAAGGATTTTATGCATCAGAATCTAGCCATATACAGCACCATGCAAGTCTGAGTGGTGTACTTTTCTGCAGAAAAAAAATTGAAAATAGCCAAACTAAGCATATTAAAATGAGAGGTCTAGGAGTAGCAGGACCTAGGATTAATGAGGCCTTTTTCACATCTCAGGCATTATCGGGAACGCTATGGATGACTTGTTTGCACCGGCGTCCATATTCCCGGACGGCTTTTTTAAAAGCAAACGTTCTCTCTAGAGAAGATTCCGCAAAATATGGTTCAGGCACGAAGACAGTTTATAATGAGAATATGTGGCCCTGAGTACAGTCTTATCTATTATGATATTTCCAGCAGCGAATGCCTAAGGCATGTTTACATAGGAAACTATGTGCCATGTCTCGTTCTTTTGGAAGAAGTAGATAGAATCAGATTTACTGATGTCAGCAAAACTTACTTATTCACATGACATAAAATTAACTAGCAGAGGTGAGTGGGAAATATATGCCAAATAAGCGTATTTCAGCACGTGAGAGTAGTAGCGCTGACAGGTTTACAGATGGAAATGTAATTGTTGTTAGCTGCAGAATTTGGTGTGTTGTCAGGAGAGTGGTGGACCTCAACAGGCCCGCCCCGAGGAGTTCTGAGATTATAGAGTTAAGGCTTTTTAAGTGGGGGAGGGTGATAAGGTACTGGGGCACATTAGGAAATTTCAAAGGATCTTTGAGCCTGATATAATAACCAATAATGTAAAGCAACCAAAGGTCGAGTGACATCCCACACACGTGGGTTACCCTGAGCTGGTCCTAAAGGAGGGCACTTGGTAGGGAGAGGTCAGGGCCTTACAGTCCTTTGGGGAGGACGTGAAGGCAGTTAGTCTTGTGCTGACTGTAAGAGAAGTGATAAGTTTGGAGCCTGGGAGGCCCCTGCTCATTGCATAGATCTTCCTGTTTTGAGTTAAGTCTATCTCTGCCCGATAAGGGATGAGCCCATATGGAATGATTAGCGGCTGGTGTGAGAAGTGTACATACTCCAGACTATGACAGTGTTTGTGCAATGCGTGTCTGTGGTGCTATGTCGGGGACTCTTGGAATAGTGCCAGATGCTAGAGAAGTTTGTTATAGGTGTGTAAGTAATGTAGAAGACGTGGAAAGGAAAGAAATGGGCTCAGCTGAGATGGCAAGTTACCCTGGGCATGAATTGGGTGCTCTCCACGGGCCTCAGACCCTGGACAGCACTGCCTTTTCTTTGAGACTGAGCCTAGAAGCCCTGACAGCGGGTCTTTTGAGCAGTCACTACGGAGACCTTGTGGAAGAGCCGATGCTTCCCACTTTCTGGCATAAAAGGCAATCAGCTTTTGTGAGTCACGTTTTAATTGCATTTGGAGGAAAAGGGGCTCTAAGAGACTCACCCCCTTGTGGCCCAGGGTTAACTCATTCAGATACATGCATTGTGCTTTCCAAGGTAACAGCCAGCACATTCTGCAGCTCCTTCCTCATGTTGGGAGCTGTGAGATAAGGTGTGGATGAGGTAATGTGTGTGGTGGATTAACCTGGATGAGTTCATGGAAAGTCTTCAAGAGGCTGTCTAAAAACAGGTAAAATTTTCTTTTTGGTTCTCAGCATGGATTCTATTGCTTCTCTGTAAGGTCATTACCCAGATGTTCTCCCTGTCTTTGAGAGGCAGAATAGTTATAAGAACAATATAAATATTTTGCCAGGTAAGATCAGAAGACTGAGTGAGCTTTTCAATCTTTTAACGTGTGCTTCAGTCAGAGGCAAAAGGTTCCAGATGGTTTCCTAGAACAGATACATCATATATTAAGAAAGGAATATACATTTATACCAGCCCCTCTTCTCCCAAGACTTCACGGAGAGGAAGGGTTTGAGTATTCCGCTTCAGATGCAAAGCTGCTTGTGTGCGGGAAGAGTTGAATGCAAACTGGAAGAGGTGGAGGAGGTGCCAGAAGCAGGGGAAAGCTGGCAGCATGCAGGGAAGATGGCGCTGAAGGGAGGGGATCTGTTATGTGGAAGGAGGGCTAAGGGGAGACACTACTGGCATTGGGGAGAGAGAAGTTACTGTAAACTCTAAGAGATAACAAGGTAGTTGGTGTCAGATTACGGTTTGAAGGTGGGGGCAGGAGATGAAGACCAGGTAGGAGTAAGAGGGGTTTGGAACAAAGGATGACCTTTATAATGAGGAGGAGGTGAAAATAGCGCTGAAGGAAACTGGTTGGAGCCCACCGGCATAGAGGCTGTCTTAGGTTTAGCATGGTCTGAAGCACCAAAGCAACCTTAGTGTTCAGAGGGGAATTTTGTCCTGGGCTAGCAGGACAAGAGGAGAGATGGGGTAATCTCGACAGAGGTGAGGGTGAGAGCTGAAACATCGCCAGGGTACATTTTGTTGGGGTTTAGACAGAATATAACCAATGATAATGGGCATGAGTATGTTCCCAAGAGGATAACTTACTGCAAAGAGAGGCCCCTTTAAATCTGTTAACCTCAAATCCCATGAAGGGAGAAATGTGGCTAACAAAACCAGTAAGGTGTCCCTTTCTGATTGCCCGCCAAGACCAAAATCAAGAGAGCGAGTCAAAGTCGAGAGAGAGCCATACGACCTAGCACTTAGGATTTCTGAGATGAGGGCCATTTAAGGCCAAGAAGAGGAAAGGATCCTGAAGTAAGCACTTAAATAGTCACAGTCATCCGTCTTTTTGCAAAGATTTAATTTGTAGTCTGGTCTGATTTTTTATGATCATTTGGATACCCAGTGGTTCCAGGTAGCAATCAGAGTACATCCCATGATCTGAGGTTGAGTGAGTGCACATTTAAGCTCCCGCGAGCAGCCCCTGGGGCTCCGGAGGCTATCCAACTGCAGAGGACATGGAGTGGGAGCTTTGGATTTTTCACTCCCTGAGTCTTTCGAATTGGAAGGTCTCTAACAGGAGATATACAGGAAACTTTCTCTGAGAAGTCTGTGAAGAGGTGGCCAGGAAAGCAGTTTAAGGGAGAATAATGCCACTATAGTCCTGGGGCCATTAAAACCATTAAAAACGTGTTCTTTGATGCCTAATACCTGATCCCTTCTACACCTTGTGATCACACAGGCTGGTGTGATTCTTCATATGGGCTATGTTGCTTCTGAGCTAGATGGCCGCTTGTCTACCTTCAAGCCTTTAAGGCCCCAGATGCTATATCTTTTGATAGCTGGGCACCATCAGCGTTCTTCACCACATTTGCTTATGCGCACATTTGTCTTCAGTGATTTTGTCAGGAAATTGAGCATCATGGAATGCCAGTTTAATAGAACAAAGTATTCTTGAATTGAGGGAGTACTTGAGTAGAGGTCCAATGTCCATCTGCTACCTTAATAAAAACCTATGCATATATGCACATAGATCTATTTCCCCATCTTCAGATATAAATATATTTACATATGGACATGCCTTTAATTAGACCTCTATAAATATCCTTTGCCTCCGAGCTCTTTCCTGTATTTCCTTTCACTTTCCTCCTGTCCCGCTATCACGATCAGCCTTGGGTTTCAGTAATTTCTCTCGGTTACATTGCCCTTTATGAATCCCTACCAGGCCTCTCACACCCTTCTTGCCACTAATTGTGTATCACTAGTTGCTCCCATGTCCCTGGGTTGGTCAACACCACCTCCTTATCCCCACCTCCCCCATTCCAATTTCCCTCCCGGAACTGTCAGTCCCATTGTTTCCTCCTCCAGATTGTTCATCCAGCCTATTTTATTTAGACAGACTGTGGAGATAATCACATGCACAAAAACAAGACAGAGCAAAACAAAGCAACGAAAGAAAACAAAAAACAACAACAAAAAGCCAATGACAATAAAACAAAACACAACAAAAAATGTTTGTAGCTAGTTCAAGGACTGTTTGTTGGCCTTTAGGAGTATTTTCCTGTAGAATCTGATGGGGTGCCAAGTCCTGGCCCCAAAGTCTATTTTTGGTATTCGCTGGGGACTTCATTGCTCTGTTCCCCTTATTCTGAATGAAGTGGAATACAGATTGGGGACCCAAGACCTATCTGTAGGCAACTCGACATCCCCTTACAGAAGGGTCGCGGGGAGGAGAGGAACCAGACAGGGTGCAGTATAGCAGTGATGAAACACACAACTTTCCTCTAGTTCCTAAATGGTTCCTCCGGCCCCCCCTTCCCCACTATCATGATCCTAATTCTACCCTATGAAGCTCGCTAGACCAGAGGATGTACACTGGTACAGATAAGAACTGGAAACAGGGAATCCAGGAAAGATGATCCTTTCAGGACCAGTGCTGAGAGTGGTGATACAGTAGTGTGGAGGGAGGAGGGGGTGCGAAGGGTAAACTGATTACAAGGATCTACATATAACCTCTCCCTGGGGGATAGACAACAAAAAAGTGGGTAAAGGGAGATGTTGGGCAGTGTAAGATATGACAAAATAATAATTTATAAATTATCAAGTGTTCATGAGGAAGGAGGGAACATGGGGGGAGGGGGAAAACGATTAGCTGATGCCAAGGGCTTAAGTGGAGAGAAAATGTTTTGAGAATGATGAGGGCAACGAATGTACAAATGTGTTTGACACAATTGATGTATGCATGGATTGTTATGAGTTGTACTAGCCCCAATAAAATGATTAAAAATAATAATAATACAAAAAATAAAGCTATTAAGACCTCTTTCTGGTTTCGACACCGTTCTGTTAGAACGGGAATAAAAGGAAAGCGGACCCAGAGCTTGGGTTTCAAAATGCAGGTTGTACTCGAGTTAATGCCCTGGCCAGGTGTTTAGATTGGAATGGGAGTAAAGGGGGCAGTGTGAGGGGAGATTGGCAAACCGAGAAAAGAGAGAATAGCCGAAAATAAGAAAGGCAGGGCTAGAGAAAGGAAGAGACAAGACACAAGTGCGGCCACACTAGGAGGTGAAGGAAGTCAGAGAGAGAGTAAACAGGAAAGCAGTGTTAATAAACTTTTGGGAATGAAATTAGTTACTATATATACTTGAGTATAAGCCAACCCGAATATCAGGTGAGGCTCCTAATTTTACCACAAAAATGGCATAAAAGGGTGCTGAAGAACTCAGCTTATACGCGAGTAGATCCAGTATCATGTCTAAAAGGAGCCCGCGTGCCGCCCCCCCCCCCCTTTGGCTGTGGCACCAGCAGAAATGGGGAGAGAAGGGGCAGGTTTCTGCCAGGCTTCTTGAGAAGGTGAGGAGTCACTTTATGTAGTGAGGGTGGAGAAGGGCTTAGCGATGCTGGCTGTGGCTGAGACCGCAGTCTTACTGCTGGACACTTTACTAAACACCCTGTCAGTAGTTTTCTCCATAGGACACAGCCTCCTGTTGTGTTGTCTGGGTTCTCTCCTTGGTTTCCATCTTACTCAGATTCTCACGTGACTAGCTCTTAGGATAAAAGGTAAAGAGGAACCGTTCATGTTTAGTCAAGTGACCTGAAAAATCACACTGTCAAAGCTACATTACCCTTTCCAAAATGATTTGTGCAGACCACAACTTAGTTTCACTCTTTCCATAAGAAGAAATTTAATACTAGTTGTTTAAAAATCATTTTGAATCCTGTTAAAAAGGGGAATGTAGAGAGATTGTGTTGTTATTTTTTTTGTCAGAGATCATTTTATTGGGGGCTCTTATACCTCTTAGAACAATGCATATATCAATTGTATCGAGAACATTTGTACATAAGTTGCCATCATCATTTTCTAAACATTTTCTTTTGTATTTTTATCATTTTATCAGGGACTCGTACAATTCTTACCACAATCTATACATACATCCATTATGTCAAGCACATTTGTACATTTGTTGCCATCATCATTCTCAAAACATTTACTTTCTACTTGAGCCCTTGGTACCAGCTCATTTTTTTAAAACATTTTATTAGGGGCTCATACAACTCTTATCACAATCCACACATATACTTACATCAATTGAATAAAGCACATTCATACATTCTTTGCGCTAATCACTCTCAAAGCATCTGCTTGCCACTTAAGCCCTCTGCATCAGGTCCTCTTTTTTTCCCCCTCCCTCCCCTCTCCCCCCTCCCTCATGAGCCCTTGACAATTCATAGATTGCTATTTTGTCATATCTTGCCCTATCCGGAGTCTCCCTTCCCCGCGTTCTCTGCCGTCCATCTCCCAGGGAGGAGGTCACATGTGGATCCTTGTAATCAGTTCCCCCTTTCCAACCCACTCACCCTCCACTCTCCCAGCACCGCCCCCCATACCCCTGGTCCTGAATGTATCGTCCACCCTGGATTCCCTGTGCCTCCAGCTCCCATATGCACCAGTGTACAACCTCTGCCCTATCCAGTCCTGCAAGATAGAATTCGGATCATGGTAGTTGGGGGGAGGAAGCATCCAGGATCTGGGGGAAAGCTGTGTTCTTCATCTGTACTACATCGCACCCGGACTGACCCATCTCCTCTCCTAAACACCTCTATGAGGGGATCTCCAGTGGTCGACATTTGGGCCTTGGGTCTCCACTCTGCAATCCCCACTGCATTCACTATGGTATATAGATATAGATATAGATATAGATATATAGATATATATACTTACTCAGCACATTATGAGTGATGAGTTAAAGGAAATGTAAGAAGAGAAACAACAAGAGAATTTTAATTTGTGACAAAAACTTTAAAAGACGTTCATTTCCTCTTTCATATGCTGTATTTTTAATAAAATGTATAGGTTTTAATCATTTACAAAATTTTTATTAGTTTTGTGAAAGATACAAACTCAGAAGGTTGAGCCTTGCACAATGTTCACTTATGATCTCAGCTAGAATAAATAAAAATATAATGAGTTTCAAGATAAGGTTACTTTCCTTGTATTTCTTAATAACAGGAGAAAAATCTAAAGATAAAAATGAGCAATCTGCTTATTAAGTCTTGAAGTGAGAACATTATTGATAATATGGTACCTACCCATGGTGGCAGAGTAGTTAAGCACTGGGAAGCCAAGCCCAAGTGCTTTGAACACACCACTGCCAGCCACGGGGACCCTAGGAAACCTTTCTAGACTGCTCTAAAGGTTCTTTATGAACTCAACTGGACTCTATGAAGATAGGTTTCTGTTTGTTTGTTTTCATTTTCTGTTCACCAAGTGGAAACAAATAAAAACAATGTCATTTAGAATAAATTCTATTTCTCGTGCAATAAAAATCCAGTACAACATAAGCAGTTGTCCCGATTATCTCTTGCATGTGGTGACTCAGGAACAGAGCAAAAGAAATTGATGAAATTGAATAAGCTTCCCAAGTCTCAGATTCTTTTTACCTGTTCCTATTTTTAACACCTGCTTAACAATACTTTCAATGATGACTTCTGAATTTGTTGCAAGTTCTATTTGTACTATGATCGTTAAAATGTTGTTCCAATTTGGCTGATGCAGGATTCTCACAGGGACTTGAGCTAGCACAAGGTAACCAAAGTCATTCCCTTGTCAACCTCCATAGCAGGATATGATGAGGGTGGGATGGAACACCTTCATTCTACAAATAGAAGGACTTTTTCCTGGAGATGTGGCTTCCTTTTAGTATAAGGCCACTGTAAAATCCTCCAGTTTGGGGATGTAAACCGACCAAACCAGACTCACAGCCAGAGTCAATTCTGACTCAACTCCTATTAATCCTATAGAACAGGGTAGAACTGCCCCCGTGAGTTTCCTAGACTGTAACTCTTTACTGGCTTACGGAGCCTCATTTTTCTCCCACGGCAGGGTTGGTGGGTGCCCATTCCTCATCCTGCAGTTAGCAGACCAACATGTCCACCCTACACCCCCCCTGGCCGGCCATGTTGCCTGCCCAACCTCAGAGTCAGCCACAGGCCTGTCATCTGACCCTGTAGACAGGGTAGGCAAACCTACGCAATGGAAGGGCAATTCTGTCCCTCACAATAATTAAAAAAATTATTCATGAGCCATAAATACATTTTTACATACAAAATCACTATATTCTGAATAATATCCTGTAAAACTTCAGTTTTACTTTATGGGCCACATTAGCATCCACATATGGCTCTCAAGTCACAGTTTGTCAAACCTGCTGCAGAAAACAAAGCCTGTCCTTCTAACTCTGGATTCATCCGCCTCTGCAGTCACCAGCGTGTGGTCTCCCTGCTGATCTTGAACTCATCAAACTTTGGGTGAGAAGAAGCCTCTAGATCTACATCTGACCCACAGACTCGGAGCTTGCCTGAACTTGGACTCACATGCTTCTACATGTGTGCATCAATTTTAAATATAAACGTCTGTCTAGCCATAGCTAAGGTTCCTTATTTTTGCCTCTCTAGAGAACCCGGCCTGAAAATAATCCTATTGAATTTGAAGTCACCATCAATATATTTTATTCAGATTAAATATAGAAGAATGGGGGAACAAAAAGAATACTCTCAAATGCAACACTTTCTTACACGAACGCTTTTTAACATTCTATATTCTTCTTAAACTTCTGTGGCCAAAACCCAAACTGAATGCCAATGTGCCACGCCCTGTGCTTATGCTTTGTTGCACTTTCTCTTGAAATAGATCTCTTGTAATTTCTAAAGGTTTCTTTGAATATCTGTTAAGGATCATTCAACTTTTAGCAATAATTCATTTTCTTGATCACAGTTTGTCTTTGTGTAAAAATTATTTATTCTCTTTTTTTCTAAAGATCCCAGGATATTTCTGAACTTAATGCCACAGCCACTCTCAACCTTTCCAAGGGCACACTAGCAACCCTCGTTTCCGTACAGTCCCCCAAGTTTATCAGGCCTATCCTCACCTCTCTGCCAGCTCCTCTGTCTCTAATGCTCTGGCCCCAGATAGTCACATAGCATCTCCCATACTGGTGTCAGGTTTTAGAAAGGCTTCAAAGTGTTGCCATTGGGATCAATCCACTTAATATTGTAGCCTTCCCATCTGGCATCCCTATTTCCTTACCCACAACTACCTCATATATTTTGCTATGTCATATTAAATGTACTTGACTTCTATTCTTATTTATCACCTCTCGACTTAAATACATTCTGTGAATGAAGGCCATTATACTTGATTTCATCCCAGTTTAACTTCAACATTTACAGATTCTAAGGTTTGGAAAATATATACAAGATAAACCTTGAATATGTTTTACAGGGATTTAAGAGGGTAGTAATAATAATAGTGATATACCTAAATGCATGGAATTCTCATTTACTAAAAGTATTCCAATTCTTTTTAAAAAAAATTCATTTGTGCTTTGTTTATTTGGGGGAGGATATTAATTGGCTCACTGAGATATACTTACATGCAATAACATTTGTTTTCATTTCAGTTTTAAGAATTTTGAAAAAGAGATCTTGAACTACCACAGTCAAGGCATAGAACACAGTCAAGGCATATATTGTGATATATGCACCAACACAGTCAAGACATAGAACAGGTTCGTCACCCTGCTCCCCACCCCAAGGTCCTCCTCCCCCAAAATGCATGATTCCTTTATATGGACAACATTTCCCTTTACTTCTGACTGCGGGCCACCACTCACCTAGCTCCTTGATCGTTTTCTTTCCTTTTACAGACTATGCTCTGAACCAAATCATACAATACATAACCTTTGGGGTCTGTACTTTATCCTTGATACAGTGGATTTGACATCTGTATAATATTACAATATTCATAGATTAAGCACAATAATTACTTCCAACTTGACAGACAACACAAGCTAGAGATGAACTTTTACATCTTCCTATTGAGCACTCTATGACCCTGCACAGTTTTTACAGTTTAGGTTGTTCTCTTTCCCTGTTCTGGTAGCAGTCATGTTTTACATCCCAACTGCCAAAATGTTGCTAACGTCGTCTCTTGTCACTTGGGGTTTTGCTCATTCTTTTAATGCTTTTTTTCATTTTATTAATATATATGTTCAAATTTATACCTTTATAGTCATGTTAACCAATTCCATGTTTTTAACATTGAACATATTATTGAATCAGGTTTCAACTTTTAGCTTTGATGGAATACTAAGAACTGGAATGGTCCTCTCTACCAATAAAGTTTTAAAAACACTGAAAAAACATACAACATATATTAGACAAGAGTAGCACAGGGTCGTGATTCTAAAGAAAAGGGAGGCAAATCAGTTGAGGTCAGCTGTAGAGGGTTTCAAACAGTGCCAGCAACTCTGCTGAGTCAATGAGACAGAACTGGAGCACTAGGTGGCAAGACTAGCTAGGCTTTTCTAGAAAAGAGCAGCAGAAAAGAGAGAAATTCAGAATGAGTGAGTACATACTGTGGATATCTAAAGGAGATTCTAATAAGAATTGTTAAGTATACTGGGGAAACGGTATGTGTGTTTATAGAAGAGAGGGAATTAAGGTATACTTGTAGGATGCAAATAATTAAACTTTCAATTACTAAGCTAAAATTTGGAAGCTCATACCTACCCGGAGACATGTGCGGAGAAAAGCTTGAAGTCTGCCCCTGAGAGATAGCTCCTTAAAACGCGATGAAGCAATTATACTCCACACAGGGGTCACTGGGAGTTAGAGTCAATTTTACAGCAACAGACAAACTAATCTTTCTATTTTCAAAAGATGGAAAAATATGAGCAGTATGAGAGAAAAATGGAAGATATTTTTAAACCCTCATCACAATTATAGAAATAAAAAGAAACATATTGGGTGAGATTAACATCATCCAGGGCTCTACAAAAGAACAGATCTGAATTTGATAACAGCAAAATAAATTATCCAATATGAACAACACAGAAAGCCAATGGGGGGAGAAATCAACAGATTGAGATGTAAAACATGGGAGAGGATATTCGAAAAAATGAAGCCAAATATCTGAAGCAAAATGAGAAATCTCTTTGAGTCACTGTTCTTGACTATCTAGAGCTAACCTCTCGGATGGTAGTTTTATCTCTTTCTCTTATCAATTAATCAATTATTCATTAACTTTCTTGAGAAATATGAACTTTGGGGAAGATGTAACCAGTGCCCTCAAGGTTGGTTTGTGACAATAATTTTCATATTTTGTGATCAAGGTGATGGCAACAAGGATAAAAACAATAGCGCTACTGATTTCTCACAATTATTGATTTCAAAATATTTCAAATAGCTTTGGTTTTCCTAGTAATTACATTTTCATTAAAATTATTTATTCCTCATGAAACTAATTTTTTGGTCACTCCATTTCAAAATTATCAATATTGTTTTCATTAGCTGCCCTCAATATTTTTTTCCAAATAATGAAGTCAGCTAATGTATGTGCTATAATATTTATTGTTAAAAATTAATAATTTTGAACAAATGACAACTATCTTAAAATGGCACAATTAAAATACAGAGATTCATTTGTATATATTTACGGGAATCAAAACTTTAAAAGAATATCTCTCACTTATATACAATCTTATTTTTCATTGGTTTAACATATAAAGTCTATATAAATTAAAATTAACTAATTTATTCTTCATGATTTAAACTTTTTAAGCTCTTGAGTACTCAATTATAAACTTCTGTAGGTAGGTCAAGATGTGTGCAGGAATAAAAATTATAATATTAAGCTTAAATTATTGCTATAGTGTATAAAAAATTAAATCTGTATATTTTGTGAAAATCAAAATTATCAATAATTAATCATATTAATCATGATTAAAATTCATACTCTCATGTAAATGTTTCTGCGAGGCAGTTTATCAACACACTTAATCAGATTTTATCAGAGAAATATATAGTTTGGTAGAAAAACCACTGTTGCCCAAATTGAGAGAACTCAATACTATCCTGTACTTTACTATTAGTATCACATATCGTTGGAGAATTCCATTATTTCTACTTCATATTTATATTTGAATCGATCTATTTTCAAATTACCCAGTATCTAGCAACTTTCTTCTTCTCACATCTATGATTTTTCTATCCAGTGATAATAGGATTGTTGAACTTCCACTTCCACTGATGTAGTAACGATCTGCCTCATGCAGAACTTCAAACAGCCTCTAAAAATGGGGAAATTTTTTGCCACTTGCTTTAACATTTATTTGCCAACCAACTAGTGAATCATTTTAAAATTTTCTTCTAATTCTAAAATACCATGTTCTACAATGCTAAAATGATTAGATTTGAGAAAATACCCAGAACATTGATTTCATTTGCTTTGCTTCATTTATTGGGTGATGTGAATAGGAAAAACTTAATAAAATAATAGGACTTGTATTATTTTAATATTATTTAAAACATTGTATTATTCAGTGGTGGTAAATATATTTCTTCTCAACTGACTAATTACTAAAAACCAAGACCGTCTTAAATTCTTCAATTTTAGTTACATTGCTTTAAGACAGATTTGGACAGTTACTAAATATTAACAATCAGTGAAACTCAATGTACAGGTAGAGCTGATTCAATGCCCTCTATTATGTTGTTCTTGACGCATTTTGTTTTTGATTACTTCCAATTTTCCTAGATTCATACTTCAGGCATTCTAAGTTCTGATTAATAACTGATTGCTGCAGCTGTTTCTTCTCATTTTGAGTTGTGCCGCATAAACTAATGAACCTCCCAAAGGCTCTCCTCTTTGAATGCCTGCAGACCTGAGGATCTCATCTTCTGGCACTATATCTGTTAGTCCTGGTAGACCAAACACTCATATGTTTATATGAAAGCGTTATATACAAATGTAATTGAATATGGAAAAAACATCCAGATCAAGTCCATAAGTCCGATATTAGCCCATATGTCCAATACCCGTCTATAAAATCCTCTTCAGACTCACAAAACACATGCAATGACGCTAAATGCAGTAAGATCATCACAAGCCAGTGGGTGCAAAGTCTTGTGGATCCAGTGGCGTTGAAAGCACCTCTGCGCTGGCAGGGATCTCCACGTGGCATCCGCATCTCAGGCACTAACATAGCTCCATGCATTTTGTCTGCTTCCATGTATCCCAGGAATTGAGCCTGCGTCCTGCCTCCAGCAAGTTATTTATCTCCTTAGCTCCTCCAAATGAGGTGATCAAGCTGAGACCTGATTGACAGGCTTAACTCGTCCCCTTCACTCTTAATCCTCTCAAATTGACAACAGATTATATAACTACCACGCTTTCTGAAAATATTCTGCTTCTATGCATGAGGTCTTCAGTATCTGACAAGGTGTTGATGCTATCTGTAAAGTTTACAGTGGCTAGTTTTTCTTCTGTACACAGCATGCATTCTTTCTCCATAGTCTGTTCTTTGACTCAAAGCTCTCCTGCAGTCTGTTCACTTCAAACAACACTAATGGCATTTGTAAGACCAGAGACACAGCTGCCAGCCGCACAGCAACCCACCAACCACCGTATGATAAATTAACGGGCCAGTGGTGGAGATTTCACATGAGTGCTTTAAAAAGGAAACAGTTTGCTTTTGTGACTAAGTTCCTACAAGCTGTCCCTATTTCTGAGAGTAGAAACATGTAGGGAAATATTTTGTGGGTAATCAAAGTAAGTTGGAAAATATGTTAAAATATTGTGAACATTCGATTGGGATCTCTTTTTCATCTCTGGATGTGTGTAGACCAGTGGTCCGCAACCTTCCTAATGTGGCAGTCCTTTAGTACAGTTCTTCATGCTGTGGTGACCCCCAACCATAAAATTATTTTCATTGCTACTGTTATGAATCAAATGACCCCTGTGAAAGGGTCATTGGACCCTCAAAGGGGCCGCGACCCACAGGGATAGCCGCGGGTGTAGACACTAACACAGGACCAGTGCAGGAAAGCTGTGGCCACAGGAAGGACTAGCTCAATAAAAATCCAGGAGAGTTCCTTAAAAATAACCCTGTGTTTCAGAAAATATAAGCATTTTCTAATAGGATTAATTAAGCACATATTGAGAATAAGGAAAGATGTGTTATTATTTTTGCTTTGGATTTATTTGTGAGCTTCCTAATAGTAAAGATTAAGAAAGAAAATATAGCTATATGCACATATCTCTTTATGGAGAAAGGGGAAACTATCCTTTAACCAAAAAAATAATAAATTCTATATTAATTCCAAAATGGACATTCCACTAATATTTAAGGTACTACTTCCTCAGTTAAATCATATTTTTAAAAAGGTGAAAAATGCTCCAGTTAATAAAATCAAATTGTATAGATATTAAATTTTTTTAATGTATAAGACCTATATGAATACATTAATTGTGGATATTTATCACTAGTGGTATTATGATGTTTTTAATTTATTGTATACATTTTACTGCCTCTTGTTTGTCAGTTTGTTGTACTCAAGGTAAGGAGAAATAGCTAACAATCTGATAATAACAAACTTTGTGCAAAGTATGAATCTAGTAAAGTTGGAAGTCATTGAAAATTAAATGCAATGCATAAAAATCAATATGCTAGGCATTTGTGAACTGAAATAAACTGGTAAGAGCCCTTTTGAGTCAGAAAATCAAATGATTTAGTATGCCGGGAATAACACCATCAAGAGGGATGGCATATTATTCATTGTCAAAAAGGACATTGCAAAATTCGCTATGAAGGACAATACTGTCTTTGATAGGATTTTATTTAATCAAATTCAGTTCTGAGGACTGTAATTGACTAGCAACTCCAAAAGGTTCTCATATGATTTCAGAACTGTGTTTTCACCAAAGGAGTCATCCTGTTCAATGAATAAATAAAACTATTAATTCCAGACTCTTCCTGTAAGATGTGGAGCTCCTGAGATGGGCAAATTACTTAGAACTCGTTAATTAAACTTCATACTAAGTACAAAGTAGATGCTTAAAAATTGGGTATTAAGCAGGATTTAAAACTGGGTACCTAACTGTATGTACCCATGACTGGGCACAAGAGACTGCTCAATCCAAAAAGCAAAATGAGGACATGATGAATTAAACATACACTTAACTATTCAAATTATTTTATAAGAAATTTTAAAATATTTTCAGAAACTACTACTTTAAGTGTCTTGAATAATTTAAACAGTAACCATTACTATTTAAACAAAATTTGAAAATGTAACCATTACTATTTAAATATAATTATCATTCTTTTACTGAGAAATATTTTTTCATTTTATTACATAAAATATTACACAATGGCTGAAAAAGAATACATTAAGATAGAAGGATTGCAAAAGAATATTTGAAAAGATCTGTCCATTATGTGCTACAAATGCATGAGTCTGCTTTTTGTATGGAAAGTTTTTGTTTTTAATTAAAGTAAGAAATTCAATTATTAGTGAAATGACATACTCAGTAGACCTGTATTACCCAGCATTTTATGTGGCAAATTTGAGCGGGGTGGGAAAGAGTTACAAATTCCTGTTAGACATAGGTGAAAAATGGCCTCATGTAATTAGCAAGAATTTATTATCTTAGTCACTCCAGTATGCATAATTACAATGAGATAGGTATCAACTAAGAGAGTGGCAAATATAATTGTATTATTTTGTTGGAATATTATGATATCCTTTGTGTTATCAGGTTATTATTTATTCAAGTATTCCAGTGATTCACTGATTTTGTTTGTTTCCTTTCTTGATTATAGATTATATTATTAGATCTATGTATTACTTACTACTAGTCATGAGAGATGTTCATTTTAAACCAGTTAGTATTAGGTTCGCTTCACTAATACCAAGTTTTATCATATCTTATAATTTCAAAATAAATATTCCCAAGAAAAATTTTCTCTAATGAAGTAGCAATTAAAGATTGAAAATAAGAATACCAAAGGTGGGATTTAACCAAGTTTTTGTATCAATGTATTTATAATATAATTCAAGTAGAATTTATTATATCCACTAAAGTAAACAATGCGATCCACAGTTACAGTTGTATATACTCATACAATTACTACTACTATAATCAAAACACAGTGCAATTACATCACACACACAACATTCCTCTCTCCACTTTCTGGTGGAAATCTCCCATCTCCAGCCCCAGGAAACCATTGATCTCAAATTTATCACCATATATTAGTCTTCATTTTTTAAAATTTTATTGGTATATAATTCATGTATCATACAATTCAAAGGTTTAAAAGCATGGGCAAACATGACTGCAATGATTTTAGAACATTTTGTTCATTCTTGTGCCCATTCGTATTATCCCTCTGTTATCTCTGGTGTCCCCAAGCCCTGTGGTTATTGTTGCTGTTAGGTGCTATCGAGTTGGTCCCAATCTTATGTGCCACAGAATGAAGCGATGCCCAGGTCAGGGCCACCCTCGTAAGTATCCGATGCTTGAGTCCACTGTTGCTGTCACTGTGTCCATCCACCTTGCTGACGTCTGTCCCCTTTCCTCTTCCCTCTACTGTACAAAACAGGATATCCTTCTTCAGGGACTGATCTCACCTGAAAACATGCTCAAATTTGTAAAATGAAGTCTTGCAATCATTGCCTCTAAGGAGCACTTTGACTGTACCTCTTCAAGGAAAATCAGTTTGTTCTTTTAGTAGTTCATGGTACTTTCAATATTCTTCTCCAGCACCGCAATTCAAATGCATCAATTTTTCTGTGGTCATCCTTATTCAATGCCCAACGTTCACATGCTTATGAGGGCACTGAAAATACCATGGCGTAGGTCAGGGGCAACTTGATTCTCAAAGTAACATTCTTGATTTTCAATACTCTAAAGAAGATTTATGCAACAGATTTACCCAATGCAACTTTCAATCCCTAGATTGCTGCTTGCATAAATATTGATTGTGGATACAAGTAAGACAAACTCCTTGTCTACTTCAACCGTTTCTCCATTTATCATGATGTTCCCTATTGATCCAGTTGTGAGGATTTTCGTTTTTTTATATTGAGTTCTAATCCACACTGAAGGTTGTAATATTTTATCTTAATCAGCAAGTGCTTCAAGTCCTCTTCAGTTTTAGTAACCAAGGGTGTGTAATCTACATATCTCAGGTTGTTAATAAGCCTTCCAATCCTGATTCATCTTCATATAATCCAGTTTATCCGATTATTTGCTCAATTTACAGACAATATGTATGGGAAGAGGACGCTACCTGTGTTAAACAGGTATATATACCTGGTCTTGTTTCTCCTGAGAGAGAGAACATAAAGAATTAACAGCTAATTAGTTAGTCCACAGGACAGTACAGAGGGTTCAGTTCATCTCCTTCCATGAGACAGTTAATATACTGGCAGTCCTTCAACTTCAACCCACACGGGGTGCTGGATGCAAGTCAAGGAAGCAGACAGCTGAGTCTTCTATAGAAAAATACAGTCAGTCCAGCCACACAGCAAACAGCAGGGCAGGTCGCCAACAGTCACCAGATGACAGGGTCCAACAGTCTCCAGCTCGTGATGTACACACCAGCAGTGTGGCAAAGCAGGTCCCGAGCAAACTATAATGACATGGTCCATGGGTTGGGTGTTTCAAAGGCAGTGTAGCTTGAAAATTGAGGCAGAGAACTAGCTAAGGCAGCCCACACTGATCTGAACATCATAGAGCAAGAGATAGAAAGAGGAGGCTCGCCAAGCCATTTATCTCTTTGCCCTTCAATTAAACTGCAACCTTATTAATGCCACATGTGTTTATTTGCCAGTTTGGCACAATAAACCTACCTATCACACAACCCATAGTCTGGGTATAAAAATTTGTCAGTGTATGTGTGATGAATATTATATAATACAATAAGAAATATTGTATTTTCATTTCCTAACAGTTTCCAGAAGAAAAATATTTTAAATTTTTATCAAATCCAACCAATCCATTTGATGTCAGCTTTGAAAACATTTATTTTGTTTTCTTCCAGAAGATTTTAAAAAATATTCTAAGTGATTAATCTAAGATCCATTTCAGATTTTTTGTATAAATAGTGTAGAGATAAAAATAAGTATTCATTTGTTTTTCCATATGAATGGCAGCATAATTTATGAAAATATCTATCCTTTATAACATTTTCTTAATGTTATATTAAAAATTACTTAAGCAAAATTACACATTCACGTGTATTTAAACACATAATTATATGTCTATTTTTGGACACCTCTAGTGTCACACATTGGAGCCCTTGTGGCACTGTGGGTTAAGTGTTGTGCTGCTAACCATCAGGTTGGCAGTTCAAGCCCACCAGTCACTCCATGGGAGAAATATGAGATCAACCAGTTCCCATAAAGATTTATAGTTTCCAAAATCCTATATAAGGTGACTATCCATTAGAATCAACTTCATGGTAATCGGTATTATTTGTTTATTCTTTTCCAGTGATCTATATGTTTACCCCTAGGACACCTCCATACTTCCTTGATTATTGTACAAATTTCTACAATTTTGTTTTCTTTTCAGTGTGTTGACTCTTCTCAAACAAAAGCCAAACTTACTGTCATTGATCAACTCCCCTTCAATGTGATGCTACAAGACAATGAATAAATGTCCCTTCAAGTTCTCAAGGCTGTAATTTTTATGGAGCAGAATGTCCACTCTTTCTCCTGGGGCGTGGTGATGATTTCTATTGACATTAAATTTGATGTGAAGATCAATTTTGTGGAGACTCTATTAATATTATTGGACTTGTAATTCATGGACATGAAAATTATATCCTTTATTTAGATATTTCATTTCTTTTCACAAATTTCTATTCCTATCAGAGCACAGGTTTTTTATGTCTTTTACTAAATTATTCTTAATGCTTTGTGTTTTCTGGAATTAATAAAAAATTCTTTAATTCTATTTTACATCTGTTTTCCTCTAAAACAAAACAAAATAAAAAACTGAAACTTATTGCCCTTCAGTTGACTCTAACTAATAAGGCCTCTATTGGACAGAGTAGAACTACCCCTCTATATCCCATTGCTGCAAACCTTTACTAGAGCAGAAAGCTCAATCATTCTCTCGAGAAATGACTAATGGGTTCAAATGGCTGATCTTGTGGCTAGCAGACCAATGTAGAAATCACTGTACCACCAGAGTTGGTTTCTGATAGATTATTAAAAGACATCAAACAAGCATATTTTTATTAGTACACCTGCATGCTGCAGTCTTACTAATACATTTGTTAGTTTTAAAAATTATTTTGTTACATGTATATTTTTGATATATTCTACAACCATACTATCTGCGAGCAAAAATTATTTCACTCATTCTTTTTTATCTTTAGATCTTTATTTACGTTTCTTGCCTGCAACAGTGAGTAGAACCTCTAGTATGAGATTAAATAGGACTGGTGAGATTGGACACTTTATCTCCTTGATATTTGGGGGAAAAATTCAACATTTTATCATTTGTTGTGTTTAAACTGTAGAGGAAAGTGGTTTAAAAGGAAAGGGATCAATATTACAGAGGCCCAGAGGCGTAAAAGAGTAGATTGGTGAATCTTCACACCATTTAACAAAGTCCAAACATAAGCTCTCAAGGGAAAATTGGAAAGAGGTAAATCTGAGGAGGCTTAGAAGTTGGGGGATTATTTCAGCATTAATATCTTATGGTCTTTATATCAATTCATTTAAATTGTCTCAATTTTTTGTCTGTCTTTCAATTGCTGACCTCAACTTGGTCCTAATGCTCAAGCAACTTTTGATTCAATAGTCCCTATTTTTGCTTTGTTATTGGGTATTTTCTTAACCCACAGACATAGGCATTTAGGTAAAAATCGAATTAGTGTTTCTGACTTAAGATCAGCAACTGGCATTTTCTTTTTGTTTCCAAATGGAGTTGTTATATATGACATAAATGAAATAATTTGCTTCAATCAAGCCCCAAACTGTGTGTACTATGCTTGGACTGTATTTCTAGGGTCACCTTTTCCTGGGCTTGTGTCAGGTAAAATCCTCAATTGGGAACTACACACATGAGAATAACATTTCATAATGTACCTAGCCTCAGAGAAATAAAGCAACCCTAAATCACTTGTTGTGTGCCCAAGATCAAAGCCATTCCCCACTACATGGGGGCGATTCACCCCTGCTGCCAAACAGAACCGAGATACTAGAAATTAGTCCCGGCAGACAGCATCATGCTTAAAAACTTAGACTATGAAATATTACATATACTTCTGCATTTGCATTTTATTTTATCCACTCATCAGCTCTGGGATGAGGGTAAATTTGGTTGTTTTCATTTTTCCCTCTTTTTTCTTTATAAGGTAAACAGATGTTACAATTTTTATAGAATTGATGTGGGGAAAAATGTATTCTTACTTACAAAATTCTCATTAGTGTTTCTGTCAGTAACTTAGATATCCCCATGGTGCCTGCGATTTCTGTGCAGATGGGTAGTCTTCCAGCAGTTGTGATTCTTTGCTGGAGGGTGTGGTATACTGGGTTAAGCATTGAGCTGGGACCACGAGGTCAGTAGTTCAACCTATAAATTACTCCACAGGCATCTGATGGAGCTGTCTGGTCCTTTACATACCTCCAGTTTCATTAGTTCTCCTGGAGCAGTTCTGCTCTGTTCTGTAGAGTCATGAGAAGTACATGGTGTGGTGTTTCTAAATTGGTTCTAACTGAAGAGAATTTGAAATCAGGATAAGAAGTTTCACATGGAGTAGGGAAAAAAGAGATCCTTATGACAGACATAAACCTGTATCTGGCCATTAGTATTACCGCCTCCTTCAGCCCTAGCACAGGGGATTGGCACAAAGCTCAGAAGCTGGTCTCACAAAATTCTACCAGGGCACGTGCAGAACTTCAACAGGCTGAAGAAGGAAATCGTGAGGAAGCTAGAGGAGCTGCAGGCCTGGTCACAGCTAACAAAATGAAACATGCTGAAGCAACAGAAATTCCTGACATTTTAACCTCAGCTAAGGAAAATGCTCGTTTCGTCACATCTGCCTCCCCAATTCCGCACACATTCATCTATGACCAACTTTAACTTACAGCTACACAGGGAAAGACATGTTACTAGATGCAGCTGCGTGTTTCAATGTGGTCACAGTTTTCTTACTCTGACTGGTGTGTTATCCCGAAAAACACCTCCTTTGACCTGAATACCTGACGCAGTGTCTGGAGTCGGCCCTCGAGAGGGACCCAGGACAAAACAGTCCTTGATGGTATACATGGAATGTCATGTACATAATATTATAGATGCATATGATTTGTTATATAAACTTATGCAAGCATATATATTGCACTACATACCTCGCATGTAGTAGGCATCTGTGTAAAAACCTGTATTCGTAGTGAAAGCAATCTTCTTTAGTATCCTTTTCTTACTCTAAAATGTCCTCTTTCTGAGCACTGAAGTGGTTGTCAAATTTAACGCAGATAATAGTCTCTTTTTTGCATGTAGGAGAGATATAGATTTTGGAAGCCCAAATCCTGATAAGATGAGTCAGTGGATGCTCTGAAGCATGGAGACATCTGCATGTTAAATAAACACCCTAGATGGCTCAGCTCCAGGTTGTAAGCTCATTGCGCTGTTGAGAACATCTGATTTAATGGATACAGGATTTGTTCTGTACAGGCCTTTTAATTTTCCTTAATGCAAGGTTATACGTGTTTTGAATTTCTACTTTTGGAGGTATACAGCCATATTCATTTTAACCTTATTCATATGATGAGATGTGGAGAAATGATTCCACATGCTCCTGCCCAGAAACATAGACATCATTTCAGAGGACCGGCAAGACCCTGATGATTTCTCACCTTTAAATATTTATAGTACTATTTTAAACACTTATATAAAACTATTCACACTTGAAATCTGTTTAACATAATAATATTTGAAACCCTTTAGCCAAATATTTCCAAATATGCATTAAAACAAATATAACAACTAATTTATAATATTATGCCCTTGGGAAATATTTTAATTACGTGTGATTATTCCTGCTGTTGGCAGTTTGTAAAGGAAATCCATGGAGATTGGCAACTTTTGGCAGGACTCTCCTTCCTCTCTCCAGGACTGATCCCAGCAACTGTTCTAATCTGTTTAAGAGACCAGTTCCAGGAAAGAGGTATAATTAGGATGGATCATTGTCTTTTTCTAAGAGATGGTTCAGGGCAAATTCCATACTGCCTAATAGTTTTACTAACTTGAGCAACCACAGAGAATTCAATACTCATAATTTATACTTCATTTACACCTGTGAAATTCCTTATCCTAATTGGTCTACTGATACTCCAATCTTCCTATCTATGATACAATCTACCAGCAAATCACATTGTTCTCTTCTCTTCCTCCTCCTCCAATTTAATCCTAATCTAAATGGCATCATCTTTTATCTGATGATTACTTATTACCCGAACAAACTTGAAATTAGTACTATGATCCCTCCAGTGGTCTTTTACTTCCTACTGTCATATCCATTGAAACCTTTTCTTCACGCAGTGGCCATTGTGACCTTTTGTAAATGATATCAATGTATGTCACTTCTCTCAGAATCCTTCTGAGCCCACTGACCACGATATTGACCTTCAATATTCGTACAATGTCCAGCAAGGAATTGATGACTTTCGCTAGTTTTCTTTTTATTATTTACCATTGTCTCTTGTTCCCACCACTCTGCTAGACTTTCCCTTCCTTGATCATGCCAGAAAACTCCAATAAAAAATCTTCACATTTACAATATATCCTATCTGCAGGGTTCTTTTGCAGTTTAGAATTTTGAGAAGATGTTAAACTGTCTCTATTCCTGTGGAAAGCTTGGGAAAGAATGAGGACAAACACTTATAGGTAAGGAAGGGAAAAAGAGTAGAACTCTAGAAGACCTGTTACAGAATATGGATTGAATTTTGTCACCAAAAGTCCACTCACTCTCTGCTGTCCAGTGGAGTTTTACTCAAAGTGACCCTAGAAAACATAGTAGAACTGGCCCGATTGAATTCTGAGACTATATTTATTTATGGGAATAGAAAAATCTCATCTTTCTCCCAAAGAACAGCAGGTGGTTTTGAACCACTGACCTTGTGTTAGCAGCCCAATGCATAACCTATTATAGCCCTGAGTAAGTGATAAGTTTGCTCAGGTGAATACACCAAAATATATGTATTGCAAATCTTAACCTGTGTACTTAATATTAGTTATTGTAATCCCATTTAGGAGTGGTTTTCTTTGTTAGATTAATGAGAAAATACTACTGTAGGATGTTTATTGAATCAATCTCTAGACATGCAAAAAAGAGTCAATTGTGACAAAAAAGAAATAAACAAACAATATTGGGAGAAGAAGAGGCTACTCTACTATCATCTCCCAAGAACCAAGAAATGGAAGCTCAAAAGACAGTACTTTCTTTTTCTTTTTTAAGATAAGTACTTTCTACCAGAGCCACCAGACACTTTAGAATTCTGTCTTCCAGCAAGCAAAACATAATAAATGTACGTTGATTAAACCCACCCATCTGTGGTATTTCTGTTACAGCAGCATTGAAAAACAGAGTGTACTTTGAGTAAAAAGGAAAACAAGCCAAAAATTACTAAGCAAGAAAGTATATTTCTATGAAAGCACATTTTCCCTCCTTTCTCTCTGAGTTGTCAGCTTTTCTTTTAAGATTCCTCAAATTTATATCTATAATGTTATAATGGCAGTGTATAAACTATCATATAATCATGTTTATTGTTGAAAGTAGAATATAATAACAATCAATAATGTTGTTTTCTTGAATTCAAAATATGTATCCTCAAATTCAAATGATTTTATTTGTGGCCATATTAGCAAAAAAAGAAAATATTTTCAAGATGCTTGTCTTTAAAGTAAGGAAATAGAAAAATATGTCTTTATTTAAAATATCTACATGTGACCTCTTCCCTGGGAGATGGACAGCAGAGAAGGAGGGTAAGGGAGACTCCGGATAGGGCAAGATATGACAAAATAACGATGTATAAATTACCAAGGGCACATGAGGGAGGGGAGAGCGGGGAGGGAGGGGAAAAAAAAGAGGACCTGATGCAAGGGGCTTAAGTGGAGAGCAAATGCTTTGAGAATGATTGGGGCAGGGAATGTATGGATGTGCTTTATACAATTGATGTATGTATATGTATGGATTTTGATAAGAGTTGTATGAGTCCCTAATAAAATGTAAAAAAAGAAAAGAGGAGAAAAAAATGATTAGGGCAAAGACTGTACAGATGTGCTTTATACAACTGATGTATGTATATGTATGAACTGTGATAAGAATTGTATGAGCCCCAATAAATTGTTAAAAGAATAAAATTAAAAAATTTTTTTAAATATCTAATACTGATTTGGGTACATCTCATGTATTCACTCTGTGTCTATAAATAAAAACCATAAATCCATCAAGTAAACAATAATGAAGGTTTCTATTCTTTCTAGTGTGTATATTTTTTGATAGGTGAATACAATTCAGGAAAATAAGCATTATTTAGTATATGCTTGGCAATATTCTGAACAATGTATAATTATCAAAGAAGTACAAGGGAACCAAAAAATTCTATCTTAGATCTTAAAACAAATAGAAGACATAACCAAAAAGCAAATAAACTTTCCTTTGCCAGAAGCAAGCTAGAACGAAGTGGGTCCTTTAGGCAGTTTGGCTTCCTTTTTGGCATCTATTCTAGATCACACTGAATTATCAATTAGCGCTTGCTAATTTTCTTCTGAACATCAGTTTATGCATTTGTAAAATGGATTAATAATACACACAGGCAGATTCATTTTTCAATGTGCTTCACTCATGGAATTACTGCATCCCAAATGGCAATTGATGAGAGGTGGCTATTAATTTTTTCCCTAATAGTTTTACTGAGATATAATCAATATAACATATACTTCCATTTCAGTTGTATTTAAAAAGAGTTATATATACATCATTTCAAATGCATGCTCTCTCCTCCAGTATTCATTATTTGCTCCCAGATTCCTCTCAACATCTCCCCCACCCCCAATAAACTATCACATCAATTATTGTCTTTATAAACCCATTCCCTGTGTGTCATATACTGGGGCATATATCAAATATTAAAAAATTAAAAAGTGTATATATTAAAAAGAAGAAAAGACTACTGGTGATATTAAATTAAGCAGGAGATCAAACCTCTTTAAAGAAACAAGCAAGAAATATGTAAACCTTAACAGATCCAGATGGATCAAGAGAGAGATAAAATGTCCAGGTACCATATTATACCATATTCAGTTTACAATGATCTCTGGATAAATTTATCTTTGTTTCTAGAACTCCATTTACCAATAATTTAAAGGTGTGGAAAATAAGATTCATAGGAATTTTATTTTAAAAATCTGGTACATGATGACAATTAAAGTCTGTTGATTAATAAATCAACAGAAAAATTCATGACTTCCAGCCTATTCATAATTTTGTTTTCACTGTAAAAACAAAATAATCCAGAGATCTATATATGTATTTAAGTATTAAGGTAGCAGGTGGATATTGGACCTCTACTCAAGTGCTCCCTCAATGCAAGAACACTTTGTTCTAATAACCTGGCATTCTATGATGTTCACCTGTCCAATATGATCACTGAAGGCAAAATGGGTGCACAAGCAAATATGGAGAAGAAAGCTGATGGTACTCGAGTATTAAAAAATATAGCATCTAGAGTCTTAAAGACTTGAGGATAAACAAGTCGCCATCTAGCTGAGAAGGAAAAAATCCACATGGAAGAAGCACAGTAGCTTGTGTAATCATGAGTTGTCCACAGGATCAGGTATCAGGCATCAGAAGACCCATATCAAACAATCATATTGATGCAAACAAGGGGCAGGGGGAGAGAGGAGCCGCAAAACCCATCTGTAGACTATTGGAGGTCCCCTAAGGGTCACAAGGGAAGGACGAGCCAGCCAGGGTGCAGTATAACACCGATGATGAAATATATAATATTCTTCTAGTTTTTTAGTGTTTCCTCCCCCTCCTCCCCGCCCCTGAAATATCATGACCCCAGTTCTACCTTACAAATCTCGCTAGACCAGAGCATGCACACAGGTACAGACAAAAGCTGTTGACATGTGGAATCCAGGACAAATTATACCCCCACCTCCCGTCCACCCCAGGAACAATAATGGGAGCAGTGATAGCATGAGAGTAGGAGGAAGGTGGGGGTGAGAAACGGGGAACCAATCACAATTATCAACGTATTACCTTCCCCTCCCCCCACCCCACCTCCAGAGTGACGAACAGGAGAAACATGGTGAAGGGAGACACCAGATTGTGTAAGACAGGAAAATAATAATAATTTATACTTTCGCAAGGATTCATGAGGGTGAGAGAGTTGGAGGGTGGAGGAGGAGGGAGGGAGGGAAAATGAGCTGATAACAAGGGCTCAGATAGAAATAAAATGTTTTGAAAAGGATGATGTCAACCTATGCACAAATGGGCTTGATACAGTGGATGCATGGATTGTCAGAGCTGCAAGAGTCCCCAATAAAATGATTCAAACATTCACAGAATCAGTCTTTTTCTGATAGTCATATTTAAGTAACTCCCATGCCAAGAACTCTGTCATGTTTGGTGTAATCACTTCACTCATCACCATGGATACGTATTTTATTTAGTCGCTTTACGACTCCTGGTTAGCTTCATAACAGCAGAGACCTTGCCGATCTTGTGAGGTTATTTGGTGCCTTCGAGGCAGCTCAGACATGTAGAGACCAGACAGACACGTAGAGACCAGACAGACACGAGCCATGTGTCATCGCACAAGTGCCATCATGTTTAGTGTGTTGTTGCAACCACAGTATCATTCCACCTCACCCAGGAGCTTCCTGTTTTATTTTTCTCACTCACCCTCCATTTGGCAAAGCATGAAGTCTTTTCCAGGTTTCACCATTCTGTCTTCGGAGGATTGATCTGGCTGTGGCACCTCTGACTGTGTTTGTGCCGGGAGTCCATGCTACTTTCCCCAGTCTTCACTGACACCGTAATGCAAGTGCACCAAGTGTTCTCCGGTCTTCCTTTTCCGTTGTCCAGGTTCCACGTGCATATTTGGAAATTGAAAATACCATGGCTTGTATCACTTGTATCATAAGCCTGACTGTGACATACATCTGTTTTTCAATGCTTTAAAGAGAACTTATCCATCATATTTGCCAAATGAGAGACATCACTTTTTTTCATGACTGCTACTTTTATGAGCAGTGCTTGTGAATCCAAGTAAAATGAAATCCTTTACAACCTCAATCTTCTCTATGATTATCAAGGTGTTGTCTATTGAGTGATGTGAATATTTTGATTTTCTTTACAGTGAGTTACAATCCCTACTGAAGGCTGCTGTCTTGAATAAGTATTGGCTTTAGTAGTTGGTGGCACATACATTTAGTAGTTGGTGGTCCCAGTTGTAGCAGTTGGCCTTCCTTATAGGTATGTAGATATTACCCTATCACAGTCAGTGTTATACTTCAAGATCTCTCTTGCAATATTCTTTTTGAAGATTGTGGCAGTTGTCTCCTGTAAACTTGTGAAGGGGTGGAATCTAGCCTGTCAATAAAGCCATAGATAATGAGGTCTCCTTCATGTTGCATGGCCTTCTCCAGAGCATTCTGGGTCCTACATTCCTCCCTAGAGGTGGGAGACACTCCCTGTTTGTCTTCCTGCTGACAAGCCAGAAGCGCTATGCTGATGGAACCAGAGTCTTGGGGCTGGAGGACCCACATGTAGACCCACACTAGCGCTGAGCTGCTTTCCACTACCACTGGATCCACAAGACTTGCCCCACTGGTCTGTGCTCTTTCTTCCTGAATTCCGTGTCATTACATGTGTTGCAGGAGTCTGAAGAAGAAGTTATTGATGGATTTTGGAAATATGGGCTAATACCGGATTTATGGACTTAACCTGGACTGGGCTGGGATGTTTTCTTAATGTACAATTCCTCTCTGATATAAAGTTCTCTCTTACATATGAGTCTCCCTGCATTGGTTTCTCTGGTCCACACAAAGTAACAAAATGATTAATACAATGCTATTACTCTTGAATTTGTCCTTCATGGGACTGTAAATCATAGGATTGCCCACTTCCAAAGGCCAGCCCCTTTCTGCTCACTAATGCCTCTGCTGCCAATATTTTGCATTCTGTTTCATTTTTGCTGAGTTTCTAGATCAATATTATATATATGATGATTGTTAATACATTTTCAGTTGTTTGTTCTGATTTTGAGTCATGTACCATCAGCAAATGAAAGTCCACAAACTTTTCTGCCATCACAAAATTAAAGGAGACAAGTCTTCCCCATATTTATTTTGAAATCTTTCAAGCTGAAGGATTCACCTGACCCTGTATCAAACAATGTTCTACCACTATTGATAAGGTTTTCAGTGGCTAGTTTTTCAGAAGTGGACTATGTCTTCTATCTTTGAAGTCTGTTCTTAGTCTGACTCTCTACTGAGACCTGTGCACAATGGGTGACTGTGTTGGTGTTTGAAATGGTGATGGCCTAGCTTCCAGCCTCACAGCTATACACAGATGCAACCAACAGTATGACAAACTGACAGATAAGTGGGACTGCCTCCTGTATTCACATTTAAACCCCCAATGCTGGCATTGGGAAGATATTACACTGATGTTTATTTTGTGAGAGAGTAAAGGAACCTGTGTTTATGCCTGTGTATGAAATGGTGGGAAGGGAATAAACATATGAAAATTGAGATATAAATAGGTGAAGGGACATTTTTTCCCTTTTCTTTTGATTTTCACTGTTGCTACAAGGTTATTTCTAGAATATTTTTAATTAGGCACTATAAATGTGATGCTTTTAATATACTACCCTGTTGCTCAATTCTCTCAACCTTGTGTAATATGATATTAACTATGCCTGAGGATGGAGAATTAAATGATGAGATCAGCAGGGGATTCGCAGGCAATAGCAACTTACTTCTGAAATGCTGCCTTTTGAGCCAGGTATAGTAGAAGACATGCAGTAATAAAAACACTGATTCCGCTACTTGAGTTATTCATGGTAAGATATGACAGGTGTTCTTGATTTATTGTTATTATGTTGCACTTGTGAAATTAACTTGCATATTTTAAGACGAGGTCTAGTGCCGCTTATTTTTTATTTCCATTGACTCTCTCTTTGAAATTAGATGACATGGTGAGAACTATTGTTCTAACTGCATTTAGACACACATCCCAAATTAGTAATAATCCATCTTTCCAGATTTAATGAAATTGCACACCAAATAGCAAAGCTTTGTATGTTTTCATCATACTTAGTAGCTGTAGTAGCAAGTTGTTTATTTCTGGGTTTTGAACAGGGCTTCTACCACAGACAACTGCTTGAGGCAAAAATTGCTGTTCTTTTATAAGTTGTAGCCTTTGAATATGGCTATATAACACACCCAATTTACTGCTATTTTGTATTTTGACTAGCTTAATTATACTATAATGCGTGAAAAACTCCAACAGAGTGGAGAAGTTATATAGGATAGTGAAGGTAACAAGATTTTATTTTATGATTTTAGGAGAGTGTAACTTTTATTTTATTCCTGCCATGTATTTACTAATATTGCACTGTATTTTCATGATACAGTGTACATATGTATAAGAAAAAATAAATCAGACATTGCTCATTTTAAACTTTTAATCTTATGTATTCATAGCTGACAAACTGTTTTATTATGACTCCATTTCTTCAGTTAATATTTCCTTATTGTATCAAAACAAAAGTACAGCTTCTTTTATAATACCTATTTCACAGTATTCCATTGAGCTGATTTACTTCAGTTCATCTCACATAGAGGGATGATCATGTTATTCCCAGCCATTTGTTATTTAAGCCGTGCTGCACAACTGTTCTGCTACATCATGGAGTTTTATGGTTTTAGCTATAAAATAAAGTTCTAGAAGTAGATGGGCTAGGTTGAAGTGGATGGGCATTTTAAAAAATTTGATAATGTCATCTGCAATGTAAAAAGCATTGTTGTTATTTTTGTTTATTGTGATTTAATGTGTTATTTTATTTCCACATTTCTCTATTCCTTTACTAACATTAGACAATATCAAGTTTTGCATTTTCTGCCAATTTAGTAACTGCAAATTGGTCCTGTGTTAACTTATATTAATTAGTTGTGCTCCTTCTTTGAATATTCTATCTAGGAATCTTGTATGAGGATTTCCCCATTATTGCAACTTTCCAAGTTCAAATTAGTAGGAGACTTACCAACTTAAGGTACAATAGTAGACTTTGATGTTACTGCAGGGATCTCATGAACATTCCCACTATTCCCTTAATGAAAATTCCACAAGAAAATACCCTATATAGAAATTGTGGTTCTTTAAAGCTTTATACGTAGCATGAGTTAACACACAAAAGCACCTTGGAATTATTTAAATATTTTTTTCCCGTAGAAGGGTATGGTAGGTTCATGAACATGAAAAAAAAATGAAAGTGCTTTTGATAAGTGAGGGTATTTCTTTTTTTTAATTAAAAGTTTTATTGACATATAATTCACTAATCATAGGATCTAAGGTTTAAGTAAAGTAAAAAGAGTTGTGCAATCACAACCACAATCAATTTTAGAATATTTTCTTCTTTCTTGTACTCATTATTATGTAATAGCTCACCATTTTTTCCTAAACTCCCAGACCATAACCCTAAGAAACTATTAACCAAGTTTTTTTTTTAAATCCATAAGGATATATTTTAATCTGGCCTATTTATAACCCACGACATTAGTGAAAAATAATAAATAATATGAATTCAGGGACATCAGTTTTAATGTAGCAGGTACTTTGCTTTGTAGATAGATAGATGATAGGTAGATAGATGATAGATGATAGATAGATAGATAGATAGATAGATAGATAGATGATAGATAGAAAGAGACAAAAAGAAAGACAGAGAGAGACTGAGAGAGACAGAATTGTGCAGGGAAGAAGTACTATAATTAGACATAAATAACAGTTCATTGGATTCCCTTCTCTTCAACAGAGGGGCCCAAATGAACATTTCTGCGTAGTAGAGTTCTGTCTGAACAAGGTGAAATGGTTATTGCCAAAGAAAATATTATTTTACATAAAATTCTCTCCTATTTGAAATATAAAGTAATGATTGCTTCCAACAAACCCCAAGCTTCTTCTATGTATCTTTAAATTATAACTATATTCACATTTTGAATTAGAATACCAGGATAAAAGTGTCCTTGTTTTAAAAATTTTTTATAATCCAAACGAATTTTTTAACAGATGCAAAATCATCTGCTTTTACTCATCTAGATGATAGGCTCTTATATTCCAGAGTAATTGGTGATGGTTTCAATATAGTAATATTGAGCTTCATAGGAAAAGTTTTCATTGGTTAGTTGAAAACTATGCTTATACGCTGAGAGTGAGAGCGTGGAAGAAAGTCAGCTATTTGGTCTTATTTTCTTCACAGGTGAGCAGCTGAAACTGCTGAATGTTAAAAACAACTAAAATTGCTCAAGTAAAAAAAATTCACAGCTTTTTAGATTACATAGAATTATTGAAATAAATATGTAAAAGTACTACATCATATGAATTTAAAAATCAATATGCAACATTTTGTAGTTGGCAAAACAGAAGGTACAATTTTTCCTGTTTTTTTTAATTAACAGTTATAGAGGAGCATGATTCAAATGCAGTCTTATGAAACATCTTGAAATGTGTTTTTGACCCTTAAAGTACATTGCTTTCAGAAGCATCTTCATTTAGAGTGTTTATAGCTCAGGCTGCTAATGCACTAATGTCTAAAATGATCTTCATCTCATTACCTTTCTGTTTTGTTTTGTCTCCAGCAAATCACCCAACAGAAATTCTTCTCACTTAATTCCCAGGAAGCCAGTGTTTTTGTTTTTTTTTTCCTGCCTCTAGGCAACTCTGAGTTTTTATAATTTAATTTAAATGTTCATGATCCACCCAGAATAATGCACTGAACTAGAGTAGTTCTGCGACACCAAGAATACTCATATTTATCTTACAATCTCAGATTAATATATATTACTTATATCTACTTAAAGTCTTTACCAGACATCTATGAAATAAATTATCGTTCCCTCTTCATATTTTATCTAAGAATAACATATACATTGTAAAACTTTGGGTTCTAATAACTGGGAGTGAGAATAAATTTAGGATGCAAAATGTGTGGTCATCTTTATGTAGTTAAAATAGTTCGGAAACTTACTCACAGACATCAAGTTGGTGCCCCCTCATACTGACTGTAGAACAGGGTAGAACTGCCCCCTGTGGGTGTGTGAGATTGTAACTCTTTACAGCAGTAGAAAACCTTATCTTTTGCGGATTGCCTGGTGGTTCCAAAAGGCTGATCTTATGGTTTTGAAACAATAACTATTAAGTTACCCGAATAAATGAGGGTAAATCAAAGAGAGTTACTGCTGGACTTCCAGTTCATACTTATACTGGTTTATTAGAAGCCATTGTTTCACATGTTTCTGCAATCCGTGGACGACCATAGCTTGTAGACACTTTCTGAATACACTTGCTTTCATCCCTCTAGGATGTCTTCAAAACAGATGCATTCCAACTAGTGGCTTCCAAGGGGATCTGCTTGGCCAGTTAAATTCAAGGAAGAGAGGCTGCCTCAGCAGGTGATGGCTACTTCCCCTTCTGCCACAGGGGTGGGAGATTTGGTGGGGAGGGGTGGAGATTGCTCGAGGTAATATTGGAGGAGCCTGATGGTGTAGTGGTTACCATTTAGGAGGTTAGCCTCAAGTTCAGCTGTTTAAAACCATCAGCTGCTGTAGCAGGAGAAGGAGGAAGTATAAGAAACCCAGGTCCTATGAGGACGCTATGCGTGGGAATTGCCAGGATGACATCAGTGTGAGTTTTGAGGGCAGTAATCTCAGTAGCATTTCTCAAAGGACACAGGATGACCGCAGAGGTTTATTATGAAGAAGTTTTAAGAATATTGAAAATCATGTTGGTGAGAAAAAGGTCAGGGAAATTGTGCCAAGAATTTCTATTTTTACTCTTCTCACCAGGACAATATATCTGCTCACTCTTAGAGCATAGCAAGTTCCTTCCTATAAGATTTTCATTGGGAAACCTAGCCTTATCCATCCTACAAAACTGATCCTGCTCCGCCAGACATTTGTTCCCAAACTTCAAAGGAACAGCATTTGGTTCCTTAAGGGATGTCCATACTGCTGTTTTGATATAGTGTAAACTGAAGTGCCTGGAATTCTCTAGGAAAAGGTTAGAGACACAGAAATATTTCCTTCAAAAGTGTACAAAATTACTTGGGAATTGCATCAAGCCACAATAGCTTCACACTTTAATTAAATTAATACTTTTATGATTTCATAGAAATGCCTTTTAATTTACTTTTGTATACTTAATTTCTATAATGCTTAAGTTGAAGAAAATTTGTTTTCATTTTTCTGTAATAAAATTGTTCCCTTTCCTGACCCCAGAATTTGTATATTATGCAATTTTATTTGAGGGGTTGGTATTCTGGGGGGAAAACCATTTACATAAAACAATGGAAGTTGACCTTCTGCTGATAGCAGTTTACACCAAATAGCTATTAACTTAAAGATATATTTGAAATGCTAGTTCGTGCTCTTTTACAATTTTTCTAGCATACCTGATAACCTTTGCGCTAAATGTTCTTTTTAAATGTTGACTAAGGAAAGGTAATACTGTAGTCTAAATGGGTTAGCATTCTGTTTTTTCCACCTTACTTTAAGATCAGTGTAAAGGTAGGTTTTAAATGTCAATGGAGCAGGCTCAGGGAATACCACAAATGTTCCTACATTTCCTCTTTAATGAACTAGCACAGCCAAGGAAGAGTGAGCAAATTTAGAATAAATTCAGAGAAGCCTGTGTAACGTGAAGGCAGCATATTTTAACTCTCTTTACCCGAAACCCATCACTTATTTTAACCAGATAGTTAGGTTAAAGGAGGATCAATAAATGAAGTAAAAGAAATAATAATAAAAATAGAGCACTGACTTCACACACCTTTACATTCACTTATCTTCTCTTTTAAAGATCGCTGGATAGAAGTAATGTGTTCTAATTTTTGTGGTTAGGAGAGGCTTTGTAGAAATGGTTCCTTGTGTATCCTGACTCACTTGTGTGGTTATTTTCCAAAGTTTTATTCAGGAGCAGAGTTGGAGAGTGGGATGTCACCTTTGTAGGGCAGATGTTTCCCGTCTTTTCTCTACAATGTCGGGTAACATTTAGTTCATTTTTCATCCCACTCCTACGCATTCGTAGGCTTGAGGTATTGAAATAAGGAAGACACAGTTTTTCATATTGTTTTATTTCCTTCTATGACTCAGTCATAAAATCGTGGCCCTAAATGCTTTGGGTAAATTACAAGCTGTTAATGCATCTCTAAGTTTCAGAAGAGGTTTTCCGAGTGTGCAACAATAGTGATTTTGATTACCAGTTGGTCTTCATTGACTTCTTATTTAAGAACTATAACTATTGCGTTATACCTTCTCTGTTGCCACAAGATTATTAAAAATCAGGTTTCAATGTCTAGCTTAAATATTGAATTAAACTGTGTCAACTATGATGGCATTTATTGTAGAATCTTATATTTTAGACCTGGACACCTTTAAAGGTCATCTAGTTGTTGCTGGCCATCTGTCCTCTTTTGTCCAAGTGTCTTCTCAACTCTTGAACCTCCTGCAGAGGCAGAGCCCCCGTTCCTATAATGCAGCACTTTAATTTGAAGGATAACTCTAATTATCAGGGTATTTTTCTCTATGATTTCCCTGTAGTTCCCACCAAGGGAATCTGAGTTTTATTCTTCAGATCTCAAGCAAAGACCCTCATTCCTGGCACATAGCAAATTATCCAATGTTTAACGGTCACCAGTGTTATGCCTGTACATCTTTTCTACATCCTAAACATCCCTAGTTCCTGTAAGCTCTTTTTATGATACTGTTTGTCATTGCTAAATACACTCAAAGTTCAACTAGTTTTATCAGAGAAAATTTCCCCAAATTAGATATAATTCTGTTCACCCGAGAAAGTCTAAAATGAGGCTATCAGGGAAGACCATCCAAACTTGAATATATTTACAATTTATCATCTTGAGAATTTAAATAAATGTAGTTTAAAAGCAAGAATGATATTCTAAGTTGGTGATAATATAAAGTATTTTTCACTCAGACTTGGTATATGACAATCCCGCATACTCTATTGTGTTCTAGAGATACATGACTCTGTCTGCTGCATTATATTATCTACTTTATCATCACCTTTAAGTACTTCTCTCCCTAGTGGTGAAACCGAATTCTCCCATTGGCTGTCTAGGACACTCACTTTGGTACACAGCCATTCACGACCATCCTTGGAGACTATTTACTCCCTAGTTTCCATCCATCATACCCTAGTTTTAAACTAATACATTTCAGCCAGGTTATGTGCACTTCTTACATTTAAACCAAGATAAATTGCATATGAATATAAGATACATTGTAGAATGGAAGGGCTTGTCATGTAATGATTTGAAATTTAAGATCAACTTTTTACAGAACATATTCCAAATATCTTGATGCCTAGTTACATGTGGTCTTCAGTCCTCCATTTGGGATATATTCAGTGACAGCAAATGAAACGGTGAAGCATGTTTTAAGACGTATGGTGGAAGAGATGTTAATTTTGTCAGAGAAGAAAAGACTTAATATTTCAAATGCTGCCATAACAAGTATTCGTCTCGATGGTTTTAACGTAAACAGTATAACTCGAACCAACTGAATAAAAGCAGAGAGTTAGGTTTCATCCCCCTTCTCTAACTGAGCTCGCAAGGCTTTCTTCAATTAAATCTCTTCTGAGAGCATTCCCGATGTCAGGAAGTAGAATACACACATCTGCTTTTTCTCGAGTCAAAAACCTGATCCAGCCATCGATTGTTTGCCTTTATTCCCCGTCTACATGCAGTCTATAGGCCAGCACTGTCAAGCCTACTCCCAAGCACTTTGAAATCACTCACCTATCTGTACTCCCTGAGCTGCTGTACGCAACGTCCCGCAAGACCACTGGAGCGGCCGCCTCTCGGCTCTCACGATCGCCATTTCTGCCCACCATTTTTGACTCAGTGTATCTTAAAATCAAATCCACTGATATCAAGTCCATGCTTAGACCCATTCAGTCTTAGAAATCTTACCTCCTTAAATGCCCTCTCTCCCACTGTCTCTTACGACACTCCCAGTCACCTTTCTTTTGACACACCGCGCTCCTTCCTGCTGTAAATCAGTTATGCTTACGCAGCTCTACTGTTCTCTGCGATGGAATATTTTCCTATTTTTCTTCACCTGTTTCGAATTTACAGATTATTTTGGTTTCACTTAAGAAATTAGGTGATTTCAATTCATTCTTTATCATATCTAATTATTTTGGCTTCTTCAATGTCATACTTATAAGTTTATAATATTATATGCCATAATTATAAGTTTCCTGATCATTTCTTCGCATCCCATTGTCTCTATCATTAGAATTTAATGAAAATATTTCATGCTGCGTGGAAATAACAATCTTATCTTTCTGTTTGTGGTTGTATCTAGCTTCAGCACTAGGAGGATGCTTGGCCCTAGTAAAAAGCACCCTTACAGTCAGGGCAGCTGAGCCAAGAGGGCAACGACCAACAAGGGGTGCTCTGCAATGGGCGTATTGAGGTACAGGTGGGCTGAGATACCCCAGTGTACTACTCAGCATATGTTTGGGGGAACTGTATAAAATAAACACAAAGAACATTTGTAAACATGTCAGTCTATAGGTCTATGCATGGCTGATGAAGTATCTTTTATGTAAAGTCCTTCGGTAGATCAGATAAATTAAATACAAGATATGGGAATTTTCCATGAATTTTTCTGTAGCCTCATTTTTTAAGGCTTTTGGTAAATCCAGGATCTAACAATTGTTTAATCATGTAATCCTAGGATAATATAGTACTTAACATATAAATCTCAAACATTATCATTTTTCTTAGAAACATTATTTTATATTGACCTTATGTTTATGTGACCAAAAGTATTTTAAACCTGGCACTGAAGTAGTTATGGTGCTGTGGACAAGCTGCGTCAGTTTGCATTTCTGTGGTGACTTTCCTATTGCTGAAAGCTGTGCCATTTTTATTAAAATGCCAGCATGGTAACCCAAGAGGAACAGGTGTCAGCAGAGCTGCCAGATTAAGAAGAGACAATGAAGAAGAAATAAGTTGTCACATTTGAAGAAATGACCACAAAAAACTCATTAGTACAACAGAATTGGACATTTCTGTTGCTAGTAAAAACCTGCTGTATGCAGATTCCAAATACTTGCTTGTTGAAAATGAGGATTTGAAGCACTTACATATGAAAACAAAGATTTCAACTTCCATGTGAATCACAGTGTAATGTAAAGAAAATCAATATACCCACCACTGGACCAGTAGGTCACATCGTGATGAATGGAGAAAAAATGAAGCTGTCAAGGATGTCATCTTGCTTGAATCTATAATCAACGCCCTTAGAAGCAGCAATCAAGAGGTTAAAAAAATGCACTGCTTTGGGTAAATATTCTACAGAAGACCTCTTTAAACTGTTTAAAAGCAAAGATGTTACTTTGAGGACTAAGGTGCACCTGACCCAAGCCATTGGCTCATATACATGTGAAAGTTGTGCACTGAATAAGGAAGACTGAAGGAGAATCGATGCATTTTGATTATGGTGCTGAGAAAGAATATGCATGCCAACAGAACAAATCATCTTGGAAGGAGTACAACTAGAATATTCTTTAGAAGAGAGGATGATACGACCATCTCTGGTACTTTGGATATGTTGTCAGGAAAGACAGGTTTCTAGAAAAAAGACACAATGTTTGATGGACTATATAGACAGCCGATAGAGCACGACTCTCATCGAGGTGGATTGGCACAGGGACCGCAACAATGGGTAATTGCAACGATGCTACGAATCCGCTGTAAATAGGATTGTTATGAGTCAGCACCTAAGAACATGGCCACAGTGACTCTGTAAAACATTAATTATAATAGCATTATTCCACACATATAGACTAACTCCTCACTTAATGACTTGGTTAGACTTCAAAGAACAAGTCATTATGTGGAAATCACATTGTGTAAAAATAGAGAAGAAGCATATTAGACCACAAAATGGAGGGAAACTATATCATTATATAACTTCAAAATGACATTATTACATAATTGTCAATCCTCTGAAAATCAGGGCCTAGCCAAGTTAAAATACATAACCTTTGAACTATAAGCAAAGCAAACCAAACTTACTGCCAGAGAATCACTTCTGATTCATAGCGACTCCTTGGGAAGAGTAGAACTGGCTCTGTTTCCAAGACTGTAACTCTTTATGGGAGTAGAAAGCCAAGTCATTTTCCCACAGAGTGGCTGGTGGTTCAAACTGCTGACCTTGTGGCTAGCAGCCCAACATGTGAACACAAGCCACCAGAGCTTCCTAATAACCAACCTGAACAATCACAGCCAATGTTACTATGATTCTGTACCTCAGGGTCCCCTACTGTCAGATGTTATTTGTTAATGAATAGAATGTCTAGAAGATAGTTTTTTTTACTATCGTTGTACATGTGAAATATTGGTTAATGAGGTAGTTGATAAGTGTAGAGTAAGCGTACAATAACACTGGTAGATTATATTAGAAAAAATAACTTATTTTTAGAGCTAAGATTCATCATGCTCTGTAATTATATTAAATTTCAAAAACTTAAATAAGATATTTTTAATGGTGTCTAGATATGATTGAAATGTTTCTGATGATCACTTGCCCAAGGCAGATGGGCAATATTTTCTCAATCAACTTTTTTACAATAAATTATAAAAACTCATTTACAGAGAGAGAGAAAAAAGTACATATAAGTTGAGTTCAATATAAAAATCTCCTTTTTTTCAAAATTACATTCTTTGTTTTTTCTCTGTGTGTGTGTGTGTGTGTGTGTCTTTAAGAAAGACCTCCGTGTCTCTGATCATAAGCTGCACCTGATGATTATGTCTGTTTAAAAGAGTTGTTTCAAATAAAATAAGACATTACATTATATTCCTGACTCATATGTTTAACATTCATACTGGTCTGTCTTTTCCTCCTCCCAGAAGAGATCTTTTGGAAAAACCATGACAATATGAAAACCTATATATAAATTTGAAATCTGCCTCCTGTATAACAGCCTTATCTAATATTATGAATGTAAAGGGGGAAATCAGCTTTTAAACATTATAATTTCTCTTGCTAGTAGAACAGGCTGTTCACCAGTCAAATAAAATTTTATGAGACACAGAGATAGATTTTTTCAGTGATAGATATCCCTCACTGATATAATCAAAGCTATTTACGTCTTCAGTTAGATTTTAGAACTTGAAATATTCTGGCATTTTGAGTTCTGCAAGGAGAAAAAAATAGTTTTGTTAAATGATGTTGAAAATTAACTCGTTTCAGTGATAATAAAATGGATGGCCTATAAAATTAAAAATATACAAATAAAAACAAAAGGATTCTTTGTGCACGCTCAAACGCCTTACTTAATTGAATTGAGCAAATAAAAATGTAAGTGGAAGACATTTTCAAATGTAAAACCCATTATAAATATGAAATCTAAAGATTCAAATTTGCTGTTTCTGGTCTTTAAATTATTATTATTTTTCTTAACAAATCTACCTAAATCAAAATAATCTCAGGCACAGAGTCTACATCTGTTCATATAGGGTCTTAATATATTACTTTAAGTTTTCTCCCAAATAGAAATTACTTCTAGTTTTGTTATAATAGTTTGGTGCGGTCCCAAGGATTGTTGTGTGTGTATCTTTAGGTTGGAAAAAATAAAAATGATTGAGAACAGTTAAATACTAATTCCAAATATGTATAAACTGAATTCTAAATATATATAAAATGTTTTAGCATCTTGATCCTAAATGTTCTGGGAAGGTTTTACAGGTCAAAGGATAAGCTACTTTCATATTTCAATTTCTTTGTTTCAGAAACCATTTAGAGATTCCAAGATAGTCCTTTTTTTCCCACTCTCCCAGATAGTTCTAACACAAGACATCTTTCAGTTTAAACAAAGTAATATCATGGTAAATTAAGGCTCCCTAAAACTATATTAGTACTTTTGGAAATTTTGAAATTTAAAAAAATCATATCAATATTATTATTTTCATTAAAGAGCTGAACTAGGTTCTTAACTAAAATAATTAAGCCATTTCCCCAATTTAATAAGGTATTAAATGAGAACCTAGTAAAGAGAAGCTTCATCTCACAAATGATTTGACTTTTTGATATAATATGCAAACTCTATTAAAGATTTATGTAACTTTTATTGAGTAGATATAATACAGTATAAAATCAGTTAACTTACTAACTGAATTAATTAGATTCACTGATTATATTTTATGCACACAAGAGAATTCTTCACACAAACTGAACATTTATAGTGATTAAATTGAAACTTTATATAATTAAAGAAAAATCGAATTAAATAAACAAATTAGCATTATGTGCCTCAGCTTTTCTTGAAAAGCATCTGCCTTTAGAACACTAGATACAGTAGTTATAATTTTGTTAAAATGAGCTAATACTAAAACTTCATTAGTGACATATATGAAGGTGAATGAATTCAATAGTATTCAACAATAAAAATAAGAGCCAATGTACACATTGCCTTATTATATTCATAATTAGTAGAGCATCATGAAAAATAAAATGGAATGCAATGAAATCTCATCTGTAACTCTGGACTTGATAACATCCCAATTTTTAATAATTTGCTATGGTCCAAAGCTATTTCATAGCACTTCTTACTGGACAGATACATTCAGACATATACATAATGTTCATGAATATGACAACATATTTGGCCTACAAAATGGAGTATGGAAAACATAGTAGAAAATTTTATTTTTTACATGATGATACAATTATATAAACTTGATAATATAGTACATGGGGTCATTGTGAGTGCTAACTGACTCAGTGCTACCTAACACCACCACAAATTTGTAAGTTAACTAGGTCTCATAAACTGCAGCACTGAATCCAAAACCAAAAATAAAGTCGCTGCCATGGAGTCAATGCTGTGCGTTTCCAAGACTATCACTGTTTATGGGTTTAGAAAGCTCAGTCTCCCTGCTTGCATCTTGACCATGCAGAATACAGCCCAACACACAGCCACTGAAAATAAAGCATGGAAGCTACAATGCCTGGGGTAATACCAGATCTTCAAAACATCTCTATGTAAAAATAACAAAACCCTTTCCCTCTTTTTATTTCTAAATGTTTTTAGAAATCAAGTTTTAATGAGTCTATGTATACATATTTTAGATAAAGATTAAATTTTTAGACTAAAATAATAGTGTTTCCTCAGTAAGAAGTGAACTTCCAATTCCATATCTGCCTTAAGAAAAAAGTGAACTCTGCATGAATACATAAAATCTCATTACTCAGATGCTGGACATTTTATTCAACTGTTAACAACATTGCTAGCCTTCATAAAATATTACTGCTAAATACAATACACTGAAACAGCAGTGTTATCCTAAAATGAAGGTTACTTTTAAAAATTATTTCTGAATCACCTTATCTAGCTATTTACAGCTAATGGAGCAGGATGTATAACTCAATATGGTAAAAAATGCTATTTAGAACGATTTATTTGAGTACATATAAAACATTTGCAAACCTCAATTCTTTATGTGCCCAAATTAGCAATTGTTTTTACTTAAATATTGTGCATGTTACTGAGGCTATTTTCAAGCATTCAATTTCCATACCAATTGTAAACTATTTCTATATGATTATGAAGATAGATTGTAAGATTAGCTTGAGACCCGTGGATTCTTTATAAATGGAGATGCACAAATGTATGTTAGCTTTGTTTCTAGAAAATACATATTTCCATAAATTTTAATGGTATTTTAGAAACTCTGAAAAATTATATATGCTCCTTTATCTTAGTGTGCATTAGCTTGGCAAATTTACCTTGCATAATATAAATGTTTCTAAACAGATTATGACTTCTTGAAATGTGCTATTGTCATTTTACCTATATGTTCATCTTGATAGTATCTACATGAGCGTATGTTTAACTGTTGTATTTAGGATTATGATGTTTTCAATTTTCATTTAAAGGGCAGAGTATTTCAATGTATTTGTTTATCAGTTGAACTTCTCTAGTAAAATTAGATGGTCTTGTTATTGGATGATTATCTATCCAGCCAAGACTATTTAGAACACTGTATAAAACAAAGAAATAATCACTTGGGGAGCAAGGAAAGCTCCTGAGTTAGAAAGTAAGAGAGGACGAAGTGCTAGAGGCCAGAGAACGTCAGGCAAGTGGGTGGAGTTCGGCAGTGCGCCCCCTCAAGGCGAGAGAAGCGATGGACGCAGTGTTTCACCTAAAGACAGCTGCCCCCCAGGATGGGAACCAGCAAGTCTTTCAGTTCAGATGATGGGCAAATCCATATCCTGTTTTCTTATGAAGACATCTACTGAAATCAGGGATGCTATAGAACAGAGTCTACGAATGAGCCCTCTTAAACACATTATGAAAAACAATTCAGAACTTTCAGAGTAGCCACCAAGACAAAAGTTTAAGTTGATTTTTAAATGAGAGAGAATGCAGGGTGGCTATTGTGTGTCACGGTGGCTGGGTACCCAGTTGTTTGTCCCAGAGCTACTCACATTGTCTTCATGGAATAATTACGCATGATTAAATAAGTTATCCTGGGTTGGAGCCTTTTATGTTCCATATTTCCCTGTATTGTCATGAAATGTAGTAACCTTCCTTTAATGTAATGCAATGCATAATAAAATCTGAGGTAATGAAAGTAACTGGCTAATTGAGATCAAAAGGCATAGGGTAGATTTTAAACCTAATCACTTCTAAATTATAGAAATCAGAGAATTCAATCATGTGTACAGACATACAAACAGAAGAAGACAGGTGACATGTAACAATATTTTACAAGCAATGAAACACTACAGATTGCCAACAGACACCAGAAGCAAGAAGGGATGCTGACAGAAGGAATAAATGGCCAAGATTCAATATTTAGTCATGTAAATAATATTAAGCATTATATGTAATGTATCATATTATGCATTATAATTAAGCATATTATGTAAATAATAAGTAGTAAGTAAATAATATTAAGCATTATAAGACAAATAATTAAATTAAATGGCAACACTCACAAACATTTTTACTTGTATTGATACAAGTCCAAATCTTGACGTAAGTATGGACTGTGTGTACTTATTAAAACATATTAGAAAGAGTAACAACAATTTCAGCAAGTACAGCACATAATGAAGATGTTTCAGATAAACTGATATAGTTTAAGAAGCTTTCATAAAAATGGTTATATTTGAAGAGAAAATATGTGTTCTGTACTCTTTATTAAAGTATATGCACTGTAAATATTTCTTTGGTTAATAAAAAACCCACTGAACATTACAGCATTGGTATTTCTGATTTTGTAGGTAAACCACAATGACAAATATGAATTAACAACAAAATGACTTATGGAACTTTCTCTTTACTGTCCTGTTGTCTTACCATCCTGAGAAATACTAGTTTGCTTCCTTTTGAAAAGATAAAGTCTTTCAACAAACTGCATAGTTCTTATATGTCCCCAATTTTCTAACCTTTTATGTCTTAGCCTATTACTCTATACAAAATCTTGAAAGAAAAAAAAAATTAAAGGTGTGTCTGTGGATGATGTGTTGCAGAGTATTGACTTTCATCTTGAATCCATAAGATCTATTTCAACCACAATCCCTCTCTTATAGCAGCATGAACATGTTATTTTCTTCAAAATATTACCTTGCTTTATTCAGTCATCTTTAAAAGATAAAAGTACACTTACACACATACATACAATTAAATTCCCAAAAATACAGATATGGTATCTATGGAGCATATGGTGTATATTCTCTGTGTGGGACAAGATTCTTGTGACTGTATAATTATAGGAGTGACAGATGACTCAACAAACAATGCTCACACCTAGGGCATCAGCAACATTGAGGCAACAGTTGTTTAAAGCAAAGACTTACAGCTACAAATCAGACAAGACACAATGAACAGTTAGTTGTGGTGAAAGGGAACTGTCAAAACATGGACTGACATGGACACCAGCTCTAGTCCATCAGAATATAAAAGCAGGAAGCACAGTTGACGTGGGATCACAAGGACACTCACACGGTTATTCAAGCTCTGATGGCCCTGCCATCATTGATATCTGACTCCTACCATCCTGTCCCATACAGTGCAAATTCCTCATAGCAGCAGGGCTCCTGAAAATATACTACTTCTTTCTAATCACCAGGAAGTGGATGGCCTGTCACATCTAATTATTATTACATTATTATGATAGGCAACTGGGTACAATGTGGGGAGTGACAGATTATATTGGGAGATAACAGGTCTCTAATACATTTTTGAAAGAATCTCTTTGTACATCCATGTCTGATTGTCTAACATATCAAGCCAAAAGAGCCAGAAATATTCTTTTCTTGTACCGAAAAAAAAAAAGAAAGAAATACTGTCATGTACATCCTGGGAACTCCAGTTACTGATGATGCACAAAATCAAGAGGATTTGAATGGGTTGACCCTTGCAGTGAATTCAGCCCAGGTACTTATTGACTATATAACACTCATATGAAGAATTTTGCCTTTAATCTTTAAAACAATAACGTTTATAACTTCAAATTTAAAATATGTTTGATATAGCAGCAAATTCAACTTAACATGTATAATAATTTAATGTATTACTGAGGTGAATTGAAATTACTTGGTATGACTTTTCTCTCCCCTTTTTTGTTTGTTTGTTTGAAAAGAACTTATTTGTCACTACAGAATCCAAATCTACTTCAGATTTACTTTCCCCCCTATTTTTGATTTTTTTTAAGCCACTCAAGGTATACTTTTCTTTCCAGATTCTTTGTATGTTCCACTAAATTCCTGGATATGAGCATGCAAATAAGGTGAAGATTAACTTGGGGATTGGTCAAATTTGCCATTCCTCTGGGTGTACTAGTGAGCTGAGGATCAGGAAGGCGGAGTCCTTCATTTATCAAGAAAGAAGAGCCATGAGGGGATTGAAGAGCCCTGACTAAAATGACGAAGACAGCAGAAGTCTCCAAGGCTGGAACGTAGAGACACGAGAAAGAGCCAAGAAACTGTGCTGAGATGATGAGGCAGAGAAGAAGAGCAGTCCTAAACTATCAGGCAGAGCAATGGGCTTCGTGGGCCAGGGAATGAGTCAAGGCTGATTGCCTTGGTAAGTGCCCTTTGGGATTTAGCAAGGCTAGAGGAGGCTTTCAGACCAGCCTGGGCAAGGCAGGAGCCAGGGACCACAGGGCTGAGAGGCAGAGCCCCACAGAGCACTTGCCTGAGAGCATGCCTGAGAAGAAGCGCTACTTCAGGTAGGATAGGCTCTTCTTTCATAGTTATTGAGTGTAGATTCAAGTAAACTGGAATCCTTAGCAACTTTTAGTATTTTTACATGTATCACAATGTTGCTTATTGGTCAACTTGTGATGTCTTTAAAATTTTACGTACATTGAATTTTAATCCATACTGGTTATTTGCTATGGAGGATTTAGTCTTTGGTGTAATTTATATATAACCGATAAGCATAAAAACAGTTAAACTCACAGATACTGTTTGTTTCCATTTTTAAATCAAATGGATGGCTTTTGCCTTATTCATGAATTGGAGACACAGATTAGTGAAGAATGTGAGCTACGGAACATCATTTGACAATATGATGCTACTGTCACTAAAGCACTTGCTGAACATGATCTATCCCTGAAAGAAATATACCCACAAATTCTATTTGTGCGAATCTAGGTACTGGAAATTGTTGCTCAATTTGATTCATTTTTAGCAGGTTGCATCTCAAAATATGGTTACACGGGAAAGAATAACCAATCATTTATGTCTAAAATAACATGCAAATAATCAATAAATTTAATAAGCGATAAAGTTAAATCAATTATTTTAATACTAGATAAATAATAGCCATTGCATTAATAGATATATTCATTCCCATGTTTATCAAAACACTGTTCAAAATAACAAAAGGACAATCTAAATTCCCATCAAGGGAAGAATAAATAAATAATAAACACATAAGAATACTATACAACCTTAAAGAATAATGAATGTGTGAAAGAATGATATAGCATGAATGATTCTGGAACATGTTTAGTGAGCCAAATTAGTCCATCACAAAAGGACACATATTGTATGAGACCACTATTGCAGAAAGTCAAGAAAATGAGAGAAGTGGGTAACATATGATGGTTTCAGGGAAATGCACTGTGAGGTTTGCAGGGTTTGAAGCAATAGTTGTAATACACAGTCCTGCACTAACTAAGAGCAATATTATGCCTACTGGAGCCTCCTGGATAGGGGCAGAGTTCAAACTGTCAATCAAATGGTGGTTTGATGACACCTCCTTGGGGGTGTGGCCCAAGACTGAGCATAGACAGTTCCTCTTTGCCACTGTCAACATCTTTGACTGGGACTTCAATTGGATTCAGTGGCAGGCTCAAGGAGACACCCTACATGGGCTTCCAAACTTCAGAGCTGTCGGTGCCCAGCCACGTTTCCACTGACACGGGATCTCCTTGCTTCCTGCGTCCCCTTTCAGCATCATCAGGCTGTAGCTACGTGAATCTGAAGGTGACCTCGGCTAGCATTGAACCTTGGCTTCGAAGAGAACTATGCTGGGGCACCTTCTTCATGTACACTTGCTTCTTAATATGAATCTCTTTCTTGTACATAGACGAGTGTTACTGGTTTGTTTCTCTAGACCACTCAGCCTAATACAATATCTATATTGCTATATCTCTATACGTATTTATATCTGAGGATTCTATTCGAGATTTTGGTGGAACATACAAGGGGCAAAATTATGGGTGTTCATTAGGGAAGTTAATAGGCTACAATGTTAAAGATACGATGATTTTGTCTTCCACGCTTCTCTCAGCCATACTGGCACACACATCTCTCTCTGGTCCTCGGCCTCTCGCTCATGTGGTCCTTTGGTCTCTGCCTGGCTCCATGGGCTGGGGAAGATGGCTCCTCTACTGTTGCCTTTTGATCCTGGTGTTGAAGCTTCTGCTGCCTCTGCCACTTTAGAACGGGATTTCACACAGGCTCTGCGCTGGCTCTTCTTTCTTAAAGGGCACAGGGTCTCACCTTACTTTTCCTTTCTTGATAGCTATAAGCTTATTCCTTCTTGCTTCTGAGAAGACTCCCTCTTACACTTGATGTAATGGTAAAATTGACCAATCCCCTCTATTAGTGTTTCACACACCTGTTTACATAATCCCAGACAATCATCTAGTGAAAGTTATGAAAACATTTATAGAAACGCCCTAAGGAAGTCATTTCACTTCATCACAAACATACTATACAAGTGATTACTATCTCTTACTTACTGATCAAGCTTAGACTACCAACACCTTAATAGGCATTGTGATGGGTGGAGAAAAAAATGTATAGATTTTAAATTTCATTTTAATTTAAAAAATAGTATTGATACTTGTAATACAAGTTATCATATTCCTCACAAAATTGTAAATGTAACACCACAAACATTGCTACCTAGCAATTCATATCTGTGTAATTATAATTTGAAATCCAGTTTACTTCTTCTATAAACCCAATATTTATACTACTCACAGATAAATATCAAACAGGAAATGTCTTTCTAAAATGACCTGGGATTAATTAGTTGTGCCTTCTATTATACAATATTCATTCATACTTATCATATTTACCACATCAAATTTATAAAATCCATTCATTTAGATGGTTTTTTACGTCCACATAAAACTATGACCCAGTAGCAGAAATTGAGTACTAATTTTGCCCCTTTAGTATTAAGTAGAGATGTTATTAAGCAGTGAGATCTCCAAAGATGTTTGTCAAAAGATTAAATATCCTTTTTTTCTGTAAAAGTTCCCCTCATTAGAATTTTTCAAATTTCCCCATTAATAATGCATAAGATAAATACTTAAACTTAACACTCAAAGTTCTCTGCAAGCTGGCCCTACACCAACTACACCCTAAAAAAGAAGAAACAACAAGAAAAATATAACCTCACTGCCTTTGAGTCCATTCCAAGTCAGAGCGATCCTATAGGCCGGAGCAGGTCTGCCCGTGGTTTCCCCGACTGTCATGTTTTCCAGAAGAAGGCCGCCTCTTTTTTTGGCGGTCTTGGCAATGGTTTCAAACTACCAAATATATTATTAAATAGTTGAATTATATTAAGAAGAGTTGTACAATTATGTACAACATATAACCACCATCAATTGATAAAAATTTGTTCTTTACCGTATTCATTGTTGGCTCCCCATTTCCCCCCTGCCATGCTCCTAGGTAATTATCAATCCAGTTTCGGCCTCTATAGATTCACTATCCTCTATTTCACACAGAGAAATCATCCAAATAAGAAACAAACACTGGCAAAAATAGAGACAAATAAAACCAAGAAAAAGCTCAATCAAGTAGGAAGCAGAAAATATTAAAAATTGGAACCTCTTTAAAAAGGGTCAAGAGGAAGATCAAATGATAAGGTGTTACATATTAGCCGAACTCACTACCATCTGGTCAATGTCAATTTATAGTTACCTTATAGGACAGATTAGGATGGGGAGAATAAAATAAAAATAAAAAGAACTCCAACTGGGGGTTTCCAAAATGGTAGCATTTTATGGGATTAACACGTTTCATCTTTCTCTGAAGAAGCAGCTGCTAACCCCTAACCTTGAAGTTAGTAGCCCAATGCACAATCAATATACCAACAGTGTTCTTCTTGCGCCCGACTGCTGATGTTGTAAGGTGCCGTTGCGTTCTTATGGCCCTTAGTGACCCTATGCACAACAGAATATAACCTACCCTGTCTTGGTCATTCTCACAATGGTTCTTCTGATTGAACCATTGTTGCAGCCAGTGTCAACCCAAATCCTTGAGAAGTTTCTTCTTTTTCACTGCACTTCCACTTTACCAACCGGTATGTCCTTTTCCAGGGACTGGGCTCTTCTGATAGCATGCCCAAAGTATGTAAGATGAAGTCTAGGCATCATTGCCTCTAAGTAGCCTGCTGGCAGTACTTCTTCCACAACAGATCGGCTTGTCTGTCAGCTGTCCATGGTACTTTCAGTATTCATTTCCAACATTCACATGCACACAATACAGAGTACCATGACTGGGACGTGTATCTCTGTCCTGAAAGTAACATCCTTGCTTTTAATATTATAACCAGTTCTTGTGCAACAGATTACCTAATGCAACTCATCTCTTGATCTTTAGACTGCTGCTTCCATGAGCATTCATGGTGGATCCAAGCAAGACAAAGTACTTGACAACTTCCAACTTTTTTCCACTCATCATGAGGATATCTATTGACCCAGTTGTGAGAATTTTTTCTTCTTTACATTGACTCATAATCCACACTGAATGCTGCGATCCTTGAACTTCATCAGCAAGTGCTTAAAGTCTTCCTCATTTTCAGCCAGCAAACTTATATCACCTGTGCATCTTCAATCCTGATATAATATTTGTCTAAGTTCTCTGAGTATTTGCTCAGCACGCCAACTGAATGTGTATGGTGAAGGAAAACAATCCTATTGCCCACTTGTCCTGATGTTAAGCCATGTAGCAATCCCTTGTTTTCTTTCCACAACTGACTCTTGATCCATGCATGGGTTTTGTACAATGAAGTGTTCTTGAATTCCATGTCTTCTCAAGGTTATCCATCGTTTGTTATGATCCACATAGGTTGATGCCTTTGTATAGATGCTAAAACACAATTAAGCATCTTTCTGTTATGCTATGCATTGAGGCAAAATCCATCTGACATCAGCAATGATACTCCTTGTTCTATATTCTCTTCTGAATTCAACCTGAATCTCTGTCAGTGTACTGATGCAACTGTTGTTGGATGATCTTTAGTAAAAATTGTCTTGCATGTAATAACAGTGATAGTCTTCTATAATTTGAGCATTCTGTTGAGTCACTTTTCTTTGGTAAGACGGCTACTTGGACACCTGATAGGAAAGAAAATCAATATTTGTACCCTTTCTTAACCTAACCACTTCTGCCATGTTCAATTATACAATGTTCTCTGACTGATAGCAAGGCCACTCACATTCCTTTGCTATGGTCAGAGAAGCTTCACCGAGGTTTAACCCATGTGAGAACCTTGCAAATGGGTTATCCACAACCTTATGCAAAATGGGTATTCAGAATTTCAGCTCTGAGTAGGTTCCTGCCTCCAAATTTGGATTGTAATATTTACAGTCCTTGTGTCACCTCACCTGGTGTGCTGCTTCTGTGGCAATGCATATAGCTATCTACTTGTTTTAAGACAAACCTTTAAAACCCAAGGTGCAATTCTTTCTGATATCCATGCACCATCGTATTACTTTACCAAGCTTTGTTCTAGCACACATATCTTCAGTGGTTTCTTCATGAGGGTGAGTATAAAGTAGGGCCATATCACAAAACCTATTTTTTTCTTAAATAGGATTATGATTAAGGGAAAGCCAAATTCCATTCATATATCAATGGCTTATGTTTGTCTCTGGTTCACTTTATAAACCTCATTATCATTTTATAATAGAGAAAATTATAAATTATCCTCATCGGATATAAGGTAATTAATAGTGTGTTAAGCTGGGTTCTCCAGTGAAACAAAACCAGGACACTTTAGATAGATAAATGATAGAGAGATGATACATACATAGATAGATAAATAGATAGATGATGATAGATTCACACAGCACAAAGTAATATAACAACTAATTAGTCTACAGAGCAGAACAGAGGGTTCAGTTCAATTCACTTCCATGGAACAGTTAATACACTGGAAGTCCTTCAACTCAAGAGGGCTGCCTGGTCTAAGGTCAAGGAAGCAGACAGCTGAGTCTTCCCTGAGACAGCTGAGTCTGCAATGCAGGCACTCTGCCCACTGGTAGCAAAAAGCAGGGCGGGTCACCAACTGTCAGCAGCTCAAGAGCTGAGTGAAGCAGGCCTGGATGGGACGTTGAACTGAAGCAATGCAAGAGGACAGGATCTACCAGTCTCAAGCAATGTACACAACAGCAGCATGGCAAAGCAGGTATCAAAGGAAACTCAAGCTCTAGTGACAGGATCATGGGTTGGCTTTTCACAGGTAGTGTAACTCACAGGTTAAGGCAGAGAAGCTATAGCATCCACAAAGCTGGTCAGATCACCAGAAAGCAAGAGAGGGGCAGACTTTGCTGAGCCATTTATCTCTTTACCCTCAATCAAAATGTGACCTGATTAATCCCACATGTTCCTATTGGTCATGTTGGCACAATAAACCTACCTATCATAAATAGTATCATTGCTTTAGCCAACAGTATAGAATTTAAATCATTGTTGAGTAAAGGAAATTGTATATACATAAGTTGACTTTTCAGACTGCAATATATAATTTGTTGACTTGTACAAATTAAAAACTTCAATGACACTATTAACACAAATAATAAAGGTTGGAAATAGGACAAAAATCTTGCCAGACTAACATATGCCATTAAAAAGAAAACAAAGAGAGCATGAAAATAGTCAGTATTTGATAATTTGAGGCCACCATTCACTGAGTAACCTCAAAGCAACAGATTCTAAGCAAAATGTCCAATTAGGACTCTAATACTGAGCATATTCTCCCCTTGGGCTCTACAAAAGTGTTGTTTAGTATTATCCCCAATGGCAGGTTTCTCCACCCATTCTATCCACCAGCAGAAATGTAATTATCTTCTCTAAAGCAAACCTACTTCCTTACCCCATCTCTAGACTTGAATTTCCAATAAAGTTCCCTAATTGCTCTTGTTGGAGAGTCTGTCAATTTGGGTGCCTTAGACCAATGCTGTACGGTAGCAGCTCATGGTTCATTTCCATCTCCCCACAACATGGGAAACTGGCCTCAGCTGAGGCGAGTCCTTAAGGTCAAAGTGGTTTGTAAGTTATACAAATAAAGATGGTGAAGTGGGTTTCATTGGCACTAGGCAGGCTTGGGAGACCAGACGAGAAGATTACATGATCTTGCCTTTGTCTTCATGTTTTGTAGTGGATGCATACAAAGTGAGTCCTTTGCCCTGGCAAAGACAGTTGGTGTCAGAATAGGGTATAGAAGGTTGGAGTGTCGGCACACATATGAACTCTCTTTTGTGGCAATCGGCCTGGCTGGTCTGCAATTGGATTATCCTCCCTCCTAAGGCCTACGGAGCTCAGAAGGGAGCCTAAGGCATCTCCTCAATGCTAAAACATGGCTCGGGAAAACAGCACAGCATGTCATTTCCTATGACTTTCTTAATAAAGAGTTACCACAGCCTACTATTGACCCAAAGTCTGGTTTGCTCTCAAAGTCCACCATAGGGGATCCATGTTTTATGACCATCCTTGCAGACTTAATAACACCTTCTCCAGAGATCAGTATTTTATCAATCATTCATTTCCTAATGTCTCTTGAGTCTCTATTATGTACCAAGAATTAAGAATACAAGGCATAATGAGAATTTTTAACATGATTCTACTATATTACAATTGATGAGAGAAAAAAAACCCTGTGTGATTTCAAAGTACTGTTCCTTCATAATATCTGTACATGGTGATCTAAGATTACTATTTTAGATAGGAAACATGATAAAGGATATTCTGGAAATAACTATACATCGAGGTAACATTTAAGTCATATAAAAAGAGACTTAAAATACATTCTAGATAGAAGAGATTGGAGGCCTATTTTTTTTAAAAAAACTGTTTTTATAGAATGGAAAAACACCCTCATTTCCAGAGCACAATGATAAATAAGGGAGGAAATACAAAGGTTTGAAGATAGACTTATTGATCAGATCCTACAGAATCTTACAGGAACAGTAAACAAGTGAGTCCATGAATCCATTTTCCTTCAAGTATTTTGATTCTTATGTTAAATCGACAGCTAATTCTGTAGAACAATTAATAAAAGTGCTTCGTTGGGTCTCAAAATTTTCCTCATTTGGAGAGAAATGATATGTTCATCTGACATGTAGGCCATTGTACAAAGTTTTACCAGAGCTCTTGTGACATAGCTAACTACACTTTGGGCTGCTGACCACAAGACTGAGCAGTTCAAAACCACCAGCCCGTCGGTGGGAGAATGATGAGGCTTTCTACTCCCATAAAAGGTTTCAGTCTCAGAAATGCACCGGGAAGTGATACTCTGTCCTTGCCGCTCACTATGAGTCAGAATCAACTAGATGGCAGTAAGTTTGGTTTGAGTTTTAAAGAAGTGTGACATGCTTTTGACAGGAATTCACTGAAGATTTCAATACATTTTTTGAAAAACTCACTTTACCAACCAAAAAAAGATTTATTAAGGTTTTAAAGTGTAGATTGCAGACAATTTTATAGGAATGTGTTGGCCATAAAACGATCTAATACAAACAAAACAAAAATAGTAAGTATAGGAAATTCCTAGGCTGATTTAATATACTATTTAGAAGATTAATATACCTTACTGTTGAACTGAAAGCAGGGAGAATACACTCAAAATGTATTTTTATTCATTCTCTTGAAATGCACATGCCGTAATACATTTTGAAATAAAAGTATCAGAGATAAACCTGGTCTTCAGTACGTAAAACAAGCAGGAATGGCAAATTCACCATGGAAGCTCAACATTGAATGATATTCCTTTTCCAAAGAGCATGTTTTTCTCCCCAGCTTTTGATAAATAAACTTGGCCCAAATCATGAATATATAACAATGGCAAATAATTTAAATATGGAAAAACTATTAGACAAAAGGATTGTTTTCATTTCATAAGAGAGGCAGAGGAAAAACATTTTATAAAGTATTTTAATTAAGTCATTCATTTTCCTTTTGCACTTTTCTCTTTCGTCTCAGACAACACATATTTTTACGGAGGCCCCTTTTGCTCTCAGTGAATTTATCTCCACGCATGGGGAAGCAACAGTTTATACCTTTGTAGGCCCGGATTTCCAGATGACTGGTTTCAAAATGAGTGTATTTTCTTGCACTAGGCCGAAGGCTCCTTTTCCTTGCATGGAGTTCGGTGAATCATGGTTGACGCCCACCAGATGTTTGCTTTGTACCATCACCCCCTCTTTATATGGCCTTCTGATTTATGGAGCAATTTTTATTCAGAATGCATATGCAAGAGATATGGTTCTTTGACCTGAATATTGAAAACCATCATTTCACAGATCTGAGATCACCATTGTTAAGCAAAGGCCAAGTCACAAGATCAAAATTCAGAACATATGTTTTATTGAACAAGTAAGAACCTTAAGTTGTGGATCATTATTCTCTGATCTTTAAGTTCTTTTGTGAGGAAAGGGAAAATAAGACCATTATTATGCACCCTAATGGTTATTTTGATGATAAATAATGTGTTATAAATAATGTGAAAAGCTCGTTTAAAACTACATGTGACAGATTTCCCAAATTTTGTTTTGCCCTCTGGCTACCCACTGATGTAAGAAGCTTAAGTGTCGCATCTATTAACTAAGCTCTGTCATACGTATTTGTTTCGATTGAAAAATAAGGAACCAAAATGCTGTTTCCTAGAAACTATTTCACGGAGCCCCATAAGTACTAAGGAACAGTTCTAAAACAGCAAGTTCTCTCTTGGACGGAGGGGGGGCTTTCTGCTCCCCAAAGAGTGCCAGCCTCGAAACCAGAGGGGCCCTTCTGCACCATCATGCAGGGTAGCTAGGGGTCAGACCGACTTGACGGCAATGAGGGGGCTTTGTTTATTTGCGTTGCTTTGGGTGCAGGTAATATTGCCTCATGTCATTTAATTTTACAGTTCAAAATGGAAAGACTTTTAAATTTAATTGGCCTTTTACTTAGCTCTCACTTATTTTGTCATATCAAGAAGGAATATGTCCATTCTATAGTGTATTTCTCCCCAAGCAGGTGCCGACTGTGGATGGGGATTAGACACAGATGAGTTCTCAACACAAAGCACAGTGGAGAGCACAGGGTTTCAGAATGATGAGCACAACGAATGTACAGATGTGCTTGATACACAGTGGATGGATGTATAGATTGTGATGAGAGTTGTATGAGCCCCCAATAAAATTATTAAAAAAATAAGCTCGGTGGTTAGCTGTTCATTGGAATGCTGGTGACTGGGACCAAGCAGCCACTATGTGGAAGAAAGTGTGTCGTCTGCCTCCACGAGAATTGCAGCCTTAGAGGCTCTACGCTGCCATAGAGCATTGCTATCTGTTGGAATCTTCTTGGCCAATGAGTTTTCTCCATCGGAATTGCATGCCAGAATGACTTAGGAAGCCTTTCAGACCACATTCCCCTCATTGACTCTTGGTAATATATTATAAAGCAGTACAAGTTTGTCTTTAAAAGTATGTTCTCCGCAGTAAGGGTGGCTAGTTTAAATACTAGTTTCCTGAAATGTATTACATGTTGAAAAGACGAATTATAACATCCCTTTGAGACCCTGCTTAGAAATCTTCCCATTCAAACATTCAAGTTCTTTCATCACAAGGACTCCTATTTCCTGCTAAGTGCTCACCAGCAGCACAACCAACATCTACATTTCTAGATTTCTCGCAGCTCACATTCTTCCTGAAGCTTCATCAGAATCATCCTGAAGAATTCTACCAACAGTTGCTGGAAGGCACTCTAAGCCTTAACACCAAACACATCCAAATCCCTTTAGCCTCTATCCAGTAAGTAGCAACAGAACTAAATGCACATTTTATATATCTTACATCAGCACCCCATTTCCCAACATCAAATTCAGTCTCAGTTTACAAAACTGTCTTAACATTGCAGAAAGGTGGCTTTAGAGAACATAGATGTATTTCCCCATCTATTTGGGGCTAAAGTTCCAAATGAAGATCTTTACTGTATTTTTCATGCGAGTTCTTACATCTTTCAGTAAGCCTTGGACTTCTTTGCTAGATGACCTTTGCATGTTGTCTGTATCTCTGTGCACATTCTGTATACATTATTTTCCTTTTACAAAACAAGAATGAGGATGTTTAGGATACACCCCACACTGATAGGAACTCAATAGGAAGGATATTATAATATTGCCGGGGGAGATAATGAAGCTTGAAATCAAATAGTAGAAACCATAATGGGGCGTGAAAGGTAGATTTGGAAAGTAAAGTTCTTTTTAATTTAGCTTTTGTTTTACTTTGAAATTACTTTTAAAATATGACTTTCATCAAAAAATAAAATGTATATATTAGGACATGCATATAATTTACACATATAATTATGAGGGGCCATGCCCTGGAGAAGGCATTTATTTGATAAAATAGAGGGCAAATGAAAAGAATATGACAGTCAACAAGATGGATTTTCACGGTGGCTGCACCCATAATTTCAAACATAGGAGTGATTGTAAGGATGGTGGAGTATTTTATTCTGTTGGACATAAGGCAAGTACAAATCTGAAATAATTCAATGGAATATCAACAGCATAAATGCTTGTAATTTTAGATAAGTAGCTCTGATAGGTAGTTTTATTGTGCCAACCTGGCCAATAAACACATGTGGGATTAATAAGGTCACAGTTTAGTTAAAGGGCAAAGAGATTAATGGCTCGGCGCGTCTCACCTTTCTGTCTCTTACTCTCTCATGATCGGACCAGTGTGCAGCTGCCTTAGCTAGTTCTCTGCCTCAACATGAGTACTACACTACCTGTGGGACACCCAACCCATGGACCGGTCATTATTGTTTGAGGTTCCTTTGAGACTTGCTTTGCCACATTTGTGGTGTATACTTGAGCTGGGGTCTGTCAGACGCCATCATCTGGCCACTGTTGGTGACCTGCCCTGCTGTTTGCTGCCTGTGTCCAGAGTGTCTGTATTTCTCTACAGAAGATTCAGCTGTCTGCTTCCTAGGTTTGTATCCAACAGCCCTTATGAGGGTAAGGACTGCCAGTGTATTAACTATCTCACAGAAGTGAGTTGAACTGAGCCCTCTGTATTGCTCTGTGGACTAATTAGCTGTTTAGTTCTTCATTTTATAACAATCTATCATCTATTTATCTAGCTAGCTATCTAGCTATCTAATCATGTATCCTGGTTTTGTTTCTCTAGAGAACTCTGTCTAATACAGCAGTAATAAGCTCTCCATATTTAATATTTTTACTGATCTTGGGAATAGAAGATTTCCATACTGGTTCATGTAAAAAATCATATAATTTTTTTACCTTTGTCTTTTATCTTGGTTGTATTATCAAGGATATATTCAGAAAATTTTGTAAAACATAGAAAATATTATATAATCACTAAGTATAAGATATAAAATATTTCTAACACACTAGAATACCCTATAGTCATTTTCCAATTAAAACTTTTCTTTCTTCCTAATCTTTAAGGACTTTTTAAATGTCATATTATCATCGCTATGTAAGAGTTAATTTTATATATCTACTTGGCTTGACTATGATTCCCAGTTGGTTACCTGAATTCAAGTCCAGTTTCTATCATGGCACACTTATAAGTAATGTCATTACTGTGTTGTCTTAATTAATGTTCTCTATTTTACCTCTCTAGGATCTAATATCTTTGCATGGATGCAGAAACCCACAGACAAAATTTGTGATAAAGAGTTTAGTAAGGAATTTAACAAGTTGTAATGCCAATGAGAAATGTTCAGGATAGTTGTTTTTGTTTGTTTGTTTGATTTTGTTTGTTTTTAATAATTTTTATTGGAGCCTCATACAACTCATCACAATCCATACATACATCATTTGTGTGAAGCACATTTGTACATTCATTGCCCTCATCATACTCAAAATTGTTGCTCTCCACTTTAGTCCTTGTTATCAGCAACTCATTTTTTCCCCTCCCTCCCCACTCCCCTCTCCCTCATGAACCCTTGATAATTTATAAATTATTATTATTTTATCATGTCTTACACTGTCTGTTGTCTCCCTTCACCCACTTTTCTGTTCCTGTCCCCCAGAGAGCAGGATAGTTGTTTTTCAGGGCATGTTACAAAGTTCTTTCAGGTCTACTGATGTCCAAAGGAGCATAGCAGTCTGCCAGAGGCCTGAACCCACCAGCACTCAGTCTAAGCTCCATAAGTCAGCCAACCCAGCTCCCTGAATTAAGTGCTGATAGATACCTCACTGTGCAAGCCAGCCTCCATCACAATAGCCCTCTGCTTTGCTTGCTCCATGGGTTGGGAAATCCATTACTCTCTTCCCTACCTGGCTCCTCATGGAGTTGCTAATCCCTTGAAGATACAGTGGTCTTTTGTATCCAGTCAGCTCTCTATACGAGGATCTCGATCACAGAGGAGGCTCTCCACTCCTGGATCTTGCTGGTAACGGAATCCCTCCTTTTGCTTCTCAGGGGCTTCATTTTATTCGCAGCACAATGGCTTTCTAGGGAATCCTGTTCATAGTTACTCACTGGTGAATATGATCCGTATATTTCCCCAACTTCTTACTCTTCCCATGCAGGACAATCTTGGTTGGTGGGAGTTAGAGAGTGACTGCAGGAGCTATGTTGAACAACTCTCTGCCCCTGCAATTACCTTTTTGTTACTCTTGCCAAGTCCCATCCAGTCAGTTCCTGCTCCTGCCGTACTTACAACAGGCTGAAACATTGCCTGGTTCTGTGACATCCTCACAATGCTGATGCTTGAGCCCACGGTTGTAGCCACTGGGCCACTCCATCATGTGGACGGCCTTCCTCTGTGTCACTGCCCCTTCACTTGACCAAGCCTGATGCTCTTCTCTAGGGGCGGTTGCTCCCGGTAACATATCCCAGGCAGTCTCATCATTCCAGACTCCTTTGATCACTCTGGCTACATTCTTGCAAGACAGATCTGATTATTCATTTGGTACTCCATGAGATTGTCAATATTCTTTGCCAACATCACAATTCAAATGCATCGATTCTTCTACATCTTCCTTATTCAATGTCTAATTTTCACATGTGTATAAGTATGAGTGTGGGAAGCGGAGGTGCTGGAAGAAGGTATAAATGGCCTGTTGTCTACTCTCCTACTAGAGATGTTGGAAATGGGCTACAGTGTTGAGAGGACTACTTCCCTGGGTCTCTAGAGAATCAAAAAGAGCAAGATGCACATGTTTCTCCAGGAACAGATTGCTCACACAGACCTTCTATAAAACGATGTTTTCTCCCAAGATGGCTGGTTTCTCACACACACTTTAAAAGGGATGCTTTTAACACTGAATACTTTTTGGAAATATATTGCCAGGGCTTTCTCCCTATGCTTTCTTAGTCTAGAAGTCGACTGAAAGTTGCTTACTAGGAGGACCCTGCTGGCATTTGAAACACTAGCGGCATCCCTTTGAGCCTCACCGCAATGCGCCAGCCCCCAAGTACGACAAATGGGCAGAGCGGGTGGTGGAATATGAAATCAGAAAGAAAACCATTACAATGCAACACAGAATATTATATAAACTAAAGAAAATCTCAGTATATATATGATATAGTTTAAAAGGAGAAATTGTTTTATTACAATAGGATAGAATAAGATTTTTTTAATAGCCCACTTAAGACTACAGAATGACCTGAGTTCTTGATCCAATAATCAGCATGTAGGAGATGCTCCATATTACAAATAAATTCTATAGACATATGTCTCTGCAGAAGAACATTTCATTCAAAGAGAAAAAACCCAAATATTTAAAATAAGAAATTAATAATGCTCTCGAAAGAAAAACTCATAAGTTAAATCTGTAAAGCAGAGCTGGAGGGTGTTTCAATGCAAAGAGAGGAATGAGTACCCACAGAGCATCTGGGTTCTCTATCTAGTCATGTTAGTGAGAAAATGTCTTAAATTTTGAATTTTTTATTTAAATGTAGTCATTCATATAACAACCATCCAGGTACCATTATAAATATGAAGTTTGAATGTGGTTGTTGTTAGGTGCCATCTAGTCAGGACCAACCCACAACGACCCTATGTACAACAGAAGGAAACGTTGCTCAGTCCTGCACCAGCCTCACGATGGTGTCTCTGCTGGAGCCCATTCTCACAGCCACTGTGTCAGTCCTTCACACCGAGGGCCTTCCTCTCTCTCACTGCACTATTTTCCCAAACACGAGTTCTTCTCCGGGACTGGGTCCCTTCTGCGACATGTGCAAAGTGTGTGAGATGAAGTCTCACCATCCTGTGGAGCACTCTGGTTGTTCTTCTTGCAAGACAGATTTGTTGGTCCTTTTGGAAATCCATGCTATTTTCAATATTCATCACCAGCACAGTTTAAATTGATCAGTTCTTCTTTAGTCTTTTTACTCAATATTCAACTTTCATATGCATGTGAGGCAACTGAAAACAAATATTCCTCAAAGTAACTTCTTTGCTTTGCAACATACTAAAGTGGTCTTGTCCAGCAGATTAGAATAGGTAATATTTAAGGACCAACCTATTGCAGGATTTTCCAACATTCCGAATGATCACAGGATTTATACCATTAGAGGCCTTGAGCCCACCACTTGTCTGGCACTGTGTGGTACTGTGGTGGCCTGAACGCTGCTGTGAGGTAGGAGGCTATGTCCCTGGGGTTTCCAATGCCAGTAGGGTCCCCCCGAAGGGAACAGGCTGCAGTGGAGCTTCAAGACTAAGAAAAGACAATGAAGAAGGGCTTGGCTCCCCAGTTTGAAGGAGAAGCTGCTGAAAGAAGCTGCATACCTTCAAAGCATTTTCAAATCCGGAATTACTAAACAAAAGAAACAGAACATTGTCGTAGATACTGCCAACAGATGGACCTTTTAAGTCTGAAAGCACTTCAAGTGTGACTGAAGATGAAATGACTATTTTACTCAACTTTATGCACCAACCACAAAATCAAGTGTTGAAGAAATTAAAGAATTCTACCAAGGATTTCAGTGGTAAAATGATCAAATGTGCAATCCAGAAAATATTGATAATTATCAGTGACTAGAATACAAAGGTTGGAAATGAAGAAACAGTAGTTGGAAAATATCAAGTTGCTGAGAGAAATAAAGATTGAGATCCCGTGATAGAACTTTGCAAAACCAATGACTTGTTCATAGTAAATACATTTTGTCAACAACAAAACAATACACATGGACTTCCCCAAATGGAATACACAGAAATCAAGTTAACTCGATCTGTGGGAAGACATGATGGAGAAGCTCAATAGCAGCAGCTACAACTACACCAGGGTAAACTGTGAAACAGAACATCAGTTGCTCATATGCAAGTTCAGGTTGAAGCTGAAGAAAATGAAAACAAGTTGACAGGAGCCAAAAGATGACCTTGAGGCTATCCCACCTGGATTTCCAGAACGTGTCAAGAACATATTTGATTTATTGAACTAGTAATAGAAGACCTGATGATCTATGGGGGGACAATATTCATGAAGAAAACAAAAGGTCATTAAAAAGACAGGAAAGAAAGAACAGATCAAAGTGGACGTCACGAGAAACTGAAACTTGCTATTAACGGTAGAGTAGTTAAAGCCAATGGAAGAAAAGACAAAGTCAAGGAACTGAATAGAGAATTTCAAAGGGCAGCTTAAGAAGACCAAGCCAAATATTATAATGAAATGTGCAAATATCTAGAATTAGAAAATGATAAGGTAAAACATGCACAGAATATCTGAAATTTAAAGAGCTCTAGAAATATTTAAGCTTCAAATTGTAATTTTGAAAAATGTTATAGGCCAAATATATAATGTGCAGGAAGTATCAAGAGAAAATGGAAAGAGTACAGTCACTGGACCAATATCAACACAACAAAAGACTAGTCAACAGTCTATCATTTCAGGACATAGCATATGAGCAAGAACGAATGACGCTGAAGGTAGAAGTTCAAGTTACACTGAAAGCATTAGCCAAAAACAAGGCACCAGGAATTGATAGAATGCCCACTTCTGTTAGTCACCTAATCTGGTGTCAATTTAAGCATTAAGAGTATAGGGGTGGAGTCTAGGCTGTCAAGCTGGAGATAGCCAATGAGACTTCTGGATGGGCATGGCCTTTTCCTGGGAAATCTGGTACTTCCTCCTTGGTACTGCTCTCTCTGCCACTCCCTGGGTGACATTGCAGAAGACAAGGCACATGGATGCAACCAGACCTCTGAAGCCAGAAAAGCCACAGAGAGACTCCTGCTAGTGCTGAGATGCTTATAATGTGCCACTGGGCCCACAGACTTTCTACCCACTGGCTTGTGCTCACCCTGCATTTGGCTTCATTGCCTGTGTTTCATGAGTCTGAAGAGGACTTTATAGATTGGTATCAGACATGGGCTGATATCAGACTTATGGCCTTGGACTTGACTGGGTTGGGATGTTTTCTCAATGTTTAATTCCTCTTGTATAAAAAAAAAACTCTTTCTTATACACAAATGTGTTTCCATGGATTTGTTTCTCTAGTCTACCCGTACTAACACAATACTGAAAGGTTCCAACGAGCTGAGGAAGCACTGAAATGACTCACTTACATATCCCAGGAAATTTGGAAAACAACAACCTGGCCAACTGACTGGAAGATATCCATATTTTTGCCCCTTCCAAAGAAAACTTAACCAATAGAATACTCAAAACATAGAACAATATCATTGATATCACACACAAGTAAAAATTAGCTTAAGATTATTCAACAATGCTTGCAGTAGTGCATTGACAGGGAACTGCCAGGAGTTCACGCTGACTCATAAGAGGACATCCATAGTAGTCACATAATTTCATGTCAACTTGATCATTAAGTATATGGGTGTCAATCAGATTACAGCTGGTGATGCCTTCTTGTGTGTGTGGCCTTCTCATGAGGATTCTGGAAACTTCCTCTCTTTTCTTTCTGAAGGTGGGTCATGGTTTCACCTTCTCTGCTTCACTTTTCTTGCTCAGAGAGCTGAGAAGTCACGTCAGGACCCGTGCCAGCTCTGAGGTGCTTTCATTTCCACTGAATCCATAAGACTTTTCACCCACCAGCCTGTATGTGCTGCATGAGACTGAAAAGGAATTTAGGAATTGGATGATATGGGCTAATATCAGACTTATGGACTTGATCTACACTGGGCTGAGATGTTTTCTCAATCTAAAATTGCTCTTTGATATAAAGATCTTTCTTAAGACATATATGAGTGTTCCTGGGCTTGTGTCTTTAATCAACCTAGTCTAACATCACATGGAACCTGGAATATCATTGCTGATGTCAGAGGGGCCTTGGCTGAAAGCTGAGAATGCCAGCAGTGTTTACTTGTGTTTCCTTGACAATCAAAGGCATTCCACTCTGTAGACCATAATAAACTGTGGCTCACCTTGAGAAGAATGGGGATCCCAGAACACTTCATTGTGCACATTTGAACTTGTACATAGATCAAGAGGCAGTTGGGTGTTCAGAGCAAGGGATTACAGCATGGTTTAAGATATGAAAAGGTATGTCAGGGTTGTATCCTCTCACCATACTTGTTCAATCTACATGCTAGGCAAATAATCAGAGAAGCTGGATTCTATGAAAAAGAGATTGATATCAGGATTCGACAAGGCTTATTACCAACGTGTTGTACAGATGACACACTTTGCTTGTTGAAAATTAGGAGGAATTTAAGCACTTGCCTATGAAAATCAAGGAATGTAGCCTTCAGCACAGATTATAGCTCAATGAAAGAAAGACCAAGATCATCACAATTAAACCATTAGGCAACATCATGATAAATGGAGGAAAAGTTGAAAGTGTCAAGGATTTTCTCATGCTTTGATCAATAATCAATGCTCAATGAGACAGCAATCAAGATATATAGAGACTTATTACATTAGGCAAAGCTTCTGCACGAGAACGTTTTATAGTATTGGGCAATGAGTATGTTACTTTGAGGACAAAGGTGCATCTGGCCCAGGCCATGGTCTTCTCCATTGCATCGTATGCATATGAAAGTCGGGCACTGGATAAGGAAGACCGCAGAAGAATGGATGCATTTGAACTGTGGTGCTATGCAAGTATCATGGACTGTTCAACGGACTGAAAGAAGTAAGGCCAGAGGGCTCCTTGGAGGCAAAGATGGCAAGACTTCGACTTGCATTCTTTGGATGTATTGTCCAAAGCAGAAACCAGTCACTGGAGAGCGACATCGACATCGTGTTTGATCAATTAGCAGGGCAGTTAAACACTCAAAGGCCTTCATTGAGATGAGACTGTCACAGTGGCTGCTTCAATGAGCTCAGGCACAGGGACAATTGTGAGGCTGGCACAAGACCCTGTAATGTTTAGTTCTGTAATTGTGAGGCTGGCACAAGACCCTGTAATGTGCATAGGGTTTCTATGGGTTGGAGTCGACTCGATGGTACCTAACAATAGCAACAGCAACATGCCTTGAGTAAGGTTCAACCACACGTACAATCTCACATGGTGACACGCATACCCCTCGACTTATAGAGATAAAAGCTGATTTATATGTCTTTCATAACAAATAATATCAAAGACACTAAAGCTATCAAAGCATTCAGCTTTAATAATTTTGTTCTCCAGATAAGATTTCCAGAAAAGTTTTGGTTCTCAAGTCACTGTATACATGGATTACTGTGCTTGTCCCTTCTTGCATCTGTAATTCAACGATTATAAAGCTTTGCTAAGAAAAAGCACAAGGGATAGTTCTGTCTCTCACAGGTGCATGATAAGACTGCAGAAGCACTTGCGACTTTAGGCAGTCTTAGGATGCTGTCCCATGTATGACCTCCTTTTAGCTTTCAAATGTTAAATCTGTGCTTCTCAACCTGTAGCTCATGATCCCCTTAGGGGTGGAGTAGTGGGGAGAGGGGATGTCAAACTACCCTTTCACAGGGGTCACCTAAGACCATTGGAAAATAAATAAATATTTCACAATATATAATTATATACTGTTTTGTGATTAATCACTATGCTTTAATTATGTTTAATGATGTTCAATTTGTAACAATGAAAATACATCCTGCATATCAGATATTTATAATATTATTCATAACAGTAGCAAAATTACAGTTCTAAAGTAGCAACAGAAATGATGTTATGGTTGGGGGTCATCACAACATGAGGAACTGTATGAAAGGGTCACAGAATAAGGAAGGTTGAGAACCACTGTGTAAAGGAAGGATTCTTGGCTGTGAGCCTTAACCTAGCCCTTGCTCCTGGAAGATGTGTGTTTTCTGGTTGACTCCTGCACGCTCACTTTTGAAGGTCTCTAAGAACTTGATTCATTATTAAGATGTTTCTGAATTATTGGCAGCACACTAATGATCCAAGTATATACCGTATATACTCGAGTAGAAGCCCACCTGAACATCAGCCAAGGCACCTAGATTTACCACAAAAACTGCATTAAAATATGCTGAAAAAACTCGGCTTATTCAAATATATATAGTATATGGTGCCAAGTAAAAAGGTGTAGGAAACAAAGATTCTCCCAAGTTGTCACCCCCAAATATGTTAGATTTAGGACACTGCTTGCAGCTAATGATAAAAATTATTTCTCTTTAGGCAATCACAGCCAGACTGCTGTCTCACCCCACCACAGGGTGGGTCTGCTCCCGGCTGCTGGGGTCAATGGACTATTTCTCCCTGAAGCTTGCAACCACTAGCTTGGTTCCTGTAGGTGGGGTTCACACCCTACTGATAATTGTTCTTATGGAGATCCAGAGAACAGATCAATCCCCCTCTGGGACATCCAAAGTTAAGCTGCCATCCTGAATCTAGGATCTGCCCATCTTGCCACATGTATACCCCCAATCCCTCCTCTTCTTATTGCGTGGATCCCCTAGAATATCCCCTTCCACTATTGTATTGCCTATAGCACAACCCCTTCCTATGATGTGTGTCTTTACCTGTAATTAGTGGGCTTGCATGCCCCCAAAAGGGTGATAGGCCTGGGTTAGCAAGAGAGAGCTCTCACTCACCGGGCTCCTCCTCTCCTTTCCATCCTCGCTCCCTTGTTCCCTTGCCCTCCTTTCCTTCCTTCTCTCTCCTTGTGGACCATCTAGCCCGACTGAGGTGAGCATGCTAACGTGAAATGTGTCTGACTCAGTTATTGCAATATCTCTTTTATCTCTCTTGCTCCCGATGACTATAATAGAATAGAATAGAATAAATATAATATAATATAATATAACATAACATAATATAATATATAAACTGTACAATTGTGCTTACTGAACCCATGATTAGTGGTGGGGAGCTAGCACCCCCTCTTTCATACCACAAAAAGCCTGCATCAATTGGAGTTTATGAACCACTGTAGAAAAAATGCATTTTCTCCCTCTTTAGCTGTCTTTAATAAATAATTGAATAGCAATATATGTCTTGTACATTGATAGCATGTATTGGACACTGTTTTCAAGGCACCAGCTGCCATGCTGAATTATTGGCAGCACACCAGTGAATCAGTATGCCCACTCTAAGGCAGTGCTAGCGTGCATTCTCTTTACAAACAAGAACAATGAAGCAAAGGGAGGTTAAACAACTTGTTCAAGTTCACTCAGTGAAGAAAAAGCAAAAAGGAAGGTTTCAGTCAAAACTTATTGTATAAGGACAAAGCATGTTGAAATAATACATTTTTCCTGATACTCTTTCTCTTTGCCCCTACTATGGCAATTTATCAATCCCATGGCAGTTGCTTCATAAAATTGATGAGATGAGATAGAGAAATGAAAAATAAGTTTCTAGGGTGTTAGGAAACTCTAGGCAAAAAAAAGATTTTGGAAGAAGAATGTTTGGTGAGACTGTTTCCACCCTTATCCATGCCCTATTTCTTTAAAGTAAAACTACATTGGGTTACAGAAAGAGGAGAATGAGGAAAATGGAGGAAATATCAAAAGAGAGTCTTTAGTTGGGCTGGAAAGAGAAATCTTATCTGCTGAGAGTAGGCTATATGCAAGGTTAGCAGTTCAAACCCAGCACTGGAGAGAGATGAGGTTATCGACTACCAGATATATTTAAAGTCTCATGAACAAAACGGTGCAATTCTACCCTGTCCTGTAAGGTCACTATGAATTCGGGGGTTTTGTTTTTTCCTTAGGAAAATGAGGTCTGATAATAGCACGATGAGAATGGGGGCATACAGGAAAAGTCAGCTCCAAGCAAAGGGTGCAATACCTTTCATGGTCTCTGAAAGTGCTCAGAAGGAAAAAAAAAAAAAAAGCTAAATTTGTAAGATATGAAAATGAGTTTCTAGACTGTAGCCCTTGCATATGCCTTTGGCATTAATGCCTGTATATTTATACATTTCAAAAGAAATTGTTCAAGGCTTATTTTTCTCTGTGTTGTTATTTTCTCTCTCTTTCTCACAGGACCTTGTTTTAAAAGCCTGCCCCTGATGCACCCCACCTGAATCCTCACAAATGCTAACAGGGAAGGGATTCTGTTTTATCTCTTTGGAGGCTTTTGTTGCTTGGTTGTCCCTGCTTGTGAGTGTATCACAAGAGTCAGCTGTGTAAAGTATTGGGCTAGGCGTTGGTGGAAGTTTGCGCTCTACCAGCTGTAAAACAAAAGGACATGGGCTATCACTAAAGCCCAAAGACAGTAGGGCAACCGGAGCCTTGAAAGACTAGAAATGCTACAATGGAAGGATGGCTGGTTTTCAGGAAGGGCAAGGAGTGCATGAAGACAATGCCTACGCAACTCCAGGCATGCTGGTCTAGGTGACTCCCTGCCCAAACCCTCTGATGCTTCCCGTTCAGTATTTTACTGAGCCCAAGAGTCCTAAACTCTGAGTGAACTCAAACCTTCTCTGAAATGGGTAACCCTACATCTGGGGACATTAGAACATTCCTATATACATATAGGAATATACAAATAAGCCCTAGATCTGCTATGTTCTTGCCCCTCTCTGCTATGCATAGTCTCTTTAGGGACAGTCTGGAAAAAATGAATTTGACCATGCTGGAATTCTCTGTGTTATAGATTAGAGTCTCAGATGATCAATTTCCTGAATTGAAACCAAAGTTTCTATCTACCTCTTATACTTGTTAAAAAAGTCTGTCTTCCCTGCCCCTCCCTTTTCAAGCGGCTGTGTTGTCATTTGTGTTTTAAACTGAATATAAACTCCAACTCACTGCTATTGAGTCAATTCTGACTATGAGCGAGTGTCCAGGACAGGGTAGAACAGCCTCCATTGGTTTCTGCGAACATCATGGGGACAGAAAACGGCATGTTTTCCCGACCCAGGGATTAAGGGTTTCCATATGCTGACCTTGTGGTCAGCAACCCAATGCGTCGGAACATACACATGATACTCCCTCTGATACATATTGTTCCTCATCTAGTTTTCAACATTTTCTTTCAGTGTGTGTGTGTGTGTGTGTGTGTGTGTGTGTGTTTCATATCGGGGTTTATTTCTGATGTATTTTTTCATTGTAGGTAGCCATCTTGAATTTTTGTTATGTGTTTTTTTGTTTTGGGGTCTATGAAACATAGAAATGATAAACTTGAAGAGACAGTTGGTAGAGTAAGAACTGTCGATGAGTACAGTGAGGGACAAGGACAAAGGTGAGAAGAAATCAACGACTTCAAGAAGAAAGAACAGGTTTTTAAACTAATTGTGGTATCAATTGTACAACATTTGGACAGCATGGAATCATATATCTGTATTTGCTCCCAATATAATGGTTTTGTGGCAAAAAAACAGTTAAAAATAAACTAGAAGAAGTTTAATGTATAAAAAAATAAGAAATATGTTCTATGTAGTCAAAGTTTTATTCCTCTGGCTAAAGTTTATTAATTTTACATTGGGGGGAAGTATCAATATAAAATAGCAACAAACAAGGGTTTGCTTTGGAACAGGGTTTGTTTTGCCTTTGGTCTGAAGGTTTCGTTCACCCCTTTGGTAATCTAAGTAACTGTGTGGCCCTTTCAGTGTTCTAAGGAACTGTCTGGCACTGGGAGTTAATAATTGGACTACTAACTGCAAATTTGATGGTTCAAACTCATGAGTTGCTCTGGGCTGCAAAAATGAGGCAGTCTGCTCCCATACAGATTCACACCTCAGAAATGCTAATCAGCAGTTCTTCTCCATCCTACAGGATCACTCTGAGTCACAACAGACTAGATGGTAGCTCTTGGTTTTGCTTTAATAGATATTACATTATGGCTTCATTAGCCTAACATATCTTACGAGTCATTTTCCTTACAAATTTTACTTGTAACAATGGCAGTAGTGAAGTCACCTTAGTCAATGTTTTTGTGATTATGTTTATATTGCATTACTGCCAACCAGCTTCATGGTTGATGAAATAATTTGTAGGTTCTCTGGTAAGAGTAGCAGGAGGTTGACACACATCCAAAGATTTTATCATTTAAAAAGATTATATTTACAACACCAGGTGATCTTTTGTACATACACAAGCTATATGTTTAAAAAAAACTTAATTTTCTTAAAAATGGGCATAGGACTTGAATAGCTATCATAAATGAAGTACACTAAATATTCATAAATGTACCAAATTGTAATAATCAACAAGGAAATGAAAATTAAAATCAAAATACTATTGGGTGATTGTCTGGAAGTCTCCTACAAACTTAAGCACAGATTTACTATATGAGCCATCAATCACACTCCTAGGAGTTTACCCAAATGTGTTATATCCACATAAAAACCTGCTCGTGAAAGTTGATAGCATATTTATTCATAATTGCCAGTCATTGCAAACAACCAAGATGTCCTTCATAGCTAAACTATTAAATAACTGTGGTATATTCATAGGAGGGAGTATGATTCCATCTAAAGGGAAATGAGCTATCAAGTGTAAAACACACACAGGAAGAGGCTTAAACTCATTTTAATAATGAAAACATCTAATCTTACCCATATGATGTACTACTGTATAATATCAATGCTAGGACAATCTGGAAAATGCAACAGAAATGTATGAACAGTGAAAATATTAGAGGCTGCTATGAGTTCTGAGAGAGAAAAATTATAGATTACTTTGTGTTTTTTAGGCAATGAAACTATCCTGTATGTTAACCTAATGGTGGTCATAAGATAGGATGCTTTTATCAAAATCCACAGGTCTAAGCAACTCAAAGGGTAGACCCTAAGTTAAACTATGAACTTTAGTTAATAATAATAGATCAATGTTAGTTTAACAGAGAAAAAAATCTGGAGAAAGGGGATAAGTGAAAAAAAATCTTTTAACTTCTGTATAGATTTTCTATAAAACTGAATCAGCTCTAAAAAATTAAGCTATGTATGTGAAAAAGCAAATCAAATTGCTCTCTCAATATAGCCACACAAGCTGAAATTAAAAATCATATTATAAACATAATGCTACAACTGTAATTTTCATACGTGACTGGTAATTCTTTAAATTAGAAGTGCTACTTTGTAAAACAGTTTGGCGTTATCTATCAAAGCTGAACATATTAATGTCACATGATCCACAATTCTGCTGCTAGATAAGTGTGCTTAGAATTTGAATTTTTAAAAAAGCCTATGGTGTTAATTGCAGCATTATGTTTCCTATCCCTATACTGGAAATTATCCCCATACTGGCTGAAAGAAAGAGATCAGAGGGTGATTAATACATCCACGGGAAGTCATGACATTGATAAAACATTTATACCACGACAACACTTAACGTCCAGATGGGCCGGTGGGGGTGTATTTGGCAAAGGGTGTAAAACAAACAAAATTTATATTTCAGGCAAGAGCTCAGAGCAGTGCTAACTAATATTGGGGTTTTCTTCCAAATAGCACAGAAAAAGTAGGCCATTGTGGTAAGCAAACACTTCACAGGGTCTGTGACTGATTGCCAGGAGCTCTGATGGGCAGGGGAGTAAGCACTAGAATGTCAACCTCAGAGGCAGTGGTTGAAATTCGCCATGGGAAAGGTGAGGTGGCTATCTGCTCCCATGAAGATTTACGCTTTCAGAAATCCTCCATTGGGTTTCTATGAGTTTGAGTAGATTCAACCAATGGGATGGATTTTTGGTTTGGTGACTGATTGCATTTTCTAAAAATGGCTGCAACAAGATGGCCAATCCCACCTATTCTTTAAATGAGATACTTATTGATTTATTTTCATCTAGAGTGAGAGTCTATGTTTCTTCTAGGTAGACTTGTGACTATCATGCAAGTAACCCTATGTGACTGCCCAGACTTGGTGTATCTACTTTTTCCCCACTGTTTAGTTTTCCCCGTAATGCTTGCTTGGGGCATTTAGTAGCCATGTTGTGAGAAAGCCCAGTCTTCCTAGAATGGCACTCTGTGTGAATTTTGATTGTCAAACTCAGTTGATATCTCAGCTGTCAGCCCATCCTCAACTGCCAAACATGATGTGCAGTTAAATTAGTGTTTAAATTAACTGTATCTCAGCTATGAACTGATTGATAAATCATGAGATACTTTAAGTCAAAACCGTCTTATCTAAGTCAACTGAACCTCAAATACATAGGAGAGAATAAAATATTTGTTATGTATTTAGGCACCGCTTTTTGGAGATGGCTGTTTACAAAGCAATTGGTAGCAGCAACAACAGACAGGAAGCAGACGTCCAGACAATAAAAAATCATGGGAGTTCCCTATTTGACAATGGACATTACCCTAACTAAATTATGACTATTAAAGTTGGACTGTGTTAGGCTGGGTTGACTAGAAAAGGAAAGCCAATGACACTCATCTGTATATAAGAAAGTACTTTAAATAAATAACAATAAGTAATTGTATATGAAGAAGGCATCCCAGCCCAGTGCACCTCAAATCCATAAGTCCAACACTAGTCCTTAACTACCTCAGTTGACTCTTGTAGCCACATGCAATGATGCAGGATGAAGGAAGATCATAGGCTGGTGGGTGCAAAGTTATGTGGATGCAAGATTGGTGGAAACATGACAGGACACTGGCAGCTCTAAGGGTCAGTAGCAGTGTTCCAGCCAGAAGGAGGGTGAGGAGGCATATAGAATGAGATGTTCCAAATTTGCAAAGGCTATAAGAAGGTCATACCCCCAAGGAGATATCATCAGGTTGTGTGACTTGCTTGAAACGTTGGATTCTGCCCCTACATGTTTATATATAGTCAAGTTGACATAAAAATTATCTAACTACCAAAGGGACTGATTGCAACCCATGGGTGTAAAGACCAAGAACCAAGAGGCAGCATTTCATCTACAAAGCAAGAAGGGGGTGGTCATCATAGCATACAGCAAAATCAAAGCAGTAATCACAATAATCTGATTCATGTACATTTATGACATTAGTCATGACATTTCTAAAAGTGAAATAGATGGGATGTCTACTTAATATTCATTTCATCTGTATAAGCAGAAAGTTTAGGTCAAATGAACAGCAATCTAACATCAGTCACCAGAGAGGCAAACACAACCCCTTAATCAATCCCCAGACTTAATCGGTTTATGGACCCATGATGTCTTGGATGAAAGAAAAGTTATTTTCTCTTGAGCATAATGCCAACTAAACGGTCAAATATTTACACTGCCATTCTTTCTCCCAGGTTTCCCCCAAAGGATCTACAGCCTCTTACAACACTGACTGATTTTCATTGAGGAATTTTTAAAAAATCAGACTTCTCAGGTATCACTGGACTCTATCTCAGAACTGACACTAGTTTCAGGAGACCTAGATGCCTCAGTTGTCCACAAATAAGTGTAGGAGCATATCGGGATGAGGTTATTCATAGAGTGTTGCCACAGGTCCATTGCAATGTGTCCAGTGAGTCCATGAGTCCATACTGGCAGTGACTGCCCCAGTTTGAGAATGCTTAATTAGAGAAGATATATTCAGGATATCACAATCCCTGCACATTGGATCCCTGACATGTGGAATACAGTCAATTATGGTAAGAAAGGCCCAGTAGAAGCTATGAAAAATTCCCTTACCTAGGAAAAATGGTAAACAAAGTCAGTCCTACATTCTTGAAGGAATTTCAGAGATTAATGTCTTGTTATCTGCATATTGCAGGTTTTTAATAAATATTCCCCTAATATTAATGCCACATTCTTCTTCGTATAATCCAACTTCTCTGATTCTATGGTAAACACACGGTTCTGATAGATATTGTGAGAGGATGCAACCCTGATACACACTTTTCCTGATTGAAAATCATGTAGTATTCAAGAGTTCTGTTAGAATGATTGCTCTTGATATGCACAAGTTCTCCATGAGCACAATGAAGTGGTCCAGGATTCCCATTCTTCTCAAGGTTATGTAAAGTTTGTATGGTCTACACAGTCCAGCATCTTAGCATAGGCAAGATCCATCACATATCAGCAACCATAGTCCTTGTTCCACGTCCTTTGCTGAAACCCACTTAAACTTCTGAGATCCCTTTCCATGTACTACTGCAACTGCCTTTGGATGATCTTTAATAAAATATTACTTGCATGCAATATTAATGATATTATCCCATCATTTGAGCATTGTATTGGGTCATCTTTCTTTGAAATGGGTACAAATATAGATTTCTCTTAGTCAGTTGGCCAAATAGCTGTCTTCCAAATTTCCTGACAGTGCTTCCTCAATTTTTTGAGGCATTCAATTATTATTCCATCAATTCCTATATACTTGTTTTGATGATGCTTTCAGTGCAACTTGAACTTCTTACTTCGGTATCATTGTCTTTTGCTTATATGCTTCCTTTTGACAAGTTTGATTGTTGAGCAGTTCTTTTTGGTACAGTGACTCTGTATTCCTTATATTTTCCTTTAATGTTTCCAGCATCGTTTAACAATTTGCCAATAGAATCTTTCAATATTGCAACTCAAAATGTGAACTTTTTCTTTAGTTATTTCCGTTTAAGTTATGCTGAGTGTGTTCTACCTTTTTGGTTCTCTAACTGTTATGCTTTGCATATTTCATTATAATATTTGGCTTTATTTTCTCAGGCTGCCCTTTGAAATTTTCTATTCTGCTATTTGACTTCATCATTTCTTCCATTTGCTTTAGCTGTTCTATGATTAAGATTAAGTATCAGATACTCTTCTAACATCCATTGTGATCTTTCTTTTTTTTTGTTGTTTTCTTCATGCAAGATGTTAGTAATATCTCACAGCTCAAGTCTTGGGTCACTAGGGTTAGTAAATTTGTTCTTGAGATTTTCTCAAAATTCAGGTGAGAGATCCTCATGGTCATATTTTCCTCTGTGGACTTACTTTAAGTTTTTTTTTTTTTCAAATTTAACCTGAACTTACATAAAAGCAATTGATGGCTTGGTGTTAGCTGCTATATTGAGGTTCTTCATTGTCTCTGTCAATTTGATTTTTGTGTATTGCATCTGGAGAAGTCCATGTGTATACTTGCCATTTGCATTGTTCTAAAAAGGTATTTGGTATGAGCAAGTCACTGGTCTTTAAAAAGGTCTATCATGCAAGCTCCAGCTTCATTTCTATCCCCATGACTATGATTTCTCACTACCTTCCCTTCCTCTTTGTTTCCAAATTTTACTTTTTCTTTACCAATAATCTTCAATACAACTTGATTGGATGTTTGGTAAGACACTGGTAGAATTCGCCAGTTTATACATCGCAAATTTTCATGATGGGTGCATAAATTTCAATAATAGTTTTCTGGATTTCCTTATATTTGGACAGATTCCATCCTATCACAGATAGCATTGTGCTTCAAGATAAATCTGTAATGTCCTTTTTGATGATGAATACAATATCAATCCTCTTGAACTGTCATTCTCAACATAGTAAGACACATGATTTTCTGATTAAAAATGGCTATGTTTAGCCCATTTCAGCTCATAATCACCTAGAATTAGTATTTGCATGTTTCATTTCAGTTTTTACAGCTTTTGAATTTCCGAGATTCATATATTTTATATTCTGATTATTAGTTTTTGTTTACAGTTGTTTATTTTGAGTAGTGTCCTATCAGCAAATGAAGGTCAAGAGGCTTTGCTCCAACTGTGTTATAATGGTCAACTCGACTTTGAGAAGGTGACTCTACCTGTCAGACTTTGAGTATCTTCTGACCTGAGGGCTCATCTTCTGGTACTTTCCATAACAATGTTTTGCTTCTATGCCTGACAGTGTTTTGATGCTATCTATAAAGTTTTTATTGGATAATTCCTCAGAGGTGGACAGCCCATTTCTTCATCATAGTAGATTCTTAGTCTGGAAGCTCTGCTGAAACATGTTTACCTAGGTCACCCTTCTGGTATTTGAAATACCAGTGATACAGCTTCCAACATCACAGCTACACACAAGCCATCACAATATGACTGATCATCGGATGGAGGATTTCGCCCATATCCATAGGTAAAAGTAGCTTATTTTACCTGTGAAATAAATGGATGTGTCTCATAGAAGGAGAGGTTTATCATGAATATAACCATGTGGTAACTTTAACTGCAGTAATTGTTCCAGACATGGGTTAATTATGGGAGCAAATTAGTAACCTCTTGGTGCCTGGTGTGCAGCTATTGGTTTGACCAATGACTTTTTCTTGATTCTAGTTTTCAAGGAATATCAGAAGAAGCCTGCCTTCAGTTGGCAAAATTAGAAATGCAGCCCCTGCTATTCTATCACAGAGATGTATTAACTTTACCATCTAGTAGATTAATTTGATTTGCACAGAACTTGATCTCCATTCCTTTCCACAAGATCACATCAGAAGCTTTATGTGAAGATAATGTGATGACTGCCCATACTAAAGTAGAAAGTTTTGCAACCCTAGACTTATTGGGAAGATATTTGCATGCTAGAATGTGGCAAATTAACACAAGACAAAAACATGTACTGTATATACTCAAGTATAAGCCAACCTGAATATCAGCCGAGGCACCTAATTTTACCACCAAAACTGCATTAAAATGTTCTGAAAAGCTCGGCTTATACACAAGCATATACGGTATTTTTGTTCCAACTACAAATGCCATTATTACTGGCCTTATTACTAATGGCCCACACCCTTCCATGGCCCCCTCAGACCATGATGCATACTTACGGTAAAGGGAATATGGAATTGGCTATAGAGGAAGGTAGTTCTAAGTAAATCTATTCCTTCCTTGTTATTTTAGCACCTGATATTTCACATTTAAAACAAGAGTAAAATAGCTACTCCCTGGTTATTATCCACATTTCCAGCATACATCTGGTAGTAACAGGAGCCAAGGTACTTGTCAGGTAAGACTAGCTATGCTGGTAAAGGCTATTGATCCAATTTGCTAGGCCAACATCTTTGATGGCTTGGCATTTGCCTAATTGTTCAATTTGACAATTATGTAACAATGGAATTTGACAATATTTAATTTACTATTTAATATAGTATTGTCATCCTCCAAATTTGTTCCGATGTTCTTATCTTCCATTTTGAACATTAGCTTTATATATCAAACTGGTCTTTTGAACCTCACGATTTTTATGAACAAGAAGTGGGTGTATCTTCTATTAACATGTGTGTGACTAGTTACATTTGACTATAATCGTTTTTAGTATTCCCTCTTTGTTTTGTTATATATGTATATATGCACACAAGCCTCCCTCATTACCTGAAAATAAAGCATTCCTATGAAACCTTTCATAAACCAAATCAGTGTAAAATGAAGAAGCACTTACCATCCATTTATATGGCAAAATATTTGAGCATTCCCAGACTCAAAAAAATAATTTACTAAAAATACTAATTAATACATAAAATCTAAATAACACCAACATATAGTATTCAATTTGATGTAAATGAGACTAGTACATTTTTGTTTTATGCACGCTGGTTGCATCATGTTAGGCACTAATATGGCTTTATAATTGGCCTTATTTAGAGAACATGCATAATTTAAGGAGATGACACAGGTGTCAAGTTAACAAAGGGGAAACAGTAATGGTTATGTGTCATCTTGGTTAGATCATGTGTGTTAGTCTGCATAGACTAGAGAAACAAATCCACAGAAATCATATGTATATAAGAGGGAGTTTTATATGAAGGGTAAGTGTACATTAAGAAAGCATCCCAACCCAGTGCTGTCCAAGCCCATAACCAACATTAGCCCATATGTACCACACCGATCTACAAAGTCCTCCTCCATTTCACAAAATGCATGCATCTCAGTACTGGCAGGGGTCTCCACACGACTGCTCCTGCACCCAGGGCTGCATTGAGATAGGTCCATGTGGCTTATCCTCAGGGGTGTCTCCCAGGAAGTGAGCCTTGCAAGCTGAAGCAGGGAACTGGCTAAGGCAGCTGCACCCTGGCCCGACCATCAGAAAGCAAGAGACCTGAGAACCAGAAAGGCAAGGCTCCCAGAGTCATTTATCCCTGGGCCTTTCAATTAATCCCACATGTCTTTGTCGGCCAGGTTGGCATACTAAAACTTAACTATCTCATCATGCTAACTATCTCTGCATTAATTATTTTTCATATTTTGAGATCTGACAGCTCCTAAAGCCTTATGAGCCTTTAGTCTGCAATCTATTGCTACAAATCTAGTCCTTTGACTGTGAGTCAGGAGAAGCCTCCATTTGATGCCTGGCCCATGAATTTGTGACTTGCCTGGGACCACAATAGTGTAGGCCATTTTCTGGAAATCTGTCTCTTTCTCATGGAATAGATTTTGGGAAATTAGAGTACACAGTGTAGGACAAATGGATCACCACTTTTATTCAATTTTTATGAATTTATTTAAATGTATATTAGACAAAGATAAGTGAATAATTAGTATATGAGACTCTGTCTAAATTGTCATATCATTACTATTACTTAGAACAGGCAATAGAAACTAAAAGGCACTGAAGGAATGCATCTTTGTCATTACAAAAACAAATATTGTGTGATCAATAGGGAAGTGCCATACTAATATGAAGCAAAGCTTTTGAGTTATAAATGATGATAAACATTTTAGAATTATGAGATAAGGTAAACTCAAGATCCTTTAATCATTCCAATTCTAATATTAAAAATAAATATATAATTATTTATGAAATATACATATATAATATATATTAGAAGTTGACCACTGGTAGATCTCTGTAACTTTTAAAAAATTACAAATATGAATCACATACATTTTTTAGATCATTTTATTGGGGGCTCCTACAACTCTTGTGACAATCCATACATCAACTGTATCTGACATATCAGTACATATATTGCCATGGTTCTTTTCTTGACACTTTTCATTGAGCTCATGGGATCAGCTCCTTCCCACCCCCATGTGGCCCCTTGATAGATTATAGATGTTATTATTTTCATATCTCACACTGACCACTGTCTTTCTTCCCCTCTGGTTTCTTTTTTTCTTTTCCCTGGATGGGGTGTGTGTTTATGTGCCATTTATTGTGATTGGTATGCCCTCCCTCCCACCATTCCCACATTCCCCTTACTCTTTTGGTAACACTATTCCAATTCCTGTTCCTGGATTCCATGTATCATGAGTTTTATTTCTTGCCTATACCTATGTACATGTTCCCATCTAGTGCAGAGTGGGAAGCAGCACTGGGTCATGATAGTGGGGTGTGAGGAGGCCTCAAGGGATCAGAGGTATATTGTGTGATCCATCGGTGCTCTGCTGCACCCTGATTGACTCATCCCCTCCCTGTGACCCCTCTGTGGGGGGGGTGTTCCATTGTCCACAGATGGGCCTTAGGTTTCTGCTCCAACCCCCCTCATTCTCACAAATGCATTTTTTGTTGTTGTTTGTTGTGAATCCTCTGATGCCCATTGACCTGTCTTGAAGACACCTCACGTTACAACCAGCTGGTGCACTTCCATGTGGGCTGTTGCTTCAGTGTTGGATGGCCACGTGTTTAACTTCAAGCCTTTAAGACCCAGATGCTATATCTTTTAATAGCCAGGCACCATCCTCTGTCTTCACCACATCTGCTTATGCACCCATTTTGTCTTCAGTGATTTTGTGTGTGGGGGTGGGGTAGGGGTTGGGATCTGGGAATGAACATCACAAAATGCCAATTTGTTGAAACAATGTGTTCTTGTATTGAGGGAGCGTATGAGCTGAGGCCCAAGGCCCATCTGTATCCTCAGTGTTTTGCCCTATACATATATGTAAATAAGCCAATACCTCTATTTTTATAGATTAATGTATTTACAGAAGTACACACCTCTGTTAAATACCCTTATCCATACCTTTGCTTCCTAGAGCTTTCTTCTGTTTCCTTTTGCCTCCTCCTGTCCTACCATCACCTTCCTTCTTTTCTACTTCTTAGTCCTTCCTCTCAGTTAGGTTGGTGTTGCTCTAATACTCACAGGATCTCTATACCCTCCTTGATGTCTGGTTTGATTCTATAGTTGTTCCTCTGTCAATGGAACCATCCACTTCCCATACCCCTTTCCCCCTCCTTCTTCTCCAAGACCCTCTGGGGCCATTGGCCCCGTTGCTTCCCCCTTGAGCTTCTTGCCCATGTCTTTCCCATATAAGTAAGCAAAATAGCAATGTCCTAGTCCAAAAATTAAGAAAATGTAAGGTTGAGAAAATAAAAGGAGAGAGAAAACAAAAGACAACCTATATAGATCCATGAGTCCCTCCGTGCTTATTCCAGGGGGCTCCAGGGGCTACTCTTCCTAGCCTGAAGTCCATTCTTGGGGCTCCTCAAGGGCTCTGTGGATAGATTTTACTCCTAACCATATTATGATGGTAAAGAGTATGGGTGAGATGCTGGGCTCAGAGGAAGCAATTAATTGATAAGTATTTGCATATAAGTACAAGTATGATACACTTCTCCCTCAGTCAGGAGAGGTCAATTAAAACATTAATTTCACCTAAAGATATTTAGTATTTTAGGGATCTGATACCTTAAACTCCTATAAATCAAAGAAAAATTAATGTTTTGAATAACTCATTGCTATATCAAGGCTTAAATTTTCAATTGTTTTTTTTTAATTTTAACTGAATTAAATAATTACCTATAATATGTTTTAAGAATCTACTATTTTATATAATAGGAATAGAATGTTATGTCATGCATACTTTTAAAGAACCAGAAAGTCTTAACTAGGAAGTTTGGAATATTATTCTCTGGAATATCATCAATTGTAAGGTGGCCGATAAAGAGACATTGAGCAGCACATCTTGAAAGAGATAAAAGAAGTTGAAAGCATTATATTTTCATGGCCACATTGGAGAAGCAATTTAGAAGATATTATGTGCAGGTGGCAATCTCGTTGGGTTAAACGTGAACATAATTCAATAGAAGAGCTGCAGCTCTGTGACCTGGGAGAAGTAGGGACAGGGGATGGGAGCAAGGATGGACCTAAAGAGAAGAGAGAGCTGCCTTGAAATTCAGCAAAGCTTCTTTTTGAGAGAACTATTTCTAAACCTAACTGAAGGTGGAGGGGGCAGCAAAGCCTGATTAACTCACTTTAAGAGAAGCTCAAAATATTTTCTATTTCTGTGGTTTTGTGTTAACAAACACCACTCTAAAGAAGGAAGCTCTAGCAGAAGAGTTTTCCACTGATTTTCTAAGGCTTAGCAGGTGATACAGCAAAAAATACTGCAAATAGTTACTTGGTATTTTCAATTCCCACAACCCATGTATGTGGAAGTAAAGATTCTGAACTTTATGATTATTATTAATCGAAGTTATTGGAAGTGATACAATCCTAGCTGTGATTGAATTTAAATTATCTTTTAAAATTGAAAATGAATTTTTAGTATTCAGTAGATTACTAAATAAAATATATACATAAAATAAAAAGTAACATATTAATGAATATGACACAATGGGGATGAAAAATAATACTTTGAAATGCAGCACTGTGGATTTTCCAATGTGCGTTTTATTTACATAGTTTTATATTGGTTTGCTTGCCTATTTCTCATAGCTAACCAGTGTTATAGTTGTCCCTGCATCGTATTTATGACGAGAAGCTCAGGGGAGACATGTGCCATGTCTCAGGTGACATCCCAAATAAGTAGCCACACGAGAACTGAAGCCACTGTCTCCTCCCTTGGAGTGTCTGCACAACCTAATCACAACAGGCGTTTGTTGTTAAGGGCCATTCCGGCAATTCTGACTCCTAAGAGAGTTAGGTACAACAGAATGAAACGTCCAATTGAGTGTCAGCCCTCAAACTGCGGCTAAGCCCGAGCCCACAATTGCTTCCTAGTGCATCTGCTCATCTCATTGAGGGATTTCCATTTTTCTGCTGCATTTCTACTTTATCAAGCATGATGTCCTTTTCCAGATATTGGTCTCTCACGACAACATGTATAAAGTACTTGCGACAAAGGGTCACACTTCACTTTGAAGGAGCCTTCTGGCTGGATTTGGTTGTCCTTCTGGCAGTTTGTGGTCTTTGGATATTCTTCACCAACAACAGAATTCAAATGTATCAGTTCACTCTCGGCCATTCTCAGCACCAAACTTCAACTGTGAATGGAGTATAGATTGCAGTATGTAAAGCAGGTGGTTGAAGACACCATGCTGTGGGCCAGCCTCACCTTAGTCTTCAAAGTCACGACCTTGATCCTCCACAGGTTAAAGGTGGCTTTGTGCAGCTGATTTACCCAATGCAATGGGATGTTTGATATCATGACTCCTGCTTCCATGGGCATTGATTGTGAATCTAAGCAAAAAGAAAGCTTCAATAACTTCAACATGTTCACTATTTATGATATTACCTACTGGTTCACGTGTGAAGATTTTGTTTTTCTTTATATTGGGTTATTTTTCATACCGAAGACTGCCATCCTCGATATTTGTCAGCAAGTGCCTGAAAACTTACTCCCTCCCAGCAGGAAAGTTTCTGTCATCTGCATATGAAAGGTATTGGCAAGTTTCCCTCCAGTTTTGATACCAAGCTCTTCTTCATAGAGTCCAGCTTCTTGGAGTGTTTTCTTAGCACAAAGTTTGAATAAGGCTGGTGAAAGGATGCAGCTCCGAGGCACACTGTGTTCTGTTCGAATGACTGCCTCCTGGACCAGGCCTTTTGGATCCACACCAGCAAAAGGAAATGTTCTGAAATTCTCATTCTTCACAAGGCTCTCCATAGCTTATTCAGATCCACACAGCTAAATGACTTTGCATTCTCAATGAAACACAAGTAAACATCCTTCTAGTATTCTCTGATTTCAGTCAAGATCTGTCAGCAATGATCTTCACCATGTTTGGAAGGAGTCGTGGCAATGTAAGTAATTACACTCTGGCCTTGCAAGCACAAGGTAAGCAGTTTACATACACCAGCCTCTCTCTGGGGGGAAATGACACTGTCTGCTCCCTTAAGCACTCTCTCGGAAACTCCCCTTCTCTCGGAAGCCCTCCATATGCCTTGGAAACTCAAGGGAGCCTTCGGCTCCTCTCTGCGGACTCCATAGGAGTTGAAATTGATGGCAGTCGGTAACATAAAAACAAACAAATGTTATATTTAGAAAAGAAGTTATATATTGGGCTGTGATCTGCAAGATAAGTGACTTAGAAGCACCAGTCTGGGGGAGGGAAACAAGACTCCATGCTTTCTACTGTCCCCAAGAGTGACAGTGTCAGAAACCCACAGGGGAGGTTCTTTCCTGTTCTAAAGGCCCTCTATGAGTCAGCATCTACTGACTGGCAGTGAGTGTTCACTAAACCTAACTCACTTTTGAAGTACTAAAATACTGTTAGACAGATGCTGGAAAGGCCAGGCAGGTAGTCAAATATACATATATATATGAAATAACTAATAGGGAGAGACATATTTCTGTTTCATTTTCTCTGAAACTATTTCATCACATTTGGGTCTTCTGCATACAATTTTCTTAGTTACATAAATGTAATATTATAAATAACTGCTTCTAGGGACCTCGAATGTTAGAGGTCAGGCTTGATCAGATTCCTGGTGGATCAAGGAATCAGATTCTTCAGATATTTTATAAAGGGAAACGAGGGAAGAACATTTTGATCAGTCTTTTAGATATGGTAAGTGACTATGTAATGTTCACATCTCTATGGTAATATTTAGTTGGTTTCACAGAAGGTGGATAAATGGTACAGAAGTGTTTTGCCAGAAATAATTTTCTTCTGATATTTTTATTTTCCTTATTTTTCATTTTTAATTAGACTCTAGATGACAAGGACCAGTTTGAAATGTGCAGCAGACCCCAATGCAGATCTCATTTGTAAACTTTGTAGACACTGCCCCCCAAAAGATATATCAAATAAAACAAATACAGTGAACCAATATTGCCCATCAATTAGAGTTAAAACATTTACTTATTTTGTGATTTCAGACATAGGTAATTATGCTAAGGCTTGATTGTTGAGATATTTTCCACAGGGAACTAATTTTGCATTTTTTGGGTCTTTTCAGTGATTTTTGTGCTATATGTTTTTCAAGGTAAGAAATGCATCAATCTTAAGGGTGCTATGTAGCAATGATGAAACATACAACTTTCCTCTAGTTCCTAAATGCTTCCTCCCTCCCACCCTCCACTACCATGATCCCAATTCTACCTTACATATCTGGCTAGACCAGAGGATGGATGTACACTGTTCCAGATAGGAACTGAAAAACACAGGGAATCCAGGTAGGATGATCCCTTCAGGACCAGTGGTGTGAGTGGCAATACCAGGAGGGTGGAGGGAAGGTGGGTTGTAAAGGGGGAACTGATTACAAGGATCTACATATAACCTCCTCCCTTGGTAATGGACAACACAAAAGTAGGTGAAGGGAAACGTCAGACAGTGCAAGATATGACAAAATAATAATTTATAAATTATCAAGGGCTCATGAGGGAGGGGGAGCGGGGAGGTAGGGGAAAAAGAGGACTCGATGCAAAGAACTTAAGTGGAGAGCAAATGCTTTGAGAATGATTAGGGCAAAGAATGCACAGATGTGCTTTATACAATTGATGTATGTATATGTATGGATTGTGATAAGAGTTGTATGAGTTCCTAATAAAATGGTTTTTTAAAAGAGTTATATGAACCCCTAATAAAACAATTAAATTTTTTTAAAAAAAAGATATATTATCTAGGGTCTTAAAGGCTTGAAGATAAACAAGAGGCCATCTAGCTGAGAAGCATCAAAGTCCACATGGAAGAAGCAAACCAGCCTCTCTGACCCCAAGGTGCATAAGGGGCTGATTATCAGGCATCAAAGAACTAAAAATCATATCAATGGGTGCCCACCTCCCTGATACGATCAATGAAGACAAACATGTGCATAAGCAAATGTGGTGAAGAAAGCTGAAGTTACCCATCTATCAAACGATATAACATCTGGGGTCTTAAAGGTTCAAAGGTAAACACGTGGCCATATAACTGAGAAGCAACAAAGCCCACATGGAGGAAACACACCAGCCTGTGTGACCACAAGCTGTTGAAGGGATCAGGTATCAAGCATCAAGGAACAAAAAGTTATATTGAAAATGTGGGTGAGTGCAGAGTGGAGACTCAAAGCCCAATGGTAGTCAACCGGACACCCCTTGCTGAGGGGTTTTGGGGAGGATATGAGTCAGGCAGGGTGCAGGGTAGCAACGATGAAACATATAACTTTCCTCTAGTTCTTAAATACTCCCCCCCCACTATCATGATCCCAATCTATCTTACAAATCTGGCTAGACAAGAGGATGTACATAGGCACAGATAGCAACTGGAAACACAGGGAATCCAGGACAGATGACTCCTCCAGGACCAGTGGTGAGAGTGGAGATGAATATAGGGTAGAATGGGGGAACTGATTACAAGAATCTGGGGGAGGGACAGCAGAGAAGGCCGGGGGGGGGGGTCGGACAGTGTAATATATGACAAAATAATAATAATTTATGAATGATGAAGGGTTCATGAGGTAGGGGGGAGTGGGGAGGGAGGGGTAAATGAGCAGCAGATATTAAGGGCTCAAGTAGAAGGCAAATGTTTTGAAAATGATTATGGCAACTTATGTACATATGTTCTTGACACAATGGATGTATGTATGGATTGTGATAAGAATTGCAAGAGCCCACAATAAAATGATTTTAAAATGTTTAAAAATAATTTAACACCTTATCATTTGTTCTCTCTTTTGACCTGTTTAAAATGTGTTTTAGTTTTTAATATTTCTACCTTCTTTTCAATTGAGGTTTTTAATCCGTTTTACATTGCTATTGTTGTTAGGTTTTAGTTAGTTAGTTTATAAAAAAAAACCTTTTTCTGTGTATTAAATCCAGTATAGGCAGATGCATAGAATCAGTAACTGGATTGACGGTTTCTTTCTGGTATGGCTGGACAGGTTGGTGGTAAATGGGAGCTAATGACGAGAACATGAACAACAACAAGCATGTTCTAAAGTTGATTGCGGTGATGACTGCACAACTCTCTTGATGCAATTGAACTATTGAGTTGTATTATATGTGAATTAGATGCCAAGAAAACTGGTAAAAAATTATGGATCAGAACTGATTCCATGGCACCTAAGAACAATGACAACATTGGTGTCAAGAGTTGAAGTAAACTTTTGAGAAAACATTATGTATTGTCTACTATTGTATTCTGATATAAAATTTTATGGATGTACATGTTTAGGAGTCTTGCTATCGAGGGAGAGGGCGTTACATGTCGAGTGACTAACCTCAAGGTTATCAGGTCGAACCGAGAGCCACTTTGAGAGTGGAAATGAGGTCTTCTGTTTCCATAAAGATTTAGAGTCTTGGAAATTCTCAGGTGTAATTCTACACTGTCTTACAGTGTGGCTATGAGCCAGAATCAATGCAGAGAGGCTGTTTTTACATTTTGGAGTTATTTGTAATGATTTAACAATTATTAACATATTTCAAGCATTTATTTTATAATAACAGCTGTGTTATAAATAATGATATGCAAATTTTCTTACTCTTAATGACTGATCTTGAGATCAAAGAAAATCTGTTCTTGTGATGGATTACTTCAGGCTGTGCTCCAAGACTCACAGGAGGGTACATCTTCACTAACCTCTGCTATTAGCATTACTTCAAGGGGGAATAAAAAAAGCAAGAAAAAAGAAAATCAGTGCTTTCAGTTCTTATTCCATTTCCTTCATATACTCCCTTCCTCATTTCCATTTCAAAGCAAAACTTTCCAGTTTCTCTATCTTTGTGGCCTCGGGGAGAAGGACCACTGCTCTTTCAGTAGATGAATTACTAGGGTGTCTGAGACTATTAGTTGGAAGAATTAAGAGAACTGGACTCAGCAGAAGGTATTTGATGGAGAAGACACCCCGGCAGTAAACAGATTAATAAAGCAAGGCCCTGGTGCATTAAATCAAGAGTGATTTCCAACTAGAGAGGGCTCACCATTGAAAAGAAACATGATAACACCATATATACAAATTGAAGACACTGTATCGATGGTGCATGTGCAGTTTTCATTGAACCCCTGGCCTTTTGTCTTCCCTGACTTTTCCTAAGTTCAATTGCTCTGTGTGACACAGGAGGAAGTGGAACTCCTTCTTCCACCTCAGAAATCTCACAGCTACAGGAGAACAAGTCCCTTTATAATGTGAGAAAAAACAGGCACAAAAACATGACCAGGGGGACTGAGCTGTAAGCAAACCTTAAGTAGAAAACCTTGACTGGGTCAGAACAATAAAAAGCGAATATTTCACAGGGAGGAAAGGCCTAAAGTGCTACTGACATCCAGTGTTTTGTAAACTCAGCAGCGAGCATGAGTAAGCACCCAGCAGAAAGCAACCTGTCCAATGGTTGGGAATGGGTCACAAATCAACGCTATTGTCCACATCTGGACCCAGTCCCGCCAAATTGCTCTCCAATTCAATTTTTTTTTCTGATTGAAAGTAGCTAGGGAACTATGGTTTCCTCCTCCTGTGGTAATTGGACGAAAGAATGAAATCAATGTAGGACATCGGAGGACTATCAGTGGAGTGGGAGCAGCTTAAGGGAGTGGCCAGTGGAGAGCTGGGGCTTGTAGCCGATCTTGTCTAGGGAGAAGCGCTTGTACTAGAACCCTGGTGTCTACAAAAGGGAGTATGTAGTTCTGGAAGTGGAACCTGCTTTCACTTCCTTTTTTGTTTGTTTATTTTTATTTTTCAATGTGATCCTTTATTCCAAGATTTTTGGACTGTTTAATTTTCGCTCAGAGTCTAAGGGTGCTGTCCAGCAAGTTTGGGGCTGATAACCCCAAAGTGAGAGAAGGATGCGAGATAACTTTTTCTTATAAAGATTTACAGCCGGGACCCCCTTTATGAGGGTAGCAGAGTTAGAACCAACTCTTTAGCAGTGGATTTTGTAACAATGATCCACTTAAATCACAAGAATGTGATTCTATTTAATAGATTAAGACAGGAGAAGGAAAAAAATCCTCTACAATTTTAGAAGGTCCTCCAGCTTTTTGGAAAACGGGATGTGGATTTATGCAGGTTGTAGATCCAGAGAATAATGTTATTTTGATTCTAATGTATTATAATAGGTTGAGTAGTCTTGCATGTTCACCCTATAAAATATTTAAGATGAAATTACTATTTACATAGATTTCCTTGTTTCCCTTCAAAATCTCTGCATGGTGTTTCAATCCATATCTATGCATGTATATGTATGCAACCTTTCATACATGTGCAAGTTCACTTTCTTCTCTGCACATTTTTAAGAAAGTACACTGCCTTTTATCTCTGTAGCTATACACACTGGTAGGAAGTGGCTATTTAATAAATGCTGAATAAATATATTATTGAGAGGCAGATAAGAAATTGTAGGAAGGATAGACAGAAAAATGAAGATCAAAATGCTCTGCAAATTCTAGGGAACTACTATTTGCTTGATGCTCATTAAACACATTCTCCAAATAATCCTAGCATGGGTTTTAGAACAATTTTGTTTCTTGTATAATTATAATGCCTCTCAAGGGTTTAATAAAGGATACATGTGACGAAAAAACAATAATCGTCAGTTAAATATTCTACATAGCATTCAAATCTCATTTAAACTATTACATCATAGAAATAATAGATGTGATCATCCAATTTCATTTTCCTATATTATTCCTTTAATATATAAATGCTTACTTTTTCTCAAGTTATGTGATGATGATGCAAGATGAAGATTATAAATTATTCCATTCAAAAGGTTCATAGATGAGCAAAGATTAAAATAAGCAGCCAAATAACTTCAATACACTATTCTGAGCGTATAGATGAGGATGAGGCAGATAAATGAATTCATTTAAATCTGACCAAAAGGCTGAGTTAAATTTTGGGATAAAGGAAAACCATTTTACAAAACAGGTGATGTTGACAATTTTCTCTCTATCTATCCTTTGATATATATTCTTTACCCAGGTTCTGATTCCTGTTGAAATTATTATCTCCCTTACAATTGAGATGTCACGAACAACAAGAAGCAGAAGTTAAGTCTTTGGAAAGGCATAGTTAATAATAATAGATAGATGCACAAGCACCAAGAGCCAATTTTAACACAAATAGATATGTGTGGCATGAGGGCAGTGATGTAATGGCTGGCAGGGCGGTATCTACTGAAGATATTTGAAGGAAAGCCAGTCCTAGCAAGGCTCCTCCAGGTGATACCCAATGTCTTGTGTATGTGTGTGTGTGTGTGTGTGTGTGTGTTTGAAATGAACTTGTTTGTCCCTAAAGACTCCAAGTTCACTTCCATTTTACTTTCTGTCCTTTTTTTCCTTAAGCCACTCAGACCACCATTTAGGTTTGAGGACTAGGAATTTGGAAGGCATGCCCAAGTTCTTAAAATTAAAAATGAAAATAATCAGCAATAATAATAATCAGAAAATGTTCACCAAGAATATTTAAATTTTGTCATACTAACCTAGTTGATTGAACAGAAATGTCATAAGAATATAGGTTTAACAGTTGTTTATTCTCTGATAGTTTAAGAGGGTGGATGTCTCAATGCAGGCTGCTAGATGCAGGGGATGGTTTCCCTCTCTGTTGGCTCAGAGGGAAGGTTCCAGTAATCAATCTTCCCTTGAGTTTAGGAATTACTCAGCAGAAGGAACCCAGGTTCAAAGGATGTGCCTCATTCTCAGCTATTCTTTCTTGATGGTAGTAGGTTTCTCCTCCCTGCTAGCTTCTCTCTCCTTTTAGTTTTCATCAGATAAAGAGAAGATGTAGGCTATACCCTAAGGAAGTTCCTCTTACATCAAAACATACCTGTAACTTAAGTAAGGATATTGCACCCCAACCCAATCTCCTTCCACCTGATTTGCTGTATGCCCAATGCATTATTAGGAAAGATTATAAAGTCAATACGTAACAGCCATATTGCATCATTATACGATTTTCAAAGCATGACAATAATTGCCTTTCCAAGTTAAGACATTTTGGGGAACATAGTTTAATTCATAATATCTCACCCTTTGGTTCCCCAAAATTATGTTATTACAAAACTCTTAAAACAATCACATCCAAATTCCAACCTTGGTCAAAGCTCCCTTTCATCTGTGAATCAAGCATAAAAGTTATCTGCTTCTAAATTACAATGTTAGAACAGGGAGGCACAGGTTCACATTGCTATTATACCTGGGAGAACACAGAGGGAAAGGAAGGCTAACAGGCACCAAACAAGTAAAGAACCTAACAGAACAGTTTACATTGCTCTCAAGACTTGAACCTACTCAGCTGTTTTCCAGAATTATTTAGGTAATGGCTCTGTTCTGAAGACTCTGTAGGATTGACCCGGATCTCTGGATTTTGTGTTGCTCTGGGCTTCTGCTCTGCCTTTTCAGAACTCTAGACTTTGGGCGGCCCCATTCTTCTAGCCCATCTGAGTGGTAACCCCACTTCCTTGATCTCAGCTTCTCCCATTTTTCTGCCCCCTTGGGCACGACACCTTGACCCCTTCATGTTTGGGCAGCAGAGCATCCCCATTCGCTGGCACTTGTGAATGGCAGCTCCACAGGCTGGAGCAGGGATGGGAACAAAATCAGACTCATTGAAACCTAGGAGACTGTGCTCTCATCTTTGCAGACTCAACATGCGGAGTCTTCCACCGGGAAGCAGAAATCTCACAGTCCTACTCTTTTTTTAAATGTTTCAACCATTTTATTGACATACACTGCATGTATAATATAATGCAATAGTTTAAATATAGTTAAGAGTTGTGCAACCATCACCACAATTCTAGATAAGCTTATTCATTCTTGTATCCATGATTTGTAGTTCTCCCTTTCTCCCCATTTTCCCTGTCATAACCTGAAGGAACTATGGATCCAATTACTATCTCTATAGTTTTACTTATCCTGGATTTCATGTAAAGAGAATTATTAAAAAACAGACAAAACTATCAGCAACAACAAAATAGGACAGAAAAAATTGCAGTGAAAAAGAAAGCACAAAATAATAAAAGCAGAACAAGTGAAACTGGATTTATAGGGGAACACCAATAGATGTTCAATATTAAGATAAGTATAAATGCAGTAATCCACTTTCCAGAGTACGCTGTCTGAGGATGTGATGACTCACATCCCTGGTCAAATTTTTAAAGGAGTTCAATGACGACTCAATCTATGTAGAGGCTCTGCAAATGCATTTGAGGTTCTAAACGTCATCCAGAGTCTTCTGCAAACCAGGGTGCACAGAGTTTAAGCTATAATACAATTCCCTCTTCTTTTCTTGGCATTATTACTTAAAATATTTGGGTCACAAGAGCTGGTGTGCTCCTGCCATTTGGACAAAGCTCATACCTCATTTGATGGCTGCTTGTTTAAAAAATAAGTTTCAAACCCCAGTTCCTCTTATATCTGATATCTAGGTATCATTTACTTTCTTCACTACACTGTCATAGTCCAACTTTCTGATACCAAGGCAGTTCTGTGTTGTAAATATCATTACTTCTATTGGCAAGTGCTCAGAGGCACCTCTCTCTACTGACCAAAGACACTCAGATACTTCATAGCGCAGACCCAGGGCCGTTGTGCACAGGTCTCCTGGGTCTGATGCTGCCCTCCCTTCCTTCCAGGCCTGCAAGATAATCGATTGCCTCTGATGACCATGATTCTGTGCCACAATTATGTTTTCATCATACCAAGAGGAAGATTTCCTTTTGAAAGATATAGGGTAATGCGAGGAAATCTTATTAGAAGATCCTAGGCAGAAGAAATCTTATAAATCCAGCCTAAGCAGAATGGCTGGAATCTGCTTTCTTGTTGCCCAGCAGGTGTATCGGGATTTTAAAGGCTCCCTCGCACAGGGCATTCATGGGAACTGCCATCTGGGCAGCAGCAGTTCTAGGATATGGAGTCCCTAGGGCAAGATGTAGTCATGATTCTGCTAAAGCCAAATGAAACTCACTGCCATCGACTTGTTTCCAACGCAGAGTGACCTGGACGAGGGTAAAACTGCCGCCTGTGAAATCGGAGACTGATAGACTTCGTGGGCGTGGAAAGCCTCGTCTTCTGAGGAACAACTTCTGATTTTCAACTGTTGAACTTGAGCCCAACCGAAAACATGTTATGCCACAAGACCCTTGCTTTGTCTCGGTTCCCCCATCAGTCTCTACAAGGCTCCCAAGGGGTTTACTACTGGTTACCTTAAAGCTATCACAGTCTCCATCTAGTGCGCATTTCCAAAGCCATTCCCACATTATATGCATCTACTAGGGAAATTAAAACATGTTAGACTTACCACAAATGAACTATATTTTAGATTGTGTATGCTAACTTATGCTGAAACCCAGTTATCTAGCCAAGTGCAAAAAGCTTGATTTTTTGTTGGATCATTCATTTTATTTATGATAATTAAATAATTCATGAAAGTTAAAGAAAAAGACATTTTTAAAACAGACTATAGCTAATTTTAAATTGATTTTTTAAAATAAAAGTATTTATTTATTTATAGTATTTATAGCTCAAAACTCCCAAAAGTGAGCAATGTGGTTAAGTATAAATAAGCAAAATACACATGAATTACATCAGAAACATTTGTGTTTTTATTCTCCCTACTGCTTCAACATATAAGTATTTTTTTCTCTTACAAGTATTGATATTCTCCCCATCTTCTCTTTCCCTAGATGCACACAGACACGTACAGATTTGGAGGAAAGATGGGCAAGTGAGGAAGAAGGATAAGATGAAAAGACCAAAGGGAAGCCAAGAGATGCAAGGAGCTGGCAGCGTACTTGAGGAAGCGAGAGAGTACACAAGGTGGCAAGTACGCGAATTGGGGGATATTGAAAGAGTCTTTAAATTGTTTGATCTAGCCTCTTCCTTCATTTTACAGAGTAGAAAGATGCTGTCTGGAAGATGATATAGTTTATCAAAACTCATAGAGTCATAGTAACAGAGACAGCAGAAGAAAGCTTTACTATCTTTAGCTGTGATTTGCAATCATGGAAACCATAAACATTTTTTCTCATTGTGTTGGCACACTTATGTGTAAGCACTTCCTACCCAATATATATTTCCAATTTTCATTGGAAGCGCTGTGAATTTTGCCATTAATTTATACAAGTTTGACAGCCCAACAGCTCCAAGAGACCTAGTCTGATGAGAATTGACAAAAGCCCATTTAATTTCAGCAGCATTTAAAAAGATCTCTCTACCCATTTTCAAAATGTAAAGGTGATCATTATACTAAAATGCATCTCCAGTGTGTAATTTTAAGTGATGTATGATTTGGAACTTGCTTAGTCTAAATGACTTTGAAATTCTTATCTTTGTTATTTTCTACATTTTATGGTAAAAGTGTAATGAGTTCTGTCGAATTCTTTCTCAAGCCTAACCACTTTCACAAGAAAATTATCTTATATTTCTGCCATTAGTAATACGTGTGAATTATTTTTACTTTGTTTATGTATATAAATGTGTATCTAAACTTAAAAATAAGATAATAATAAGAGAAAACAAAGTATTTGACACTCAGGGATTATAGCTCTACCATTTTCAGATTACAGTTCTCTTCTGAGTCTGATGTATGTGAGGAAATCAGAAACGATCAGACAACAGTACCAACAAATGCACTATTGTTCTGAAAATCTGAAGAAACGCATGAATGTTTCAGTGTGAAGTTGTTACAGCACTAGTTGAAATCGGAATTGATTTTTTCATTTATCCAATGCGTTGTGTTATTCTGTTTAATTTCATCTGTGTTTTAATCCTTGCTGACACGTCTGTGGCTTTCTTAAAGGCTGTTCTTAATGCAGCCTATCTAGAGGATGCACATGCCACGGCTGCCATTAGTTGCCAGGTATGTTGAAATCCTGTGTTATTTAGTGACTATACATTTTTAAATGGCAAATAAATCGGATAATAAGGAAGAAACGTACCAATTGAATTTCAAAATGATTAATAAAATCTTGGACTCTAAACATGGGAGGTCAAGCACAAGGCCGCTCAATATGCAGAAAGGAGAAACAATTAGCAGAGTTATTAATATACATCTTATTTTTACTTATTTCATTTATCATAATAAGTGTTTGGCTTCTGAATATTCAATCACACTTAAATCAATTATTTAAAACAAATTTAAATACCAGTACAAAAAATGTCAAGTAATTTCTGGGGCAAAATTAAATGTAGTAAAATTTCTCACTCACCTACATATACTATCTATAACACTATGAATTTGATTAGATATATATTAGCCTAGCTACTAAGATTTAAGCATAGTTTCATTTAGCAGTTTGTTATACATGCTGCAACATATCTTGTTTAAAGAAACACATTATTGTCTAGAACATGAAAGAGGTAAAGAATTTTCGGCCAATGATGACATATAACTGTGCTCTACAAGAACTTGATGTGTTAATGTGGCCTGGCCATTAAGAATTTCAGCCTTTCATTTTCTCTAATGTAGAGGTTCTTAACGGATGAGTCTTTAGAATGGTTATTAGATATATTCAGAAAGCAGAATAATTTTCAGTTGGCTATAGCTTATTTATCTTTCTTTTCTGTCTGTTTAAAACTTGATGATGGGACTGTATCATGACTTTACAATTAAATTTTGATTAAAATTGGAAGTAAATGGAAAAGGGAAAACGATAGAGATATGTAGGAGAAAACTCTGGAAGGCCTTCAAGAGTTAAAGGCAGGCTGCAAGGTAAATGCTGCTACATTTACTGTCCTGCAGTAGTGTTCATCTATGGTGGACACATGACAAGATAGGCAGGCTAAACAGACATGGGAGGGTGAGTGGAGCCGACTCGTGAATCTACACACGCTTAAAAGAGAGGAGCCCAGCTACCAAGGCCAACTGCTTTGAAAGGGATCACATTGTGAAGTCCTGGATAAAAATGGGAGAAAAAATACATAACAAAATTCAAAATCATAAAAGAGAAGAATCTTACTAGTCAGAAACTAATTGAATCCCCAAGACTGTAGCCCTTTGTCATCCTTTAAGTCCGGAACTGAATTCATGTCGGTCACTCAAAAGACAGTCAAACAATAAAACTCATACTCACTGCCATCAAAACAACCTGATGCTTAATGACCCTCTAGGGCAGAGTTGAGCTCCTCCGGTGGGTTTCCTCGACTGTAACCTTTTATGGGAGTGGGGAGGGGCTGATGGATTTGAACTGCTGACCATGTGGTTAGCAGCCTGACATGCCAACTTATAACTCACTGAGCCACCAGGGCTCCTAAGTAAACAGTAATTCTGTATAGGAAGCAATGACTTTAGTGGGGTGTGCACAGCATAGGATGATCAGAAGGGTAGTATTTTCCCAAAGACAAAGTTCAAACGGGGGGAGGAAAGAATGAAAACTGGGAGAAGGAACACAGGGAAGTGGAAACATGATGATACATTGGAAGTGTTGTAGTGAATGACTGTAAAAATGTTTATGAATTGTATATTAAAACCATTTACAGATGATCTGATCTGTAAAGTATCATTCAATTCACAGTCAAAACTGTTTTATTGGTTTTATTCTTTCAAAGAAAGAGAATACTTATACAAGTGTATTGACCTATGCTGTAAGTATATATATGAATGTAGTAGATCACACAGGCGGACAAATGTTTAGAAAATCATATACTGAAGAGTATCTTTAAGAGCATGCTATGTGGATCCTGCTGTTGGATGCTGTGGCCTTGGTTCAGATAGCACTGCTATTTACAAGAGGATAACCCACTTCAAGGCTCGCCCTACCCTCCAAAACCGATCCTGTTTGAGCCCATTGCTGTAGTCATTGTGTCAATACATCTTGTTGAAGAGCTGCCTCTTCTTGTTGCCTCTCTACTTTTCCAAGCAGGATGTCCAGGGACTACTGCCTCCTCATAACAGGCTCAACGTTCACGAGGAGGTCTTGCCATCCTAGCTTCTGAAACCCTAGCAAAATCAAACCAAACTCAGTGCCCTTGAGTCGATGCTGCCTCATAGCAGCCCCATGTGCATTTCTGAGACTGTGACGCTTGACGAGTGGAAAGCCCAGGCTTTCTCCCATGGAGCTGCTGGTGGTTACAAACTGCCCACCATGTGGACTGCAGCCCGACCCATGGCGATGTACCACCAGGGCTCCAAGACCCCAGGGGCTATACTTTTTCCAAGAGAGATTTGGTCCTTCTTCTGACAGCTCATGGTAAAAGGATAAGTTAAACTTACTGCTATGAGAACTACAAGTCATAGGTTTTAGTATTTACACCAAACAAAATGGGTTTAAACATAACTTTATGATTAGTGGATGTGTCCAGACATATTTTATCAATAATATACTTGCATTTCAGCATTTTTGTTTATTTATTTTCAAACATTTTTATTAGGACCTAATAAAGATATATTATTCCTTAGTTCAATCACATCAAGTGGTATTGTACAATTGATGCCACAGTTTCAAAACCTCTCTTCCTTTTTGAATTCCTTGATTTCGGCTCCTCTTTTCACTCTCCTCCACCACGGGGCTCATTTTTAAAAGGATGTTTGTTGCACATTTACCAAATGAAATATATTGTTTGCTTTCTTGATTGTTGCTTCTATGGGTATTGATTGTGAATCCAAATAAAATGAAATCTTTGTTAACTTCAATATTTTAAAAAAAATTATCATGCATTGCTTATTGGTCCAGTTGTGGAGATTTTCCTTGTCTTTACATTTCTCTATAAATGCTATAGCAAGTACTAATCTTTGACCTTCTTTAGTAAGTGCCTCAAGTCCTCTTATTTTAATAAGCAAGGGGGTGTCATCTACATATGCCAATTGTTCATGAGTTTTCACCCAAACCTCATGCCACATTTTTTCCATGTAGTTTACCTTCTAGGATTATTTGCTCAGCATGTACAATAAAGAGCACTGAGGAAGGTAAACTGTACTTTAAGGAGGCGGCTCTTTACCTTGTTTTGAGTGCCTTCTAACTGAACGGGCTCTCTATAGGACACTCGGTCATTTTTCATGAGTTTTCACTGACATTGTTTTAAGTAGATCGGCAGGTACTTATTCCTAATCTGAGTTAGACAAGACCCTCAACTAATATGTGTCCACCATGAGTGACCTTCTTGGAAGCTCTGCTGATGGCATACCTCCCAACATCACATTCACACCATAACTTCCACTCTCTGACAGCCCCAAACCAGACTGGTGTTCATCACAGTTACTGTGAGGTACTGGTGAGTTGGCTATGATTCACAGCTCCCTTTGTATAGCAGATAGAGCACTACTTGGTCCTGAGCCAGCCTTATATTATTGCTCATTTGAGACCATTATTGTAGCCATTTCATTGACAATCTTCCTCCTCCACTCGTTTAGCTGTGGGGAAAGCAATTCTGCATTGTCTTCACATATGTCTAAAGTGTTCATGTTCTTTAAATAATGCTCATATCAAAATCAGTATATTTGTATTTACTGTATTTACTTGTTATCCAGAAAATAATATCTATATATATAGTATAAGACTATATATATATATATATATAGTCTTATACAGAGCCCGTCCTCTAGCTTTTAAGTGAAAAATGAATGTAAAATTTTCATAGAAATGGTTTATCTGTTTCTTTCCCACATGATGAATCATGATACAATGTTTAGAACTTCTTTCACTTTGAATTATACATTTATCAAGAAATGCCAGTAGGATAAAGTATATTTTCTTTTTTTTAAGTATATTTTCTTTAGGAAACAAAAATAATCTTGCTAATGGATGAGTATTATGAATTGATAATAGATGTCACTAAAACATGAATAGCTAATATATGTTTTGATAGATTATATTTTCAAAGTGAAGTCAGAATGATATCGAGTGCACATTCTGATTGCTAGCCCACGTGTATTTTTTTCTCCCTTACCAAACTTTGTTTTTTCATGTAATGGATATTTTTCTTCCATTTTAAAACATTTTTTGTAGGAAAAAAAGAATCTTAAGGTTCAAATCACAGAACATCCTTTTAATAACTATGTGATCTAATCAAGTTCTTTAAATTCTCCCAGAACCTTAATTCCCACATGCAAAAGCTGAAGATAATAATGCTTATTTAATTGAGCTGTTCTGTGGATGAATTAAAATATGCAGATTAAATAGGAGGACGCTTGATACATAGTAGGTGCTTAATCAACGCTAGTTTCCTTTGCCTTCTAAAATATGGTAATTATCGTTTCACTTCTAAATGTGAACAGCTCATGCTTTTTTTGATGCATCCTTTTTTTGCATTTTAATAACTCTTTGATCCTATTACCCATTCTTGACAGTGATTACATAAAATAAAACACCAAACCATTCAGTCATTTCAGAAACTCACTCAGATGTCTTTGTGTGCAGGAACTGATCAACAATGAACTGAATAAGGCAGTATGTTTTGAGTATTCAAGAGATCAAAGGTTCCTACAGGTGCTCTAAGTTTGTAAACAGCATTAAGTTATTACCTGGGCCAGTCGAGAATTTAAGCACTGAATAATCTGATATAAAAGTGAATTCTGTATCCAGGACTACACAAATCATTTACATGTTTTACTAATTGTACTAATAGAAATTTCTCATATGTAGTCAGTTGGAGTAGTGAGAAATAGGCTAAAGGAATAGGCTGGGGTCATAACTTGAAGGATCATCTAAGCATTGGCCTCCTGAAGTTTTTTAAGGTAGTGATTAAATTCACTGTGTTGTTTTATTTCAGTGGTTTTTGTTCTCTGAATTCTATTTCTCTCTCACTGTATCATTCTACTCTACCATTGATAAGAAGGATCTGCTCCAGGGTGTTGCCTGGGAGAAAATAGGAAAAAAAGTGAGAATCCTTTCTGTATTACAGATACTAGTTCTTTATCACATTCAATATTTGGAAATATTTCCTCACAGTCTGTAGCTTGTATTTTTATTTACTCAATAGTCTACTAAAAAGCAAGTAGAATTTTAAAATTGTGATGAAGTTTTAATTTAGTGTATTTATAGATTTTCATGTGAAATATTTGCAATATCTAAGAAATATTGTTCTATATTTACTTCTAGTTTATAGTTTAATTCTTATGTTTAGATCTATCATTAATAATTTAATTTATTTCTAAGCATTCTCATGATTTTATTTTTTTATTTTTAAGTAGTTCTGTGGTACTACATATTTTATAGCATTTATTCCATAGTTCTCAATTTTAAATTGATATTTGGGTTGAGTGTAGGCCTTTTTCTTTTTGCATATTTATGTTCCACTGTTTCAGCCTCAAATGTTGGAAATGTACCCCTTTCTACATGGAATTTCCTTGGCACACCTGTTGAAAATTATTTTTTCAATACTGGAGACTCGATGTTTGGATTTTATATTGTTCTGTATTGATTCTATGTTGGACTACATTTGGATACTATACTATTCAACTAATCTATGCATTCATCATTTAATAAATAATATTATTATATGGAAAGAAGATAGTAGTATGAGTTCAGTCTACCACTTATCTGTCAGAGTGTTGAACTCTGATGGCTTGTGTGTGGCTGTGATGCTGGAAGCTCTGTCACTGGTATTTCCAATGCCAGCAGGGTCACCCAAAGTGAGTGAGTTTCAGTGGAGCTTCCAGGCTAAGAATAGACAAGGAAGCAGGATTCAGCTCCTCACTTTGGAGAAAGGAGCTGCTGAAACGATATGTGTCACTTGAAAACATTTCCATATACTTTAATGAATGGAAGAAGAGCATGGTGGGAGATCATGCTGGAGCATGGGCTCCTCGGGTCTGAGGTCACTGGAACTGTGACTGAGGAAGGGCTGATTTCTCAGAGTAGAGTCAAACCTGAGTCAGGTAAAACCTGTGGGATTGAACTTTCTGCATGAGTCCTGGCTCAAGGTAAGGAGAAACATTTGCAAAGGTCTACTTATGATTGTAACTTGTAATGTGAGAAATATGAATCTAGGAAAATTGGAAGTCTTCCAAATTGAAATGCATAAAGATTGATACCCTAGTCATTGAAAGCAGAAATGGACTGGTGTTGATCATATTAAATCAGAAAATGATATGATTTACTATTCCAGGAAACACAAAACCAAGAGAAATAATATGACATTCATAATCAAAAAGGGTATTGCAAATCAATCAAGAAGTATAGTGCTGTCTATCAATATTATATATACATATATATTTGTATATGCATAATAGATAGGATTGTATTGATATATAATAGATAGGGTTGTATTTATCTGCCTTCAAGTAAAAAGCTAGTGATGAAGAAATTGAACAATTCTACCAATGACTTAAGTCTGCAATGAATCAAACATTCAATAAAAATGCATTGATACTTATTGGTGATTGGAATGAAAAAGTTGGAAACAAAGAGGAAGAAACACTAATTCAAAAATATCAACTTGGTAAGAGAATAAAAAATCACAAGATTAAATTTTGTAAACTCAATAATCTATTCTTAGCAAATACTTTTTTATCATCTAAAAAGGAGACTATACACATGGGCTACTCCAAAAGGAATACACAGAAATAAAATTGGCCATATCTATAGGAAGAGACACTGGGAAATCAATTTCAGCAGCTATAATTAGGCCAGAGACTGTGGAACATCAATTGCTCATATATGTTTGGGATAAAGCGGAAGAGAATTAAAATAAGACCACAGGAACCAAAATAGGACCTGAGTCTCTCCCACCTAAAATTTGAAGACATCTCAAGAACAGATTTGACACATTGAATATTTATTTGACAGAAGACTCGATGAGCTGGAATGGGGGGGCGGTGCGGGGGGCCATTAAAACCATCATTTGTGAAACAAGCAAAAAGTCAGGAAAAAGAGTAAAGATCAAAATGGATGTCAGAAGAGACTATCAGAGTGCCTCTTAAGTGGAAAATAGCTAACACAAATTGAATAAGGGATGAAGTGAAAAAGCAGATGGGTGAAGGGAGATATTGGACAGTGTAAGGCATGAAAAATAATAATAATTTATAAATTATCAAGGGTTCTTGAAGGAGGGAGGGGAAAAGGAGGAGCTGATACCAAGGGCTCAAGTAAAAAGAAAATGTTTTGAGAATGACGATGGCAAAAATGTACAAATGTGCATGACACAATAAAATGGTGTCAATTTAAGGATTAAGAGTGTAGAGGTGGAGTCTAGGCTGTCAATCTGGAGATAGCCAATTAGACTTCTGTGGGTATGGCCTTCTCCTGAGAATTCTGGGCAATCTGGCACTTCCTCCTTGGAGGTGGAAGACACTTCTCTTTCCCTGGAAGACATTGCAGAAGACAAGCCACATAGATGCAACCAGACCTCAGAAGCCAGAGAAGCCACAGAGAGACTCCTGCCAGGACTGAGATGCTGGCCACGACACTGGACCCAAAGATTTTCTACATACTGGCTTGTGATCGTCTTGCATTTGGCTTTATTGCATGTGTTTTGTGAGTCTGAAGAGGACATTATAGATTGGTATTGGAAATATGGGCTAATATCAGACTATGGCCTTGGACTGGACTGGGTTGGGATGTTTTCTCAATTTTCAATTTCTCTTTTTTATAAATCTCTTTCTTATACACATATGTGTGTCCCTGGATTTGTTTCTCTAGTCCACCCAGACTAACACAGAAGGATTGTGATAGGAATTGTATTATGCACTAAGAAAATGATTTTTAAAAGAACTAGCAGCATATAAAATTTCAAAGGACATCTCAAAAAGACAAAGTAAAATATTATATTGAAGTGTACAGAGACTAAGAGTCAGACAACCAAAAGAAAGAGCAAAGTCAACATACGTTAAACTGAAAGAACTCTAGGGAAAAAAATTGAGCACTGAGTTAAAAAATGGAAAAATTCTATGGGTAAAATATAAAATTGTTAAAGAAGCATTAAGACATATACTGTCACTGTAACAAAAAGAAAAAATCAACATTCCACCATTTAAAGAGGTATCATATGAACCAGAACCAATGATGCTCAACGAAGTTTAAGCTGCACTAAAGCATTAGCCAAGAACAAATCTCCAGGAATTGATGGACACCAATGGGAATATTTCAACAAGCTGAAAAAGCACTGGAAACACCCCCCTCTCCATCTTTTCTAGGACATTTGAAAAATAGCTACTTGGCCATGTGACTGAAGAGATACACATTTGTGCCCATTCCAAAGAAAGAGGACCCCAAAATGCTCATATTATATAATAATAAAACTGATATCACATGCAAGTAAAGTAAACCATTCAACAACGGTTGCAGAAGTATATATTGACAGGGAATGGCCAGAGGGTCAGGCTGGATTCAGAAGGGGACCTGCAACAAGGGACATCATTGCTAATGTCAGATAGATCTTGGCTCGAAGCGAAGAATGCCAGATTGGTATTTATGCACAGTTGATTGACTATGCCAAGGCATTTGAATGCGGGGCCCATCACAAAATATGGATAACTTTAAGAAGAATGGGAATTCCAGAACTCTTCATCGTGCTTACTCAGACAAATAGGAAGTTTTGTAACTAGAACTTAGGAATAAGTTGAATTTGTTTGAAATCAGGCAAGTTGTGATAGTATTGTAGCCTTTTACCATCCTTATTCAATCTATATGCCAAGAAAATCATCAGAGAAGCTGGCTTCTATGAAGAAAAAATGACATCAGAATTGGAGGATTCTTAACAATCTGCAATATGTTAATGGCACCATGCTTGTTGGGAGTGAAGAGGTCTTGGAGCGCTTGTAGACAAAGACCAAAGATTGCAGCCTTCAGTATAGCTTAAAACTCACTGTAAAGAGGACCAAGATTCTCACAACTGGACACATAGTCAAATCATGGTAAATGGAGAAAAGGCTGAGGTTGTCAAGGACTGCTCTCACTTGAATCCATAGTTAATGCTCACTGAAGTAGCAGTTCAGGGCCAGAAGGCCAGTTGCATTCTACACACGACCTCTTTAGACTATTTAAAAACAGGATGTTACTTTGAGGATTAAGGTGTGCCTGACCACAGCCATGGTGTTTTCCATTGCCTCTTAGGCATTTGAAAGTTAGACATTGAGTACAAAAGACCACAGAAGCAATGACATATTTTCATTGTGGTTCTGATAAAAATATTGAAATTACCGTGGGCTACTGATGGCCAAACAATTCTGACTTGGAATAAAAATGGCCAGAGTGCTCCTTGGAGGCAAGGCCAGAGAGACTTAGTCTTAGACATTTGGAGCATGCTGCCAAGAGAAACCAGTTCGTGGGGAAGCACATGATGCTTGGAAAAGTGGAGGGAGGGTAAAAAGAGGAAGGCCCTCAACAAGATGAACTGGCACAATGGCTGCAACAGTGGCCTCAGGCATGGAAGCAATTGTAAGGATGGCTCAACACTGTGTAGCGTTTTGTTCTCTGGAGCTTAAAGTCGCTATGGAAACCTACTCGCTGGCACCTAAGGACATTTATAGAGTGAGTTTGTCAATTACTCTTTGAATGCTTGTTGGTATTGATTAAAATGTATACAAGGAGGTACCCAATAAAAAATGGGGGGAAAAACCCTCTGCTGGGCTAAGCTTTTGTAGTGTGAATTCTCCCAATAGGTGAGCATTAAGGAACTCTGAGTTAGTGCATCCGGTGGCATCGCCTGGGAAGGTTCTCTCTGGTCACAGTGAATTTTTTCATAAAAGCAGTTGCACTCAAACCTTGTTTTTTGTGATGGCTGATTTAAGAGAATGGCATGTGGCTGTGAAATTTTGTTTCCTGCTTAGGAAAAATTCTGCATAAACTGTTGTGATCTTGAAAACAGTTTACCAGGACAGCTCTATGAAAAAACTCACGGGTATAAGTGGTTTTCTCATTTCAAAAAGGGGAAACGTCGATTGATAACAAACCTTGTTACAGATCTCCATCAACTCTCAGAATGGACAAAAATGTCGGCTCATAGTGCATTTGGAGTTCATTCCACTCAGTCAGACATGTAAGAAACAGAATTGGAAGAGAACGTATGTGGATGACCCCGTTAATTCCATATCATAAGAAGCCTGGCAGGTTGTGTTTCTGGATTGGAGAGAAGCCCTCAACATGTGAGTTGGAACCAGACCCAATCACATTCTCATAATTAATATTGGTCCCCACTATATCCTCATAATCGTGCTGCCTTACCTCTTGTTAGCACATGGCTGATTGCTCTCTATCCAGTGGCTGTAACTAAAGGAGCAGACATATGCTATTACTCTCTAGGCTCTGAAGACAGACAGCCACTCACCCTGACCTGCCCCTGACACTCAGGTTACTCCTCCAATGAACTCAGTGACCTTTTAGGATTAAAGTACTGCCCATTTTGTTATTAATGTGCTTGCCTGTACTTAGTGGCAGGGATGGGGGGCAGGGTGGCATGCCCCTAGTGTATACATAGCCCTTGCTGGAAATATATTCTCTCTGTGTGTGGACGTGGCTCATGAAGTCATGATGGCGGAGGTGAGTCCTTGCATGTTTTGTATTGTCTGATGTCCCTTTAATTTACCCCTCTATTACACAACCACCCCTTGGACCTATTCAGTTGTGGAGGCTGGTACCCCACAAGACTGTTAATCAAGATTTCTATTTAGAGATTCTGAAAAGGTTGCATAACAGTGTGTGACAAAAAGGCCTGATTTGTGGCAGATGCGGGACTGGCTTTGCCACCACCACGAGGATGCACCTGCTCAAACAGCCATATCGCAAAAAACCAACACGCTTCTCTTGCCCAAAGCACTTTACTTACCTGACCTCACTCTAAGCAACTTCTTTTTGTTTCTATGAGTGAAGAGGGACAGGAAAGAACAGCAATTTGATGACATGGAAGCAGTGAAGAAGAAAACATGAAGGAGGAGCTGTCAGCCATTCAAACAGATGAGTTTGAAAATGTTTTCAATAGAATTGCAGATATGACAAATGGATTTAGTGTAATGGAGAGTACTTTGAAAGCTATTTTTTTGTAAAATTAATTAAATACACAAAAAACATTGAAAAAATTTCTTTTTTTAGGGAGGATACCCTCTTGTTGATCAAATTGAGAATGGTATACACTTTACAATGGAAACCTCAAATCCATAAAGCCATTATTGTGTTCTAGTTCGGTTCCATCACGGTGGTTCAGATGCAGAGTGAAACTGTGCAACTGAACAACATAGTCCTCGCTCTGCACCATCTTTGAGGGCATGGCTGCTGCCTCGGTGTCAATCTTTTTCTTTCATGATCTTCATTTTTTTGTTTACCTTCTACTTTACCAAGCAGGATGTCCTTCTCAAGGGGCTGATCTTTACCTTAACTTGTCTGAATTGCAGAAGACCAAGTCTCATTATCCCAGTTTCCAAGGAGCATTCTTACTGTACTTCTTTCAATATGGATTTGTGTGTTTTTTGACAGCCCATGGTATATCAAATATTCTTTGCCAACACCATAATTCAAAGACCTAAATTATCTGCAGTCTTTTTCATTTATTTTGCAACATTGACATGTGTATGATGCAACTGAAAATATCATGACTTTGATCTGGTGCACCCTAGTCTACAAAGCAACATCCTTGCTATTCAACACTTTATATAGTTCAGATGCAGCAGACTTACACAATGTAATATTTTATTTCATTTCTCATCTGCTTCTATATCCAAAAACATTGATTGTTGGTTGAAGCATGACTGAATTATTGGCAGTCTCTATCTTATCTCCAGGTATCAAATATAGGCTACTTAATGAGAGAAGTTTTGTTTTCTTTACATTGAGTTGCAATTCCCACTGAAGTCTGCAGTCTTAATTTTATCAGCAAACCCTTCAAGTCCTCCATACTTTCAGCAAGTAAAGTTGTATGCAATGATAGCATGTTTCTTTATTATATAAGTTTGGTGGAGTCAGTGGTAATGCATACTAAGATTTTTGGTGTGGACATTGCATTTTTGCCTCCAAATTATTCTTATTTCTTCTACTTGTTTACAGAATTAGACTTTGCTTTACATAATAATATGTCCAAATAAAGCCTGGCTTTCCTAATCTCTCAAGTAAAAAAATGTGATCCCTTAGCACAAGTTCTATGTAAGAGAATAAGTATCTTCCATCATTACATTATGCCACACGAGAGTATGCAGTGAAATATTATCTACAGATGTGCAATTTAGAATAAAGACTAGAAATGTGTTGCTTTATTTGGAACTTTCAAAAACAAATTTGGAAAACAGTTGATATGCAAAAAGTGTCACAAGTTGGACTTCAGGCTATGCTGTATAATTGTCCAGAAAGAAAATGATTTGTAGAAAATCTCACAGTATTTTATGAAATCAATAAAATGTTCTTTACTTCCATTTCTCAATGTTATAAACCTCATGTTTCCTGAAAAAAGAAATTGCATACCTTGTACACATTTGTTTTCTGCATATGATTGGTTACTGTGATTTTTGAAGCTAGTTTTAGTCATTCTGTCTGTGCTTAATACCTTTCACATTTTTAATTTTTTAAAATTACATGTCAATCAATCTTCACACCAGAAATGCGCTATGGAACACTGCATCCACAGCCTGCCCTGATCCTTTTCTGCATCCTCAAACCTTCTTAGTGGAACTTAACCTCTTGCCTACAAACAGAGGATTCTCAGAGGCACATATAGGTTTATTTTTGCAATTTAAATGTAACTTTTTAAAAATATAGGCAAGTAAAAACCATTATGTGGCCATGCCCCAAACAGAAAACTAGGGAAAGCCATAGTAAATATTTTCCAAGAATATTGTTTGTTAAGTATATTATCTTATTTTAGGTTGCATAAATAAAATGCAATTACCATTAGGATAGCAAATTAAGTGGAGATGAGGATACAATACTGGTAATTTAATAATTTTTTCTTAACATTAAAATATAAATGACACATTACCCAATATATTTAATTTTCAGATTAGCTAGTTTGGAATACATTAGTAAAATGAATATTTTCAACCTAGAATTGTTTTTCATGATGATGATTGACCTTTAAAAAGCCTCTCATCCTTTACTACTAATTCCCAGTACTGTGAAAGCTTTTTTGACATTCACATTCCAAATATCTATTCTTTTTTCAGTACTCCCACATTACTGTATCTATATTCCTGACACCCCCTAATTCTGTCTTACACTTAGCAAGACTTTGTTGTGTACAAGATGGTCTCCTTACTTGGTTGTCATGGGGATCATGTGTAACAGACGGAACACGATCTGGCCCTGTATGATACTCACTTGCTGCCATGGTTGAGCCTATTGACAGCCACTGTGTCAAGTCTCTGTAAGGAACTGACTACTTTTTGCTGACTCTCTTCTTTCCCAAGCACAAATACTTTCCCCAGGGATGGGTCTTTCAAGATACCATGTCCATTATCTGTGAACAATGTCTCACTACCCTCACTTTGAAGAAGATTCAGTCTGTACTTCTGCCACCACAAATGTGTTCTTTCTTGCAGATGTCCGTGGCATATTCATCATTCTTCAACAATACCAAAATTCAAAGGCATTGACACTTCTTTGTCATAATAGTTAATTGTCCAGCCTTCCTGTGCATGTGTTATTGTGGTTAAATGCCATTGGTTAAATTCTGAATGATAAGAATTCTATGTCCACTGGAAGGAAATATTGCCAGATTTATGCCATCCCCACAATTGTTATGTTTGAGCCCGTTGTAACAGCCACAGTGTCAGTCCATCTTGTCAAGGTCATTCTTTTTCAGCTGCATCTCTTTACTAAGTATGATCGCCTTTGCTATGGATCTCTACTAATAACATCTCGAAATACAGAAGATGGTGACGTCTCACCATCCTTCTGTCTAAGGAGCATTCTTCAAAACATTTGTTAGTTATTTTCACAATAATCCCTGGTACTTTCAGCGTCCTTGGCAGCACCGCAGTGCAAATGCATCAATTCTCATTCAGTGTCCACATTTCCCATTCATCCGAGGCCACTAAAAATTCCTTTGCTCAGGGGCTTGTGCCAGGAGCACTTCAGTCCTCAAATCAACATCCTTGCATTTAACCACTTTAAAGAGGACCCGAGTAGCAGATTAACTAAATGAAATGCATCATTTGATCTGTTACTTCAATGAGCATTGGTTGTGGATTCATGCAAGATAAAAACCTTTGGCAACCTCAATGATTTCTCTGTTTAACATGATGTTATCTATGGGTCCATATGTGAGGATCTTGGTTTCTTGACATTAAGTTGCAATCCATATTTTAGGTTGCAATCCTTGATCTTCATCAGCAAGTTTTCAAGTCCTCCTCACATTCAGCAAGCAAAGCTGTGTCCTCTGCATACTGCTGGTTGTTAATAAGCTTTCCTCCAATCCTGATGCCACCTTCTTCTTCATATAATTCTTCTCATATTATTTTCTCAGAATACAGATTGAATAAAATGGTGGGAAGATGAAATCCTAAAACACACCTTTACTAATTTTTAAACCATATAATATTTCTTTTTCTGTTCACACAACTGCCTCTTGGTCCATATTTACATTACCTGTGAGCAAAATTAATTGTTCTGGGAACCCCATTCTTTTTGATAACCATAACTGGTTATGATCCGCACACTTGAATACCATTGCATATTCAATAAAACACAACTAAACATGTTTCTGGTATTCTCTACTTTTAACAAAAATCTGTCCAATGTTAGCAATGATATCGCTAATTCCATGTCCTCTTCTGAATCTGGCCTATGCCTCTGGCTGTTTCCTGTCAATGTAATTCTGTAACCAGTGTTGAATGAGCTTCAGCAAAATTTTCCTTGCATATCACACCAATATATTTCTGTAAACAAGAAAACTATTTTACTGTATAACAGAAAAATATTTCATTCTGTTGGGACACCTTTGTTTAGAATGGATACAAATATTAATTTCTTCCATTATATTGGCCAAGTACCTGTCTTCCAAATTTCCTGGTCTCTATATGAGTGAGTGCTTCCAGTACTTCATTAGCTTGTCACACATTTAAAATTGGCATTCTATAAACTTCCTGTAGCCATATATTTGCTAAGTGTTGATCATGTGCTTCTTCTTAAAATGTTTGAATGTCAATTGGTTCTCTTTGGTACAGTGACTCTGTGTTCCCTCTGCTTTGATGCTTCCTGTACGGTTCAATATTTTGCCCATAGATTCTCTGAATATCACAATTTAAATATTTTCTCAAATTCTTTGTTTATAACATGCAGAATGTGTTCTTCACTTTTGTTTTTCTAACTCTAGGTTTTTTGACTTTTCGTTATAATACTTGTGATTGTCTTATTCAGAAATGTCAATACCAGTACAATTCAGTTCAATAATGCCTGGAATATCAATCTTTGTGCAATCCATTATATCTTTCACAACTTCCAATTTTCCTAGATTCATACTTCATATACTCCAAGTTCCAGTTATTAATATATATCTGCAGATGTTTCTTCTCCTTTTGATCCATGACCCATCATCAAATAATGGTTCTTAGGCTATGCCACCTCTATCACCATGGTTGGCTCTGCCTTGAAAGGCATCTCTTGCTCATTTATATTTTGAGTCCCTTCCACCTGAGGGGCTTATCTTATTGCATTAAACCTGACAGTAGTCTACGGCCACTCCTAAGGTTTTCAGGGCTAATTCCTCATAAGTGGACAGCCTATTCCATCTTCATAATCTGTTTTTAGCCTGGAAGTTCTGCTGAAACCTGTTTCTTTTGGGTGATGTTTTTTCTACCTTTTTTCTAGCATTATAGCAACATCCAACTCACCACAGTAAAACAAACAATAGACATTTAATAGTATCTCTTTTAGATATTCTTTTTCAATAATATAGATCAGTTTCTTACTCAAAACAGGGCCAAAGCAACTGAATGTGAACCCTTCATTGTGTCAATCAGAGACAGATCAGCTTAAAAAAAATAGAAAGTTGCTGACTAGATTTTTAAATTAATTCCCTCTACCCAATTTTCGTGTCTGGAAGCGACTTCCTGACCCACTAGAGAAGTGCAAAGGAAACAAATCGTCATGGATACAGAAGTAATCTAGTTAAAACTAATGAGGAAGCTAATTGGAGTCATTTATCTTCATGTCAGTTCTATTATTACCCAGTGACTCTTTTTTGTGTTATAGTGGTCAAAATGTGAATAAACAATTTATCAGGTTATTTCATTGTTGAAACAGGGCATTAAAATGGATGTTGGAGTTTCTTAAAAAGATCCTGAAGCCTTTACAAAGAATACATCACCCTCCTTCAACTTGTATAGGTTTAAACTAAAACTTTATAATTCTGTCTACTCGCCATTAAGTATGTTATTGAATTTCTTGGCATGAATGACTTCATATGGAAATTTCTATGTTCCAAGACTGATAAAGTTATTTTACTCTGAGATGACATCTCTGTACTACTGAAAAATCCCTTTATTTTATATTTGAGTCAACAGGATGAGATCAAATTTAAGTTTTTTTATTTGATATACTTGCTTTATGTTTTGTTCTGCCTGAAAATAAAATATCTAAAAATATTTACTATTTTGTAAATAAGTACTTCTTTTAAAGGTCACATCACAACCCTTTTATAAATAAAATACCCCTTTTAATTTTTTCCTCATAATTATATAGTAAACAGAGTGATATCCTTTAAAAAATGAAAGAAAATGACATCATCTATTGTATTATTTCTAAAACTTATCTGCACACTTCAAATTCATCCACCTCCTGGAAACTCTTCCATTTTTAATTAGGTTTCAAACAGACAAAATTAGATTAGTGATAGTCCTTGGTCCTAGACACTGTTATCCTTGGCATGAATATATGTATTAATCTAATGAACATTTCTACACGTAGCATTAGCTGACACATAAAATAGCAAATGTCAACTTTCCCCACAAACAAGGTCATTTCCTCACAAGAATGTTGCTGATCTTGGCCAAAGAACCTAACAACTCAAATTGTCTTCAAATCATTTTTGTCCCTAAGCTCCTTCCAAATCCCTCCCCAAGCGTTTGATAATCTGATTGCACATTTTATTTCCACTGTTGCTGTTCAGTGTTGCCTGCTTCTGCTGTTTATCTTTATAGTTGGTTCTCTTTAATATCTCCAGGCTTGGGCTCCCACATTAAGTGTTTGCACAACTCTGACCACAGTATCTAATCTTTGCGGAGAAGTCACTCTTCCTGACAAACAGGACTCTTTCAAGCCTCTTCCCATAAAGTAGGGTCTGAAGGTAGGTGGGGGAGGAGGGCTTGGAGGCTCTGACCAATCTTCTAAATTTTTAGTTTAAAATATAAAGAATAGAACTCGGATCTTTGCCATTCTAGAAAAACTGCAGCTCTTTGTCAGTCCAGAGTCACCTTCCTCACCACTGGCTGCCTGGCCCTTGAAACAATGCTGTAATAGTAACAAACTCATTGTGGTGCCCCACAACACAATTTATGCTTCTGTCAATTTGTCCATGCTGTCCTCTCAGGCAAGACACTTCTCCCAATCCTTCCTATTGCATTATCTCCTAGCCACCCTCTAAGATTGAATGGATGAACTACCTCCTTTGGAGACTTTTCCCTGAATTCTTAAGTTGGTTGATGGATTTTTTTCCCTAAAACACTATTCCATCTAGGGCTCCTGACAATGAGCGAATGATTGTATGCCAGAGGATCCCTGTCATACACCAGGACATGTGTAGATGTCGTCATTGTTTGTCCACACAAAGCCCAGCATTCTACACACACCATCCTACTATTCCCCTCCCCTGGAACAGAGCCTGTGCCTGCTGATAGTGTCTTGCTATAAAGATTTTAAAGTTCCAAAAGGTAATGATAACAGATCAAAAAAATTGCATATCCACCCAACTCTAAAACTTTTCATGAGAATGTTTATACTGATTTCCACCTGGTTATTGCTTTTCTACATCTGATCAATTTGATTCTTAATGAATTACAGGTGCATTCCCTTTTTAAAAAACTGCTTACAGGGGCCATTCTTCTTTTTTTCCTTTTTCACAGTGCTTTGGGAAGATCTCAGGAACTGCCATTTTTCCATGTGTGCGATGGTTACATTCCATTTCCCATTCTAGGTATTTTTCTCCTGAAGTCTTTGCAGTACAGAACATTCATTTATTAAATGGCTAGTACAGTGGACCCGGGCCTCACCGCGGATCCACTGGAGAAGGGGCAGCAAGATGCGCTGCAGTCGAGTTCTGAATCACGCTTTCCCACACAAAATACCTGAAAACGGATGAATCCATTCCCCACCACCAAGTTTTACCCTAACCTTGCCTTTTTATACAAAACATCACACCAAAATTTCAAAGTACATAAGCTCAGAGTTAAATAATATAATTTAAGTAAAAAACACAACAGTTAAAAAGTCTTTAAAAACGACAACATGGCCCATACCTTGAGACGGATGAGGATCTGGATCTGCAGACACGGATGTGGAGAGGAGGTCTGGAGAGAGAGTCCTTCTTTGGAAGGGGAAGCCCCTTCCGTAAAATCAACTGGTAGCTGCTTTTCAGGAGGTTTTTTTCCCCCTTTGTTTGCCTTTTTTTCAGTAGGACTTGGATGGCTTTCTCTTAATTAAAAAAAAAATTCTGTCTAATGTGATTTACTGTTGGTGTTTCTTTAACTGTTTTCTAAAAGGGTTTAATAAATTACCAGCAATATTGATAACACAGTTAACCAGTTCCTTATCATAATTCTTTTTAAGAAACTCTTTCTTAAGACCCAAGTTTTTATCTAAAAACAGTACAAAAAGCCACCAAAACTAAGACAATTATAGCAAAACGCTTGGAACACAGGCGCAAAAGGTTTAAACAACACGTACTAACAATACCAATTAACACTGAGTGACTGAACATGAGCTGCTTTTGTTTATAAAAATCACATGTGTCGGGTCAGATTCCAATGTTTTGAGATCCAATGCAACATTTGTCAACATTTTTCATTGAAATCAGATTATGTCGAGTACGGATGCAGTAGAGTACTGGGGTTCTACTGAATAAGACTGGTTCTTTCGACATTTCATTCACTATTAAAAGATCTGTAATGTTTTAAATGAAACATACAACTAAAAAAGCAACAATAACCCTATAAAGTAACTAGAAGGTCAAAATAATTTCTGTAAATTTTATAAGACATCTTGTGATACTAAAAACCTGAATAAATGAAGTTCCATCTCTCACATCTAATCTGCAATTCTCATCTCTCACTTGACTGAAACTTCTTGGTTAGCCTTAGCTTCTTCCAATTATGCAAATCCACCACATGCAAGATTCAAAACAGTGCAGCTGCTAATCCTCCAAACTCATTATGTCTCATTTCCCTCGGCCTTTCTTACTTAGTGTCATATATGTTTGCCTAGCATAGCCTATCATCATTTCTTTCCATTCTTAGGACCTCAAGTCAACGTCTTCATGTAAATTGTTCTGATCGATTCACCCTGATATTATTTTCCATTCTACCCTGTGGTTTCTCTCTGTGTTTACTCACTGTATTCTGCAGTCTGATTTGTATGAGCAGACCTCTATCTTTACTCTAAACAGAATGAATATTTTCCAAATGTCTAATTGGTTAGATAGTCAATGTGTTAGAAATATTAAATAAAAATAACTATTTTAAATCACAGAGGCCTAGTTATCAGGCAATGTTTGACAGAGGAAATGACCTTAGACGGTTCAAAGGGGGATATTATTTAGACACATAAATTTGGGAGTGTAGGGGGAACACTAAATATCCCAGGAACAGGGATAGGACTTAGATACAGAGATACATCAAGTATCAAGATGAGTCTATATTCAGGTTTTACTGGGAAAACCTAGGTCTGAGGCCACTTCAGTGTTTTGCTATTACCTGGCATATTCCTCCCTCGGAATTGCTTGTAGAACTCATTCTCAAGTTCAAGGGAGAGTTTCCATATACTTTTAATTGCCAAAAGAAACATTCTTTATCGCCCACTCTGCTGAGCCCAGGTCCTCTGTCTGAGAGGTGGTTGAGCCTTTCCTTGGTGGGTCGAGTGCTCTTCTTGTGTTGCTTGCAATCTGCTTCTGGCCCCACTATGTTTGAGATTGCTAATCGTTTCCAACTCTCAGAATAATGCTTATGCAACCAACAGAAACCTATACCTCTTTTTTGGTTTTGCCTCTTAATTACTTTTTGTTTGTTTAGTAGATAGTAAAGAATCACACTGGGAATAAAACACATTGTATGTATGTCCAGTGAAAATGTATACCAGGTACCGTTGAAAAATTAATTAAAAATTACAGTCCATGGAAATATACTCATTAACAATATAATAAAGAAAAAATGAAAGGAAGGTGATGTGGAATTTAGAATATTTACTCAGCATGCTGTAGGAGATCCCATAAATCTATAATTGTTAAGCCCAAATCATATATCTCCCTACGCTCCATCACTGTTTGGTCTGATCAGGTTTCTGTTTCTCTTTTGAGATCTCTCAAATCACAGGAAATAGTACAAGTACAGTTATTGGAGGTAGCAGAGCCAGTTTTATATTTCAGGTTAGTTTTATGTCTGAAAAATTAATTGAAATATTAGAAAAAATGAAGTTCTATATTTTTACCTTCTTTATATTTTCCTTAAGCATTTTATGTCTTACTATTAATGAGAAATGTTCTGAAATGAAATTCTGACATGGAGTAATTATTTTGTTTGTGTACTTGTTTTTTTCCATTGTATCACAAGCAAAGAGTATAGTTTAGGTGTATTTTTCTCCCTTTAAATCCTCTCTAGTCTAAATAAATGTTTGTTTAAAATATATATTTTCACTTTTTCTTATCTTCTAACTAGTTCACTGTTATTTCCCAAATGATAATCCCAGAATCTAAAGAAGCCATTTATTACAAAAAGAAACAATATAGAACAACAAAAATTGCACAACACTATGTGATAATTTCTAATAAAGGTTGACCTATTCTGTTGCCATAAAAATTTTGGTGTTAAAATTAAAAATAAACTTTGAAGGTTTTTGTAATTCTGAAAGATATCATTGATCTATTTTCTTTTATTTTTGATTGAACAACAAAACTAATAAATTCTATAAGAAATTTTCTACCCAAAGGAGTCAGGGATTAAGAGAGAAAAAATTACAAGGGTTTGCTCTCTATTTAAAACTGGTAAAATAGAAAATGTATGAACTTGATTATGGAAAAATATGCAATACAACATATTTTAATGTATTTTTAAAGTAAAACTTTTGTTGTTATTGTTCAATGAATAACCATAAGAACTATTGTCACTCTCACCAGCTGACTGAGCAGAATCATGAAAATCTCAGTGTACCAAAGTGTGTTTTCCAAAGACAAAACTCACTGCCATCAAGTGTATTCTTTAAGGAGTGGAGCTGGCCCTGTGAGTTTCTACTACTGGAAATCTTAACAGGAATGGAAAACCTCATTTGGCCTCATGGAGCGGCTGGTGGTTTTGAACTGCTAACCTTACACTTAGCATCACAACACACAGCCCACTACACTGCATGAAAACAAATGTATGGAACAAGGAGTACATTTTACAGAAGGCACTGAAGATCAAGGATATTAAATGAATTGTTTAAATTTATTCAGAGAGTCAACCATCATGTGGACCAGTATTATGTGTTATGGCTCTTCTATCCATAATCTTTGTAACTCCCACAAAATGACTGGACAGACACATAAGAATAGAATGGGTGAGGCTTTAATGAATTGGGCAGTTCCACCATTCCACTGGGTATAAATTGAATTATCTCAACAGCAGGAAGAGAGATTCTTTTTTAAAAAAAAACATTTTATTAGGGGCTCATACAACGCTTATCACAATCCACATATATATATACATAAATTGTATAAAGCACATCTGTACATTCTTTGCCCTCATCATTTTCAAAGCATTTGCTCTCCACTTAAGCCCTTTGCATCAGGTCCTCTTTTCCCCCCTCCCTCCCCGCTCCCCCCTCTCTCATGAGCCCTTGATAATTTATAAATTATTATTTTGTCATATTTTGTCCTGCCCGGTGTCTCCCTTCACCCCCTTCTCTGTTGTCTGTCCCCCAGGGTGGAGGTCACATGTAGATCCTTGTAATCGGTTCCCCCTTTCCAACTCACTCACCCTCTACTCTTCCAGTATCGCCCCTCACACCCCTGGTCCTGAAGGTATCATCCACCCTGGTTTCCCTGTGCCTCCAGCTCCTATATGGACCAGAGTACAACCTCTGCTCTCTTCAGACTTGCAAGATAGAATTTGCATTACCAGTTTGTTCAGTGAGTTCCCTGATCCCATGTATCGAGAATTCTTATCACAGTCATTTCCACCAAAATGATCACTCACAAGATTTTAAGACCCCAGTCACTCGTCACCAAAGCAGGGTGGAGAACTTTGACTTTGTGAACCATGCTTTGCCAGTTCACCTTGTTTCTTGGGGTTGTGGTTGTGACCCCTCACACCCAGAGACTCAGTCCCTCAAGGTATTTGGCTATGTCTATGAAGTGTGTTCGTAGATACATTTTCAGCAAAGATCAGTGTCTACATACAAATATGCTCGATCAAACATATATATTTGTGGTCACCATCACTCTCCTGCCCCTGCTCGCTCAAACTTCCTGTCTGCTGAGCTCACCTGCCTACTTGGCCACAACTGTCACTGCAGCCTTTTGTGCCTGTCAGTTATCTTCCTCGTGTGCTTCAAGTTATTCTTGTTTGTTGCTGAAAATATACACAGCAGAATCCACATTTATTCAAGTTTTATATTTGAATGACATTGAGCATATTCTTCAAGTGGTGCCACCATTCTCAATCCCTTTTCAAATTGTTCTTCCTCATAATATGAACTTGTTGCTCCCTAAATTTCCTGTTTAATTGTCTAAATTTCTGGTGTCAAGTTGATTCCATGCAAACATCTCTTAAACAAGTATATTTCTCAAGTTAGGTGTTAATGACCAGAAAATGGTAAAAAAAATCTTTAATTACCAGCATTGATAATGATTGATGATTGGAATACCAAAGAGGAGGGAATCAGGAGTTGGGAAATACAGCCTTAGTAATGAAGTTGAAGGTTGCATGACAAAATTTGGCAGGACTAATGACTTATTCACTGAAATATATTAATGCAATATTAATATATTATTATATTAATGCAATATTAATGACAACTACACAAATGGACACCTTACCAGATGGGTCACACTGAGATCAAATTGACTATACCTGTGGGAAGAGAAGATGAAGAGACTCATTACTGTGTAATCAGCCAAACAAGACTAGGGGCTGACAGCAGAACTGACCATCAGTTTCTCAAGTTCAGGTTGAAGTTAAATAAAATTAAAACCAATCAATGGGAAGCCAAAATTTGATCTCAAGCATATATCACCTGAATTTAGAGACCATTTCAAGAAGAATATGATTCTTTGAACATTAGTGAACAAATATCAGGTTAGTTATGGGATGACATCAAACATCATATACAAAGAAAGCAGCAACCAAAAAAAGACAGAAAAGAAAGGGCAAAAGTGGATATCAAAAAGATCACAAACTTTCTATTGAATGTAGATTATGTTCAGCAAATTGAAGAAATCATGGAGCAGAGTTGAAGAAAAAATGTCAAAGGGCAACTCAAGAAGATAAAGTGAAATATTTTAATGAAATGTTCAATGAAACGCAATTAGAAAACACAATAGGAAGAACATGCTTAGCATTTCTCAGCTTAAAGGAACTGAAGATAATATTCAAGCCTTGAGTTTCAATATTGATAGATTCAAATGATAATATACTGAATAGTGCATGAAGCATCGAAAGAAGATGGAAAAAGTTCAATATCAGTGTCTGAAAAAAATGATCCAACCCTCAACCATATGAAAAGCAGCATATGATCATGAACCAATGGTATTCAAAAAAAGAAACCAAAGCTGCACTAAAGGCATTCAAGAAAAACAAGCCTGTAGGAATTGGTGCAATGACATGGAAATGCTTCAATGAAGCATTAAAGTTGCAGGTAGACCTCAATCATGTATGCCAAGAAATTTGAAAGACAGCTAGCTGGTCCAACTGGAAGAGATCTACAATTGTGCCCATTTCAAATAAAAATGACCCACAAATATAGAAATTATTAAATAATATCATTAATATTACATGCAAGTAAAATAATGTGGAAGGTAATTTTTAATGTTTCCAGCAGACATTGAAGCTGCGAGGAATCAAAGCAGGATTCAGAAGAAGATGTGGAAGTAGGAATATCATTTCTGACATCAGATGGATCTGGTTGAAAGCAGAGAATACAAGAAAAATATTTACTTCTGTCTTACTTTACTATTCAAAGTATTCAAATCTGTGGGTTATAACAAATCATGGATCTCATACTGAAGAATGAGAGTTCTAGGACATTTCATTGTGCTCATGAGAAACCTGTACATAAATAAAGAGGCAGTCATTTTCAGAAAGCAATGGACACTGTTTGTTCAAAATCAGGAAAGGCATGGTTCAGGATTGTATCATTTCAACATACTTATTAAATATATGCACAGGGAAAATGGTTGGAAAGCTCCAATATATGAAAACAAAAAATCACATCAGGATTGGAGGAAGGCTCATTAACAATCTCAGATAGGCAATCAATACACACTTGTTTCTGGAAAGTAGAGACTTGATGGACTTCCTGATGAAAATCTAAGCCTGACACCATCAGTATTGATCACAACTCAATTTAAAGAAAACTCAAATCATCACTATTGGACTAACAGACAACATTATGATAAACAGTGAAAAGATTGGAGCTGTCAACACTCTCAATCAAGACACAGGAGTCAAGAAATCAACAAATATTGTATTGGGCAAAGCGGCTTTCCAAGACCTCTTTGAAATGTTAAAAAGTGAAATTGCTAGTGTGATGACTATGGAGCTCTGACCCATAAATGGTGTTTTTATAGCTTCTTATCCACGTAAAAGCTGAAAAATGAATAGGGAAGTTCTGAGCGCTGACGCATTTAAATTACGACGTTCCAGAGAGTACGGTAATGACCATGCTCTGCCAGAAAAACAAGCAAATCTGCCTTGAAGAAATCCAACAGTGCTTCTTGGAAGCAAGATGGTGAGATTGCACCTACCTACGTTGGACATATCAAGAGGGATCTCTCACGTGTGAAGAACACCCATGTTTGGGTACAGCGGAGGGTCGGCAAAAAAGAGGAGGGCAGAATAGGTCGCCACGGTGACCACAGCGGTGGGTTCCCGCAGGTGTGAGGATAACGCCGAATTGGGCAGTATTTCCTTCTGTCAGACAGAGGGTGGCTATGAATCAGAACTAGTAGGTGCCACACACGTTGATCGATTTTAGGAAGACTCGGTTTATGTTTTAAAGATTACCTCAAGGCAATCTTTTTGAGGTTATCTCTGTGACAAGAAAAACTATTGAATGAAATAGTTATGAATATTTAGTTATTACCATACCTCATTTTGAGGGGTTTTATTTTATTGTCCTTTGCAGATATTGAGTACTTTGAAAACTGAAACTTTGGTAAAGCTTCATTGAGCAAGTCTATAAATTCCAGGGTTTTTTTTCCCCAGCAGAATAGTCTAAGTTTACATCTTTATCACATTTGATAATTCTCATATTTCATATTTTTCATAATGCTATTGCACACTAATAGACAACAAACCCATATACTTCCATGTGTTGATTGTGACTCAAGTTATCTTAGAAGCCATTGAGTCGGTTGAAATTCACAGTGATTCTATGTACAACATAGCATGCTGCTTGGTTCTGCAGCCTCCTCCTAACTGTTGTATTTGAGCCCATTGTTACAGCCACACGGTCAGTCCATCTCCCTGAAAGTCTCTGCCTTTTTCACTGACCAAACCTCCTACCAAGCATAATGTCCTTTCCCGGGCACTCGTCTCTCCTCACCATCTGTCCATAGTACGTGAGACAACGTTGCACCATCCTGATTTCTAAGGACATCTGACTCTGCTTCTTCCACGTCAGATTAGTTTGTTGTTCTGACAGTCCACGATATTTACAATATTCACTTCCAGAACTACAATTCAAATGCATTAATTCTTCTGAGTTTTCCTTAGTCAGGCCCAAGTTGTCACATGTAGATGAGGTGATTGAAACACTATGGATTGGGTAAGGCTCACCTTAGTCTTCAACGTGACATTTTTGTTCTTCAATATTTTAAAGAGATATTGTGCAATAGATTTGTGCAATGGAATAAGTATATAGGATTTCTGAAACAGTAAATGTTTACCTGAGCAAATAGTTCATCATTCTCTAGCAGAATCGCTGGTGTGTTTAAACAACTGTCCTTGAGGTTACCATCCCAGTGAGTAGCCAAGTAAATCACTTGTGATTCTGTAGCATCGTGTAAACTTGGCTATCATATGCAATGAGAACAAGACAAAAAAAATAACAACATATAACTAGCTTCTATTGTGAAAATCACTTTCCTGAAGTCTGAAATTGAATGTACAATATCTCTGTAGCATTTCTGTTCTTAAGGACTAAATATTTCAAATTAAAACGATTACATCATAAATATTAATATTTACTAATCACAAATAATTTCCTATCATATTTTACTCATTAAATAAATGTATAACTTATTAATGGATAACAGTGAGTCACTCAGATATTAAAAAATTGAAGTAAAATGTGAGAGCCTCATCTTAACTAAGTAACTATTGTATAAAATTTGAATGATAAATAGCTGAGCAAAATGATAAAAATGTCAAAAATGAATATCAATTCCTTATACTCCATTAATAAAGCATTGATTTTTATCTCTGTGACTTTTAGTTTCATTAGAAGTTGTACTGTACAACTTGATGTGTGTCACATGGCCATACATCTATGTAGCTATTGGAATTTTTCAAGCACTCAGGAAATCGCCCTTGATACCTACTCAAAATTTATCTTTTTTCATTCTTACCCAAGATAATATTTTGCTTTCAATAAGACTGAGTAATTTTTCCTATTTGTAATGTTCATGTACATGATCCATCCGCATGGCACTACTGATTTGTGCAATGTATTTTCACTACTGTGGGAATAAGGTGGTCTCTCGTCATTAATTTGTGCATGTATTCTCACTACTGTGGGAATAAGACGGGCTCTCCTCATTAATTTGTGCAATGTATTCTCACTACTGTGGGAATAAGATGGGCTCTCCTCATTAATTTGTGCAATGTATTCTCACTACTGTGGGAATAAGGTGGGTCTAGTCATGGCTGCTATGTTGCAAAGTCAATGTCAGAGAGCCACGGTGCTTCTTTTCATCTCCCTGGTCTGTGTGTCAGAAATTTACACAGCTCACCACTGGGACAGCTGATCTTTGAACGTCAGAAAAGTGGACAGGTCACAGCTGAGATAAGAGCTAGTTCCCCATGATGCAAATACTTCAATAGAAATTGCCTATAGGGAAAGGGCATTTGATGGGTAGGGGACAGTATCATTTAGAGACTCCTTCACACACATGTCCAGCACTTGCTATTGGTTGCCAGCTAAGAATCATGATGGGAATGTAGCAGCAACATGCCATGTGGTGTCTCTCTGTAGTCATTATATGTAAGCTATTTGGGGTTTGAACAGAGCAGAACAACCTACACTCCCAGTCGCTGGGGAAGGGCCACAAGTCCAAATAGGAACCTACTTTGAAGAACTGTTTATTTATACCAAAGTGCACCACACTCTTGGGAAATAAAAAAAGACAATATAGTTTCTCAGCTATTATAACACATATACTGATTTTTTTTATTCAGACTACATGTTTAGCCTCTCCCCTACTTATTAAATTTATATGCTGAGCAAATAATCAAAGAAACTGGATCATATGAAGAAGAATTTGGCATCAGGACTTGAGGAAGATTTAACATCCTGAAATATGCACACATACAACCTTCCTTGTTAAAGGTGGACTTGAAGTATTTGCTGATGAAGTTCAAGGATTTCAATCCTCAGTAAATAAGAATCCCCACAACTGCACTAAAAGGAAACTGTAATAAAAGAGAAAAATTGAAGTTGTCAAGGATTTTGTCTTGCTTGGCTCCACAATCAACGCTCGTGGAAGCAATAGTTACAGGGAGCAAAATACATTGTATTGTGTAAATCTGCTGCACAAAACCTCTTTAGAGTGTTGGAAAGCATTAATATTACTTTTAAGATTAAAGTGTGCTTGACCCAACCCATGATATTTTTCATCGCCTCATATGCATGTGAATATTAAACATGGAATAAGGAACACTGAAAATGAATCAATGCATTTGAAAATGGTGCTGACAAAGAATATTGAAAGTACTATAGACGGTAAAAAGAACAAACAAATCTGTCTTGAAAGAAGTACAGCCAGAATGATGCGTGGAGGCACAGATGGGGAGACCGTCTCACTTATTCTGAAGTAGGAGCCCCTGTCTCGGTCGAAGGATGCCATGCTTAGTAAAGCAGAGAAGCAGCAAGAAGAGAAAGGTCCCTGGCAGGACTCAATGCAGTCGCCGTGACAATGGCCTGGAACATGAGAACAATCGTGGGGAAGGCACATGACCAGGCAGTGTTTCCTCATGTTGTACATAGAGTAGCCATGAGTCAGAACCAACCCAATGGCATTTGACCACAGCAACATCTACATTACGGAATCTTATTCTCGGGTATGTGGGACTCCGTGAGGATTTCGCCTGACACAGGCCCAGGAAAAGTTGACCTGGAAAGGCAGTTCGTGCATAGTGTACACAGCCTGGGATTTTTTTTGAAGCAAACTATTTCACTCATTTCATCATATAACCCAATTATATATGGGGAAAATAGAAGATGAACGTTTCTGATCTGAAGTCAGAAATGCTAATTTGGGATATGCCCCAAAATGTGTGCCTCAGTTATGAAAAATGTTCTATAACACAGCAAAAATACGTAGGGCCTATTGAGTCACATGTGGCTTGAGTGCAGAACCAGCTTACACGTTAGAACCAAGTTAAGGTCGGCAATTGAGGTGGGGACTGAAAAATGGACACAATGTGCGTAGATGTGCATAAGGATTGCATAGGCCATAGCCATGAGTGGTAATTCACCATGCTATGTGAGTCCCTCCAATCTGTCTACCTAAAAGCAATGTTGCTGTTATTCTACTGCCTGGCTGGAATTTTGAAAAGCTGAACTCCGTTATCAGGGCCCTACCCTGAGTTTTCTCCGCGACCTCGCAATGTGTCTATAAAATGGCCTGGTGTTTGTGTGCCAGTCAGGCCTCCATAGGGCTCAATACCCATTCCACTCACCACAGCACCTGAGGAATGTATTGCTTGGTGACATTTCTTGATCCAAAGTACCTGTCACATTTGTGACATTACAGCTCAGACTAAAGACCTGCCTGGAGCCTGGACTTAAATGAGCCTTGAACCCCTGAGAGTTGTTCTGTTTTGCCCAACACTTCAGTCGCCTTTATCCAGAGCAGGGCTGTTCTGTCACACAGGTTTCCTCGCTTGAGGCAAGTCTGTCAGCCTAGATTGTTTTTCATTTTGCTGAAAGAGGAAAAGGATGTCTCAGCAGGCAGGCCTTTCAACGCATGTACTTATACTCCCATGTGAGCACTAACTCTATTCCTGATCTTCTCCCTTACTCATTTTAAGTCAGATATTGAAAATAGTCTCATCAGATTTTCAGATAGCAGTATCCATCTGACATTACAAGGGAATAAAAATAATTTAATCAATGAAGAAGTCATTAAATAGTCTGAAAAAAATTGTCTATAATTTTGGATTGAAGAGAACTACCTGTTGGTGAAGAATTATGCATATATATTTTTAAATCAGGTGAATTTAGTCAGACCGCATCTAGCTGAGCTCTGACATTCAAACAGCTTTCTCTATTTTTCTTTTAGCTTCTAATATGAGTTGAAATCACTACACATAACACACAGACAATTCTTATGATTAAAGGGTTTATTAAGGAAGCTAACAGTTTGCGAAGCAAGTGAGAAGTGCTCGGGATAGAATTATTCATCAGAACATGTTATGAAGTTCTTTCAAGGCTGCTAATAAATGCCCAAAGGGCTTGATACTCTTCTGTAATGCTCAACCTGAAGGCATTCAGGTCAAATTACACTCAGTGGGTCAGTAGGCCTAGCTTCCTGAATTAAGTGCCCAGAGGTATCTCCCTCCAATAAACTGAAGGCACTGTGCCTCTCCTCGGGGGTCAGCAAGGCCAGCTCCCTCAATTCAATGACTAGAGGCACCCTTTTCCACATGTCAGCCTCTAGCCCAGAAGCTCTCAGTTGCACTTGTTCCCTCAGCTGGGAAGTTCATCACCGATTCATGCTCTGGCTCCTGGTTCCATTGCTGCATGTCTTCTTCCAAGTGTCTTCTGGATCCAGCAGCTTCCTTAAATCCCCTCTCCTGCTTCTCAGGTTCCTTAAATCCCCTCTTCACGCACTCTTAAAGGGAACTCTTCAGGGGGTTCAGTTTATACCCAGCAGGTTGACATCCAAACAAATCCTATTCTTAATTACTAGCAGATGAATCCTGCCACTGTATTTTTCCCTCTAGCTTCTCACCCAGGCCCATGCTAGAAAAGGTCCCTTGGCGAGAGCTAGAACCTTTGGGAAAATGAGCCACACTAAATAAATCACCGTCCTTGCATAGATTATCAATGTTTAAATATCTTTCACCAAACCCTCCGTATAATGTTGCTGGTCAGGAAGTTGTTTCAGATAGAATAAAGTGGCTACAAACTCTGGCGTGTGAAAAATGTTAAAAATAAAGATGGGCTTAGAGATTCTATTGATCAGCACAACATAATTTTGAGTACACATGAGCGCTATCATTAAATACTTAAAATATTTTATCATTCTACATGAAATACTCATAGCTAAATAATTTCCATTTCCATGGAAGGAAATTCCTTTTTTTTTTAATTTTAGGGACAGAAAAAAAGGGCGGGGGGATACACACAGGGAAAGAAAGGAAGGAGCTATGGTGTTGTGACATTTCTAGTTCTTCTACCCAACTCACTGTAACTCCCACCGAATCACTGGGTGGGACTATGCACGTATGGCATGTATAAAACAAATGGGTTGATGGGACAGTTTTCCTACCACCCACCTGGTGATAAGGCTGAGCCACCTTTGAAGCAGCAGTAGAGAGAGAAAATCCCAAGGACCTTGGAAGAACACATTCAAGACCTCTCACAGCAATTGTGGAGACCACAGAGACTAGATGCCTCAGAGACTCCAAGAGGAAGAGCAGGGCTGGCACCGTAGGGCGCTTTCTCCTCCGGTGGCCTGAGACTCCGGAACTGTGGAATCAAGCGACAGACAGCTAAATGCCGGGCCTCGGGAGGCAAAAGCCAAAGGATCTTGTGGCTGAGAGACTTGAGAACTAGAGAGAGACTTGGTTGCTGGCCTGAGTAAAACAATAATGGTATCTTTACTGTTTGCTGTTCCTCACTCGTAACATGTTGACCTCCGCGATAAACCCTCTTAATGGTGATTGCTTTCTGAGTTCTGTGTGGCAACTGCAAACATTTCTGAAAGGCAGTTGGGCTCTCGAATGGCTTGGGAGGAAAGGGTGGTGGCAGCCTCAAGAAGAAGGAGGGACCGAGGAAGCTTGTCTGGCCCCTGCCTGATGGCCTTAGGGATGCCGAGAAAGTCAGGGTAGCCTGCATTGCTGCTAACCGGACAGACTGCTGTAGAGCTACACATACATTTTGCCAGAAGACAGAATAAAGAAAATTAACACTGAGAGGTGAAACTGGAAGACTAAACGGGTACTTTGTACTTCATGGTTTATTTTTCTCAGCATTGACTACAGCTGGCACATTAGGAATTCCCGCGCCAAATGGCGACAAGGACGAGAAAAGGAAAGAGGTGCCAATCCTCACCTCACGGTTCTTTCTTTCTTTTTGCCAATTTAATGACATTAGCCACATTTCTTTCTTTCTTTTTGGCTGAATGAAATACACTTTAGGGGATCTCTGAGATTCTGAACTTGAATGGGTAATATGTGTTTCTGTTGCATAGTGCACACGGCAAAGCTGTACACAGAGGAGGGGCTCTGATTTAGAAGGCAGCCCGGTGAAAAAAAACTTCAAAAATGAGTTAGCGTTCTAACAGTTCACTTGTAAATGTGTTTACACGATAACATGTAGATAATGCCACTGGGTCAACTGCTGTAAGTTAACCTTTTCTCAATTGTCAGTAAAAAGCAATCGTCGACATGCCGTACAGGTGAAAACCAAATACGAAAATCAATAAAGTTTTCAGGAGGTCAAGTTCCTTTAGTTCTTCCCCCCCTGTGATCTCAGAGATGAAGTAGAATTCTGGGGTTGGTCATTTCAGTGTGGACCTTTGAGCCTAAACCAGGGCCAAGGCAACCCTCCATGCGTTGTCAAAGACCTTGAGTTTCGGTGTTTCCCAGAACAATGTCAATGAGTGTTTCAGCAAAATTATAATTTGCCTGTGATGTTAACCTCATGATGGTGACCAAATTACCTTGGTAAAGGAGCAAAAGTTAGAGTTTTATAGACAGCTGGCCAATCATTTTCTACATAGATTTCCACAGTTGGATTGGCTGGTTTTCACTAAAATTTATTTTAAAAACCAATTAGTGGACCCTAATTGACTGTCAAACTATAGTTTAATAATCCCTATATAAAGAGAACTCTCTTGTCTTTAAATCAAATTACATATTACATTGGACATATCTGCTACAAAGAAACTATTTTAATTTGTTAAAAAGCTAAATATCATTTTAAGGATGACTTTGCATCTGACCCAAGCATGGTATTTTCAATGGCTGTGTGTACATGTGAGAGATGGACAATAAATAACCCTGGAAAACAATTGATGCATATGAATTATGGTGTTGACAAAGAATATCAAATTTACCATGAGACAAAGGTATCTTCCAAAAGTATGTAAGTTAAAAAAAAGTGTCTTAATTCCTTTATTCTCAGTATCTTGCATGGTCTCTGACACTTCTTAGATTATTGTCACTTAGCATTTTTGTACAAAGAACATCATTTTTCTTTTTAACAATAGTCTTTGACCTGAATGATAAGGTTGAGCACAACTTAAAATATGAACAGAAATTACTGGTAGCAATCCTAAGCACAGACCTGAAAAAAAAGACTTATGTGGCGTTTTGGGTTTTTTAAAGATCATTTTCTTGGGGGCTCTTACAATTCTTGTTACAATCCATATATCAATGGTATCCGACATATTCGTACATATATTCCATTGTTCTTTTCTAGACATTTACTTTCCATTGAGCCCTTGGGATCAGCTCCTCTTTTTTTCCACCTTCCCCCTTCCTACCCTCGTGGTCCAAGAAACGAATCAGATCCACTCTCCTTGAGTTGATTCATAGGCTTTCCAAGGCTGTCAACTTTTATAAGACTAGAGTCATACTTTCCTGAGGTTTTGAGTTTACCAAGAAGGGAAATATCCTTTCCTGCTGGGCCACGAAAAATGAGAGTCACATGGACCACTTTTAGAATTAATGAGGGGCATTACTATAAACTATGCTTTCAGGGAACATTGAGGAAAAACATATATTTATTGGAATATTCCCTGTATGACTGGACACCAGGTACATCAATAATAGACTTCATTAAAATCCTAACTTGGTTGCGGATTACTAGAACGACTAGTCCTTACATTAGACACATTACAAAGGTCTCGATGTTATCCATTGTGCTCACTGGGTGGTTGACTTTTCATCATGACCATGACCTCTTCCTCATTACCACCTTGGTGTTCTCTGCAGCCATACTTTAGCTTTGGGAGTTTGGGGGAAACATGTCATTTTCTGTTTGTAAGACACTGGACAGGGAGGGCTCTGTTATATTCAACTCTGATTAAAGAGCTTCCCATTGTACGGAGGCTTCCAAGGGACGATGAGGGAATCCGAACTGGAGGATCCAATGCCTGCTCTTCACGCACTCTTAAAGGGAACAGGCAGCAGGTCCTTTCAGCAAGGATTTTCACAAGTAGTGTTCAGTCCTCGATTTCTGATCCATGCGTGTTGAAGGAAGAAGGAGTGGGTATCAGTGGGACTGGGCCTTACACCTGGAAACCCAGAAAGGCTTGACTGTAGGTTCCTTCTGGATGCCTAAGAACAGCGTCTTTACCTTGACTACACGGAGCTGCTACGCAAATTGCATTCTTCACAAATCAAAATATTGCTTATTTCCCATCTCCTGGAGTGCAGAGCACGAGGCCCTTGCCTTCACGTGCAGTCTCATGAATACTAAAGTGTATTTTTGTCAGGGACTTGTTATCTGAATACTTTCCTTGTGTCACCTTTTGCCTTACCACTTTCATGGGAAATGCTCAGAGGTTTTCTCAGATATATTTCTGTTGGTGGAAACATCTTAAGCAAAGGCTTTGTTTTACTGTATAAGATACATCATAAATCAAATCATTTCCCCAAATGCTCCCGAGGAACAAAAAAGCCTTTGATAATGACTTTATTTTCCTTTGTCAATCTTAAGAAAGGATAAAATATGTAATTTCCATTTGCTTATGTCTTTATTATTTTTTCCAGTTTATATGCTTTCTTTGTCACAAGACTGATACCATGTTTTTGTTCTGGTATATATTTTTAAATTTTATTCTTCAATTTTTTTGTATTTGTAGGTTTTCATATGCCTAACATTCTATACCATCCCTTTTAATTTTTTCCCACTCCTTTCTTATTTTAGTCTCCATTTAAAATAAGGTATCCATTTGGAAAGAGGAAGAAGGAATTGCCATTTGGAAAGGTGTTATGTGCCCATTACCTGACATCCATCTACCAAATAGCAGAGGAATTTTTCAAATGGGGAGACTCAATGTGGCAGTTATATAATCTCTCAACTTGAGAAGTGGGAGGGAGGTCTAGGGGTCTAGCCAATCAATGAGGTCACAGCTTGATGACCTCATTTGGAGACAAGAAGCAGATAACTAGCTCACTGGAGGCCAGACACAACCTCTCCCTCTGCTTTGTCATCCTGCTGACAAGCCACATGGAGACACATTGATGGAGCCAGAGCCCTGGAGCTAGAGGGGCCACGTGAAGAGCCACACCACTGTTGAGCTGCTTCCACCACCACTGGATCCACAAAACTTTCCACCCACTGAACTGTGATCTTCCTGCATTCGGCGTCATTGCATGCATTGCATGAGTCTGAAGAGAAATTTATAGACTTGAATTGGACGTATGGGCTAATATCAGACTTGTAGACTTGATCTGGACAGAGCTGGGGTGTTTTCTTACTATGCAATTACTCTCTGATATAAAGTTCTTTCTTAAACACATATGAGTGTCTATGGATTTGTTTCTCTAGTCTACCCAGACTAACACACTCAAGAAAGGAGTGAAGCAGCCCATCTAGCTGTAGACGTGGTGGAGGAGCCTGGCTGCATAATAGTGATACCAAGACTTAGTGCATCGCAGAATGAAATGTGCAACTAGAAGCAGAGAGTGTTTTTCCTCTTTGAATGACATAGCGTTGGGCTCAAACAACAACAGTTGTGAGGATGGGGTGTGACAGGCCATGATTTCCTTCTGTTTGCTTAGGGTTCTTATGAGTTGGAACTGACAATGTCACATAACAGCAACAGTGTAGTTTCAAAATGATGTGTTCAGGTGGTTATGGGTCTGAGAAGAAAGGGAGCCCTTCCTTCCTGCCAGGAGAGTGTTGCATGTTAATAGGGTGTTGCATTTTCATTGCATACTGATGGAGGAATACTAACAAAGATAAGGCTGACCCCAGCTGGGCTGGAGGGTACTACGGAAACGGCGGCAGACTTTGTGGTTTGCCAGCAGGAAGCATTCTTGAGCTCCCTTTGCTGACTTTGAGGGACCTTTTGGAAATAAGCAAATTTCAAGGCATTTCAGATCAAATGGCATTTGCGTTCTGTTTATAATCCAGCTTACATTTCATTTTACGCCTATTTATGATCTTTCTGACCTCTGACATCATACCTGTTTTCCCACTCCTTTTTATCTCTTTTCAGATTTTATAATCAGCTATGGATCTGCAATTTCTCACATTCCGTCTCCAGAATGGGCACATGTATTCGTAGCTATCTTGCTTGTTCTAGCCTCGTACGATCCATTGTGAGCAGTCCCCCTCAACGTGTCTGCTCTGCTGCAGGAGTATCAATAAGGCACAGATAGGAAAGGAGCCGTTCGGTTTTCCCTTATATTGAACCTGCAAAACTAATCACTATTTCTGAGCTTGCCGATTATTCAGCTCACTTTCCCTAGCATGGCATTATGGCTTGTGAAAACCAGGGAAGCTCAACAATTCAGGAAATTTTTCTCCATTTCATTGTTTGGGACCTTAAATTATGAAGGTTAAATTTACACTTTGTGTGAATGTGTACTCGGAACTGAACAATTACTTAAGAATGACTTAGCTATTAGGAAATGGGAGAAAATATATTTTCGTTTCCATGGCCTGGTCATTTTGAAATACATTACATTGAAAGGTCAAACTTGTAAATGTTTCAAAACAGACTATTGTGTGCCTCAGTATCTGAAAACGTTGACCTTTACAATATGTTTATTTATCCCAGGCAGACGAGATTCACATCCTCCGATTAGATTTCTGAGCTCAACCACTGGTGACTGCCATGGGTGTATGTCTTTTTGCGGAATGATGGAGGTAAGAGGCTATTGCTGTTGTACATGTGCAAAAAGGTACACCCATACTTCATCAAAACAGCCATTTGGAAAATGAATAAATCATAACAGTCACACTTTCAAATCCCAGGACTTCACATTTATTCTTTTTGGAAATATCATTTAAACATGCCACTTCTTTTTAGTGAGACATGTAAGTGGACATCTTTTAAGAGTAGAATTTTTCTTGGTCGAAAGTAGCAATTTTTAAACGAGTATGGATATTTCTAAGAATTAAAGAATTCTACTTTGGGAAAAAGCAACATACACATAAATTAAATACAGAAATAGTTTGTCTACTATTTGTTAAGGAGATTAGGGGAGATGATTTAAAGAAGAATTTTATAGACAGGCAGATGTTTGGGACAAACAGAGACAAATGGGGCATTTTTGAAAACAACATATTGAGATAAGACCATATTTATATAGTGAACAAAAAGAAAAAAGAAAAAAACCATAAGGAACATTATAAAAGTATTAAAAGAAAATATCTTTAAAAAGAAAACAAAATTTAAAAAGCCTACTACAAGATCCCCTGGCAGCTAGGTGTCCTGTCTAGGACTAATTAGAACAGTTAGAGAAAATTCCCAACAAAACAAGTTTGATTGTAGTATATCAAAGGGGGAATTTTTCTGAGGTCACATTCAAAATTTCCATATGACCTTAGATAATTCATTTATTTTTTAACATTTTATTTGGACACGAGATAATTATGCTTCTGCCAGTGCAATGACTATAATTTTCTCCTATAATTTATGCAAAGGTAAGAAGTTTAAAGTCTAGCATAGTGATAATGTAATTAAGAAGATACAGAGGAAAGTGAGTCATGAAAGGAATTTCTTCTTTATTATGAAGTAAATCTTATCAAGAAAACGTAATATTCCCAGATGTTTTGTTTTTAACGTAGCATGAGAATAATAGTATAGGGTTATAGAGATGTATTGATATCAACATTTCATTGAGGAATGAGTCTGTAGGAGTCCTGGTTTTATAGAACTAGTTATTAATTGATGATCTGTTCAATAATGTAATAAAATCCAGAATTCTGACAAAGCACCATATCTTTTCATCAAAATATTGAACAAATACGTCTAAAAACCCATGAGAGAAGACAGAAAACTTTGGAATATAATTTTAAAAATTAACTTTTTTCCCATTTCATATTATGTCTCCTAACATAGGGTATAACAAATGTTGAGTGAATGGCATGTTACACTTTCTGGTTGCACACTTTATATTACCATAGTACATACTGGGACAGTGATATTACTATATTACATTATGAAGATTTCTTTCATAGAACCTTAGAAACTCATATTTTGCGTCCCAATGTTTTACCTGGTCAACCTGTACGTAGTGCATTACTGTATGGGACATATAAATCTATTAGGAACTATTAGTTGAGTGGATAAAATATTGTTCAATTTTGGCTCAATCCTTATTCTTTCTTGTCACGCACTGTCTCAAAGCTTTAAACTTCGTTCCCCTATTTAATCAATATCCTGTGCTTAATTACTTCTATGTAAATGCCAAAGAATATTTTATTCTATTCTGGCTGGAACCTCATTGTACATCATTTAATGTCTTTAGAAAGGACTATGGAGAGAGTTCTTTATTTTTGTTTTTAATGTCTATTGAGATTTAGGTAGTTTTTCTCTTTTCTTTGTGCACTGATTAACATGATTTTTGAGAATTTTAATTGCCTGAGTGGTATAGTTTTTGTTTTATGTTGTTATCTAGATAGTAAAAAAAGATCGTCAAATCTGACGTCAATTCTTTCACATTTCCTACTTATGACATTTACCAATAATTACATGTAGTATAGGCAAGCTTTGATTTATGTTTGTAAAATTACATTCCTGATTTATTTTAATTTTCCTTTCTGTTATTTTCAATTGTCCAATGTCCTGAAAATCCATATTAGTTTAGCTGCTTGTAAACGATTGTGGTTTAAGAATATTTCACTTAATATTTATCTTGACCCATTTCACACAATATCATGGTCTCCGGAACTCTCCGTCTCATGCAGTGCTTCATGGTTTCATCGTTGTTCTTCGCACAGTGTCGCTGTGTATGTAGGCACCGATGTTTCTTTATCATTCCTCTACTGTGGGGCATTCGGGCTGTTTCCATCTTCTTGCTGTTGTGAACAGTGCTGCAGTTAACAGGAACGTGAATATCACTATGCGTATTAGGACTGTTACTTCTTCAGGGTATATCTTCAAGAGAGGGATTGCTGGATCACATGGGGTTTCTATTCCAAGTTATTTGAGGTAGTCCAAATCGCTTTGCACGGTGGTTTTACATATTTCTAATCCCTCTAGCAGTGTATGATGGTTCCAATCTCTCTGCAGCCTCTTCAGCACTTGTTTGTCAGTTTAGTTTAGTTTTCAATTTGGCTCTGATGCTCATCATGTTCTGATTCACTGGTGGATGCCTAGTAATCTTGAGCTTTTCTTCATATGTTTGTTGGACACTTGAATGTCATCTTTGGGGAACTATCACTCCAGGCCCTTTACTCACTTTTTAATTGAGTTATTTGCCTTTTTCTTACTGAAGTATTACATGAGACCACTGTTATAAGGAAAATGAAACTAAACCAAGATAAAGATTTTCATGTCAAAGGGAACAGTCTGGACATTGTCAAGGGGTTGTGGGAGGGTATAGGAGGGAAGATAAAGCAATAGACTAGAGTGTAGATGGATTTTAACTTGAGTGAAATGAGATACTAGTCCTTGAGAGAGGAGAAATATCAAGGAGCTGGTGAAGGGCAAAATTATTAGAGGGTTTGATTAGTTACGTTAGCTTGGGTTACCTAGAGAAGTAAAACCAGTAGTAGTTGCTGGGAATGTATATGGAAAGAGATTTATATCAAGAAATGGTTTATATATTTGTAGAAGTAGGTAAGTCTAGTCTGGTGTAAGTCCATGGGTCAGATGTAAGCTGAAGGTTTCCCCTGACTCATATGGTTGTAGAAGCTGATGCAGGGTAAGAAGGAAGATGAATCAGGAGGGCCACAGGCTGATGGATGCAGGGGTAAATGAATCCAGAGTTGGCTGAATGAATCTGAGATTGATAGCCTGCTGACAGCTCCTGGAATCATCAGGGGACACAACAGGAGAGCAACAAAGGAGACACAGGATCTAGATCCAGCAGTTCGGCTCTTCTCTGGGTCTCTCTGAAACAAAAGGCCACACCCCTAAGAAGATGTCATCAGGCTGATATCTGACTGATAGGTTGGGCTTCCCCTCCGACCTTCACCTAGGTATATCTAGTTGACATAAATATAGAAATTATAGTAGTTTAAACTGTTGAAAACAAAGTTGATGATTTAAAATGTAACCCCCCATCTAATTTACAATAAATTAAAAAAAAACATATTTCTTATTCAGACTCAATGTGCGTGTTTAAAATCCTACTATGAGTACTCAAGAAGTGATGAATGGAGGGGTTATCTTCCAATATTGTGATTCCATTTCTATTTTATTTCCAAGAGGTGGAGCTCAGTGGATTACATGGGAACCTTTTAACTACTACTCATCCTGTCTGTGGTTTAATGCGTGAATTCAGCACAACGGAGGGAAAAAAATTAAATGTTTGGCACTGAAGGTAAGAAAGAAAGAAAATAGTATTTATCACGATAATTGTAGCTGCCATAGTATATAGAACTTGAAATCTCAGTGGAGTATTCTAGGCTTTCAAATTTATGACCTAAAATTTAATTTGCATGGGGAATTATCAAAGCTTCCGTTTTCCAACCAGCCACATGCACAGGAGTGAGCCAAAATGTATGAATGCTGATTTTATTTAAAGATAATTAACTCTCATTGCAACTACTCAGGTATCAAAATCTTGACTTAAATTAGCCGGTGTTGAGAAGAATACCACTGTCTTCAACCCTTGTTTCCTATAAAATCCAAACAGTGCCCTGGAGTCGTGCTGACTCACAGTGACCCTGTGCTTCCTGAGACTGTAACTGCTTCCGGGAGTAGAAGGCCCACTCCTTCTCCAACCCGGCTGCTGGTGTTCCCGAACTGCTGACCATTAGTGATTAATGTCACAATTCATCTCATAACCACTACACTACCCGCACTCAGATTTTAGAAATGACACCACGGTCTCATTTAAGTCTTCTTCATTGCCCTCAACTTGATTCCAATTCACGGCACCCAGGGATGCAGCACAGAACGACTCCGTGGGGGTTGGCATTGCGAAATTTCAGAAGAGATCTCTGAGGGTGGGTGAGTTCCCACTGCTCACATTTTTGTAGGGAGCAGAGTACCTACTGGTTAGCACTAACAGGAATTCTCCACGGTCTAATAAAAGCACATTGACTATCCTCGCCAGAAACCAGGATCCCTGCACGTTCGTGTTGCCAGGTGACGCTCCTGGTTTGACAAAACCATCACAGTGAGCACTCTTCCCTCGTATGAGAGCACGCTGTCATATTTACTGGAAACTCCAAGTAACGAGAATCCTGCTGTATCGTTTAGGATGTGCGAAGGTGCGCACCGTGTTTTATTATATTTCACTTTTTCATAAAGTCCACCTGGATGCCGGGGAGTCATAGCTTAGACGCTTTAAAGTGCATTTGTTCCTCATATTCTCCATGACATAATGGTTCAAATTAAGTTATATCATAAAGCCAATTTATGTCTTTTATAGTTTGTTTCCTCACATCTAGTAATTCTCCTAATCGGCATTTCACCTAGTGTTCTAACGTGTAAATTCCCATATTTCCATGTGTTTCTCTCAGCAGGTGCTGTCTAACATGCCCATTTGGCCCTGCTTCCTACCACTTCCTGTCACAGAGAATCCGCTGCAATTCTGAAACCATTTCCTTGCCCGTCTTGGTCATGTTTCATGTGGTTTCTGCTATAAAATCTCTCCTTTTTTCCCCATGATAATAAAAATATTTCAACTGACCAGTAATAGTTCAGCACATGAAGTGTGCTTAACGTCTACCTGCATGCCATACATAGACCTTTTCTACACTTTTAGATCGTTGCCTGCTCCTCAGTGCAGGACCTTGAATGGCCCTGCACCACGATGCCTGTACTTTTCTCTCTAGACTGCTCAGTACCAAATTCCATGTTTTGCTTCCTTAGGCCGCACGAGTTTCGCTTCCTTAGGCCATACCTGATAGGCTCTTCAAGACATCCATATATCCATTTGGGCCAAACTTTCAAGAAGGTTTCTGTATGACATAATGCATTTACATGGGTTTAGAACATGTAGCAAGTTATCACTGTTGAGACTAAATGTCTAAGTAGTTAATGGTTAAAGAACTTAGTTGGTCAGGGTAGGGGTCAGGGTTAGGGGGAAAAATAACTTAGTTGATAAGAAAAAAGGCTGGTGGGACATGCTGTTCAAGGTTTTTATAGGAGAAAAATGTGGCAGTTTGGTTCTATAACCAGTTACAGACTTAGGGTGTTCTATAAGTTTTCCATATAGGGTCCCTATGCAGGAACCAGAATCAACTTGATATGAGTGGGTAAGGACTTGATGTGTTTTCCTCCAGTGCATTGAGTGAAAGCATTCAGCGTTTTCTTATGTAACTAGGAGTAAATAGAGCAGATGGTGTAAATCCATTTGCATGAAAATGAGAGAACATGTTTATAAAAGCACTAATGAGGCTCCTAAAATGGCAATAGCCCTGAGTGTAAAGAACTGTGTAGCTCAATTCCTGACCTTTGTGAGCTCTACCAGATACCGCTAGTTAATTTGGTCCATACCCTCCTCTTTACTTTCCACGGTTCTCTACGCCCTGTGGTTATTTGGAGTAAAGAAACACCAGTGCCAGCTGGAGGGCCGGTTTTCATGTTCTGAATAGCAAACCGATGCACTCCTTACGAGACTTTGTCTTGGGGTCTGTGTATATTAAGAGGTTTAAAGAAATAAGGAAAATAGGACTTTTCTAAACTCACTGGATTAAGCACTAATATATAGGCAAAAATTGACGTTAAATCTATAATATGTGTGATGTCCACGCTGCCATATTAAAAGAGGAGGTAAGTAGTAAGGGGAGGGGCACTGAGTAGCCACTAATTTTAAATTTATTACCGCAGTCGTTTTGATTGTGTACACCAAAGGTAGTGACCTCGGAGAAACATACCATATACACTATTTAGTTTCTTGACATGAAAGAAAAGGTACAATTTCAGATAAACGATATTTCAATATTTATTTCCCGCCCAAACACTAAATGTAGTATCATACATTTAAAATTCCATAAAAGTAAACATTTTCTTTCTAACTATATATTAAATATCAATGCAGTAGTAAACATCTTTACTATTGAAACTAATATTGTATTGTTGCAATTGAATCCCAATGAATAGAACATAAAGGACCTGATTTCTCTAAAGGAGAAAATTGTGTGGTGGGAAGGTTTAAGTGACTGTCACATTTCTCCATATTTATTAGAGAGAAAAGCTTCATGATGTAATACTGTATAAGTCCTTTGCAATGAGCCAAAGACCCGGATTCTTGATCAATTTCTTAACAGAATAAAAAAGGACAAGGTGATTTGAGAGCTAGTACAATGAATCTTTGACATGTTCCAAAGATAATTTATCATCAATGATAAAATGAGAAAATGAGCAAATATCAAATGTATAAGTGGATTTTCTGCATAGATAAAAGACATTAGGCACTAGCTGCTCTCTTAGCAGATATGCTGAGCACCAGGGTGTTGGGGAGAAGCAATTCACATGGCTTCCACTCAGGATTCAAAGAAATGTTAATAGGTAAAAAATGCCATACAAGTATCATCTGAAATGAAATGTCAGATTTTATAAACTTTACTGAATATGGTTTAAATAATGTGGTAATATTATATTTATATTCATTTTTAAATTTTGACTTTAATAACTTCTTATTGTCTTTTGCTGATATGGCCCGACTCAAAATGAGACAAAACTGCTGAAAACATCTGATAATTAGAATATGGCATGTAAAAAGTATAATTTTTAGAAGAATGAAAGTTATGAAAATACGATGCATTAATATCAATATCCTAGGCAAACTGAGCTGAAATGGATCTGTATGGGAAGTTTGGCATAGCACTGTTACATAAACTACTATGTCAGAAATGACCAATGAAGGAAGGATGACATCACATTAATTTACAAACAGAGCATCTCAAGTTCTTCCCTGAAGTACAATACCATCAATGATTTGATAATATTCATATGCTTCAAGTGAAGATTACTCTAATTTACTCTTCAAAAACTGATGCCAACGATGAAGAAGTTGAAGATTTTTACTAAGGTCTGAAGTATTGCATAAATAAACCAAGCAATTAAGATGCATTGTTAGTAACAAGTTGAGATAGTTAAGGTTTTGTGTCAACTTGTCTGGACCAGAATTTTCAGTGGTTTGGCATTTAAGGTGTAGTAATTCCCCCCACATGATGAAATGTCCTAGGTGTTGTAGCCTGCTTCCAATATGAGTGGATGTCATTGAAACGTTTGTTTCTGCTGCGTCTGGATTCTGCATGATGTAATCTTTGTTTCTTTGGATTGAAGCAAGCAGTTTGCTTTATCGTCTACTGATCCTGGAAGGAATCAGTAGCCTATAATTTTACCGTCTGGCTTTGGATCCATTTAGCTCTGCAGCTAGAAGGCCTGACAACTCACCTGCCAATCCTGGGTTCACCAGCCTCTGCTGATATGACTCAGGATTAGTCTCCCTCCTGACCCTTGAGCCAAGGATTAGAAATGTCCCACTTCTACAACTCTCTTGGCCATTGCCTTGGTATAAAGCTTCACTGTTTCTGCTTCTCTAGAGAATGCAGCTCAATCATTGGTAATCTTAGACAAGAGCTAGAAACAAAGAAGTAGTTCCTAGGCCCACACTACTGGGAGCTGGTAAGAACTGGTTGCCATAGCAGACCCTTGGGACACCGTGGGTTCCGTGGGGCTGGTATGGATCACCAGCTCATGGCTGATCTGGGTCTGGGTGCCCTACATGAGCAGCAAATTTAAGAAAGACAACTGATGGAGTCCTCCAAAGGAGTGGAGACTTCACGATGCTCATTTTCTGATGGGACACAACTCAAAGTTGAGAAGAAACAGTAGCAAACACAAATTACTTATTGGAACTTGGAATGCATGAAATATAAATCTAGGAAAATTGAAAGTAATGGAAATGAAGTGGGACACATAAAGATTTATATCCTAAGCATCCTTAAGCTGAAATGGTCTGGTATTGGTCATTCTGAATCAGAAAAATCATTTCAATAGCACAAAAAAAGACTATACATGTGGAACTCCCCATATGGAATACATTGAAATTCAGTGTGACTACGTCTGTGGGAAGAGACAATGGATAAGCTCAAAATCTCCACCTAAAATCAAGTCAGGGGCTGACTGTAAAGCAGATCTTCTATTGCTATTAGGTAGCCCAGGTTAAAGCTGAAGAATGAGTACACAAGAACCAAAATAGAAGCTTTAGTCTACTCTACCTGAATTAGAAGAACATTTCAATAATAGATTTGATTCATTGAAAACTAATGATGGAAGATCTAATGAGTTGTGAGAGAACATCCAAAACAGCATTCATGAAGAAAGCAAGGTCATTCAAAAGACAGGAAGGAAAGAAAAGGTCAAAGTGGATATGAGAGGAGATGCTGAAACTTACTCTTGAGTATTCTTAGTGTAGCTAAGACTAATGAAGAGGATGATTACGTTAAAAAAGACCTGAACAAAATTTCAAAGGGAAACTTGAGAGGGCAAGCTTATTATTGTGCAAATACCTGGAGTAAAAAAAAACAAAACAAAAATGAGGAACAAGTTCAAAGTACCTTAGACTGAATGAACTCAAGGGAAAACTCAAGATTCAAGTTGCATTATGCAAATGCTCTACGGCTGCACTGTGTAACCATGGAGGAAGCACCCAAAGAACATGGAAAGAATCCAGAATCATTACACGAAGAAGAGACTGTTGATGGTCCACCAGTTCAGGAGGCAGCCTAGCATCTAGAACTAGTGGAACTAAAGGAGGAACTTCAAGGTGTTTGAAGTCATTGGCCAAGAATAAGGCTCCATAAATTGCTGGAATAGCTAGTGATATATTTCAATAGGCTGATGAAACACTGGAACCACTTATTCTTTTATTTCAGGAAATGTGTAAGACAGCTACCTGGGCAACTGACTGGAAGAGATCCAGGCTTGTACCCATTCCAAAGAAAGAGGACCCAACAGAATGCTCACATTGTCTATAAATATCGTTGCTATCACATGCAAGAAAAAAGTTGCTGATGATAATTCAGCAAAGGTCACAGCAGTACATCGGTAGGGAACTGCCAGAGGATAGCTCAGAAGAGGCTCAATTCAGAAGAGGACATGGACCAAGGGATATCATTGTTGATGTCAGATGTACTTTGACTGGAAACAAAGAATACCATAAAGATGTTTCACTGTGTTTTATTGACTATGCCAAGGTAGGCGACTGCATCCCTTATAACAAATTATGAATAGCCCTGAGAAAAATGAGAATTCCAAAATACTTCTGTATGCTCATGCAGACCCTGTACACGGATTAAGGGCAAGGTAGGGAAAGTGAACAAGAGAAGACTGAATGTTTTAAAATGAGGTGGGCATTAGTATTATATCTTCTCACTATACTGGTTCAAGCAATATGCTGAGCAAATCATCTGAGAAGCTGGACTATATGAAGAAGAGCATGGCATCAGGATTGGAGGAAGACTAATAAATAACCTGAGATATGCAGATGACACCACCTTGCTTGCTGAAAATGAGAAGGACTTGAAGCATTGCTGATAGAGATCAAGGATACAACCTTCAGTATGGATTACAACTCAATATAAAGAAGATCAAAATCGTCTAAGCTGGACCAATCAATGACATGATAAATGGGGAAAAATTAAATTCTCAGGGTTTTAGCTTGCTTTGATCCTCAATCAATGCTCATGGAAGCAGTAGTCAAGAGATCAAAAGATCCATTGCTGGGTAAATCTATTGCACACGATCTGTTTAGTGTATTGAAAATGAAGGATGTTATTTGAGAACTTGTTTAACCTGACACATGCCATGGTATTTTCAGTGGCCTCATATGCATGTGAAAGTTGGACATTGAATAAAGCAGACTGAAGAAAAATAAATGCACATGGATTGTGGTGCTAGAGAAGAATATAGAAAGGACCTTGGTCTGATAAAAGGCCACACAGTTGTCTTGGAATAATATGGCCAGAGTACTCAGCAGAGGAAAGATGATGAGACTTTGTGCTATAATTTTGGACACGTTGTCAGGTGAGACTAGTCCCTGGAGAAGTCATCATTCATGGTGAACGGTGGAGAAGCCAAAAAGAAGAAGGTCCTCAACAAGATGGATGAACACAGTGGCTGCAGCAATGGGCTCAACCCTGGGATCAATTATGAGATGAAATAGAACCGAGCAGAATTTCTTCTGTTGTACCTAGGGCTGCTATGGTACAGAACCAACTGGTCGGCACCTAATAACAGTGTCAAGATGTTTCATACATACGAGCATTAAAATAGATGGAAGGAATAAAGAGAAGCATTGTACCAAACACTTTGGGAAACATACAACTAATTCAAGCAGTAGCATATGATCAAGAACCAATGATATTGAATGAAGAAATCCAAACTGCATTGAAGGCATTGGAAGCAAACACAGTGCAAATGCAATTCTTGCTGTGCCGACTTTTCTATGTTAAGAAACTTGAAAATAACCATTTGCTCACCCAGTAGGAAAAGATCTATCATTGCTACCCAACAAATAAAAGTGATAAAGAGAACATGAAAGTGATTGAATAATAATAATAATATCACACAAGTGAAAATGTGTTAAGGATAATTAAAAATGACCACAACAGCATGGCAGTAAATTAACAGAGAATGACTAGAAATTTAAACTTAATGTAGAAGAGAATATAGATGAGGGATATCATTGCTGACATCAGAAAATGATTGCCTGTTTGCTTCTTTTAATTATCCCAAACATTTAACTCTGTTGACAACATTGTGATGAATGGAAATTTCAAAACACTAAATTGGGCCATGTAGAACAGGTAGTCCTGGTGGTCTGATAATGCAGGGTCTTCATGATGTAAATACAGGCTCAGTTTCTTTCTTGATGCTATAGATGTTCCCTCTTGGTCCGCTTGTTTAATTTTTAATATCTTAAAGAGATTCACTGCCTGACTTCATAATGAAAATTGCCTCAAGCTCATTAACATCATATAAATGATCATTTACATTATATAATTACTATATACAACTGTATCAGATCACAAGACAGATAATTACATAATACTGAGAACCACGGTCTGTCCAGGCTGACACAAATATGGGAAGGGGGAACATAATTTAATCTACAAAATGTATTTTTGATATATTATAAAGAGAGAACAGTATTCAGTGGAAAACATCAAGCTTTTTAGATTAGATGTGACAGTATATCTCTGCAAACATTCAAAATAAATTTCCTGCCATCAAGTTGATTCAACACTGAGTCATGCTATAAGACAAAGTAGAAATGCCCCATAGGGTTTCCAACGCTGTCAGTCTTCACAGAAGCACACTGCTCCGTTTCCCTACATGGAGTAACTGGTGGATTTAACACCATTTTCCAGCTAGTAGGTGAGTATTTTAACCTTCGCGTCATCAGACCTTAAATAGCGCAGCCTTGAGAACCATAGATGGCAGTCCTACAGGGTTACTATGAGTTTTATAATCCACTCAGTAGGCGACAATATTGTAGATCAAAGACTATGTTAGATATAGAAAATTAAAGTGATTTTGTAAACTCTCCTGGAAATACATAATGTCGAATAGGATGGAATGAGTTATGTTTGAAGTTATATAGAACATTACCCCTCTGAATATGATCTGTGGATAAGCAGCATCTTATATCACTTAATGGCTTAATAGAAATGCAGAACTCCATATCACAGCTGAGTAGTACTAAATCAGAATCTGTGTTTAGCAAGATCCATCAGGTGATCCATCTGCACATTAAAGTTTCAAATGCATTAGCATAGAAGACACAGTTAAGAGTGAAATGGTTTTACACCTCACTATCATCTATCTATAAGAGAACCATTATATTTTCAATGAGTTTATTATACCCTTACAGTTTGTTTTTTTCTCTTCTTTCTTTCTTTATTTTTGGTAACTACAATTTCTTTTTGTAAAAATCACATAGTGGGGACATCTGATCTCCTCTGATATCACAAGGGGGAAGGAGAATCCAGATCAACAGCTCAAGACTTATTCCTATAAGAAAAAAAAACTCAAGCAAACTTTCTCCCTCCAACTTTACACCAATCATCTGTACAATGGTATTCTCTACTACTTCACAGTGTTCAGGGATGTGTTGGAATGGCCACATGTAGCTTACTGGCAATATGTAATCTTAATCATGGCATCTATTAGTGAAGCAACAGGTTATAATTTTTGGATGATCAGAAAGGACTTGGAATACAAATTTTCTGCCAGAACAGCTCCGTCTGGCCCCATGAGGATCCTACTGGGAACTAGCTTCATACAACCATGTTTGGGATTTCTATCTGTCATCTCTCCCTTTCTTCAGGGTTAAACCTCCCCATCTCCTTGGTTCAGAAGGTTAAAACAGTACACGGACCCCAGGCCCAGGTGGCACATTCCTTGGCTACCTCTTGCAGATGGTAGCCAGGTTTACCCTTTCTGCCTCTGAGTTTTTAGTTTTAAGCCTGGTGTGGTGGCTGACCAGTGATCTCTTTTGCATGATGTATACTTTATTTGCTTTGTTTTACCCTCTTAGTGCTCCGTGCACCTCATGCACCCCAAATTGATTAATCCTTTTGATTAGTCACCTCTAGGTTGTGTGAGTAGTCAACTCCATGAAAGTGACTGTTGTAGTTACATTATCTGGTGTCAATTTGAGGATTTAGAGAGAAGAGGTAGATTCTAGTCGCTCAATCAGTTCCCAACTTGATGACCTCATTTGGAGGCGCCAAGGAGATAAATAGGTCACTGGAGATGAGACACAAGCTCTGTCCCTGCAAGACATCCCTGTGGAGAAGACACAAGGCAAGAGGCTGATGGAGCAGAACTCTAGAGCTGGAGGAGCCACATGGAGACTCCTGCCAGCACTGAGATGCTCACACAACCACTGGATCCACAAGATCTTCCACCCACTGGCCTGTAATATTCCTGCATTTAGCGTATTGCATGCATTTCATGAGTCTGAAGAGGACTTTATAGATTGGTATCAGACATAATGGGCTAATATCAGACTTATAGACTTGATCTGGACTGGGATGGGATGTTTTCTCTATATTCAAATGCTGTTATACATAAACTCTTTCTTATACAGATATGAGTGTCTGTGAATATGTTTCTCTAGTCTAACTAGAGTAACACAGTGACCCGTGCCACCATTAGGCGACCCTAGACTTTGTAGCCATGATTATTTCATACTTGTAGATACCCATCCCACCACCAATAATTTTACCAGTCTAAATAGTCATTATAAATAAAATAAATCAGTTAGGTTTTCCTCCTAACCCTTCAATATTCTACACATGGGATTACTACATTCAAACCAACTTTACCAAGAACACTTCAAAGAGAAGCAGGTTAGGGTGAGAGTCCAACGTGTGATTTCAATATTAATTTGTGAGTTGGCTTTATAACTTGTTTGCATTGGGCTAGACCTTAGATGAAAGCCATTGTGTTACAATTCCTAGTCTGTTTCCGTGAATAATTTGGAAGACATATTATGAACTATTAGATTTTGAGCCTCTAGAGAGGAGGGACTCTATGCTTTCTTTAGTAAAATCTCAAATTCTCACACAGTACTTGGCCTAAATTAGAAACTCAAGAAAAAGTTATCGGATTATCACATGTTTGCTTACAAACTGAGGTATAATAGCAGTCCTGAAATTGAGGACAGTTTGTTTTTCATGAAACTCCCGCTAAGGATTGCTTCTTTCACCTCTGTATCTCTAAAGTTTTTTATAGCTAGACAAATTGCAGCTAAGATAAGCAAAAATCGGTACTAGATCTCTTTCCTTTTTAGGGATCTGCATTTTACATATTTTTCAAATGATACATACATACACGTACACATTCACTAAAATAAAGATGTCTGAAAGAACTATGTAACTGTTTTTATCAGATTTTTAATTCTTGGGGATGTCAATTGAAAATTATGTTTCAATGTTCCTCCTAATAAATTAAGTCTGAAGTTCTAGGGGAAAATTACATGTAATAAAAAGGTTAAAATTGTGACCACTAACTATACTTGGCCTTTTAGGGAATGGATACAATGTTTTATTATTTTATTTATTAATTTTCTACATTAACTTTTTTTCACATAGATTTTTTTGAAATGTAATATTTGTTGTAAATCACTGCAACCAGGAGAATAAATTTTTAAACACAAGATTTGGTTGAAGTATAAAACATGTTTGTTAAAAAGGGAGTTGTTCTGAATTGATTTCTACATAAATAAGCAGAAAATGTTCACTTGTTTTATTAGAAAGTATGAAATAATGAAGTTCAGTTTTAATTATTTTGATGAATGACTAGTATTTAAAAATTACACACTGAGGCTATTCAGAGAATATGTGGAGATATTCTGTTCCAAAACACTAAAAATCACCTCTATATTGGAAGATAAATGTACAGTATATTGAATAAAAACAATAATAATTAATGGTGTTATTAATAAACATAATAATGGGACTTGGAATAAATATGAATTACCAACAAAAAAGAAATGCATTTTTGTACTGAATAAAGAAACAATTTCTTCACACTACATTTTTATTGTTGGTACAGTAAAACACAGGTTTGATTTTGTAATTGCAAAAACTTTTATCATAACACTTTTTGATGATCAAAAAGAATATGGTATGCATAGCTGATTGCTAATTGTTCTTTTACATAAAGCAACATTTTTCAAACATTAATTTTTGTTTTTTAAATATAATTCATAAAATAAGTTTCTATTAACTTTTTATTGCAATACAAGCATTTGACAAAAGTTAACATTTGATAAAATATATTATTGTACATAACATATAATATTGATAGCATGATTTGAATATGGGTGACTTTTTAGTTTTTATAGTATATTTATTCAAATTTAATCAGTAACAACCCTACTATTAAAATTACAATGATTCTCTTTCTACTGCATCAATCCCTATTAGTCTATTATTACTACTAATCATAAACCTAGCCAACATTTATTTAATGATTTTATATATTCCTGGCTCAGTGTTAAATAACCTGTATGTCTTATATTGCCTAATAAATGATTACTGTTGAACTTTTTGCCATACCAGGTGGCATTACAAAATAAGCCATTAGTCATGTCTCCCACTCTAGATGAAGACATGTTGAATTCAGCTAAGTAGCTAAAGCAATGATTGGGCATTGGGCGCCTCATCACAAAGTGAGTAATCTGTAATGACCAGTAATTCTCCAGAGACTTCCGGAGACAAGGCTCTGCATTTCCTTAAAGATTCCCAGTCAGGAAAACCACAGGGGCCCCTGGACTCTGTGCTATAGGGCCTCTGTGTGTTGGAACTGACTCAATGACAGAGGGCTTCTTTTTTGTTTCTTGAACTAATCAAATCGGCACCCTAGTGGCATACTGGCATTTTCAACACGCCATAATCAAATATAGCCATACAGTTTACTTATTCAAATACTTGACCTGAAAAGTGGTTATGTAAAATTATACTTTAGATTGAAATTGCTATTATTGTTTTCTATTTATGAGCTGAAAAGGGTCTGAACTTCTAAGTTTTACTCATTGAATTATAGATAGAAAGTTGGCCCTGATAAGCAAATGCAGAGCAATAGACAAACTTAGATAAATACTGATAATTTGGAAATTATTGAAATATAGACCCCTTTGTGTCAAAAAGAAATTTTGGAAGGTGAGCGAAGGGTAATTAAGAGAACTGAAGACCTCATTTTGGATTGGCATGCTTCCTTTTGGTTTTGGTGTTGCATGCCAAACACGACAGCAGATTTTAATTACCAAAGAAGACCGGAATCCTGGCCAGTATTGCCACTCCCTATAAAGAGGTGGGTTTATGTACCCCATCCTACTGACTCAAAGTAGCCTGTGATTTATTAGAAACCCATAGAATTTAACAGAAGTAAGGGAGTCAATTTTAATTGTTAGGTCATGAAAGGTGAGTCATAGTATTTCCTGGAGTACTTGTTTTTGGAAGATCTCAATGTGCATATCAGCATTTCAACTACCTTGAATTTGCCATGCTCAGAAGAAACCTACACTAGCCTGTGTGAAACGTGTACGTGGAGAGGCTTTGGAACCCCATGTAAAAAGAAAGTGAGGGATAGCTTCATATTGTTCTAACTCCTGTTTCCACCCGACTGTAAAACTTGAAGGATCTTCATTGCAAATCAAGTCAATAAACAGACTGGACTGACTGGCAGAAAAATGAGAGATAATAAAAATTATTACTATCTTTTCAAAAAGCCAAGTTTGAGGATGGTTGCTGATGTGGTGGGAAATATAATTAAAACAATACTTGACGCTCGGAATGGAGGATTGACTAAACAAAAAGTCCAGAAACATGTAGCACATATTCTAGTTGTGTTGTTGTTAGGTGCTGTTCCGTTTGTCCTGGCTCAGAGTGACCCTATGTACAACAGATGAAACATGCCTGGGTCCTGTGCCCTCCTGCCCAGGGGCTGATGCTGGAGAGCAGCGCCGCAGCCACCAAGCTGAAGGGTTTCCGCTTTGCCTGGACCTTTCCTTTACCAAGGAGGATGTCCTTCTACAGGGACTGGTCTCTCTGGACAACATGTACAAAATATGTAAGAGGACGTCTTGCCATCCTTGACTTTAAGGAACACTTTGTCCATATTTCGGCAAAGGTAAACTTGTCTGTGTTTTTTGGCTTTTCATGGTAATTTCACTGGAGCACCACAATTCATATGCATCAATTCTTTTGTCTTACTGATTCCATATCTACCTTTCACATGCATATGAGGCTTGGTTTAGGTGCACCTAGGTCCTCAGAGCAAGCTCCTTGATTTCAAGACTTTGGAGAGGGCTGGGCAGCAGATTGACTCGAGGCAATGCATCCTTTAGTCGCTTGGCAGTTACTTCTGTGAGCATTGATTGGCATGCGAGTAAGATGAAATCCTTGGCAATTTCAACCCTTCTCCATTTGTCCTTTAATGTTGGTGGGAAGAAGCACCTAGAGTATGTCTTGAAGACATTCTTAGTGGAAGAGTGTCCAGTGTGAAAGTGGCTGAGAAGGTGGGCTTAAAGGAAAGTTAGGAAAATGTGGTGGTGAACTAGAAGAAAGTTTAGTAAAAGTGTTGCTTGTTGTAACATGAACAATGCATGTTTTTCATTAGCTGCTGCAGAGTTAGTTCCAGCACATAGCAAACCCACGGCGCTGCTGCATCAACCTCATGATCATTACCGTGTTTGCGTTCATTGTTGCAACCTAGGATGGACTCTGCTCCAGGCCCTTTTCTGATCTGCTGGGTTTTCTGGCAGATCCCAGTTGACATATTGCTGAAATAAATTTTGGATTATGTTAGATTATTTTATGTCGGATAATGTTGTTAAGTGCCGTCGACCCACAGTGACCTTATACGCAACAGAAAGAAACACTGCACGATCCAGCACCCTCCTCACAGCCTGAGCTCATTGATGCAGCCACTGGATCAATGCGTCTGATTGAGAGCCCTCCTCTTATTTTCCCCACCCTTCCACTTTACCAAACATGATGTCTTTCTCCAGGGCCTTGTCTCTGCTTTGGGCAATATGTCCAAAGAATATCTAAATCCTTGACAACTTCAAGATTTTCTCCCATTAATCATGATGCTACCTATTAGTCCAATTGTGGGAATATTGGTCTTCCTTGTATTGATTTGCAATTCACACTGAAGGCTACCATCCTGGATTTTCATCAGAAAGTGCTTCAATTCTTCCTCCCTTTCAGCCAGCAAGGCTGGGACATAGGTATAAAGCAGGTGGTTAGGACGTCTTCCTCCAATCCTGATGCCACATTCTTCAGGTAATCCAGCTTCTCTAAATTTTTGCTCAGCAAATCATCAAGTAAAAAATTTGTTTATATTTATATACAGTAAAAACGATTACTTTTATGTGATAGTTATATTCTTGAGCAGTGACATATATATTCTGTTGAACTTCCTGTCTCTGTAAAAGCACATATCTGAATCTCTTCCACTTGGTTAATCAGAGATATTCTCCAAAGTTCTTGGCATAGATAAAGTGAGTGCTTGTAACATTGCATTCATTTTATGAAACACCTTAATATGTATTCTATCAATTTCTGGGGTCTAATTTATCGATGCCTTCAGTACATCTTACTTTTTTTTGCTTCAGTGCCATGGATTTTGATCATATTCTGCCTCCGGCAAATGCTAAACATTGACCAATAGTTTGCGTGCAGTGACTGTTCTTTTGATCATCGTTGGATGCATCTTGCGCCCCTCCATGTTTGCACATAGAATCCTTCAGTAGCTCAACTTCAGGTTTGAAGGAATTCTTTTTTGGGGTTCTTTTAGATTGCAAAATGCCCATTGTCCATCCAAGACCTCTTGCCAGGCTTCAATGGGGATGTGGATCTTAAGTTTACTTATCACCTCCCTTAAAAGTCATCACAGTTTTAATGAGCTATTGATTAGCACAATTTCATTGGTGTATGAAGCTTTCAGTTGACGCAGTATTTCTGTAACTTTCTGGATACTGCATTTTAGGCAATTTTTTTTTTTTACTGTTCCTCAACCAATGTGAACATTTATGCTTATGCTTACGTAACAATTCTGTGTTTTGTGTCTTTCCATGATCAATGTTTATTCAAATATATTTCAAATATAATTTCCCATTAATTCTTGCTATGATTCCAACACCCTGAAAAGTATTCTTTTCTTTTAAAAATTATCCATGCCAGCTGTACACTTTGATTTAGATTTACTGTATATTTTTAAATCTGTTTATCTTTTATCAATTGAATGTTTGTAGTTAGATAATTGAATTATTCATTTGTAACTCCTAAATAGTGTAGATCATTTCCTATAGCAATATTGAAGAGCTTACTTGTTTTTTTAAGTAGTATAATTTTAATTATTTTAAAGATAAAATTTGTAAAGACATGTATACTCCTCTCTCCTATATATTTTAAATTTAGCAACCTACCAAGAATCTCTTGTCTTTAACAGTACTCCCTGCTGCTCAATGAGCCTTTGTTAAAATAACAAGAAGCTGCCCTACCTAGGGGTCATGATATGTTTTCCATTCCGTGTAAAGCTCTTTGTTTGACTTCTGAAAGAAAAGTGCAAAGTGCAGGATGATAATTCAAAAATAAAGTAAAATAAATTGCAACCTTGGTCTTCACCAGCTGAGGCTGAAATTGAACAATGCAGTACAGAGAAAGCCGTAAAGGGCCTCCTTTCGCCAAAATGCTCAAAAATCCCCTCATCTCTAGTCAAAAGGAAAGCCGTACAATCAGCCAAAGTCATCGTTAAGATGCATGAAAAATATTATGCCTAAGTCCCTTCAAAGTAAAATATTGGGAAATGTATGTATATATAATTTATAAACACATACATAATTACAAATAGATAAGATTATATAAGGATTCATATATACTACATATATTTAAAACCTATCATTTTCAGAATTGCAAGGCTTTCTTATTTTTTTAAGTAAATCAACTTCTTTTAAGTTTTCAGTTCTTAATATATTGTTTGTCTACCTGCAAATATCTGTCATTTTTCACAGATCCCTATAAATCTCTTTAACTAGATGAATTGAAATGTGATTTGCTTTGATTATGCTAGAAAGTTATAATTTTAGGAATTGTCTTTTAAAATGTCATACACATTATTTGAATAAAAAAGACTAATCCATTTTTCTGTTGTTAAAGAAAAATGAACTTTATGTATAAATAAAGTTTACTAGCAACCAGATTTACCATAAATTACCCTAGGATTCTCAGAGAATCATGTGTATGCTCTTTGTTCCCTAGAGGATTAATTAACAATATAACTTTGCTAAGGGAAATTTTAATTCAAGTATTTTAGGAAACAAAACCGTTCACAAATGAAGCAAACAAACACAAAGGGATGAAAAAAATGAGATAAGATAAATATGTTGAGAACGCTAAAATACAAACATGTGAATTGCAAAAAGTTTATGAAAAAATGGAATTTTGCCATAGACTCTTTGAAGCTCTCCAGCACTGAGTGCGCTGCTAATGTCTCACAAGGTTTAAAGGTACAGGTGGATATACAATATATGAGAACAGAAGTGCCAGATGCAGAGTAGTTCATTTTGCTTCAATTCAGTAAAGCTACCAAAAGTTTAAGAGAAAAAATGTTTGATAACATTAGAGAACTATCAGAATTCCTTTAATATGTTTACCAGAAGAAGCTTGACTTAGCCAGCCATTTGCTACCAATGGCTTTATATAGTATTTCCCAATTATAAAAACAAGCAACAGAAACAATAACACACCACCAAGAACAATAATGATCAAAGGAAAAAAAATGAAAGACTAAAATATTGAAGAGATATCTGAAGTTGGACATCTGAAAATACAAATTGCACTGTCATCAAACTCGAGGCTAAGAGAATAAAAATTCGAGGTGAGGGTTTATGGAGCTTTCCCTGCTTTGGTAACATTACCTGTCATTTTACTAGGATTCAAGTAACTGCACCCAAAAAGTGAGAGTTAACTGCAAATAAGCAGTCTTCCACTGAAAATAAATGTCTGACTTAATTAAAGTTATTCAAACCAATTTAAATGCATGATAGAAACTAATTAAATGCTTGATGGTGGGAAAAATGCAGTGACACAAATTAAGTATATATATTTATCAATAATTAACAAAAACTGTAATAAAGATGATTTTCCAATATGATGCTGTGTTTTTCAGCCAAGAACTGTCTGTTTTACAAAAACAAAATTAAGATTAAATTCAAGGAAATATGCATGTGCATGAGAAAATGAATAAAATGTTAAATGGCTAATTCCATGGTAAAAATATAAGCACATATTGAGATAACACAAATTATAATACTCCGTTAATCAGGTATATGCTATGAAGAGCTAAAATACATGGCAACAAAAGTTTCATATAATTTAATAATGGTATGGGATCCCTCCATCACTTGTTTGTCAGTTTGTCAGTGTGGTGCCTTGGGTGTTGCTCTGATTCTGAAGCTGTTTTACATACCAGCAGGGGGAGCCCTAGTGGGTCCTAATTATGAGCTGGGCAGTAAGTGGTCTGCAGTTGGAAACCACCAGCAGGCTCTGCAGGAGGACGGGGTCGTTCCATAAACAGTTACAATCTTGAAAACCCAAAGGATGTCACTAAGAGTCAGCAGTGACTCAAAGGCAGTGAGTTTGATGTTTTGGTTTTAGGGTAATTCAAAGTGAACATGTTTCAACAAAGCTTCCAGAGTAAGAAAAGAGGAGAAACAAGCTGTCCACTTTGGAGGAAATTGCCACAGAAAACTCCTGGGTAGCAGCACAGCATTGTCAGATACTGAAATCTCATAAATAGCATGAAAACACTGTCAGAAATAGTGCCCAAAGATGAGCTCCTCCGATCAAAAGGCACTCAGAGTATGACTGAGGATGAGATGGCTTCTCAAGTAGAGTTGAGCATAATGAGGTAACTGAATGAAGCTCTGGGAGTAAAGCTTTCTGGACCTTTCCTTGCTGGGAGAGCACAACTCTAAATGAGAAGCAGCAAGTGCAAACATCTATTAATAATTGAACTTGGATGGTACGAAGTATTTTCTAGGGAAATTAGAAGTGGCAAAAATAAAATTGAATACATACAGATCAATATCCCAGCCATTACTGAGAAGATATGGGCTGCTATTAGCCATTTTCCAATCAGACAATCATATGGCTTTCTATGCAGACAAGGACAGACTCAAAAAGAGTGGCATGGTATTATTCATCATCATTCACATTTCAAGCACAATCCTGAAGTACAATATTATGTCTGATAAGATATCTCTCCATGTACCAGAAAACCCAGTCCAGACAAATTTATGATCCAACCACTAAAGCTAGTAATGCAGCTTTTGAAGAATGTTACCATGTTCAATTTGAAATTGATCAAACATGAAATCAGGATGCATTGATACATATTGGTGATGCCAGTGGTAAATGAGGCCAGTCAACTTTGGAACTGATATTGAATCACTCATATGTTCAAGTTGAAGCTAAATAAGTTGAAAACAAGTCCAGGAGAACCAAATACAGTGTTGAATTTATCCCATGAGACTTTGCAGTGTGTCTCAAGAACAACTTTGATGCGTCAACACTAATGACAAGAGACCTTACTAGCTATGGGATGACAAAAAGAACACATGCACGGAGAGAGCAACATGTCATTAGGAAGACAGGAACGAAATCAAAGATCAAAGTGGAGGTCAGCTGAGACTCTGAAACTTGCTTTTAATCAGAGAGGAGCTAAGGCACAGGGAAGAAATGGTGGAGTCAAAAAACTGAACAGAAAATTTCAAAAGACAGCTAAACAAGATAAAATAAAATAAAATAATAAAATATGCAAACAATTAGAGTTAGAAACCAAAAAGGAAGAACATACTCAGCATATATTAAACTGAAAACACTCAAAAGAAATTTCAAGTCTATAGTTGAAAAATTGAAATATTCTTTGGTTAAAATATTGAATGATGAAGAAAGCATTAGGAGAATATATAAAGAATACAGAGTGACTTCATCAAGGAGAACTAGTGGACATTTAACCATTTCAAGAAGTTTTATATGAGCAAGAACCAATGACATTCAAGCTGCACTGAAATCATTAGACAGCATCAAGCCTCCAAGAATTAATGGAAAGACAATTAAAATGTTCAACAAGCTGATGAAGTACTGGAAACACTCATCTATGTCAAGTAATCTGGAAGAAAAATACCTAGCCAAATAATTGGAAGAGATCCATATTTCTATGCATTCCAAAAAATGTAAGATAAGAGAACATGCAAATTATCTAACAATATCATTAATATTACATACAAGTAAAATGTTGCTGAAGATTATCCAATAACTATTGCAGCAGTACATTGACAGAGAGCTGACAGACCTTCAGACCAGTTTCAGATGATGACATGGAACAAAGGATATCATTGCTGAAGCCATTTGTATGTTGTCTGAAAGCAGAGAATATCCAAACGATGTCTACTTGTGTTTATTGGCTATGCCAAGACATTCATTGGATTGTAAAAGCAATAACTAACTTTGGACACCATTGAGAAAAAAGGGAATTTCAGAATTCTTCAATGAGCCCATCAGGTACCCGCAGATGAATCGAGGCAGTTGATCAAAATAAGGGAAAACTACATGATATAAAATCAAGATGTGTCAAGATTGTGTTCTTCTGTTAAACTTATTTAATCTGTATGCTGAAAAAAATAATCAAGTAAGCTGACTGACATGAAGAACAATGTGGAATCGGGAGTGGAGGAAGGTTTATTAATAATCTGTGATACGCAGATGATTCAACCTTGTTTGTTGAAAGTGAGGAATTGAAGTTTTTGCTGATGAAGATAAAGGATTGCAACCTTCAGTATGGATTATGCCTTGATGTATCCTCAGAATTTTAGCAATAAATAATGATATATAAATGTATAAAAGATTGAGGTTGTCAGGGAATTTCATCTTGCTTGCATCCATTAGCAATGTTCGTGGAAGCAGTGATCAAGAGATCAGCAGGCACGGTGCCTTGGGAAAATTTACTGCACAAAATATCTTTAAAGGGTTGCAAAGCTAGGACTAATGTATGTCTAACCCAGACCTTGGTGTTTTCAGTGTCCTCATATGAATTTGAGGATTGGACATTGAGTAAAGCATAACAAAGAATAGATGAATTTGATTTTTGGTGCTGTGGAAGAATATTGAAAATACAATGGACCACCAAGAGAATAAACATATCTGCCTTGGAAGAAGCCCAACCTTAATTCTCCTTAGAAGCAATGGTGGGTTCACTTTGTCTCATGGAGAAGGACATCATGCTTGGTAAAGTAAGGAGCATCGAACAAGAAGGTCCTCAACAAGATGGGTTGACATATTGGCTGTAAAATTGGGTCAAATATAAGAACAAGTGTGAGGGCGGCTCAGGACCCGGTTATTTTGTCCTTGATACACAGTATCAATATGAGTTGGAACTAATTCAACAACACCTAACAACAACAACAAGGTAGACCTAGTCCCATCTAATATGTGCTTGACTCTGAACAATAAAGGACAATAATTCAAACCCACCAGTCAGTCTTGAGGAGAAATATGAGGCGTTCTTCTCCAACAAAGCTTCCCAAAGCCTCAGAAGGGTTGTATGTAATAGCTATGATCAAGACACACTTGATGACAGTGAAGTCTAATATTAATAGGAAAGATACATTATTTTGGCAATTAAGATGGGTTTTAAAAATTATTGGTGATTATAATGTCAAGATTAACAATAAAGAAGAAGGAACACTAATTGGAAAATAAAGCTTTGATGCTAGAAGACTCTAGGTAGGGGTTACATCATAGAATTCTGCAGACAACTTATCAATTGAAAATAGGTTTTTCTGTCATTTTCAACAGTGTAATTGATGACTGTACATGTGGACCTCACCAGATGAAATACACCAGAAATAAGTCAGGTATACATATCTTTGGAAAGAGGTGAAGTTCAATATTGTTAATTACGACAAAGCAAGGTACAGATTTATGAAGAGACCATCAACTGTAATTTCATAAGTTCAAATTAAAGCTGAGAAAAATCAAACAAGAACCCAGACGACTCAAAGTCTAACCATGAATGCATCCTGTTTGAATTTAGTATCATCTCAACAATAGATTTGATACACTGGACATTCATAATCAACAATAAGAAGAACTGTAATAAGCTAACAATGATAGATAAATGGACAGATAGAAATATTGATACGAAAGTAAATTGGGGAGTTTTGAAATGAAATTATAGGAGTTTAATTTTTTAAATACCCAACTATGAAGCAATTATTTCTCAGTATGCCTTCCATTTAGGTCTCTATACTTCTCAAGGTAGTGTTTCCATCTTTCTGACTCTTCCCAGAAGATTTCTGCATTCTTCCATTTATACCACGACATCAGGGAAGTTCTGGCATCCTTGAAAGATCCAAATTGTGTTTCTTGTAAATTTTCTTTGAGTTTGGGGTACAAGAAATAAGCCTGAAGGGACAAAGATAAGGGAAGTGGGATGGGTAGAATGACCCCATGTATTTTAATGGATAAAACTTTGGGGGATCAGCTTTTCTAGACTTTTTCTCATCAATGGATTGTTATTTTTCTAACAATGTCTGCCTAATAATCCCTCATGATCATCTGTGTCCTTTGAGAAAAATCTATGAAGATTATTCCTTTGGAGATAAAAAAATGTTGCCATAAACTTCTGAGCTTAACTCTCTGCCTTGAATTTGATGGGCCTAGGCGTTCACATGATTTCTGTATTGATTGCTCCATGCTTTCTGTATCATATTGGTAAATCTATGATAAGATTCACTCCATAAAATATGTTCATTAGCATCCAGTTTGCTTAAAAAAACAGATGCTGATATAGTTAAGGTTTATTGTGCCAACCTGGCCAATAAATACATGTGAGGTTAGTTGAAGGCAGAGAGATAAATGGCTAAGTAATCCTCACCTTTCGAGTTCTTTCGTCTCTTGCTTTCTGATGGTTGGACCAGGGTACAGCTGCCTTAGTCAGCTCCCTGCTTTAGCTGGCAAGGCTCATTTCCAGCAAGACATCCCCAAAGAGAAGCCACATGGATGGACTCCAATGCAGCCCTGGGTGCTGGAGCAGCCTTGTGGAGACCTTTGCCAGCGCTGAGATGCTTACACATTCACTGATTTGGCTTTCCTCCTGCAGTCGGCATCATTACGTCTGTTTTGTGAGATGGAGGAGGACTTTGTGGATTGGTGTTGGACAGATGGGTGAATAGGCTAATGTACATGTGGGCTTGGGCAGCACTGGGTTAGAATTTTTTCTTGATGTGTCCTTAACCTTTATATAAAACTCTCTCTTATACATGAGTTTCTATGGATTTGTTTCTCTAAAGTATCCTGACTAACACAGATGCTATGGAGAGCTCTTTTAGCCAATTGATCTTTGAGCAAAACCTTTGGCATTTCACACGTTCTATTTCATAATTTCTAGTGGTGATATTAAAAAATGCAATTTAACTTAATTTAACAACATATTTTCTAGACCAATATATCAAAAATTGTAGCACTTTATGTATAATTGATGTAAATAAATTATCAGTAAGTCTTAGAAATCCAGTATATATTTTACACTAACAAATTCAAAACTCCTTTGCAATTGAGACAATTCCAACTCACAGTGATTTCGAAGGACAGAGTATAACTGTGCCGTGGGATTTTCAAAGTGTTTCAGAAGGAACCTTCGTGACACAGTGGTTGCAGCACCCACCCAGTCACTAAAAATCATGACTAGCCTAACATAAGCCAAGGTCTGCATGTTAGCTTAAAAAGGAAAATACTGAATTATGTGAGATCCAAATTCCTGTGGTGATCACTCTCATGGGAATTCTATGTTTTATTCCACAAATTCCTGGACTTAAGCCGTATATTTGCTTGTTGAAGTTGTTGCTCCCTCCTCCCTCAGAGGTCCTCCTGACCTTCTTTATTGTGATCTAAAATCTTCTCTTTTATATCTGTCAACATTGCTGCAATTTCCTGCAATACTTAAGATTTTTTAGATGATGTTCATGAGTTTCCTCAAAACTTTGATATTTACTCTGATCACAAAATCGTTTTTGTCCAGGACACAAATATTTTTGAGGCTTCCTAATAATATTAAGACGAGTGGACTAGACTCATGAAAATAGGAACTGGAGTCCAAGTAGCAATACTTTTTGACTAATTAACTAACAATATATATATATATACATATATATACACATATATACATACATACACACACACATACACATACAATTTGTGTAACTTTAACAATTCAGGTTTCATTATACCAGACATACATATGCTTTTATTTTTCATAGGTACAGATCAATGAATCACAAAGTACCATAAATAAACCTTTGGGGATTTTACAGTTCAAGAAAGCTAAGGGAGAAGACTGAGTGTGGATAAAATTTAAGTAGCAAATGATTCATGTAGTATGTAGGCAGAATAGCATTTCTTAGTATTGTGAACACTAAGAAAATAATACTTTTTCAAATAATAATAATATCCTGGGAATAATATAAGTTCATGCCCATTTTAGAATGATTTCATCATTAGTTTTATTTTCAGTGTTTTCTCAGCAATATAGCATTTTCTTTCTTCATATTACAGAACACTGTGCATTTTACTGAGCAAATTTCAACCTAATTCTACACGTGTAAATTGTCATTAGCCTTAGAAATGTTAAAATCTGAACTTTCAATGTAGTTTTCAATTGCTGTCACCTTAAAGCTTGAATTATTTGTAAATTCAAGAGTAACCAAAAGCAGCTCACAGTGGTTTATAGGAAGGCCAGTGACTTTGGGGTAAGCTGTAAAAGATTAGAATTTTGATAGCCAGACGTTCTGGTGTGGGGAGAACAGACGAGAAGGGAATCACAATGTGCAGTGAGGGAATCCAGCAGAGATTGATTCCACTATAATAGAATGTTTGGAATCATCTTGATGAGCAAAGTCAGGATAGTGTTATAACAGAAAAAGCCCCAAGTTTCTAAACTACAATGGGAAGACACTTGCCCTTGAGGGCTGTATCAGTTCATCTCTATTAGTAGACACAGCTCGCTCATCTGTTCAATCCAATGACTCAGTTCCTTTATGCTTCCCTCACCTCTGTTACCACGGTAACTATTTTGAGACCCTACTACTTAGCTCACCACTGAAAGGGCAACATTTTCTGACACAAATTGGCAAGATGTGTAGCTCCCAGCAGTACAATTACAGCAGGGGTTCTGGTAAACCAGTAGGGAACATGTGGTAGGGCAATTAAAGAACACTGGTAGATAACGGAAAGTTTCTTGTGTGAGAAAATGTCTGATGACATGTGCTTTAATGCTTCCAGTTTTTGGCATATACTGGATCAATGAAGTTTAGTAGCGATATTCAATGAATACTATGTGAATACTACCACTATACCATACAAGTACCTATAAATAAATTAACCTGAACCTCTGACTCAAGGACTTGTCTGTCCACTGCTGCTAAGATATAAACAACAATTCAATCAAGTTCTAGTGTGAGAGGACAGAGAACAATCATTTTTGCACAAAAACTTCTAGGAACGCTTCAGTGCCTGAGACTACCTTTTAGGCTGCCTTTCTGGAACGTCCAGCAATAAGATTATTGGAAGGGCATAGCAGACAGAGAAAAAGAACATAAACAAAACATGATCATATATTTGCAATATTTACTAAGAGAAACTCAGGAAATTTGTTGTGAATTTAAAGTAGATATGTGAATTAGTTAAACGTTTATTGTGCCAACCTGGCTGATAAACACATGTGGGGTTAATTGAAGGGCAGAGAGATAAATGGCTCCATGAGCCTGGCCTTTCTAGTACTCGCGTCTCTTGCTTTCTGATAGTCAGACCAGAGTGCCTCTGCCTTAGCCAGTTCCCTTCTTCAGCTGGCAAGGCTCACTTCCTGCAATACTTCCCCAAGGAGAAGCCGCATGGACCTACCTCGGTGTAGTCCTGGGTGCTGGAGCAGCTGTGTGGAGACTCCTGCCAGTGCTGAGATGTTTACACATTCACTGATACGGCTTTCCTCCTGCAGTCAGCATTATAGTGTGTCTTTGTGAGATAGAGGAGGACTTTGTGGATTGGTGTCGGATATATGGGTTAATGTTGGACTTGTGGGCTTGGGCATTACAGGGTTGGGATGGTTTCTTGATGTACACTTAGCCTTTATATAAAACTCTCTCTTATACATATATGAGTTTCTGTGTATTTGTTTCTCTAATGTACCCAGACTCACACAGTCTATATAAGAGCGACTGAAGATGACAGCTGTAAAAGAAAACGATGCTTATGTGTGTCTTATACCAGTCTTTGCAAGTGATTTATGATGACAAGCACAACGTTTATTAATTTGTTAAAAGAAGGGATAATAGAAATCATAAAAAATTACTTTCTCTAATTTATATTAAAACAAAAATACCAATATTAGTAGTAACATTCTGATATGATTACAACAATTTTCCATTAGGTTGAAACTTATGAACTTTTCCTTAACATAGGTCTAAAATAGTTCCACATCTCAATTTTACAACACTGAATTTAAAAGTATTCTTATTCCATATGTCTATCGATTACTTATTTTATCAATTTATCATTGCTCCAAAAATTTTTAACTTGCATAGTTATTTACAGAATAAATTTTTGTATAAAAGAAGTGCATTCTAGAATTATATACAAACAAAAATATTTAATCAAGAAAAATATATTTTGTGTATAAAAATGTGACACTATAACTGGTATTTCCTGTGGATGAAGGTATATATTACAGCAATATATCTATTTGGTAGCAAGCCTATTAATTTATTATCAATCAAGCTGCATGGCTCAATCATTTGACAGAAACAATGGCAAGCCTCATGACTGATGGTCTCTCACTCAATAAAACTAAAATTTGTATGATAAAGTATTGTCCTTTACTTTTCTAAATTCCTATTCCTCCCTGTAAGAATGATCACCAGTACATTTGATGAATGTGATAGTGCTATTGATTTTGTCTTTGCTTGATTTATACATTGTTTCATGAAACTATGTACAAGTTATTTCTCTCTACTCTGAAAGGCAAGATTGTTTTATTCATCATTTAATGTTGTCATTAGATGCCTTTGAGTAGGTCCTGATTCCCAACTCTCTGGGTACCGTGCTCCATACCTGAGCTTGCTCCATCCCCACACTGCTGTAATGCTTGAGCACATTGTTGCAACCACAGTGCCAATCCCGCTTATTAAAGGTATTTCTCTTTTTCTATAACCTTGACCTTGATCAAGCATGATGTCTTTTTCTATAGACTGGTTTCTCCTGATAATGTGTCCAAAGTACCTGAGATTAAAGACTCACGATCATCAAGTCAATGGAGGAAAGATTGGTTCCCCTGGTGGTTTATGATTTATTCAATACTTTTCACCATCACCATATTTCAAAGTGTTCAATTCTCCTTTGGTCATCGTTATTCATTGTCTCTTTTAAAATACATACCAGGTGATTGAAAATACAATGGCTCAGTCACTCATTGTTAGCAGGCCGATTCCAATGATGACCCTGTAGGACAGAATTGAACTACCCTTGTGGATTTTTGAGACTGTAAACCTTTACTGGTGTAAAAAAGCCTCATCTTTCTGCTGTGGGCATTTAGTGGTTTCTAATTACTCACCTTTGGGTTAGGAGCCCTACACAGTCAAGCACATCTTATCCCACTATAGCACTTTATTATTTATTTATTTTGGTAACAGATTTGCCAATACAATAATTCATTTGATTTTGTTTTGGCTGTTGCTTCCATGAGTGTTGATTGTGGAGCACAGAATATCTTAATAAAATGGAAATAATATAAAGTAGGGTTATGTCAATTTTTAATGTATTGTAACGGTTTTTTAAGAAAGGTCTGTGAAAATGAGCAATCATATATTTTCAAAGAATAAAGATTTGCAATTAAATATAATGATTGTTTATTATTTATCCATAGAAATAAAAAAGCACCAAACAAAACTCATGGCCAGCAAGTCAACGCCCGCTCATAGTAATCCTATAAGAGCAGCGTAGAACTGCCCCTGTGCGTTTCTTCGATTGTAACACGCTGCAAAAGACAGAGGGATGGTGGTTTCAAACTCCTTACCCTGAGTTTACCAGCCCAACTCATAACCACTATGCCACCAGGGCTCATGTCTATGTGCTGGGTTAAATTGTTCTTATAGTTCTAGTACTGGAAGAGAAAAGTAAGAACCGTATAGACTGCAGAGTTCTTATTATATTAGTTGACACTTTTACTGAAAATTCACTTGTAATCAGTATAAAATGTGATTATATAATGCACTACAATATCATAAGCATATATCTCTATCCACAAAAATCAGTACTGATTGGACCTAATATAATGTTTAAATACCTTTTTCAGTTTTTGAATTCAATCACCTTTCTACTCACAATTTTACTTCTTAAAAGAGGTCATTTACAACAAAAAGCAAGCATGATTTTTTCCAGCAGAACATATTTTACTCATCTAGTTACCTCATAAGGCTTGGACCATTAATTTCACACCACATTTACATGGATTGTTTTGTGTAATGAATTAGGCTATTAGCACTGGAACTGTGAACCTTGCAAGCAGCAGATGGTGGTCCAGAAACTTCTAATTTCCCTTAACAATTACAGAATTCAGTGTGCCATGTACCCTGATGCCTAAAACAAAATTATAAAGGAAAATGAAATCTATATACTTTAATTTGAAGTTATTTATTATGATAAAAGCATTTAATGTGAAAACTATGTTTATGACATCTGTGATAGTTACATAATCTGTTGTCAATTTGATGTTTAAGAGTGAAGGGGTGAAGTTTAGCCTGTCAAACAGGTAGCAGCTTGATGACCTCTCATTTGGAGTCACTAAGGAGATAAACAGCTCGCCAGAGGCAGGACACACACCTACTCCCTGAGAGACATTCCTATTGAGAACCCACATGGAACTATGCTAGAACCCTGGAGCTGAAGGAGCCACATGGAGACCCCTGCCAGCAAGGAAATGCTTCTACTGCCACTGGATACACAAGACTTTCCACCCACTGGCCTGTGATCTTCCAGCATTCGGCATCATTGCATGTGTTGTGTGAATCTGAAGAGAAGTGTATGGACTTGTATCAAGAGATGGGGTAACATCAGACTTATGGACTTGATGTGGACTGGGTTGGGATGATTTCTCAATATTGAATTATTCTTTGATATAAAGCTTTTTACACCATATGAGTTGTTTCTCATATGAGTTAGTCTACCTGGACTAACACAACATCTGAATTTTATATTAATTTTCTAAATGGATTTTAATGTTGTTGAACCAGGTCTACCTAATATTCTTCAGAAAAAGGCCCCAACTGTGTAACTGTGCCATTGATTAAATAAGAAAAAGGTCAAAGCTATCCTCAAATGCCTAATCAATACATTGATTTTTTGTCTGTTTTCAAATATCCATTCAATTAACATTTCAGAGTAGAGGTTGTTGGCATTGTATTGAGTAAGTAAATTTTCTATACTTGATGTTTTTTAATATGAACATCTACTTGTGTTTTGTGTGAAAAATTATTCAGAACAAAAGCTATCAAAATAATTTTGAAATTAAAAACAGAATTGTTGATATGGTTATTGTTAACTTTCTAGGGACCTGAGTCATGCAGTAAATATTATGACACTAACAAATATAATTACTATTATATTGGATATTCAACAATGTTCTTAGACATGAATGAATTGCTTGGTCCTCATAATCACTTTCAAACTTTACTAGCAATCCAATAAAGCAAGGATTAAAGGATCTGTCTTAGGCATCATAGTGTCGAAGTAAAGAATATTTAAATAATTTTTCTATAATGAGTATATCTGTCCATTTGTTGGCTAATTATTTGTTTTTCTTGATTATCCCAACCTTTAATTACAAATACAATTTACAAATATTTAGGATCTCTTGAAAGGGTTTCTGCAATCTGTGTGGAAAAAAAGTACATTAGCTGCAAACAACTACCTCTTTCAAAAACAAATCTCATCCCATCACGCTGGTTTCCTGACTGGAACTGCTCCTGTGGGCTGTAAATGCTGATCAGGACGCCTGCTCTTTCTCCCTCAGAGAGGCCGCTCATTTTGAACTGTCAATTGATATTAGGGTTTGCAGTCCAGCGTGCAGCCTGCTTAGTCACCAGGACTCCTCATCATATGCCAGTCAGCTTCAAAAAACTCCGATTTCAAATTCAGCACTATCAGTTAGGTTGCTGGTAGGCACGATTGAGTCACCTCATACTAGTGGCCCCGGTCCTGGGCCACCCTCACAGTGGTCATTAGGTTTGAGCCCATGGTTCAAGCCACTGTGCTTGTCACGCCCCCACCCCCATTTTCCTGTTTTGATCACTGTCTACTTTATCAAGCCTGATGTCCTTTTAAAGGGACTGGTTTCCCTTGATTTCACGTCCAAAATATGTAGGATGAAATCTTGCCACCCATGCTTCCAAAGGGCATTCTGGGTGTACTTCACCTAAGACAGAGTTGTTTATTAAAACACACAGTTTTTCTCATTGTAATGAGTAAGATCACCTGCATCCATTCTTCTCGGGTCTTCCTTATTCATTGTCCAGCTTCCGCCTGCTTCTGTGCCATGGAGAATATCACAGCTTGCCGGAGGTGCGTCTTAATCCGCAAAGCGACTTCTTTCCTCTTTCACATGTGACTCAGACCTTGTTCCATTCCATCCCTGTGAACTACAATCTTTCCTGGGCATTAAGGGCAGCTCTCCTTGGCGGAAGCATGCTTTCCAAGTCATATTTTGAGTGCCGTCCAAACTGAGAGACCATCGGACAATATGCAAAAGGTATTCAGTGGCTAATCCCTCAGAATGAAATAGCCTGCTTTTACTTCCTAATTTAGTCTTAGTCTGGAAAATTCAGAGAAATCACCAAGAAGGATCCTGCTGGCAGTGAAAATTGGAGGCATAGCTTCCTGGCATCAGAGCAACGTGCAAGCTCTCACAGGAGGACCACATGATAGGAATGGTGAACCACTCTTGATAGGTTCTTCAAAATCGTTTGTTAAACTCGCAAATTTTATACAATGGGAGAAGGGATGTAGAATTTTAAACTCCATACATGCTGATCAATATCACCAGAAATAACTTGTTCAAGCTCTTAAAAATTATTGGTTATTTATTCAATAAGATACCTTTCCCTATAGGAGAGACTCAAAAGAGATCTTGTAAGGAGGGCATTCTTGTCCTAGAATTTCATATCAGCTCCGTGGATATCTCTAACAAGTTGATAGTCTCTTTAAGTGTCTTCTGGGATCCTTCAGCTTCTTTGGAGTAAAAAATTCTCCTGGCACACCAACGTTTATGATTGTTTTCAGTGCTGTGCACCTGGTTCGTCGTGGTCCAAATGTTCTGCTAGCTCTATTTCTGTAATTGTCAGGCCGGTTGCTGTATCAAGTGCCCTAGTCTAGCCTTCATCTCCACATGATGGGACCGCTTACTTTTGTGGGGTTCTAGAAAGTCCTCATTTTGTTAAAGCATCCAAAAAACTTTCTTCAAGAGGTATCAATAATCTGACACGTGGCCCAAACCCTATGAATGTTGAAATTACGTGGAAGGCCGGAGCCTTCCCTATGACTTACATAGACAAGCTCAGAATGTTCCTGGCTGATAGTTGCAAATGTGCGGTGTAATAACTTTAGGGTCCCTCATTGAAGCATAAGCCTGTAGGTAAGAGGAACTTTGTTCCTTTGTCCTCTTTGAAACCTTACAAACGATTCACTGCAGACTGAGCTCTTTCAGTGGTTATCGCCAATCTTACGGGACAGTAGACTACTTGTTTGTTGTCCAGTCTGGATTTCTTTTTTTTTAAATATTCACCCTTAACTTATAGCAAATCACCTGTTTATCTGTTCCCCATGTTCCTTAATAATACACAAACCTGCATGTTTCCTTTCTAAATTTTCGCTCTGTTTTAAAATATATCCTTAATTATAGGTTTTTCTCTTTGTTTTCTTTCTGAGATATGCTGGAGGCCTAGGCTCTCTGTAGCTCCAGAAAGTTGCTTGGCCATCAGTCATTCTTGGCCAGCAATCTCTGTCCATCTGACTGATATTTCTGCTCTCAGGTTTCCGGCAAGTCTGCCATGAATTCTATGCTCGACTTCAGGCTCTGAATATTTATCCTAGGTAGCAATTTTCATTCCTGTATGCAAATTCTTATTTTCTTTTTTATAATAAATGATCTCTGACTTATATCATTTTATTAGTACATCTTAGTTTGGAACTTTTCTTTAACTCTGGTCATCAGTGTCCTGTTACTTCATGGTATTAAAATCCATTGGGTGCTTAATGATCATGGATAGCTTAGAGCACAGGTAATGAACAGAAAGCTTTTGGGACTTTTTTTTGCAACTGTCTTATAGGTCGATTCAAAGCTTCCTATTTTAATATTACTGTTTAATAAAAGTTTCTCTGACTTTGGAACGATGCTTTTGGACATATTATCTTACAACGGAACAAACACTACCCAGTTCTGGGGTGCCTCACAATTGTTGCTATTCTTTAATCCATTCTTTTAGCTTCTCTGTCTCTCCATCTTCTTGAGAAATTTCATCTTTCTTTACTGACACCCTGTGGTAGTTACACAATTTCATGTCAACGCAATTAAAGAATGAAGGGGTGGAGTTTAGCCTGTCAATCAGGTCAGCCTAAAGATGTCTCCTTGTGGGAATGGCCTAATTATGAGGACTGGGAACTCCCTCTCTTCCTCCGTGGAGGAGGGGCACACACACAGACACACATATTATCTCTCTCTCTCTCTCTCTCTCTCTCTCTCTCTCTCTCTCTCTCTCTCTCTCTCTGCTATACCTTCCTGCTGACAAGTGACATGGAGCCACCCTCATGAAGAGCCAAATCCCTGGAGATGCATCTATGGTCATAGGATCCACAGGACTTTCTACCCACGAGCTGGTGATCCTCCTGCATTGCATTTGGCATCATTCCATGTGCTGTGTGAGTCTGCAGAGGAATTCATGGGCTAATATCTGACTTTGGGGCTAATACTAAACTTATGGATTTGTTCTGGACAGGGTTGGAATGTTTAACTGATGCATAATCACTTCCTGATATAAAGTCCTCTTTTACACATGTATGAGTGTCTCAGTTTATATCCCTGGTCAACCCCCTCTAATACACACCCACTTGATGTCTTTCTCTAGGAACTGGTACCTCCTAAAAACATGTCCAATGAACATGAGATTAAGTGTTACCATCCTTACATTTAAGCCATATTCCAACATTACTTTTTTTCAGCAGTCCATGGTTTATTCAATATTCTTTGCTAGTATCATACCTCAAAGCATTGACTCCCTGGTCTTCTTTATTCAATGACCAACTCTCACAGACATATAAAGGATCAAAAATAGCATGAATTGAGTCAGAACCCTCTTGACAATAAATATAATATATTTGCTATTTGCTTTTCAACAGTTTTGCAATAGATTTGTGCAATTCAATATGCCTGTTGATTTATTGACTCTTTCTTTTATGAGTGTTGATTGTGGATGATTTTGATAGCACAAATCAGTGCAGTTGTGAGGATTATTTTTCCTTAATGCCCGAGTGTAATACATATTGGAAGATGTGGTATTTGATCTTCACCACTAAGTGCTTCAAGTCAACTTCCCTCTCTGCAAGCAAAGTGTGTCATTTGCATACAGAAGGGTGTTAATGAGTCTTCCTCCAGTTCTAATGACCCTTCTTCATATGTTCAGGCTCTTGAATTAATTGCTCTGCACAGAGAGTGAATAAGGATGGTGAAAGGATGCGACCCTGATTTTAAACCACTCACTATCCCCTTGTTGTTTTCAAATGACTTTCTCTTGGTCAACAGGTTCTGCTTGAGCACAATAAATTTCCATTATAAACTATCGTCATAAATGGAAAACATTTGAAGGTATCAAGGATTTAATTTACTTGTGTCCACAATTAAATTCATGATTGCAGCAGACATATTACATTAGGCAAATCTATTATAAAAGATTTCCTTAACTTGTGAAAAAGCAAAGATGTTATTTTGAAGCCTGAGATCCATGGGACCCAAATCATGGTATTTGCAAATGTCTTATAAGCATGAGAATCTGGATGATGAATAAAGGGGAATAAAAGAATTGATGCATTTGGATTATGATTGATGAAGATATTAATGATAATACAGATTGTCAGAAGAATGAACAAATCTGTCTGGGAAAAAGTACAGGAAAGCTCTCCTTGTAAGGAAGGATGACCAGAAGCTTTGGAAATGCTGGCAGGAAGGATCAATCTCTGGGGAAGGGTGTTCTTGTTAAGTAGAGAAGATGCAAAACAATGACAAAAACTAAGGTTATTGTTAGGCAGATAAGCGCAGGGATGGGATGTCCTTTGGGCCTTGCCCAGAGAGCCAAGCAGAAGAAAGGCGGTGCACTGCACATGCTCAGAGGCCTAGGGTTTCCCGCCTGTGGGCATGGGTGGGCTTAAACCTGGATTGGCCCACCTGGGCCAGGTGAATGCAATTCAGCCAATGGGGTCAATCAGGGGTCGCCCACCATGCCTCCCCCTAGAATCCTTGAAAAGGCAGGAGCCAGAGGGAGAGAGCAGACTTGGAGGAGAACTTGTGAGAGATCTAACAGAGAGTCACGGGAAAAGAGATCTTTGTGTGACACCAAGCAGTCTCTGCCAGGCTGCATGGTTGGGAGGAATCCTATGGGTGCCGTGTAAAACCTGGAACTTCTCTCATTAAACTCACTTGGATCATGAGCCAAGCTTCGGCTGAATTCTTTCTCATGTGGAGCCAAGGACCGAGGTGTAACTCTATCTCCAGTGAGATCTTACACTATCAGTTTGATAGATTCACACAGCAGCAGAAATAACATTTTTAAACAGGTGAACCATTGTGAGTGCGGTCCAGGACGAGGCCTCTGGGCTTAGGCGTCACTAAAATGGGAGACCTTGGGTTCTTAGGAGAGGAAACTGGGTTTGCTGACATTTGGGAGAGGAGCTGAAGACCGTCGGGTTGAGGCTTATAGCAGAGTGCTGTGCTGCGTTGGACATTTATTTACAGACCTGAAACTTTGTAATATGGGCTGATAAACAATCAACCGGAACATTTCTCACTGGCCTTACAACTTGTTAATATCTTTAATAAACCCTTTAATCATAAATTTTGTTGTAAGTAGATATTGGGCATTGTGATAGTTTGGTATAATATCTTCTGGACCAGGATTATACCCTGATATGATTTAACATAATATAGTTAACTTCAAGATGGACTCTTCTAGGAAGACATCAAGAATGGTGGGCAGAAGGGAGATTATCACCTTCTTACTCTGGTCACAACCTTCATGCAAGGAGGGGAGCTCCCATTCATGGTGTGGCCTACTCTTAGCATATATGTTGACACTGTAGGGATTCACTCTGGCCGGATATGAAAATTGCATCTGGTTCATTGACCTCCTGTCATATTGCCTGCTGACCCCAGATGCCAAGAGTGGACTGACCTTGGATTCATTTGGCTCTGCATCGACCAGCATGTGGTATTCCAGGTTCATCTTCCTGCTTCCTGGTCCATCAGCCCCTATAGGTACACAGGTCAAGAGATGACTCTAGTTTGTGATCTGACCCATAGACTTGAACCACACTGGATTTATACACTTTAATAACTGTATGAGCCATTTATTTCTCTTTTTACCCCCCACAGGTTTGTTGGCACATAATTTATATATCATACAATCGAGTAGTTCAGTTGTTCAATCATATCAAGGGTAATTGTACAATCACCACCACATCTATCTTAGGGCATTCCCTGCCCCCATCGTTGACTTGCCTCTAATTTGAGTTGTGTAATCATGATCAGTTCTAGTGTTCTAAGCATCACCGGTTTTGCTTCCTCAGAAAACCCAGTCTAACACAGGCAGAGCTAATAAACAATTATTTCTGCAATAGCAGTAGCAGAGGTACATCAAAGGGAAAACATCTGATAAAGCAATTTTGTAAGTGCTTATTATATTAATTCATTATACTTTTTCAATAAACCTATTATTAATCCTTTTGTGGATCTGAGGGAGAGTAAGATCAGTAGCCCATTTCAAAGGAAGTTTAGTCACAGAGGGGTTAAGGATTTTCCCAATCTCAAAACAGTGGTTACTAACCTACTGGGATTTGATATTCAGTTTTAGTTCAGAAATGAGTATTTTACCATTGAATACAATACCTCATTTTATCTCATTCTTGTGTTCATTCCAAAAACATATAACCCAGGAGACTGCAGAGATTATCTAACAATATCAATATCACATCCAATTAAAATTTTGTTGAAGGTAATTCAAAATTGACTTCAAAGGTATACCAATAGGGAATTAACAGAAATTCAAGTTGGTTTCAGAAGAGCCCATAGACCAAGGGGTTTTCATTTCTCATATCAGATGGATCTTGGCTGAAAGCAGAGAACACCAGAAAGATGCATACTTCTGTTTTATTAGTATAAAAAGGAATTTAAATGTGAGTATCATAACAAATTACGCATCAAGTTGCAAAAGGTGGGAATTCCAGAATTCTCAAAGAGAACCAAATAAATCAAGGGAACACAGCATGATTTAAAATTAGGAAAGATATGCTTCAGGGTTGTACTCTTTTATCACACTTATTTAATTTATATGCTGAGTGAATTATCTGAAAAGCTGATCGATGTGAAAAAGAACGTCTCAGAAATAGAGGAAGACTAATTAACAACTTTTGATATACAAGTGACACGATCTTGCTTGATAAAGGACTTGCTGATGACAGACTACAGGCTTCAGTACAGATTGCAACTCAATGTAAAGAGAGCAAAATGATCACAATGGGGTCAATAGACAATAAATGGGGGGAAAGGGAAAGCCTGAAGCTGTTAAGGGTGTCATTTAACTGGCATGTACCCTGAAGGCTGACAGAAGCAGTCCGTCAGAAATGAAGCAGCATCTTCATTGGGCAAACCTGCTGTGTGAGCCTCTTTAATGTGTTCAAGAGCAGATGTCACTCTGATGACTATGGTGTGCCTGAAGCAAACCAGGCTACTTTCAATTGCCACCTGTGCCTGTGAAGGGGGACATTAAGAAAGACAGCAGAAAAATGGATGTGTTGGAATTATGGTGAAGGTAGAAAATTTCTGAAACACCATTCATAGTAAGGTAAACCCTGATTTTAGAGATTTTAAAATGTTAACATGTGGATCACAACAAATTATGGACAACAGTGTGAAGAATAGCATCCCAGAACATTTAAGGATGCTCATTCAGCAGGTGTACATAGAGCAAGAGGCATCAATTTGGACACAAGTTGGGACAGTGTGCACTTTAAAAGTGAACGCGGGTGTGTCAGTGTTGCAGTCTTGGGTCACACTTCTTCTATCTGTATACAGCACAGGTAACTCACGAACTGGAGTATCTGAAGAAGACTGAGGCGTCAGGATGGGAGGGAGGGAGGCTTATTAGCAACTTGTCATTCACAAATGACACAAATTGGATTTAGTTAAGAAGGCTTCTGAGTCATTTGATATTAAGCCTTAAAGGCCTGAAGATAAACAAGCGGCCATCTAGCTGAGAAACAAACCCCACATGGAAGAAGCACACCAGCCTGTGTGATCACAAGGTGTCACAGGGATCAGGTATCAGGCATCAAAAAACAAACAAACAAAAAAAAAACCATAGCATTGTGAATTTGGGGGAGTGTGGAGTGGGGACCCAGGGCCCATCTGTGGGAAATTGGACATCCCTTGCAGAAGGGTTATGGGGAGAAGACGAGCTAGTCAGGGTGAAGTGTAACAATGGTGAAACATACAATTTTCCTCTAGTTCTTGAATGCTTCCTCCCTCCCACTGTCATGATCCCAATTTTACTTTACAAATCCAGCTGGACCAGAGAAAGTACACTAGTACAGATAGGAACTGGAAACACAGGGAATCCAGGAGAGATGAACCCTTCAGGACCAGTGGTGAGAGTGGTGATACTGGGAGGGAGGAGGGAAGGTGAGGGTTAAAGGGGGAACAGATTACAAGGAATTACATATAACTTTATCCCTGGGGGACAGACAGCAGAGAAGTGGGTGAAGGGAGATGTCAGACAGTATAAGATATGACAAAATAATAACTTATAAATTATCAAGAGTTCATGGGGGAGTAGGGAGCAGGGAGGGAGGGGAAATATGAGGAGGCAATAACAAGGGTTCAAGCAGAAAGCAAATGTTTTAAGAATAATGAGGGAAACATGTACAAAAGTGCTTGACACAATGGATGTATGTGTGATTGTGATGAGTCGTATGAGCCCCCAATAAAATGATTTAAAAAACCCAAACCCATAATGTCATATGTGTGACAGTTACATAATTTTATGTCAACTTGAAGATATGCAAAAGTGTAGGGTGGTATCCAACCTGTCAATCAGGACACATTCTGATAGTGCCTCCTTGCAGGTGTGTCCTTCTCCTAATCAGGACCCTGGGCTCCCCCCCAACCCTCTCTCTGCCTTTCCCTTTCTGCTTTCTGGTCACCCTGAGAGCTGTCAGAGTCCTGCCATATTTATACCAACCACGAGTGCACACAACCGTGCACTTACCGGCCTGTATCTTTCTATATTTGCATCCTTGTGTGGCTCCGTGAGTCTGAAGAGGGACCAATAGTACACTTACGGGTGTGAGATGGACTGGGCTGGGGTGTTTTCATGATATATAATTACTTCTTGATGTAAAGCTCTTTCTTACGTGTATGTGAGTGTCACTGAATTTGTTTCTCTTCAACCTAAACGCCATATGTAATTTTACTTTCCGAAAATAGAGGAGTCATTGGAACATAGTGGGTAGGAAAGAAATGAAGATTTCTATCTGAGGGACAAAGATGAGACTTTCTACTCCGTTAAAGATTAACAGTCTCAGAACCCCCAAAGGGCAGTTCTTCCCTTTCCTGCAGGCTCTCCATGAGTCTGCTTGATGACAGTGAGTGTGAGCTATTGATTTATCTTACCCTTTTCAACGTTTTTTAAAAGGATGCAATGCATTTCAGTTTTGCTTGAACACTTGAAAAACAAGGAAATCCACATTTGTTAAGGTGCCATCCATTTGATTTGGCTCATGTCAATCCCTTCTGGCAGAATAGAAATCCCACCACAGAATTTCCTAGGATGCTGTCTTTGTAGGGCAGATTATCAGGATTTTCTCCTGTGAGCGTCTGGCTGCATTCGCAGCCAGATACTTAACCACCTAGCTCTTCACCAGGTTCCTAGAGGAAATTCACAGTGGAGGTTTTGAGTAAGTGAAAGTGTAGATCAAAATTTTATGAGACATGAAAAAATACTGAGAGAGTTCTAAGAAGTTAAGTTTTAGTCTCTATGGTCTTTGATAATACTGAAATAATATATAAGGAGATCTGAATTATAAAAACCTCATACTCTTTATTTATTTATAATGCCAGTCTAAACATTATTGGAGTTGGTCAATAGGTGTATTCTCTTTCAGTAATACCACAAACACACATGCACACAATCAGAAAAAATAAAACAAAAAGCAGAAACATAAACAAAATTAAATAAGTCAAGATAAACCTAACAAATTCTGCAAACTGTACTATATAACATTTAAAAAATTAAATATATATGCTCTACATATTTTGAAAAATTGGTAAAGGTTAATTTCTAAATGAATAGAATTTACATAAGAGAAACCAAATTATTTTGATTGTTTAATTTTAAGGTAAAATACTGGTTTCAATTCACTATAAATCAAAGCAACAAGTTATCCTCTGCATAGTTTGGTATGTTGTTTTTTTAAAAAATATTTGCAATCCAAGATTGCATCATTTCTGATGTAAAAATTATAATGGACATTTACTTTGGTAGATTAGATAGAACAGTATATGCAGACCTCTCATGAATGTCCCGTTAGTCTGAGCTTCTGCTTTTTAACACAGTGAACATGAAGACCAGAAGTGCTACTGCGTCAGTCGGATTCCTAACAGCCTGTGCACAACACACTGAAACGCTGTCTGCTCCTGGGCCCTCCTCCCGTGTCTGTCTGGTGATCCCATTGTCGCCGCCACCTATGTCCATGCAGCTCAGCAAGGGCCTTCCTCATTTTCACCGCCTTCCTGCTTTAGCAAGCCTGATGGCCGCCTCCAGGGTAAAGGCCTTTGGAAGAAATCTTCATCTTACGGGAACCTCCAACTTCATGCCAATTATTTCACTTCCATTTTTCATTTCATTTCCATTTATGAAGTGTAATAAAAGTTCTATTTACAAATATAGGTGGATATGTATAATATGGCACAGTAAAAGTTTCTATTAATAGGATATACACACAATAGTTCACTTAACAGTCTTAGTATGTTTCCAAAAATCATGATAGTAAAGTGCAGTTGTTTAAAAAGTGAAACATTAAATGAGGTCTTGGATAATCAATAGGGAAAAAACAATAACAGGAACAGGCAGAAGAAGATATTCACCCTGGACAGATATTTCAAAAGCTGCCACCAAGGTAGCCCAAATGACAAAAGTACACTTAGCAAAGCAGAGGTTTAAAGGAAACAGATGAAACAAGCAGGAAGTCATCCACTTCTGAATTGCTCGCCCTCCTACTATCGACTCTGATATTCCCGATGAGGTAGCTAGGAGGTAACGGTTAGTCTTAACTAACAGTGTTAGTCACTATTAGGTACAAGATTTTATTCACCAACCTGGTCATTTCAGACTCTTCTTAGTCAGTTTGTTTCTTTTCTCTCCTTTCCCCCAATCTGGTCCTTAGCATAAATAAAAATATTAGGATAACCGAGCTGATTCCAGGAACCCAAGTGGAAGGTGAATTATGAGAATGACGAGTGCAACGAATGTATAAGGGTGCTTTGCTCAATTGATGTATGTACAGACTGTGATAAGAGCCTTATGAGCCCCAATAAAAATCTTTTTTAAAAAAAGAAACAGAAATACCTTTTTAAATATGGTAAATACATTTGGTTTTTCCCATTTTCTTTCTTTAAAAAAGAAACAAGCAAACACAAATTATAATTCAAATTTACTTGTGTGTAATGAAGAAAAATCTGAGGAAACACAGTTCTTAAATTTAAACTGATTACACTATACATCAGGACATTTGAAAAAGGAATTAAGTATATTTAGCATGGTAAGTAGCATTGTAGCAATTTATATTGCTAACACCATAAATGGTAAAATTAGTGAAATTTATATTAGGTAATCAAGTTCAATACACAAATGAAGAATAGGAAATTTAAACTAAAGTAAAACATTTAAACAAGTCTAATGACTCACTTGGAGTTTAAAACAAAGAAGGTACAAAACAGAGAGAAATGTAGGGAAGAGTTAGAATCTTAGAAAAGTGAGGGCTGTTCTGTTCAAGAGCTTTAGTTTGACGAGGGAAGCGATAAGTAGCATCTATCAATCATTGATCATACATTCCGTGCCAGGCGTTCTTCTAAGCAAAGTGTTGACCATGCATTCTGTGCCAGGCATTCTTCTAAGCAAAGTGTTATGAGACAGTACTTGAACCTCACAGCTTTACGAGCTAGAACCTACTAGCTCAGTCTTTTATGGATGAGAAAACCGAGACATAAAGTGTTTTGTCCAGGGTCCTGTAGCAAGTAATTTATTGACCAAGATTTTACTCTATATGAATTGATTCCTGGCAATACTGGAAATTGAGGCTACTCAGTGACTAATACAGCTCATAAAATGAGTTGGGTTTTGAAAATGGGTTAAATTGATGTAATGAAATATATGTGATGCAATACATGCTTGAAAAACGGGAAAATATAATATGATATTTAAATGCTCAAATCAAGGACAAAAGTTCCCTTATAAGTCTAGATTTTATTATTGTAGTACTGTTTGTGTATGCCTCAAGCATTTCCAAGTGACTAGCAAAAAGCAGTTCCAGTTTTTTCTACTGATGAATTCTTACGCTTTAGATGCAATCAATTCCCATTTAGAATCACACTTCTCTGGAAAGTGCAACACTACACAACATTAACCTTTATGAGAGAAAGTAAAAAGGCATGCAAAATGTAACCTTTTCATATTAAGCTTCACTCCAGTCTGTTTTGCCAAGTGTCAAACACTGTGAACCAGACTTTTATGACCTAGAACTGTCTGCTCATTGTCCACCTTACCAGCATCGCCCCCCCCCCCACACTACCCTCCACTCCATTGCTGCTCCAGCCATATGCCAGGAACTTTGCTTACTCATTTTACATCATTCACTCTTCACTGGGACTCTATTATATCAGGGTCAATATTCTGTTTTTATTCACGGAGGGCTAATGATAATGGAACAAAAATTTGAACTATATCGTTCCAGATTCGTAGTCCACACCCGATTTATGTATCCAAGTGTCCCAAGTAAAAGTAATACTATCATTATGGCAATACTAGAATTAAAACATATCTTCAAGAAGTATTTAAAATGACAGATTTTATGTATTTTCACTTTGAAAGCAGTGATGAATTTAGAGTATGATAAATTTGGTAACTTTTTTATCAGACAGCTTGATTCCTTCCTGATAGTGTCACTTAGTTGAGTCTATAGTAATATCCTAAGTATTCCTTTTTATTATTATTAAATAATTTTATCGAGGGCTCTTACATCTCTTATCACAATCCGTACATTCATCCATTGTGCTAAGCATATTTGCACATATGCTTCCATCATCATGATGTCAATTCCCTATTTATTCTCCCTCCCTCCATTCCCCACCCAACTTCCCTCATGAACCCTTGAGAAGCTATAGATGATTATTTTAATATCTTAAGACAATTGTTAATGTGCCTTTGATTTTGTTTATGTAAATTGATAAGTTCTTATTGTGCTACCAAAAAAGGACAAGTAATAACAAGAACTTAACAAAAAGGATAATACAAAGAACTTGCTGAAACACAGGGTAGGTAAATTGACAAAAAATCCAGCAAACAGTAGTGAGGCATCCCTGTCATTGAAGCAATCGAGGTGGAATGCTGGGATGCTGGGATGCATACTTCTTATGGAAACAGAAACTTACTTTTAAAAAAATCCTTGTGTACTCTAAAGATTTAGAGAATATAACATTGATGAATTAATATACACTATACTAATCCAGCAATAGGAGTTCATAAAACACAAAACAAAGAGTTGAACTAATTAGCTATTTGAGTTAAAATACTGCATAGATGGGAATCAAATGCAACCATTGTCCTTTTGGAGAGTCTTAGACAACTTTAGCTAAGACACAAAGGCAGCAATGTGTAAGATGGGAAAGCTCTCCGCTCATAAGACAATTCAGATGTAGGAATAAAAATGACAAATTATGTAATTTATAAATTGCACTGAAGATACCTGAAAAGCCTACAAGTGTCAAAACCTCTGGGCTGGAGAGAGCTGAAAAAGTTAGATCCATTGGCTTAATTGGGATAGAATATAGAATATGGAAGAAGTAAAAATAAATAAAAACTACACTCACTTAACTTATATTTCATATCAAACATAAAGGATGTGTTTATTATTAGAAAATCACTATATAGGTATGTAGAATATGTATAGCCAATACAAGGAAAATCTTAATGAAATTTTATCAAGAGTCAGCATATGAATCGTAACTCTCTTCTGTATTATTTCTGTTTACCAGGTTGATTTTGATTGCAATGGTTGGGAACGTTACCCTGGCTGTTCAGGGCAAGCAAGCACACAAATCACATGGCAAGGAGCACGGGAGTGGAGAAGGTGAGCCATTGGTGCTATTGAGACACATTACCTCGGAAAGCTCGTCTATACTGCTTACTGCTGAGCTCTGTGTCCTAGAGGAGTCTGGTGGCAGTGTGAGTTAAACATAGGGTTACTAAACTCACCAAAAGCTTGCAGTCTGGGGGAGCAAGATGAGACAGTCTGCTTCCCTAAAGATTTCTAGCCCCAGAAATCCCACAAGGCAGGTTTTCTCAGCCCTACAGGGTCACTGTGAGTCATAATCAGCTTGGTGGCAGTATGTTTTTATTTCCACAGATTCAATAACTTGTATAAAAGCATCATTTGTCAGTTAGTATTTACTGAGTTAATGAATGTTCAATAGAAAAAATAATTACTAGTATCTAAGAGGGAGGGATATGTTGATTACTCCTCAGGAATAAAATATTTAATAATCATAAATAAATAATCTCATCCTGGTGATATATGAGTATTTAGTCCAAGTAGAAAGAGAAGTAGAAACAGAGTCATGATGCATGGAATTAAATTAGAGTTACTACTCATTGACCTTGGGTAAGTTAATGAATATTTTCAAGCTTCAGGTCTCTGGTATGCTAATGCTATCAACTAGCTATATTCTTACAGATATTTAAGAGTTGATAAATATGAAAATATCTACTCTACATCCACCTCGAGTCGCTACAAATCAGTATCAACTCCACGGTAGTGAGTGCGTTAGTTATATACACCTTACTACACTTTCAGCTTATTGAATTCTATGGATTGACCTTTTCCTTTATTATACATAATACTTGGTATTTCAACAATAATTTTAGTAATATTCTGTGTTATATATAAAATAAGAATGAATAAAACATATACTATAGATAAGAGGTTAGTAAACTTCTACAAAGAGTAGAAGAGTCAATATTGTAGGCTGTATAGGTCTCTTTCCTCTCCTACACATACTCACCAAACAGCAAATGCTTATTAGAGTTTCATTCCAAACCTCTCAATCTATGAATATAAAGCACAGGATAATCAATTCACGTGAGACATTCAGTCCAGCTGCCTCCCTTCCACGCAGGGTGTGCCAGTCCTTCCTGAAGGCGAGGAGCTCCAGGAGAGGGAGTGACGTGCAAACTATCAGGACCAAAATGCCTTTTTGTTTGATTTGGTGTCATCAGCGTCCCTCTCCTGAAAGTTAAAGAAATCCGGAATCCTGTGGGCCCAGAAGGCTCTATGTCCAGGTGGTTTGGTTCAGAATGGGACGGGCAATGCTCAGCCATGGCAGGTGAGTGCGTTTCGATCACTCAGGTTTTACAGGGTCCCTCTCCCAAACGTACCACTCCAGATGTAGGATCGCCTAGCTATGCAGGACGGGCTTCCCTTTTACTCCATTGATCACTTTCACACAAACTACTGCAGCACGTATTCTGCCTCTCGCTTTCTCATTTTGCCTTTAAGTGGATCAGCCAGGTTCTTTTGGAAGATATAAAGCCCGAGTCTGAGTCAATACTCCGTTAGAAAACATTCCTCATTACCAAGCTGTGATATGAAGATAAGACAACTTTGCTTGTTGAAGCATTTTTTGGTAAATATGAAACACTCCAGCCTTCAGTATGGATGACACCACAACACACAAAACACAAAAATCCTCACCACTGCAGCCATAAGCAGCACAGGGATAAATGGAGAAAAGATTAACGTTGCCAAAGATTTCCATTTTACTTGGATCCACAATCAACACCCATGGAAGAAGCAGTCAATAAACAAATGATATACTATATTGGGCAAATATGCTATAAAATCTCCTTTAAAGTGGTAAAAGCAAAGATGTCACTTTATGCACGAAGGTGTCCTTGAGCCAAGCCATGGTATTTTCAGTTATATCACATGCCTACAAAAGGTGGACAAAAAAATAAAGAAGAACAAAGAAATGCCTTTCAATTATAGTATTGGTAAAGAATATTGGATATGCCATAGAATATCATATAATGAGCAGATCTGTCTAGGAAGAAATATAGCAATAACGCTCCTTAAACACTACAATGGGTGTTTCAGGAGTAAATAATGAAATTGGGAAGGAGAAGGGAGTACTGGAACTGATTGCGATTGCCGAACTCATTTTAAAGGTGGTGTAACAGAGGAGTGGGATGCCCTAAGATTGATGTGGTGGTGATTGTGCAATTATCTTTGACATGAGTGGACAATTATACTATTGAGTTGTATGATATGTAGACTATGTGCCAAAAGAACTGTTGGGGAAAAAAGAAAAGAAGCGATGAGGGGAACTTCATCTTATGTATTTGGAATACATTATCAAGAGAGTTCTTTCCCAGGTAAAAGGCATCACACGTAGAAAACTAGACGATCGGTTAAAAAGATGCATAACTCTCAACGAAATGAACCGACATATGCAATAATGAGATCACACATAACACTTGTGAGGATGACACTTGACAGGGTATTGCTTGTTCCATTGCACCCGACTTGCTCTGCCTCAGAAACTGGATGTCAGTTAACAACAACAAGGCCATATGGCCTCTCTCATTGCTACTCAGTTTTGTTGCTGCAGTGGAAATGCAGTGGAAACACATTTTAAAAATTGAGTGTGGATGTTTTCATTCAACTGAGTTTGAGTCTTCATGAGTAAGCTTTTTATTGTTTCCCTTTATGATTGTTGAGCACAGTTTCCAAATTCTGAATGATCAATTAGTTCTTCACATAATATAAATAATCATACAAAATTTGAGAACAAAACAGAACACTGTAAGTGGCAGTATTCAGTCATGAATAGTTTATGAAATATTTGAAAGGGGAAAGGAAACAAAGTCAATTGCTTAGCAGAGTGGAAGGTTAATGAGATTGATGTTGACATACCATTGTTAAAAGTGCTGGGTGAAGAATATATTTGAATAGTTGCTTGTAATCAGACCAAAGAAGTCTTAAATATTAGATGGAGAAAAACAAACTTTTAGAGAATTTGTTAATTGACTCCATAATGCTGAATAACAAGCAACCACACAACTTCAGTATGCCACTGAAAATGTGTCTCTAGGTAAATTATGGTGAGCAATTTGGTCTTAGCAGTTTGGGGCTAAGCTCCAAGAGATAACTCACTCTGCTCGCTCTCTATATCTCTCAATAATGTCATTTGAGAGTGGACCAGCCTTTGGGTTGTGGCCCTACAAACCGAACAGATCCTTAGGAGCTGCTGTGCAATTACAGAAATGTGATAGACAGAAGAGCTCATGGGCTCCCCATTCCAGTGTTGGGATTGAGAGAGTGAATATATATTTTCCTTGTGTCTATATAATCATGGGGCTTACAAATCTTTCAATAGGCATACACGTAATGAAGTGAACACATACTAGTGAATAGTTAATAGAAGAAGTGGGTAATTGAGTGAGTCTGTGGTCTAACTTTGTATGTCCTTGAGTCCTCCCCAAGGGAACAATCTATGACTGAAATCAGAAGACGTCAGAAGGAAGTTGGCTACATTTTTGGGCGGGTGGCCAATAGAATCGGATGACTTTTAACTACAGATAACCTGCGGGGTGCGTAGTGAAGAGCCGGGAACATCTTTCCGGACAGCTCCTTGATGAAAGGCTGTAGTACGGGCTACTCCAGTCATGAGAATGTGTATTAAAAGTCATTTTTACAGCATGACCTTGAGAGGCTACTCCCACCAAGTGGGCCTTCTATACGCTGTAATAACAAGTATAGGAAATTTGGCTAATTATATTCTCATCTAGTCCTTCAGTTTTCCACACTAGCCCTAACGTGATCTGTTATATTGATGGCAAAGACAGGAGATACACGTAGAATCTTCCTTGATGCTTAAATTCATAATTGGTGCAACATCACTTCTGTCTTATTCTTTTCAAAGCTAAATGTGTATGTTCTGAAGAAGGCAAGAACCATACCATGCTATAATAAAAACATGGTCATGATAGGTCCTTCTTTGATTGGCATTCAATTGGGAGATTCCTGTTCTTTTGTTTTGTTTTTCAGGGTTGGATTTGAGAAGATGTCAGTTCTGTTTTTGTTTTACTTCTTAAGTTATTATTAAGATCAATCTGAGGAAAAGAGATAACGAGCAAAACTCTCACCATGTGATACAAAGAAAGAGGAACTTCTTACCTAAAGAGAAAAGTAAATGAATGTGTGATATAATACTTAAGGAAAAGAAAAACAAGCATGGAATGCATGCACCTTGAGGAAGTAACAGGAACTGATATATTGACTGCTATCTCTCCAGGTGGACATAGAATTGCATTATGCAACTAACAAGCAGCGGTGGGTACAACTGATACAAATACGACTCAACCATATAAACCCAGAAGACAGAGGAATTGGTGATTAGGCCAAAATCAAGCATTTTTAAGGACTTGTCTGTTTACCACACCACTTGCTTCTGGGGGTCAAGCCTCTCACGGTAACAGGCAAATTGGCATTGACAAAGAAGAGCAGTTGGCAGCATCCGCTTATCCAAGTCTCTAACCTTGTATTCGGATTGACCTTGTCTACCTTGGACTGAGCCTTGCCTACAAGTCATCTTCTCCAGAAGTGTTGGCAATGACCATTACACTGCATCCTCTGGTCTTAGACCAACATACCTGTCATGCCATGTGTGCCAAGCCTTCCTTCCAACCTCCAATCAAACTATCAGACTTTGTTTATCTTGCCACCTCCTTTTGCCTATCTCATAAGTTTGTATTTATCATGTGATAGTGTCCGTGCCTTGCATCCATTCTTTCCAGCAAAAAACCCTGAGTTTATTGAGATGATTCCAAAGTACAATTGACTTAGTGTGTTAATGCCTCCAATACAAATGATATTGTGGAAAGACATAATCAATTGTACTCTTTGGTACTCTAAACACACATATATCAACTATTGAATGATTGACAATGGGGACGTTTTTGTTTAATTTTAAACACAGAGGTCGGAAAAGGCATAGGGAACTAAGAATGGAAACCACCTCAGCTACACAGCTTGTGAGAGACTGAAACATGGAGATGATTAAGGAGAAACAGAGCGGTGCAGCAAAAGGAAAGTGACCTGGCGTCAGAAAAACTGTTGTGCTGGTCTGTCTCTGGGAGCTCTGTCACCTGCGGTGAGTCATAGGAATTTGCTGGGCCAAGTCGCTCTCATTTGTATAATGGGAGGTTGAATTAGATCACTGCTTTTCCAAAGATGCACTGAATCATATCTAAGGGAAAAAGAAAGTCAAAATTCCATCCCATTATTCTAAGGCCAGAGAGCACATGGCTGACTACACCTGTCGCATGAAATTTAAATGTTTTTGGTTGAAAACAATGAATAGTTTGCATTGAATTACAAATGCACATGTCTATTTAGTGAAAAAATAATATGCTACAAAAATGTATGAAATACAGAAGATGAATCGTGTGTGCCATATATAATGATAGGTAAAAGGCATTGACATTAGGGTCCTAGTTCAAACATGCAAAGGTATATTTCAAACACAGCCTGTTTAAACATGTCTCAGTGTTCTACAGATAGATCCAGATTAGTTCTCTCAGCAATACATGTGTTTTTATCCTGTTGTGGTTGTTGTTAGGTGCCATCGACTTAGTTATGACCCATAGCAACCGTATGCACAACAAAGCAAAATGCTGCATGGTCTTACACCATCCTCACTCTGTTAGTCTGGGTGCACCAGAGAAACAAATCCAGGGAGACTCATTTGTGAATAAGAAAGAGCTTTATATACAAGAACAATTGAATATTGAGAAAACATTCCAGCCCAGTCCATGTCAAGTGCACAAGTCCAGTATTAGCCCATATGTCCAATATTGATCTGTGTAGTCCTTTCAGAATCCTGAAGCACATGCAATAATGCCTAATGCAGGAAGATCACAGGCCAGTAGGTGGACATTCTTGTGGATCCAGTGGCAGTAGAGGCATCTCAGTGCTGGCAGGTGCCTCCACCTGACATCTCCAGCTCAAGGCACTAGCATAGCTCCATATATCTTGTCAGCTTGAATGTCTCCCAGGGAGTGAGTGAGTGAGTGAGTGAATGAGTGAGTGAGTGAGTGAGTGAGTGAGAGAGTGTCTCCCACATCCAAGGAGGAATACTGGAGTTCTCTGAAACCTCATGAGAAGGTCATGCCCACATAGAGGCCTCACTGGCTATGAACTGATGGACAGGCTAGACCCCTGCCCTTCACTCTTAATCCCCACAAATTGGCAAACGATTATATAGCTACCACACACACCATTACTCCTCTGACTGCATCTATTTTTGTAACCACTGTGTCATTCCACGCTCTTAAGAGTCTTCTCTTTGTCACTGTCCCATCACTTTACCAAGCATGATGTCCTTCTCCAGGGACTGGCCTCTCCTGACCACATGTCTAAAATATGTGAGACAAAGTCTTGCCATCCTTACTTTTTGGGAGAACTCTGGCCTTACTTCTTTCAAGACAAATTAGTTTGTCCTTTTAGCAATTCATGAGACTTTTCACCATTCTTCTCCAGCACCACAATCAAATGCACTGATTATTTTTTGAGCTTCCTTATTCAGTGTCCAACTTTACCTTATTAGGGTACCTGTAAATACAAGATCCAGTGAAAACAGTACATTCCAAGGAGGTCTGTTTGGCCAATTAAAGTCAAGGCAGAGGGTCCAGTTGAGAAAGTTATGATACCGCTCCTTTGAAATTACAAAGGTGTGACCTTGATAGATTTTCTTGAAGGACACAGAACTATCCTGGTGCCTTATGAAGAAATTTTAAGAAAATTGAAATCTGTGTAAGTGGGAAAAAGGACAGGAGAGTTATTCCACCACCCCCACCCTCCCCATGAGTGCAATAAACTTGCTCCCTCCTCAAGGACAGCAAGGGGTTGTCCAATGAGAATGTCACTGTCCTTATCTTCTCTATAGCCATGACCTTGCCCCTGTGACTTCCTTTTGTTCCCTAAACTCAAAGAATATTTCAGAGGAATGAGATCTGCTGTTCTGACGCAGTGAAAATCTGGAAGGGCTAGAGATACCACTTTAAAAACATTTGAACTAGGAAGGCTTGTAAACAAGCACTGTGTTTGTATTGGGATATTTTGCAAATGGTTCACATGATTTTATAGCAATACTTCTTTGACTTGTCTCATATAACTGCCTGTTCCCAGAACATTTCTGTCTCTATCCAGTTTGAGAAGAAAATGTGAGATTGTATATAGCTATACAAAGAATAAAAATTATGTATATACACACCTATATACACAATCGCATATTATCTTTTCATTCTCTAAATTAATGGGTCAGTGGTTAGTAACTGTAGCTTCCAGTGCTAGACTATACAGGGTTGGGCATAGCATAACTTGATTAGTTTCAAAGGATCAGCAGTGCCGTGTATTCCAGTTCATTGTATTTCCCCTTTAAAATTATAAAGGAAAGTATAATAAGGCAGTAAATATTGTGATTTTGCCAAATGTCTCTCTTTTCATAGCACTTCTGATTCCTCATTTGGACAGGATCACTACCACATATAATATAATTTTTATTCTTTTTATATCATATATAATTATATATTTTATATATACCTACATACATGACTTATACCTTATATATTTTATATTTACATACATACATGGCTTATACCTTAAGACAATGTGTTTTCCTTTAAGTTCATCAAGTAACATATAGTGTTTAATACATCATAATGTGCTTACTAAATATGTTGTGAATAGATTTTTAAAAATTTTATTTGGTATTCTGAATTGGAAATCTTTAATTATCTAATGTCCTTAAATTTCTGTGTGTGTATGAATACCATTTTTTCATTAGATAAAACAAACAAAAATCTAGCAGATGAAAGTGTCTGCTCCAGCAGAAGAATTATGGCTTCACACGCAATCCTGATATGTGTTGCTAGAAATAAGAATGGCTTGCATAGTTACTGAAGTTATTTTTTAATTATGAAACACGTCCATGTTTCAGTATGCATTGCGTAGACATTAGCATGCTATATTTGATGTTAAAAGTGAAAATAAACTTTTTGTTATACATTTTATTTAGCCATTCTTTTATTTTGCCTTTTATGCTTCTATTGACATACCAACTTCTGCTTATGTGGGTAAATGTGGGTGAGCTGTACGGGGATGAAATGTGTGTCTTGGAACACTGCCTATGAACATGAAGTGATCCCTAATCCAAGAAACGCATGCTCCATTGGAAAAGGCTCGGCCATCCTCCTAGGTCCTAATCACCGGCTGTTGAATTCCCAGGTAAATCTTAGCTCAGAAGCTACACTTAATTAGCTTCCTGTCAAATTCTAAGAAGACAGGTTACTTGGGATTTGATATTTTATAATCATTTTCATTATTTTCTTTTATGGGTTTTCCAAGAAAATTATTGTAACAAAGAATTGATTAAAGTATGCTGGGAAATCATGATTCCTTCCTCTAAAAGCTCAACATAACTGTTTTAGGTAATTAGTTTTAGCATGTTTTAACATATCTTTCATTATCTTCTCTTCCAAACTAGGGTATGAGGCCTTTGTTATTAAAATAAAATCGAATTTACTGGTATGTAAATTTTTATGAAAGACTGACTATAGCAAATATTTAATGAATGAAAGCCAATTTAAATTCTTGAGGATATGTCAAATATAATATTTTAAGATAAAATGGTATGAGGTTCTGACAGAAGTTGTAGGGATCAAATATCAATTAGTTTAATTGTTCTACAATAAATACCCCCACCCCACCCCACAGCAGTTCTATTCTGAGCATATAAGGTCACTAGGAATTGAAATAGATTCAACAGCAACTAACAATAGCAAGTCATAATGAACATTCATTGACTCACTTATTAACTCATTTAAGAAATACTAAGTGTCTTTGCACAATAGGCGCATTGTGCTGATGTTAGGTACAAAATCAAAACAAAAATAAACCCCAAAACTAAAAAAAAGTAAAGATATTAACATCCTTTCTCTCAATCTAAGAGATAAAAGTGAATAAATAATAATTCCATCCAAGAAGTCTTGCAATAAAAATTTATCAATTAAATACATACTATGCACTGACTACAAGAATAGGAGTTATGTATCGTTTGCCAGTGAATGGCCTCAAGAATGGCCCAGGTGGACTGAGAAATCTATTTATGTCTAAGGTCCCGTGTTATTTTTGGCAGGCATAAGGAATCGGGTTTTTGCAGAGATGGCTAAACTCTTCCTTGTTACTAGAGCACTTCCACATGCAAAATCTCCCCTTTGAAACAGTTGCGAGGGTGGCTTCGGAAGTCCACGACTCTGCCGAAGCCATCTTCCATCGCCACATCCATAACGGTCCTTGCCTCCCCCGGGGCTGGGGAGAAGGAGGGTGTATGGATAACGAGAGTGCTGCCTTCTCACAAATGTTATGTGCAAGGCAAGCCCGTGGCTGTAGCTACTGTGACAATCCCTCTCGTCCAGCTCTGCCTGCTGTCCGCCGACCTGCCGCGTTACCAAGTGTGATGTCATTCTCTGGGCGCTGGTCAAACGATGTGAGACCAAGTCTCCCTGTCCTCTCACCCAAGGAGCCCTCGAGCCGTGCCATCCAAGATAGATGCGCTTGTTCTGCTGACAGGCCGCCGTGCTTCCAAGAATTTTTAGCAGCGGCATAGTTCAAATGCATTAATTTTTTTAGTTTCCTTTACTCATCGTCCAGCTTTCCCTTGCATAGAAGGTGATTGAAAAGGTCATCCCTTGGGTCAGGAGCGCCTTCATCTTCAAAGGCACATCTTGGCTCTCTAGCAACATACACAGGGCCTGCCAGGTAAATTGGCACAGTGCAAGATCACATTTGACTCCCTGACTGCTGCTTCCATGAGTACTAATTGTCAACCCAATTATAATAAAGTCCATAACGACTGAATCTTTTCTCCATTTTTCATGAGGTTACCTTTTGGTCCCATTTTGAGGACTTTCGCTTTGCTTACATAGATTAGCAACACATACTGAAGGCCGAAGATTTTTATTTTCATCAAAATATATATTTATATTCTCCTTTCAGCTTTCATCAAGCAAATGACTGTCATCCACATATTTAAATTTTAGTAGGCATTCCTCCTGTCTTAATGCTACATTTGTCTTTCTATAGTCCAGCTTCCCAGAGTATTTGCTCAGCATACTGATTGAATAAGGAAAGTAAAAACGTGACCTCGACCCTCATCTTTCCTTATACTAAACTACGCAGTACCCTTGGCTCTGTTCAAATGACTACCTTCTGACTTACAGACATACCTTTTGGTCTCCATATGAACAATCACTATTCTAAGCAATGCTATCCATCGCATTTGTTATGATCTACACAGCTGAATGCATCTGCGCGATCAATAAAACACAAGCAAATACTTATCTGGTGTTCTTTGTTTTCAGCCGACCTCAATCTGACATCTGCCATGATAACCCTCATTCCACGCTCTCTTCTGAATGCAGGTTGACTTTATGGCAGTTACTGTGGATGTGCTGCTGCAACTGGTTTTAATGATCTACTTACTTCTGTGAGACACTAAAGGAGCTCTGGTAGCACAGGGTCATGTGCTGGGCCGCTAGCTGCCAGGTCAATAACTCAAACCCACCAGCTGCACTGAGAGACAAAGAGGAAGCGTCCAACACCAGTCAAGATTTAGTTTCAGAAACCCAAAGTTAGTTCTCCCCTTCCCTATAGGGCAGCTACGAGTCAATTAACATGATCAGAGTATGTTTTTGTTTTTTTAATGATGATATTAATTATATTGTTCAATAAAGGTTTAATGATTTCCACATTATCTTGGGTTATCTATCTTGGAATGGACACAAATATGGATTTGTTCACTTCTTGTTTATGTAGAAGCCTTCCAAACTTCTTGATATGGACTAACGTGTGCTTTGAGCCCTGCATCAGTTTGTTGAAACATATCAGTAAGTATTCGGTCAATTCCTGGAACCCTGTGTGTGGTTAATGCCTTCAATGAATCTTTGACTTCTTCCTTCAGTACTTACTACTTACTGGCTCTTGAAATGATTCAATGTCATCCAATTCCTTCTGTGGTAGCCTCGTATGTCATGTCCATCTTTTTTTGATGTTTCCTACATCATTAAATATTTTGCCAACAAAACAAAAATACTCACTGCTATATGATCATCAAATTTTACAAATGAAGACTTGATTTTTTTTCTGCAGGTCTTTAATTTTGGAAATTCTCAGCATGTTCTTCTTTTTTTGGCTTTTTAACTCTAGGTCTCTGCTTATTTATTATAATACTTTACTCTGTCCCCTTGAGTTACCCTTTGAAATCTACTCACTGTCTTACTTCATATTTTCTTGCATTTACTTTTGCTATTTTATGTACGAGAATAATTTTCAGAGTCTCTTCTAACACTCATTTCAGTCATTTTTTCCTTTCCTGTCATTAAAAAAATAGCAGCAAGTTAACTTTATTCTTTAAAAAAAAAAAAAGCATTCTCCCAGTCAGTTGCTTTTTTTAAAAAAAGATTTGCCAGCAAGTTTTTAAAACAGCAATTTTTACTCTTCAACCTTTTGGTTGTGTATTTTAGGAAACTGAAAGCAAAGAACACAAAAGGCATCCAAAATCATGTGGATGATTTGATAGTTACAGTTTTACATGGCTTTCTCCATTCATATATGTATACAAACAACTGAAGATACAATTTTAGGGAGTTGAAATCACAAAATATGGATTCCTAAATGTTTTACCAGAGAAAAGATTTGTAAAATATGAAAATGGTGACAAACTTCCAGCTAAGAATATAGTCAGAGTTATAATTAAATTACTGCATTTCCTTAATGTTCAATTTAAAATGAAACAGGAAACAACAGCACACTAAGTATAATTCTTCTAATAGAATTATCAGATTTGTAACTATTGAAATATTACCATGTCGTTTCCACTGAATTCAATGTATTCCTACAGCACAGCCCAGAGAAGCACCAGCATACGATGATAACATCAATGGTTATCGTCAGAATGCAAGAACGGGTGTACCTGCATACCCTCCTCCTCTGGAACATCCTGATGCCCTTCTGCGACCAACCTAACCAATGTTGATATCCGTCTTGGTATATGAAACTCACAAGTGTTTCTCATGTCCAAGATGCTTTACTGAGTTAGAACAAAAAGATATTTACAAGTTTAACTCACTACAAAGCTCCCCATACTCATTGCCATCAAGGCAATCCTGACCCACTGGGACCCGAGAGGCAAGGCAGAACTGCCTCTGTGGTTTTCTGATACTGTAACTGTTTCCGGAAATAGAAAGCGCCAACTTGCCCCATGGAGTGGCTAATGGCTTTGCACTGCTAACAAGACAAGTAGTCTAGCATATTTATTATAATATTTTACTACACCACCAAAGCTCCTTTAGTCAACTCACTAGCACAAAATTTTTTTCATAGATTGGGAATGTAAGACATATAAAAAGCTTAGATGCTATGAAATAATACACATTGTGCAGAACAAACCAATGTATTTTATTTAAAAAGCACATAGAGGCTTTTATTTATACTCTCGCACGATTTCCTAGATATGAAGGTACTAGCTAAGAGCTTTTCCTCCATCCTTCTCCTCCTCCTTCCACCATGCCAGTGACTAAGTACAGAATCACGAACTCCGAGAGTGGAAGAACAAAGGTAATCCCACAGAAGACCGTCCTTCCTATATACAAAAGGACATTAGACACTGTTTTACGATCTCCATTTTTACATACTTTGGGTAGTAATACTTGATTGTCTTTAACATAAATAAATGTTAACTAAAATGTATGCATGAAATCATGTTCAGAGCATCTGAATGGTCCAATTCCCAGGCATACACTCCTTCCCTTTTTGTTCCATGACTTTTTACTCCTCTGAAGATAATTGTGACGTCATCATACAGCTCATCTGGTCTTCTGTTACTGTTATTCATTGTATCCAACCTGCTCCTCAGATGGTCTCTAAATTTAAGTGGAATATGCCCCCAATTAACAATTTGACTATTGGGGACTTGTTTTAAAACTCTTCAACTGCAACCTGCATTTCCGCATGAGCAATTGATGATATAGTTCACATTTGACCCCAAGGACTTTGTTTAGTTGATGGTACTGAGCTTTTTCATATTCATCTCTCATAGATAGAGACAATTTTATTACTGTGTATTCTACATGGCATTGTCATTTGTGTTGCCTTTTATGTTGTTGAAAAACTGTATTTTTAATTCAGAGGTTGATGGCCTTGTACAAAAAATTCTAATACAACCTCCACATTTGTTTCTGTCACTAAGGTCTTCCTTTATAGCTGTTGATCTCTTTGTTTTCTCTTTCAACATCCTAATCAGGATCAATTAACAAGTGAGGTTGATAAGATGTTTGATGCATTTCAGCCTGAAGAAATTGGTAGAAGTCTTCAATTGCTTTATTATTCGCTTTAGCGGTATGTGGGTAAATATGAATAATATTTGTCTTAACTTGTCTTCCTTGTTGCTCGTCTAAAGATGTGGAAGCTAGGAAACTCAGGGGAGGAGTATTACTCTGTCATAAAGGATAGATTTGAATTGGTATAGATCTAATAACCATGAGTTTAGTTTGGGAAGTTTTTAAACAGAAGACTTTATCCAAGTAGTACCTGGCAATTCAGGGCAAGTTTGGTGGGGAATCTAAGAGATTTAGGTTTTGACAAAATTAGTCTGAACTGGAAAATAAACAGTGGCTGCAAAGAGACATGGTTATAAAGTTATCACTGTAATTCCAGCCAGAAAACATATGGAATTACAAAAGCAATTACTCCTACGAATTGTCTACCTTTAAGTGATAATATAGAGATGTGAGAGCAGCTATACCTGGAGGGTAAAGGTAAGGTAGAGGGAGAAAAGGGGAACCGATCACAATGACCAACCTATAGCCTCCTCACAAGGGGATGGAAAACAGACAAGGGAGTAAAGGGAAATATCAGACAGTGCAACACATGAAAAATAATAATAATTTATAAATTATCATTGGTTCATGAGGGAGTGAGGGAAGGGGAGGGGGGAAATGAGACATTGATACCAAGGGTTCAAATAGAAAGAAAATGTTTTGAAAATAATGATGGCAACAAGTGTACATATGTGCTTTACACAATGGATAGACATATGGATTGTGATGAGTTGTATGAGCCCTTAATAAAATGATTTTTAAAAAGATATAGAGGTATATTTGCCAATATTGAAAAGGAATATAGACCTTCTTAGATAAAATGATGTGCAGAGGAACTCAGTTATCAAGATGCCTAACCAGTTCAACAGAAAAAATAAAATCCCAGCCAACTGAACCAGCAGTTGAAATAAATTCAGCAATTAGAGACATTGGTCAAGCAACTTTGTATTTCAGAAGAGACCAGAAGGTTCAGCTCCAGTTGAGCACAGAACAACTATTACATCAGCGAGTCTCAACCTGTGAATCACAACCTCTTTTGGAGTCGAATGGCCCTTTCATGACTTTTTTTCTTCTTAACAATAAAACATTAGCAAAATTAAAGTTATGAAGTAGCAATGAAAATAATGTTATGGTTGGGGGTCACCACAACTGTATGAAAGGATAACTGCATTAGGAAAGTTGAGAACCACTGTATTAGATGATGTAGCAACAAAGACAACTTGTCAATGGAGGACTGGCCGCTGAAATTTAAAAATTCAAATTATATCTATTGACAGTGCTAGAGCAGCTCATTATTCAACAATTCAGAAAAGGATTATTTTGTATGTCTGAGCTTCTTGAAATGTTCTCTTGGGTGATGATTGTGACACAATTTCTCCTGAATTTGTCATTGCCAGCATAGAAAGGCTTATAATTGTTTGATTAAAAATGGACAGTACCATTCCATTTCACCTCCATAATCCCCAAGATGTTAATATGTATAGGTTCTATTTAATCTTGGACCACTTCAAATTTTAAAAGCCTCATATTTTTACATTCCATTTTATAATTATTAATGGATGTCTGCAGCTGTTTATTTTCATTTTGAAACATGTAACTCTCAGGAAATGAAGGTCACAAGAACTTTATCCATGTTGTTAAGATCAAGTCTAGTTCGAGGAGGCAGCTCTTGGGCAGATTTGTGTGTCTTCCCAGCAATGGTGCTCGTTTTCTGGCACTGAACCTGACAATATCCCCTGCTTTTTATAAGATTTGAAGTGGCTGATTTAATTCAAAGTCAATTGCCTTGTTCTCAAAAGTCTTCCTTGGTCCTGATTTATACTTAATCTGGAAGCTTCACTAAAATCGTTTAACAATGATTGACCTGCTGATAATTGAAATATTGGAAGAAATGCTTCCATCTTCATTGCAAATTATGACAAACTGACAGGTGAAGGGTTTTCTATCTTTGAGCCTAGTAGACATTTGCTTTTTCTGATATGTCTTCTTTGATTTCTTCCATTCAGGGCTGCCAATGTCTTCCTAGAGTGGATTCATAGCTTTGGCAAAATCAACATCAAAAGCAGTAGCTGGATCTGTGAGAAACTCTCCTCCCTAAATGGAAAATGCATACTTTGTAACTTGGATCCCATGGCCAGAATCCATTAGGTAGCCCTGGAGACATATGGAGTTGTAACCAAGCTTCTGTGACTAAATTAGCTATTATAGGAGAGGCTGGTGTGTTAGATCAGATTGTCTAGAGAAACAAATCCAGCGACACTCATCTATGTACAAGAGAAAATTTTATATCAAGAAGTAATAATATATCATAACAGCATCCCAGTACAGTCCAACTCACATCCTCAACTCCAGTACCAGTCCTTAATGTCCCCTTCAGGCTCACATAGTCATATGCCATTGACACTGAAAGGTGAATCAGGAGGCAGGAAGAATACAGGTTGTTGGATGCAGAGTAGCTTGGATCCAAGGTCAGTGGGTACCTATGGCTCTCGGGGTTGGGTGGCTCTCATGGGGCCATTCCTAAAGTGAAGCCAGGTTTCGGCCGACAGGAAGGTGGAGGTAGAGGCAGAAGCAGTTCCCAACTCCCTCACTCTCATACAAAAGGTCGCATCCCCAAGAGGATATCATAAAGCTGCTACTTGATTGACAGATCTGATTCCACCCCTAGCCAACTGCGTCCAGTTGACATAAAATCATACAACTATAAAATGCATTATTTTTGGTTTTTAAGCATGACAAGAGTAGGTTTTCCTACAGTGGGATATCTGCTTCTGCCAGAATGTAAAGTATTGTGAAAGTTACATGTGAGGTTATATAGTGAGGTCTGAGGGAAGTGAATGCTATTTGTCTTGACTCATCTCACTGTCATCGAGTGAACGCTGGCTCATACCGACCCTCTTAGGAATGAGTAGTCCTGCTTCGGTGGGTTTCTGATGCTGTTCATTTTTATGGGAGCAGAGAGCCTCATCTTTTGCAAGCAGGTGGGTGAGTTCAAACTTCTGAAATTTTGGTTAATAGCGCCATTTGCAAACCACGATGCCATCAGGTCTCTTCCTTATCTTAGAATACCTACAAATAATGAGTTTGAATAGAAGCAACAGCAAAATGCTTTGAAATTTTTACAAAATTCTACCAAGTTCTGTGTATGTACGTTGTGTTAGGTTTCGCCCAGTTGGTTCCAACTAACAGTAAAACTATTTAGAAAGATGGAATAACTGGTAGAGTTGAGTCTTTCTTGGTAAAATAACACTGATATGATTTTTAAAGGGGTTAAGTGAGGTGAATTCAATGCAGGGGATTTTACTAGTATGATTACTATTATGTTTTTGTTCCATCCTTTGGCTCTATGGAAGTCATAGGACAAATAGAAACTCTGAGCAATTTTATAAATCAGGATCTGAATGGTAGCAAGGAAGGCTTGTAGCTCTCAACCACAGCAAGAAGGAAATTAGTCATCAATAACCAGATTGTTGTGAACATACTGCCAACCACTCAGGGTGCTGTCATAAACATGGAATGCTATGCCTGTAGACCAGATCACCACCAGAACATGACTGATTTGTAGGCCCCACAAAGAAACACTTAGAGGCCTTACCTGATTTCTAGTCTACTGTGACTAACTGGATGATTTTTCTCCTTGACCTCCAACTGCTGAGACTTTTCTGTTGGGTATTGGCCCTTCTTTGGTCTAGGACTGTCTTACTGTGTTTCTCTGTTTTTTTGCTATCGCCTATGCCTCCAGCTGCAACAACACTGCCTGTCTCTACCTGCGTTAGTTGTGACACTTTCATTTGGGGCCTCAGGGAGGCGTGCCAGAGAGAGGCAGCCTTAAAGGGGAACTCAAGGGGAACTGACTTTTGTGAGGCCAAATATGACTATACTTGTGTTCTGCTAGCTCATGTCCACTTGCTAAATTGTTCTTATACAACACTTGCTAGGTGGGCAATGTGATACCTCGCCAATTTGTTTACAAGAGCCTTGCCAGTCCCAAGTGCCCACCATCAGGCAGAGAGAAACAAACTAGCTGTGCCACTGCCAGAGACTAGATTTGTTGTTGAGCCTTTAATGACTTCCTATATGGAATTCCTGGTGTTTCCAGTCTCCTTATTTGATCTCACAAAACCTTAGGCAAACTTCAAGTTATCTGTCCCTGTCTAGATGCCGAAAATTTGAATATTACCATTTTTCTAATTATTAGAGCAATGTTTCAAATATATGTATTTTATATTTGGGGAGAAGGCATGCAAGACTAACAAAAGAGCTTTCACTAGGTAAGCAGAGTTATTCCAAGGGAATTCTTACTGTCTAGTGAAATATTATTCATCAAGCAGAGCACATGCACAGAGAATTCTCCAAATGAAAACAAATCCACAAAAATGATAATATATAAAATTAAATTAACCAACATGAAGTATGCTGGTTGCCATGGATTCTATTCTTACATCAATTCATTATTTTCATAGGGTACAAAGAGATTCAAAGTGAAAGAGAGAATTATTAAGAAGGTTTAACATGTACATTTCCTCAAAAGCACAGATATTTACAGGAACAAATTTCTAGCAGCCAATGGTATTGCTTTTTACATGGAAAAGAATGAGTTGAACATTAACATTAAAAGGTTATAAAACAAACAGTTGAAGAAAAAACCTATTCTAAAGAAAAAAGTGAAAAATAATGAATAAATTGAAAAGCATAGCAATGCAATATTGATTGATAAATCTTATCAAATATCAATACTAGTAAATTATATGTACAAATAGAGTAGCAATAATATTAAAGATAATAAAAATGACAGATACAGAGGCAGTGATGACATAAGAAAATATCTACCTATCTCAAATACACCCACACTGATGTCAAGTCAATGAGACACACAGTGACTCCCTGTGGGTTTGGGAAACTGTGCTTGTTCTGCGGTAACTGTCTTTCTCTAGGAGCTTCCAGTGCTTTCTAACTGCCAACCATTCAGATCGGAGCCAACCACTACACCACCAGGGCTCCTTTCCATGAGGGAAATACATTTTAAGATTCAGAGAAGATAGATTTTTCATTAAGATTATGAAATGAAAAATTATTCATATAAATTGTTTATAAAGTTTATGAAAAAATCATTCCTAGTAATGACAAACTATAAACCAAACCCAGAAGATTTTTCTGTTTATTTCTGCCAAACGTTTAATATTAATATAATTCCCATGGTATACATGAAGTATTCAAGTGATATGTAAATAAATTGAGCTATAATATTATAATAGTGCAGTTTTATTCCTAAGAAACTTCACTTTTATTTAAAAGTACAGCATTAAGTACAATTGTTTCAGTGGGGAAATAGAAGTGCTCTGGGCTTGTGAATTCAGATTTTCCTACAGGAGCAATATTTCTCCTAGAGCAATTTTCCTAATAAGTTGGATTTCTCAAATAGTTTTCTATGTATGCTGTAAAGGTAAAATATGATCCTGTCATTCTATATTTAACTCTTTTTATTTTTCAATCAGGATTAAAGGACTCTGTTTCTTTTCTATAAAAACTTCCTTTGCCTTCAGTAGGACCAGATGCCACCGAGTCAATCCTGACTCGATGACCTGTTGGCTGTGAGACTGCGACTGGGCTCCAAGAGCTTTCCGTGGCTAATTTTTCAGAAGTAGATCACCAAGCTTTGCTTCCAAGAAGCCTCTGATGGATTCAAAATAGGACTAGGAAAGAATTGTCTTCTTAAAGTAGCATCGGCCATAAAATACATAAGTATTTCAGGAGCTTTACCTGTTGATGGGCACAACTCACAATGAGAAGAAACAAATTCAAACATTTCTCAATAATTCAAACATTGAATGCATTATTTATCAAGCTAGAAAAATTAGACAGTGTCAAAAATGCAATATAACTCATAATGACCTGTTTCTTAGGCACTAGTGGTCTTAAATAACTCATATTGGTGATTTTAATGCGTTCCTATGGGTTATTATGCATAGCAGGACAAGATCAAGAAGAATGTTGTGATATTCATGTTCAAAAGAACATTCTAAAATCTATCTTGTAGTATAATGCTATATGTAATAGTATTTTATCTATCAGCCTACAAAGAAAGCCAATTATACAACTATTATTCAAATTTACAGTGCAACCACTAACTCCCAGATGAAGAAATTGAAGAATATTATCAATGTTTTCAGTCTGAATTTGAAATATGTAAATAAGATACATTGATAATTATTGGTGATTGAAGTAAGAATCTTGGAAACATATATGGATCAGTATTTGGGATGTGGTGCCATTGTGATAAAAACAAAGCTGGAAATTATGTGACTGAATTATTTAAACTATTTACTTCTAAATTGCAAATATATTTTTTCAACAACATAATTGGTGGCTGTACCTATGGATATGACCAGATAATACATACAGGAATCAGACTGACTAAAATTGTGGGTCCCATAAAGAGTTACAATTCTAGAAAACCATAGTGATAGTTCTGTCCTGTCCTACAGAGCTGTCGTGAGTGGGGATTGACTCATTAGGAGTCAGTTTGGTGTAGTATGGTTTGGTGGGTAGGAAGAGACAATGGGGAAGTTCAATATCATCAGCCAAGAAACAAAAACCCAATAAAACAAATTAACTAATTGTTGAACAGATTACTGATAGTTTATGTACAAGTTCAATTTAAAGCTAAAGGAAATGAAAACAAATCTATAGGAAGCAAATATGGGTATGAATACACCCCATCTGCCTTCAGAGACCCATCTAATGCAGTTGACACACTGAATACTAAGGACTGAAAACCAGATCGCTTTTGCGACGATAACATGAACATCATACATGAAGAAGGTTTAAGCTTATTAAAAAGACAGGAAAGAAAAAAAAAGCAATGGCAGATATCAGAAGAGTCTCAGAAACCTGCTCTTAAACATAATTCAATAATGAGGTAAACAAGCTGAACAGAAAACAAAGTATAGCATTGTAATCAAGTATGCAAGGACCTGGAGGGAGAACACTTTCAGCGTCTCTCTGGCTAAAACAACTGGACAAAAAAAATCCAAACTTCAAGTTAAACTATTGAAGGATTCTATAAGCAATATATTGACTGAGCCAGGAAGTATCAACAGATGTAAGGTATACACAGTCACCATACGAAAAACATCCAAAAACCATCTTAGAAATAGTTGAGCAACTATTCCAAGAGGTAGTACATGATCAAGAATCAGGGTTATTGAGGAAAGCAGTCCATGCTACGCTGAAAACACTAGCAAACAATCAAGGTCTAGAAATAGAATATCAACTGAAATACTCCAACAAGCAAATGCAGCACCAGAAGCACTCACAAATTGTGGTAGTTATATAATCTGATGTCAATTTGGGACTTGACAGGATTAAGAGTGAAGGGGTGGTGTCCAGTCTGTCAATCAGGTGATAACCAGTGAGGCTTCTGTATGGGCCTGGCCTCCTCCTGAGAATTCTGGGAACTCCAGATTTTCCTCCTTGGAGGCAGAAGACACCTCTCTGTCTCTTTTTGGGCTTACTCCCTTAGAGAGTGCAGCTTACAAGACACATGGGACTACACTAGTGCCCTGAGCTGGAGAAGCCACATGGACCTATCCTGATGCAACCAGACCTCCAAAGCCAGATAAGCCACGTGGAGACCCCTGCCAGCACTGAGATGCTTATAATGCCACTGGATCCAAAGATTTTCTACCCACTGGCCTTTGATTGTCCTGCATCATTGCATGTGTTTTCTGAGTCTGAAGAGGATTTTATAGATGGGTGTCAAACATATGAGCTAGTATTGGACTTATGGGCTTGGCCTGGACTGGGTTGGGATGCTTTCTTAATGTACAATTACTCTTTATATAAAACTCTGTCTTATACACATATATGTGCTTATGAATTTGTTTCTCTAGTCTACCCAGATTGACACACTAGTCTATGCAAAGCAATTGAAAAGACAACTACCTGACCAACTGCCTGTTACTTGTACACTTTCTAGAAAAAGGTGACTCAACAAAATGCGGAATATAATTTAAAATCTTATTAATATCTCATGCAAGCTAAATATTGCTAAAGATAATTTAAAAATATGGAGCATTACATAGCTAATCAGCCATCAGAAATTAAAGGCAAATTCAATTGTGAGTTTGCCTGGAAATGTTTCCTTCTGTTATGCATAAGGTCATTCTGCGTCAAAGTCAACTTAAAGGCACCTACCAGCAATAAAGTGAAAATTCTTATAAGTGGTAATGTCTATCAATTGCTTTAGCACATTTAAATTAAATTTTTATAAAGAAAATGTCAATGATAAAAACTTACAAATTTTGAATGTTAAAATACATTAATATATACTAAGTATTTAATAAGGAAACATTTTTAAAGGAAAATCCATTGCCAACATATACACACACACAGAAGAAATAGTTTGTTAACATAAACACTAATTGTGCATATCATAATTTAGAGTTAAAAGACCAACAGAATTTAAGTGTTTGAAACAAAAACATAAACACATAAATTTATATGTGCATATAAAAATATCAGGCACAGAAAAATATAGTAGGGATAAAATATATAGCTTCTCATAATATAATAAAAATCACAACTTATATGGAAATAACTCATTTTCAATCCCTATGTTTAAAGATAAATTAAACTAAAATCTTCAAAATAACAATATATTTCCTTGCCAAACAGCTAATATTTCTGGTTAGCAAGGCTACGATGATACGATCCAATTTACTTTTTGCCTTCACTAGTGTGAGTCTTACTGCTGTGAGAAGGACGCTTTACTGGGATCCGAAAACCAGTTTGCCAGAGTTTGTTTGGTGGCTGGTGATAGGAGACAAGGAACTCACTGACATGGAGTCAATGCGAGGTCACAGTGAACCTACAGGGCACGGTAGCACTGTCACTTTCTGGGTTTGAGACTATAACTCTTCATGAGAGTAGAAAGTTCGGGTTATCTCCCTAGTTGCGGCCAGTGGTTTCAAACTGCTGACCTTTCAGATCACAGCCCGTTTACCCACTACCACACCAGGGCTTCTTCTCATAGACAAGAACACAAGTGAACAAAGTCCAAGCACTACAACCTCTACTAGATAATGGGAATGACAATATGGGGAAGCAAGAATTTCTCCCAGGAATTCGGGGCTTGTTTTGCCTTCTTTTCCCATAGGAGGTACTGAAAAGGATCCTGTTTATATCAAATGTGTTATCTGTTATTTCATCTCTTACAGTGAATTTAAATAGGTGTATTTATTTATAGTATACATATATATATATATATACATGCAAACACACACAATACTAAAAACTAGTAAAGATCTGCCTACCTATCTGTACTATGTATTTACACTGCATATAATTTCCAGAAATATTAATTACTCTTTTTTTCTACCATGCATACTTAAAATAATTGTAAAAATAGTGTTTTCATATAAAGGAAATAGAAGAGACTTTGAAGTCAAGGAGACCATGTAACTACTTCTCAGACCATTATTTCATATCAGGTCATTATGGTTCCCACATCCTCATTTACAAAACAAGATAATAATATCTTCACAAGAATGAGCTGAAGTTAAATGGTATAGAGTACCTTGTAGATTGTTTTTCTCATTTACTGTTCCTTTTCTTTCTCTGTATATCATGATTCTGTTCATCAGTCCAGTTGTAAGGACTTTTTAGCATTCTGCCTATAGTATAAGAAAAGTATCATGGTTTTATGAGTTTAATATAATTTTATACTTTTTTGTGTTGGCCTGCTATGTTCTATATCTTGTTAAGGAGTAAATATTTAGAGAGGAAGATAATTTTTTACCATATCAAATATATCTCTTGTCTACTGAGACCTTATGAACAGGAAAATCATTATTAAAAATAGGTGTAGAAGTTTTCCAACCTTTACATATATTCTAAACATTTAGAGGAAACTACAGCTTTATTAGTGATCTATTTTGTTATTAGAACCTTCATCTTCTATGACAAAATAACGATGTATAAATTAACAAGGGCACATGAGGGAGTGGGGAGAGGGGAGGGAGGGGAAAAAAAAAAGAGGACCTGATGCAAAGGGCTTAAGTGGAGAGCAAATGCTTTGAGAATGATTGGGGCAGGGAATATATGGATGTGCTTTATACAATTGATGTATGTATATGTATGGATTTTGATAAGAGTTGTATGAGTCCCTAATAAAATGTAAAAAAAGAAAAGAGGAGAAAAAAAATGATTAGGGCAAAGAATGTACAGATGTGCTTTATACAATTGAGGTATGTATATGTATGGACTGTGATAAGATTGTATGAGCCCCTAATAAATTGTTAAAAAAAAAAGAACCTTCATCTTCATTTTTCCCCAAGAAAGTTGTTTGATGGCTTATGACTATATCAAAAATTACATATGTCCATATGATTGATGTAATTTTTAAGGATATGATTCCTTCCATAGAGAAACAATGAAGATTGATCTCAAAAACTTCATCTGTACTAGTATTTTTATTCCTGAAATCAAGGAGAGCTGAATCTGAAGTTTGGAAACAGCCATGCTATAAAGCAAGGTGCTTTTACTGTGAAAACTCATTCTTCAGATTTAACATTTTCCTCTAGGCCAGTGGTTCTCAACTTTTCTAATGCTGCAGCCCTTTAGTACAGTTCCTCTTATTGTAGAGACCCCCCCCAACCGTAAAATTATTTTTGTTGCTACTTCATAATTGTAATTTTGCTAGTGCTATGAATCGGGCAACCCCTATGAAAGGGTCATTCGACGCCCCCCCAAAGGCGTCGTGGCCCACAGGCTGAGAACCACTGCTCTAGACCATCCTCTCCATCTATGTACAGAAGAACAAAGCAATCCCCAGTCCAGCACTATCCTCACAACTGTTATTACGTTTGAACCCATTTCTGCAGCCGCTGTCATCAATACACAACCCCAGCGGTCTTCTTTTTCACGGAACCGCTATGTTACCACACACGATGTCTTTTTCCAGAGACTGGTGCTTCCTGATTTCACACACAAAGTAAAGGGCACATTCCTGGTGTGGTTGCATCTAAGGGGTGTCTTGTACTTCTTCCAAGACAGAATTGTTCATTCCTTTGATAGTCAGTGGTACAATCTGTATTTTCCACTAGGACTCTCTTTAAAATGAATTATTTTAGTCTTCCTTATTCATTGCCTCACTCTATGTACATATGAAGTGGTTGAAAATACCATATCTTGGGTCAGGCCATGGTACTTGTCAGACTTAGTTCTCAACATTCTCGCTGCACTTCCATCCTTTAAAGAGGTCTTTTGCAGCAGATTTGTCCAGTGTGATGTGTTTTTGCTTTATTTCTTGACTTCTGCTTCCATTGTTGCTGATTATGGATCCAAATGAAATGAAGTCCTTAACAGCTTTGTTCTTTACTCTGTATATCATGATTGTTAGACCAGTTGTAAAGCTTTTTGTCTTCTTTACATTGAATTGCAATCCACACTGGTAACTGCAACCTTTGATCTTCCTTAGTGAGTGTCTCAAGTCCTCTGGTTTCAGCTAGCAAGGGACTGCCATCTGCAGGGGGCAGATTGGTAATGAGCCTTTCTCCAGCGCTGAGGTTTCATTTTTCACATAGCCTAGCTTCTTGAATTATTTTCTCAGCTTACAGATTGATTAAGTATGGTGAAAAACACAACCCTGACAAACACCTTTGCAGATATTGAACACTTAGTCTTATTTAAATGACTGCTTCTTAGGCTCTGTAAAAGTTCTTCATGAACACAGCTAAGGGTTCTGAAATTACCATTACAGTGTTATCTATAATTTTAAACAATCTATACAGGGAAATGTCTTTGCATACTCAATTGAACACAAGTAAAATCTTTCTAGTGTTCTCTGCTTTTAACTAAGATCCAGTTTATGTCAGTACTGATATCCCATGAGCCATGTATTTTTGGAAGCTCCCTGTCAATGCAACTAAAGATCAAAACCTCTTTTAAATATATTCAACACATTTTACTTGCATGTGCCATAAGTGATATTGTTCATTGATGTCTGCATTCTGTTGGGTAACTTTATTTTTAATGGGCACAAATATGAATCTCCTATAGTTAGCTGGCCAGGTTAATTGGACTTTCAGGTTTCTTATTACAGATAAATGAACACCTCTAACATTGCGTATTAGTCGGGGTAGACTAGAGAAACAAATTCATAGATACTCATCTGTGTATTAGAAAGAGTTTTATAGACAACAGAAAATGCATATTGAGAAAATACCATAGCGCAGCCCAAATCAAGTTCATAAGTACAATATTAGGCGATATGTCTGATACCAATCTAAACCTTCCTCTTCAGACGCCAAATGCAGGAAGATCACAGGCCAGTGGGTGGAAAGATTTGTGGATCCAGTGGTGGTAGAAGCATCACAGCACTGGTGTGCTTCTCCATGTGGCTCCTCCAGCTCCAGGGCTTTAGTGTAACCCTATGTGTCTTGTCATCAGAAATACCAGACAGAAAGTCTGTGTGTCCTGCCTTAAGAAAGCTATTTATCTCCTTAGAGGCTCCAAATGAGTCCATCAAGTAGCGACCTGATTGACAGGCTAAACTCCACACCTTCACCTTTGACAGTCTCAAGTTGGCACCAGATTATGTAACTATCACTTTCTGCATATGCTTAAATTGATATTCCATCAATTCTTTGGTCCTTGTTTTTCTCTGACTAACCGCTATGCCAAAGATGAGGAAATTGAAACTGAAGAGCATTTTCTTGGAGCAGAGGCCAGCAATTGTTGCTTATGCTCTTCACGTGGATGGCTGTATAATTTCCATTCAGTGGAGAGGCTGTCAAAAGTCTATTTTCCTCCAATGAGAAACCAGGTCCTCTAGTTCAATTACAGCGCCAAACAACTTGATCTCTATATGATTTCTGTTTCTCAATTATCACGTCTTAGAATTCTTGCAGAACTCTTTGTAGGAATAATACTTTTTAAAAAACATTTGCTTATCACTTAGGTTGTCTTCAAATCATTTTCAAAGTCTATTATTTTATGGATTTTATAATAAATCAGTGTAAAGGGGAGCCTAATCAGTAACTACTTGGGGGGAAAGGTACATGAGAATAGAAAGGTGAAATAAACTATCAAGGTTTACAGAGGCTATAATTGTAGCGCTCAGGCAATAACGAAGGTCTGACAATATAAAATTATACACCAGAAAAACTGCAAACTCTTAAAATGCATTTAGATAATTGAGCTGAAGAAGATGGTGCATTAGCCCTGGGAACCTGAACATTCACGGTTGATTCAGCAGGTGGAAGCTGTCAAGATGTTTGACACTAGCCATTATGAAGCTCTCTTACTGCTAGCAATCCCTGGGCTCTGCTTTTCTGTAGACCAAGGACACTCAGGCAAAGGACTCATTTAGAATAGGGAAGGAAACTCCAGAGCTTTGTGTTGATAGGCTATGTGAAGAAGTTTAATTGGGAAGTATGAGCTAATCGCCACTTTAGCTATCTGAGCAGTTAAGCCTATTTCACAGTGTTAATGAAGGTTTAACACTGCTCCTCCTTTGTTAGGTATCTTTCTGGCTCTACCTTTATAGCTCTTTTTACCACAGTAGAGAGGCTTGGAAGTTGCTTGATGAGACCCCTACCTGGTCAGGTAAAAGTGCTTCCCAGTGAGTTTGCTGACTGTGTAAGTTTGCTTCCATGGTCTACTGTTCAGATCAATAGTCAGAAAGGTCGTCCTAGGAGTTCTTCCCAGGCCGGGCAGTGAGGCAAAGCTCCAAAGTGCTGGAAACGGATGCTGTGCGATATCACTGATATGAAAAGACTCATTAATACTGTTTTCTTTAGTTAGGACAATTGGTACCAATTTATCTTAAAGACACATACATAATTATTAATTGGCTAACGAAGATCACATGACCAGGACTGTACATATAGAAGAGTTTTTTAATTACCCAACCCTGCAATGTTTTGCACTTTCTAAGGAAAGTTTGGTCTTACTGAGTCAATGTTTAGAAACGTGTTGGTGTCAAGGCAGCTGAGCAGAGGATTGCTAATCAAGAGCGCCTAGTTGAATATAAGAGAGCAAATTGAAAGCCTAATCCAGATTGTTATGTGAGCTAGCGACGCAGTGTCTATAACTCTTTTCCCTTCCTGTTTGAAGTACTGGAGCAGCAGTCTGAAAAGGATGATGGATATAAATTCAGGGAAATCCAGGTCCTAGGAGTTGAGTTAGAAACCCACAGGACAACCTGAAATCTCTGGTCAGTTTTGCTGCCTCTGTCAAAGGTGTGAAGTATGATGTCCTACACAAGCTGGGACCCTTGTCTCAGAACTAACTCACCTAACTGGCTGAAGCCCCGGGGGAGCTGAGGAAGGAACATGAGCTCTTACAGGCGACTTTGGGCACCCTTGCTCAAAGTTAATGAGCAGGACTCTGCAGATCATCAACAACACAGTAGATGGCTACAAAAAAAGAATAGTGAATCTCGCTTCCAAATGTCTCATGAATCTCTACTCTGACCCTAAACAGAAATAAGAAAAAAATGAATTGTAAGGAATGTGGTCTAATTATCCTCATTTTCACACTACAAACCTCACAAAACTGTATAAACCCAAGACTGAGCATGTCTCCTGTAGGTCAGGTCCTCAGTATAGGAAATGAATCAATGTATTCAGTAATTGAGTTGTCTTTTCATACTGCTGCTTCCACAATTATTTTTTTTTTGTTTACCACAAAATTCTAATTATTCCCCTGGATGTCTGTTGTTGTTCTATGCTTAACATGAACCCGAGGTATCAATAATTCACTCCGTATTCACATAGGGGGCGCGGGGCTTTCACTTTCCTTGTCTGTTTCCCAGAAGGAGCTTGTTCTCACTGTTCTTTTGTGTACGATTCAGAACCTAGAGCAAGGATTACCTTTCTGTTTTAGTGGTCCATCCTTAGTCTTAGGCAAGCCTTCAATGGGTTTAGAAGGTGGAATATTTTCAGTGTCCCTGCCCTTCTGATGGGTCAGCCATTGTGTTAGTTGAGGTAGACTAGAGAAAGAGATCCACAGACACTCATATAAGTATAAGAAAGACCTTTGGACCAATTGAATATTGAGAACACATCTCAACCTTGTTCAGATCAAGTCCATAAGTCTGATACTAGCCCACATATCCCATGTCAATCTATAAAGTCCTCTTCAGACTCATGAAGCACATGCAATGAGGCCAATGCCAGAAGATCACAAGCCAGTGGGTGGAAAGTCTTGCGGATCCAGTGGTGGTGTAAGCATTTCAGCACTGGCAGTGGTCTCCATGAGGCTCTTTCAACTTCAGGGTTCTAGCGTAGCTCCATATGTCTTCTCAACAGGAATGTCTCCAATTGAGTTAAGTGTGTGTCCTGCCTCCCATGAGCTAGTTATCTCCTTAGTGTCTCCTAATGAGGTCATCAAACTGCGACCTGCTTGACAGGCTAAACTCCACCCCAGCACGCTTAAGTTTCAAATTGACAACAGATTATAAAACTACCAAGGCCATATTCTCGCTTGCATTTTAAAGGTGTCTGGCTCGTGAGGGAACTTTCTGTCTCTCACACAATACCACCAACCATCTGCTGCTTCTCAGTTCAGGTTCTCCGGCACCTCTGCTATGGACAAATGGTTTTTGCTTGTGTCTTAGTTGCTATGAATCTATAATTTGAAACTAGGATCAGGCGTGTTTCTTGCACTTCCCCTACTCACAGAAGGTTTATACTCCTCAGGTTCCCTTGAGACCGGAGTATTGCCTGTGCCCTAAGAACAATTTGCTCACAGCTCCGTTCATGGTTCAGGACGTTTGCTGTTTCTGAAAAGGGTCTTGTTAGATGGTGAGACTTTGTGCACATATGTCCCTTGAGGGAGGTCACTCAGGGATCCTGTCTCATCTCCAGCTTTCCCATGAGCATTCAGAGGCCAGTAGACTAGAACTGGTGCACGAGAACCGTCTTTATTTGTACAGAGGGTTCCGAGTCTTTAGTGCTATCCACATTTGAATGGTGGATATCTTTTGTAATTATGGGCATTTTCCCTTACCTCCTTGGATCAACCAGCAAATCTTTCTTTCATCACCTGCTAAAGATAACATGGCTCAGATTCCCCCTTCACCTCAGAGCCACTGCTTTCCTTTGCATTTCAATTCACCTACTTTCCTTGGGAAAAGCTTGTCCTCTGCCACATTAAAGAAAAATTAGAATTGTAGGAGATTATCTTGCCTGTTACTATCGTTAGTGTGAACAAATGCTTTTTATTATCTGACAGAGGCAGAATTTTGGGGAAATATTTTTGAAATTAAAGTTTTTGAAATATAAATATTTTTGAAATATAAAGATTTTGTTTATTAAAGCTCTTGAAGGAAATAGCACTACATTCAAAATTTTTGATCAAGTTGCGATCTCTTATAATCTGCACTATTAGAATTACTGTATTATTTATGTGAATTTGTTTAAATTTTCTTTAATTATTCATAATATCTTAATTTTGCTATTTTAGTAGTTTCACCATAAAATCTCTAGCCTTATTCAGACTTAGTTTATTTAATTTTTTTTCAATCTGTCATTATTACATTTGGACATTTAAGAGTCATAGCCATTAGCAATATCACTATTTTGTAAAAATCTCTTCCAATTTTTGTGAAACATGCATGTTACAACCTGTCTTGGGTCTTGTCTCCAAGACTTTACTATGCGCTCACCAGAAGGGGAGCTCTGCAATCAGGGATCCTGGACCTTGAGGTTTGAATGTTCTGACACCTATAGAACAATTTTAAGTTGCTGAACTGAATTCCAAGCTCTGTTTCTTCTAGAACGGGCTAATGATGTTGCACTTGATGTCATTTGCTACATTACAAGAATATTTCATTCCTTACGCTTTGAGATCCACTCTATTTTTTGAAAAACATGGTATAAAAAAGTAATATTTCTGTATAATGACGATATATTTATCAGAACATACCCAATATGAATTCTAACAGAGATTAACAAGCCTATGTACTGAGTTCACTTGAATGACAGTTGGAGAGCTTGTAACCATGATAACTACGGAGACAGCGACAATTGTCGAATCAGCACAATCCACGTGGGGTCCAAGGCTACACTGGGCTCCTTAACACAACTATCGGTATCTGGGATTTTAATAAAGAAACATACACTCCCACGTAATCACATTTTTAAGGCGCTACTCTTGTCAGAAGTAAACTTGCAGAGGGGATATTAAGGGAAATGTTGATGGGAACGCAGAAGGTTCAGTAAGGACCCAAGTTAGTCGTAAGAAGTCTTTTTTTTTAATCAGGGGAGAGCGCGAACGCAGTCCCCCACTACCACAAATTATGCAGTCGAGTTTCCCACATTTGGGGAAATTGCAGGGGTCAGCACATCCGGAGTGCAATGGATAAGCCTCGCCCTGGGAAAACCACCTTCGTGATCATGGTATCTCCCCTGCCAGGTAAGTATGTAAGAAGTCATTTGTAATGGTAGATTTTTAAGTATCAAATATAAATCCCTAAAAGAGGTGGGCAGTTCCTCAACTATCCATAAACCCTAGGTTTTCAGCAGAGTACTCGATCTATCTTCACATCTGCTAAACAAGGGTCACCATGTCACTAGGTCCCCAGAGTGAAATGATCTGAAAACCTTCGGTGGTATGCTGGAGAAAGAACCAATACACAAACCACCTGACAGCACTGAAAATGAAAACGCAGGGATTATTTCATTTTAAGAACTATTTAAACACAGAAATCAAGGTAATATGTATCCTTTGAGTTCCTCTTGGGCTAAAGGATTTTTCCGTGGCTCCCCCACTGTAGCACTGGTGCTCTTCCGGCCTGGATGACTGCCATGGATTCCTTCCCCATCCCTCCTGTCACGGTCCTCCTGCTGAGTCAACAGGACTCAGCCTGCTCCCCCATTCCTCTGGCTTTCTGTGGGTTCTTCCGGGCGCTCCTGTCTCCACTGACCGGCTCCAGGCTTCTCAGTTCTCTTACTGTTCTGTCTGCGCTCACCTCACTCTGAGGCTTCTGCCTCCACTTCCCCTGATTCTCAGGACCTGCTCTTCTGAGCCAAGGTCTCCTCTGCAGTGTCCACCTCCCCTGATGCTCAGGGCCTGCTCTTCTGCGCCACGGTCTCCTCTGCAGTGTCCACCTCCCCTGATTCTCAGGGCCTGCTCTTCTGTGCCACGGTCTCCTCTGCAGTGTCCACCTCCCCTGATTCTCAGGGCCTGCTCTTCTGCGCCATGGTCTCCTCTGCAGTGTCCACCTCCCCTGATTCTCAGGGCCTGCTCTTCTGCACCACGGTCTCCTCTGTAGTGTTCTCTGCGCTCCTGTCTCCTTTCAAACGACACACGCTTTTCGGTTCCTTGTTAAGTGAATCTGTGCTTTCCAGTCGTTTCCCCCATGTTTCCCCTTGTCGCTCCTCTCCGCAGGAGTTCAGCTTCCAGCTTGCTGACAAACCATGAAGGACCGGGCCTGTCTTTGGAGGAGACGCACTGTAGCTACTGTCACAACTCACCCAACATCTGGCACATTTTCACAAGGAATTTCATGGTTGAGGCAGTGGTTTCTCTGGAAACAGGTGGTGTCTGTATGCTTCAGTAAACCAGCAGTCGCAATTACCTGCAACTTCAGCAGGCTGAATGCTCCCCTGAGGTTCTTTTTCTCCATCTGACACTATTTCTGTTGACTTTCACAAAAATCGCTACTGTGTGACTTCTTGCATTGATGTAAGCCAGGTTGTAGGAGAGGGTTATGAGAAGCCTTCATAGATTCATTGTATGCTATCTTTTCTACTTCATCAACCATTAAATATTCTTGTTTATATTTTGTTTTATATTTTAAATCAGTGACATTTTGCCAAATGCCACCAAAACCTTGTCGATATCCCACAACTTCAGGTCCGGGTTGGAAGCCTCAAACAACTCTGCTGTAGCTCAAGTGGAGTCTCAGCTGTTTATCTGGCTGCTTTGGGGGTTTGGGAATTGTAATGCCATGACCCAGCTGTTGGTGCCAGGGTTCTGTTCCAGGCTCCAGTCAGTCATTGTAGGTGACATGCATTTGTGTTTCAAGAACTTGGGCATAAAATGGCCTTTCAGATCTTTTTCAATATTTAATCGGAAACATCTCAGGAAAACAGCATCCACAGTTCCAGCTTTGCTTTAATTTGCTCCTTGCACACCAAGAGTCTTTTAAGACATCTGCATTTTTTACCCATACCTTCCCTACCACTGCCCTCTCCCCTCATGCCACTACCGCTCCAAAGTCACCACGGTCAGGTGTTCTAGTGCCAAGACGCTAAGGAAGTTCCATGCACTTTTTAATCCTTTCTAAGGCAATTTATAAAATGTTTAAAGCAAAGAATTCCTATGCTGATACCAGAACAAATGATCAGAGTAATTCATAACCTGAGATAAATTTGGTACACCATTGCTGGTTTGAAGATGGTAAAGAAGTGGTACCCAGGAGAAAGATGGTGGGAGAACTTACAGAATTTTAGAGAGACCTCAGTTTTACAGACAGTCAGGTAGCAGGGACAGACAATCACAAGAACCTGGACTCCGCCAACAATCTGAAGATGCCCCTGAGTGGATGTTTTCCAAAATATCTAGATAAGAGCCCAATGCAGCTAATTTCAAGTTCAGCACGGACCTGAGGAAAGAATCGAGTCATGCCCAATTAGGATTCTGACATTTAGATATGTGAGCTAATAAATAGATGGTTCTTTAGCTGCTAAGTTTGTGGTAATTGGATCTGCAGCCATAAAAGCAAATAAACAGGGCCATATGATAAGTGTATGTGTAACCTTTATAACTACCAAGCTATTTTCAAAAGCTGTACCATTTTTAATTCCTACAAACAATTTGTGAGAACTTCCATTTCTTTATCTCTAAAAATATGGTATAGTGAAACTAGAGATCAATTTTGGAAGAATATGTGTCATAACACTATAAGTACTTGAAATATATGAAAGTTATATATTCATTATTTGTTTCATTACTTTGCAAATTTTGCCAGATACTTTTTGCTACTATTTATGCCCCAAAATATTGAGATTTTTACCGGTTTTAGCATTGTGGAATTGATATTATTTTATTTCTTATTTCAATTTCTAATAAAAGTGAAATTAAAGTATTAGCAATAAACAAATATGAAGAAGCATCAAAAAGTTCATTAAATTATATTTTGATTCCATTTTCAATGACATTTTTGAAATCTCTTGTATGAATAAGTAGCATTGATATAATTTTTATACACTTACATTTATATAAGCAGTGATATGTGACCTTTTCATGTTATCGTCTTAATGAACTCAGTCACTACCTACCGTAGCTTCGTGTGTGGGTGCAGATTTCTTGGAATTTTCTGTGTACACTGTCATCTGACTTTCAAACAAAAGACACTTATTTTCCTTTCTGATCTGTATAACTTTTACTTCATTTCTTTTCTCATTGTATTAATGCTTCTCATACAAAGTAAAATCAGATTTCTAAGTACTAACACTTCTAATACAAAGCTAAATCAGATTTTGAAGAGAGGAAAGTGTCTCCGTGATTGCCATTTGCTTCTCTCTGGCTCATTTAGGTAAAGTGCCCCCGTAGTATTGAACCCTAAATCCCACTTTCAAATTACCTGCTCTAATGAACATGGTAAGAGTGGAGTTTGAAACACATCGGAAATTAAGACCAAGGAAACTATGCAGAAAGGCTATTTAGACATTGAGAAACAAAAACAAAACGGGATGAAAACAAAGTCTCCCACAGAATAGTGTTCCCTCATGTATGGCACACAGAATTGAATACCCAGCAATAAAAACCCTCTCCAAGGTGGAGCTTTGGCTCATTGTGCTTGAGAATAATTCTTTCCACTAAGGGTCATTAGATATGACCACATACCTGTGGATGCTTAATGGCTTTCACTGACAGATGGATATTTCCACTGTTAATCATAGACAAGGCTACAGACATGGGAACTGTGGAAAGCAGCCGAAAAGGTAGGAGCAGAGACATTCTCCGATAAAGATTAGACTTAAAGTAAAAAACATTATTACTAAAGGGGAGGTGCTGGTAAATGTCACAAATAGACAGTCCAGTTCCATGCAATAGATAGTCATAGGAGTGTACCTGAAGACTTAGCAATGATAAATCATCTTTCTTTTGCATTGTGCCGTGTTTATACCTGAACCTGTACTTTGTATATATCAACCACAAATATATTTATATGCATATATGTATACATATGTACATATGAGAGTGTAGTACATTACTAATATGCACATCAATACTGACATATTCAGAATTATTTCATATATTTAATAACTCACAACTAACATTTTATTCATAAATAATTTCCTTTGTAAGATCTTCAATAGCAGTTTTTTTAACCTTTAATTCTGTTATAGATTTTTTCACAGAAAATGACCTTTTTAAGTATTCATTTTTAACTTTTATTTTCTTTATATTTCACTGTACTATATATTCTATGAGAATAGATAATTTTATTTAATTTTTTCATCATTGTAAGCTCAGAAAATCAAAATGAAACTTGTCATGTATTTAAATCTCAAGGAATACTTGAGATATCAAATAATCCTGTAGTTTAGACACTTCATAAGTCCCATAATGTGGAAGAGAAAAAAAACTCAGAAGATATGTTCAATTACTTAACGAATTGTTGGTTGGGTGCGAGCTAGTCAGTTCCAATGCATAGCAACCACCCGTCCTGTCCTGAAACATCCCCACAATTGTCATTACATTTGAATCCTTGTAGACACTGTGGCAAACAGTCTTGTCAAGGGGTCTTCCTCTTTTGTACTGCCCTTCTACATTACTTTGTGATGATCTTTTCTAGACACTTATGTCTGAAGAACATGAGACAAAGTCTCACCTTGTCTGCTTCTGAGGATCATTCTGGGTGCATTTCTTCCAAACAGTTGCCTGTTTTTTTTTGCAGATTGTGGACTTTCAACATTCTTCTTTGACATCACCATAATTTAAATGCATCAATTCTCCTTTGGTCTTCTGTATTCAATTCCCAATTTTCACATTCGTAAGAGAAAAATATCATGTCTGGCCAGGCACTCTTTAGTCCTCAAAGTAACCTCCTTGCTTTTCAACACTTTAAGGAGGTTTTGTGCAGCAGATTTACCTAATGTAATGTATCTTTTGATTTCTTAACTTTTGATTCCATGAACATTGCTTTTGGATCCAAGCAAGACAAAATCCTTGACAACTTCAAACTTGTCTCCAAATGACAGGATGTTATCTATTTCTATAACTGTGAAGATTTTCGTTTCCTTACATTGAGTTGTAATCCATATTGAAGTCCGGGATGCTTTATCTTCATCTGCAAGTGCTTCAAGTCTTCCTGACATTCAGCCAGCAAGGTTGACATCAGCATATGGAAGGTTAAGAAGATTTTTTCCAGTCCTGATGCTGCATACTTCTTGATATACTCCAGCTTATCTGTTGCTTTGTTCAGTATACATAATGAGTAGTATGGTGAGAGGATACAACCCTGATATAGACCTCTCCTGATTTTAAGCCATGCAGTATTCCTTTGTTATGTTCATTCAACTACCCTTTGATCCCTGCACCTGTTCACATGAGCACACCTGTTTCTGTAAGGCCCATTCTTCTCAAAGCCACCCACACTTTTCTGTGATAACACAATACAACACCTTTGTGTAGTCAGTAAAACACAGATAAATATCTTTCTTGTTTTCTCTGCTTTCAGCCAAGATCCACCTGAATCCAGGTAGCTGACCTCAAAATTTCTTAACTCAGATGAGGTCAGTGCTTAAAACATACACCTAGTAAACAGTACAATTCTTTCATCTGTGTTATCTTTTCTTTGAACACCCTCCAAACATAAGATTGCATGGTACTTAGTGATAGTTTATTTTCATTGACTAACTAAAGTTGTTTTCTTTAGAGAGTTCCAATGACCAGGATACTCTTAAAGAGAAATTTGAGAGACGTTATGCAGCTTAAACACTTGTCAGTATGATAATTCTCTAGAGTTATTTTACTATAAGGCTATTTGCATGCTTCCAATCACCCCAGCAATCCATTTGATTGGCATAATCAATGAAAAATTAATAAAAATGGAGACATAAATGAAGGATAAAAGTGACTTTGAAATGAACATAGAGTAGCTAAATCTAAAGGAAGAAAGTAGGAAGTAAAACAACTGAATATAATATTAATTGAATCCACAACCAATGTGTGGGAGTAGCAGACAAGAAACCAAATGAGGTACCATACTGGGAAAATCTGCTGCCAAGATGTGCCTGATTGAAGTCATATTTTCAATGGCCACTTATGCATGTGAAAGCTGGATAATGAATAAGGAAGGCTGGGGTAGAATTAATGCATTTGAATTTCTGTTGCAGACAAAAATATTGACTATTCACAGAGTGTCAGAAGAATGAACAACTCTGGCTGGAAGAAGTATAATCAGAATACTGTTAGATTCAAGGGTCATCAGAGTTCACCTCATGTACATCTGATGTATGATCAGGAGGGACCGGTCCTTTGAGAAAGACACATGCTGGAGGAAGTTGTCAGAGCTGACATGAGGCTACTTACAAAAATAACAACATTCAGTGAGTGCTCATAGAGGCAAGTCAAAATAAATACATTTGTTTATGCTATCTTTTTTCCAGTTAATCTTTTTCTTTAATCTGCTCAAGTTTGTCACAAGATGTCCTGTTTAAAATAAAAACTTCAATTGAAAGGAATCTATATTCTATTTTGAGGCTGTCAGTGTTGCCATGGGTTAGAACTGACTGGATAGTAACCGCTAATTATGAGTATTTGATTTTTAAATTTAAATGTTCTATGTTCTAGGAGTTTTTTCTTGTTTTAGGATCCATGTAGGATGGTGCCTGCCCACTGTTATGGTTATAGAGAAATGTCATATATTCTCCAATTGCTTAAAATGAATTTTAAAAGATATGCTTTAAATGCTCTACCTGAGTTGCTTCAACATTATTATCTTTCAATTTTTTTCTGAATCTATGAGGTTTCTCAAAATTTCTGTTGGACTAATGTATACAACTAGTTAAAATGTTTATATATATGATGTCAAGATAGTGGCCTTAAGGTAATTTAAAGAGCCTGGTAGGGTGTGATCAAGGGTAATGTAACCGAGAGAAATTACTGTAACCCAAATTAAGGCTGAGCATGATAGTGGGATTTGAAGAAAGTAAAAGGAAATAGAGGAAAGGACTAGGAGGCAAAGGGCATTTATAGAGGTCTAAATACCGGCATGTACATATATCAATATATTTATATAGGATGATGGGGAATATATCTATGTGTGTATATTTATAGGTCTAGTATTAAGATAGGATATGGACATTTGGCCTCCATTCAAGTACTCCCTCAATGGAAGAACACTTTATTCTATTAAATTGGCATTCCATGATGCACACCTTCCCAACACGATTGCTAAAGACAAATGTGTGCAGAAGCAAATGTGGTGAAGAAAGCTGATGGTGCCTGACTTTTAAAAGATATAGCATCTGGGGTCTTATCGGCTTGAAGGTAAACTAGCAGTCATCTAGCTCAGAAGTAACAAACCCACATGGAAGAAACAAACCAGTCTGTGTGAACATGAGGTGTCGAAGGAATGAGATATCGGGCATCAAAGAACAAAAAACTACATCATTGTGAATGAGGGGGATGCAGAGTGGGGACCCAAAGCCCATCTGTAGGCAACTGGACATCCCCTTACAGAAGGGTCATGGGGAGGAGACAAGCTAATCAGGGTGCAGTGTAGCAAGATGAAACATACAACTTTCCTCTAGTTCCTAAATGCTTCCTCCTCACCCACTATCATGATCCCAATTCTACCTAACAAATCTGGCTAGACCAGAGGATGTACACTGGTACAGATAGGAACTGGAAACACAGGGAATCCAGGATGGATGATCCCTTCAGGACCAGTTGTAAGAGTGGTGATGCTGGGAGGGTAGAGGGAGGGAGAGGAATAGAGGGGGAACCAATCACAGGGATCTACTTATAACCTCCTCCCTGGGGGACAGACAACAGAGAAGGGGAGAAGGGAGATGTCGGACAGTGTAAGATGTGACAAAATAATAATTTATAAATTATCAAGGATTCCTGAGGGAGGTGGGAACAAGGAGGGAGGAGGTAAAAATGAGGAGCTGATGCCAGGGGCTTATGTGGAGAGCAAATGTTATGAGAATGATGAAGGTAATGAATGTACAAATGTGCTTTATACAATTGTTGTATGTATGTATTGTGATGAGTTATATGAGTCCCCAATAAAATGATTTTAAAAAATAAAATTTAAAGAGAAATATAAAAAGTCTCATCAGACAAATATGTGCTCTTAAGAAGCTTAATAGATGGAGTTACTTTTTCTTCTAATTCTGTGCAAAAAAAGCTAACAGTTAATGTGATTTATTCTCATTATCATGACACCCTGATGTATTGTTTACCAGAGCCCCTGTTGCTTCATTTACTTTCTTATGCCTTTGAGAGACGAACAAATCATCAATAACACAAAAACTGTGTCCAACTTGTCTTTTTCCACTTGTTTTTTAAAATTCAGGTAGACATATTTTGGTAATGAATTATTTCCCCACCATCCCTTATATATAATCTTTTAAGCAGTGGTACATGATCTGTCTGCATTATGTGCTGGCTCCCAGAGGTTTTTCACAAAATACTTTCCCAGGAAATCTGAGAGCCCTGATTCTAATATATTGATTTCAGTAGAACCTCAAATAAATTTTGAAGTCAGAAAATTTTATCCTCAATGATCTTTTTCTCCCAGTAGAGATTTACCTGTCTTTTCATAGAATAGTGGTTGTAGGCGACAACACTCTTATTATGTACCTAGCTTTGGCCAGTTTACTTAACCTCTCTATACCATAGTTTTCTCTTTTGAAAGTGTGCATAATAATATCTTCACTTCACAGGATGACTCAAATATTTTTAACAGTATTCTTTGTATGGTGTCTAGCACTCTGTACCTCAATGTAAGGATTAGTTATTACTACTATTCACTGCACATGTGCATGCATGCACACTAGTGTTCACTCTTATTAGCAATGACATGAATTATGTCTGCTTTGTTCCTTTTTGAAAATGTTATACTTTCCCCATTAATCTCCATCATTAAGATGACATACTAATTTATGCACAGAGATTAGCAGGTAAAAGCGTGATGCTTATAAAGCTTCACTATCTCTCCACTACTACCAGAATTCAAATATCTTTGTTCAATTTACAAAAGTTTTCACATAATTGTTCAAATTTATATGTACTTGTAGATATTTATTCACAGTGTAAGCAAAACAACCTTTCTGTTTTCTGAGAAACCCTTCCACTTCATATAATTCTCTTTGTTTTGTTATTCCCTGTTTATTCATTCTCTGCTTTAAACTGTCTCATTTTTAAGTACCCTATTCAAAATTAAATCTTGCCAGTAATCCTTACCAAATTCTACTACTAACTCAGACTTTTTTTTTGCTCTTTACATGAATGTCTTACTTTCTTCTTTTTCTGTTTTTATATATCTCTTTTCTATATATTTTAAAGCATGATTTATATGTAGTGCCCCCCCCCCAAATTGAGATATTGAGAAAATATTTAGAAAAACCACTTGACGTTGGAGAGCACTTCATCTAGCTCTCTACTCAATGTCTACCTAAACCACTTCAAGGGGGTTCTCATGAAAATAATAACTTGTATCATGATTATGGAAAATGCTGTATTCATTTTCTTTTGTTGTGTAATAAATTGCAAAAGTTTAGCTATTGAAAGTTAATGCCCATTTATTAGCACGTATCTACTCTCCAGAATATTTCCCCCCTTTCATGACTTTCCGTCCCAAGTCTAGTAAACCTTGTTTGGGGGATGAAAATATTTATCTTGATTTTTTTGGAAAAATAAACAGGGTCTCATACAATATATTTCCCCACCTCTTTGACTAACTTAATTTAGCATCTTGTCTTCCACATCTATCCACGCAGAGATGCTGAGGGATTGCGTCAACTAGACACTTCTTGATAAGGGGAGGAACCGAGCCCAAACTATTGACTGCATCACAACCTGATGACATCTCATGGTATCCTGTGTTATTTATATAAGAAAGGGAGACCTAGCAAACCTCAGCTTTCTGCTGGAGCTGTATTTGGGGTCAGGTTCATCAAGCTCCTGATGCATCATCTGCAGCTCCCAGGAGAGGGCTAAAGCCAGTGAATTCATTCAACTGACTTCAGACTTCTGCATCCACCAGTCTGTACCCCTGTTGTGTCTGCTTCATCCTCTTGCTCTGTGTTCATTAGTTTTCATGAGTCAGCAGAAACTAAACTACCCCAACTGAACTTGCCTACTCCTCCAACTATCTAAGCCACTTCTTGACATAAATCTCTTCCTATGTTCAACATACACTCACTGGTTTTGCTTTTCTAGAGAACCCAACCTAACACATTTGCCAAGAGATGGTTTACAGATTCAGCATTGTTCTTTATTGAACAATGTTATTGTGAAGAATGCTTGTGATGAACATGGATGCGCACACATTTGCTCGTGCTTTGATGCTAGTTCTTTAGGGTATACACCTAGTAGAAGGACTGCTGATTCATATGATATTTCCCTTCCCAATAGTCGGAGGAAGGCCTGCCTGCTTTCCTGAAACTGTACAGTGGTTGTGCCGTATTACAGTGCAACCAGCAGTTTCTGATGGCCCCCTCTCAAGCGTTTGTTACATCCTGATTTTTTTGTTTCTTATTTTTAATTTTACTATCAATGCATGTGTCAGGTGGTACCTCATCAATCCTTTTATTTGCATCTCTCAAATAGCCAGTTATTTCAAGCATTTCTTTAAATGTTGGTTAACCAGTTTGATGCCTTCTGTTGTGATCTGCCGATTCATGTAGTCTGTCAATTGGAGTATTGGAGTTATAATTTTTTTGTTCTTATTGAGTTGCTTAATTTTTATATGGATTTTAGAAGGTGCTCTCTTGTCTGATATATAATTGCCAAAATGTTTTTCCAAGTCTATGGAAATACTTTTTATATTTTTGATGAAGTCTTTCAATGAACATGAATGTGTTATTTTAAGAGGTCTCAGTAATTTATTTGGTTTTCTGCTGTGTGTATGTTTTTCATGATATTTAACAATGTGTGTATCCTAAGTTTGTCCTATTGGTGACCTTTGCATTTCTGGGGTTTAGAGTTAGGTCTTTAATCCATTTTAAATTTATTTTGGTAAAGCCAGTTTCATTCATCTGCAAATGGAAATCCAAGTCTGCCAACACCATTCATTGAGAAGGCTATCTCTTACCCATTTAATTTTTTTTTGTCCTTTGTCAAAATTGTCGGAACCTCTATTCAAGACCTCTCTTAACACAGAGAATACTTTGTTTTAATAGTCTGGACCTCTTTGGCACTCACCTTCCTAACATAATCGCTGAAGACAAAATGGGTACATAAGCAAATGTGGTGAAGAGGGTGGATGGTGTCCAGCTATCAAAAGATATAGCATCTGGGTCTTAAAGGGTTGAAGTTAACAAGCAGCCATCTAGCAGGGAAACAAATAAGCCTGCATGGAAGAAGCACACTGACCTGTGTGATCATGAGGTGTTAATGGGATCAGGTATCAGGTAACAAAATATCCCAAAGAACAATTATATCGATGCTAACAAGGGGGGTTGAAGTAGAGATCCAAATCCCATCTGCAAACATTTAGGTCTCCCTCCACAGAAGGGTTATAAGGAAGGGATGATTCAACCATGGTGCAGTATAGTAACACTGACGAAACACACATTATTCCTCTAGTTCCTGAACACTTCTTCCCTACCCCCACCCCACTCCCTGCAATACCATGACCCAGTTCTACCTTCCAAATCTGGCTAGACAAGAGAACACATATTGGTACAGATAAGAGCTCTTAACACATGAAATTGAGGACAGACAAACCCATCAGGAATAGTAGAGGGAGTAGCGATATCATGAAGGTAGGGAGATGGTGGGGGATGGGGAAGTGGGAGAAAGGGGGAACCCATTACCAGGTTGTATATATAGCTCCCCACCCCAGGGGATAAATAAAAGAAATGTTAGTGAAGGGAGACAAGGGACAGTATAAGATACAAAGTAACAATAACAATATATAATAAACCATATGAGTGACTCATTCAAAATAGCCAATACTAGTCCATTTCAGCTCACTAATGCCTAAGATAATGAACGTTCTGCGTTTAATTTTTGAGAACTTCCAAGTTTCCCAGATTAACACTTGACACATTCATTCCACATCCCAGTTATCAACAGGCTTTGAGCTGTTTCTTCTCATTTGGAGTTGTGCTCCACCAGCACGCGAAGGGCCTGACAGCGTTACTCTGTCCAGGTGATGATGGTCAACTCAACTTCGGGAAGGCAGTCCCTCCTCAGTTATCTGAGCATTTTGAATCTCTATTTTCTAGCACTTTATCTGAAAGTGTTCTGTTGCTGTGAATAAGGTTTCCGGTGGCTAATCACTCAAAAATGAGCAGTCTATTCCTTTTTCATAGTCTGAAAGTTCACTTTGAATAATCTTGTTGGTATTTGAAATACTAGTTACATCGCTTCCAGTATCACAGCAACACACAAGCCACCATGGTGCAACATACTAACAGACAGTGGTTGTGTTATATTACTTCCACTATGTGGGAGCAGTGAATTGTTTAATGTGGCTCTTCTAAATAAAGTCCCTAACTGCCCCCCAAACCATCTATTTCTGCACTGGTCTCAGAAGACAGTGGGAAAAGATTCTGATAGGATTTGCTATGAGTAATCATGAACAGGATTCCCTGGAATGTCATCCTGCTGTGTACAAAATGAGCCCTTGGAGAAGCAGGAGGAGAATTCTTATTACCAGCGAGAGCCAGGAGTTGAGGGCATCCTCTGAACCTGCGATTCCTGCCCAGGGATCCCCCTGGATCCAGAAGAGCTATACTATCAGAGCACCAGCAATAGAAGTAGGAGCCAGAGCATGGTACAGCAGGAGGGCCTTCCAAACCCATGGAGCAAGTAAAGCAGAGTGCTCTGTGCAGGAGGCCGGCTTGTGGAGTGGAGTGCTTCTGGGCACTTCATTGGGGAAGCTGGGCTTGTTAACCCATGGAAGCGAAGCTGAATTCCTTTGGGCTGTGGCTTTCTGGAACAGGGTGTCTCTTGGCATTGTAATTCCTGGACCGGAGTTTACTAACCACACCGCTAAGAGGAACGACTTCACCGTGAGGTTTCCAGAAGAGTGGGATAACCTTTGGACATTTATTAGCCGACCTGAAAGAACTAGAGTAGAACCCCGGACCTGGAGGCTAACTCATTGCAGAAAGAGTGTTGAGATGTGACACAGTCGAGTTCCGAATCCATTTTCCCACAAGAAATAACTGAAAATGATTACTCTGCTTTGACCCCCAGTTTTTTACCTGAATCTTGCCTTTTTATACAAAATATTACACAGAAATTTCAAAGTAAACAAGTTCAGAGTTAAATAATATAATTTAAATAAAAACACAACATTTTAAAAGTCTTTAACAACTACAGCATGGCCATACCTTGAGATGGATGAGGATCTGGATCTGCGGACACGGTTGTGGAGAGGAGGTCTGGAGAGAGAGTCAGTGTTTGGAAGGGGAAGCCCCTTCCGTAAAATCAACTGGTAGCTGCTGTTCAGGAGGTTTTCCCTTCTTTGCCTTTGTTCACTGGGACCTGGCTGGCTTTCTCTTAAAAAAAAAAAATCTAATCATCTGGTCTGGGCGTTGCCTTAACTGTTTTCTAAAAGGGTTTACTAAATTATCAACAATATAGATCGGTTAACCAGTTCCTTATCGTGATGATTCTTAAAAAAAAAAAAAAAAACTCTTTCTTTTTTTTATAATCTAAAAGCAGTACAAAAAGCCTCAAAAACTAAGAAAAGTATAGCAAAACGCTTGGAACACAGCTGCAAAAGGTTTAACCAATGCGTACTAACATTGCCCGCTACCGCCGAGTGACCGACACACGAACTGTTTTTCTTAATAAAACTCAGGTGCGTCGGGTCGGATTCTAAGTTTTTGTTTGAGCTCTGATGCAAATTTTCTCAACACTTCGCTTTGAATTCGATTATGTGGAGTATTGATGCGCTCAAGTCTTGGGGTTCTACTGCCCATAGTGTGTGTAGAAAAAGTACTCAACCCTGAGCTTTATTCTTAAAAAACAAAACAAAATGTCTTTAACCATTCATTTTGTCTGTGATATCTGCAAAACCATTGCAATGGATATTAGATTCTGGAGAGGTAAAATAGAGAACAGTCCTTAAAATAACCCACAATAAATTGGTACACTTTGGTCAATATTAGAAGTAATTTGTCTCTTGTAAAATTATATCACTATGAAAATATAAGAAAAAAATAAATGTTCTTGGTTCATTGTTTGGTATACTATTGAAGTGATACTGTATTTAGAATGAAAAGAAAAAAAACATATTTTGTATTCTACATTAAAAATTAAGTCTCTGGAGGTTCCACAATTCAAATTATGTTTAACATTTTAACTTGTTTTTTAAAGCAAAATTCCATAACAAACACTTTTAAATGAGTCCTGAATACAATTATGCTACCCACTTTGGTAGTCCATGCATGCATTTCTTGTTTGAGGCTTTATAAGGTTACATTGAGTACAATATTTTGGGATCCAGTTAAAACTTTTTTTCTGACACATTATATACTTCATTTCAAGTTAATTAACCACTTTACTCATTCACTCTATACTCCAGAACTGACTTTAAACGATGCCTTGAATGATTCTACAATGAAATAAAATTTCAAAGAAAAATTTAACACAACTGAGGAAAACTTTATGAACATTATGCAAATTTAATCCCCAAGACATATGCAAAAGAAATGTTCTCAAATATTTTGAGACAAAATAATATTAATCATATAGATGTGTAAATTCAGCAAGACTCCCTTCACCCAAACCCTTCAATGTGTTTTGTCCTTCAGAAAGCAAGCCCTTGCCTCATTTCCACAGGCGTTTCTCATCACTTACCTAGCTAACTCAGAGCAGAGGGCCTGATTGTGTTTTTTGTACGTAGGGCCACTGCGGGTCTACGGCACTGGATAACAGATAATTCAGTACAGATCTAGACAATGTATCACCTGTATAGCTATAATGATCCACCTTGCTATGATCTGATGTGATATGTTAATGAGAGAATTGATTGTGGGGTGCAATATATTTAAACCCTTCATCACTTGTGAGTGGATGAAAGGGAAGCCTTTGTTCTAAACTGTGAGCCAAGTCTTCCCCTTGAACTGCACTTTGAATTCAGACTCCTAAACTGAGAAAGAATAAATTTCTGCTTATTAAATCCATCCGCTTGGGGATTTCTGTTGCAGCAGCATTAGATAACTATGGTCATCTTACCAATTTGATGTTGTTGTTGGTAGGTGCCTTTGAGTTGATTCTGACGCAGAGTGATCCTATGAACTAAGCCACTGCCTAATACTGTGCCCTCGTCACCATTGTTGCTATGCTTGAGTCCGCCAGTGCAGCCACTATGCCAAGCCATCTGTCCAAAGGTCTTCCTCTTTCTCGCCGGCCCACTAATTTCACAAGCAGGCTGTCCTTCCCCAGAGACTGGTCTCTCCTGACAACATGTCCGATGTACTTGAGACAAAGTCTCCCTATCCTTGCCTCTAAGGAACATTCTGGTTGTACTTCTTCAAAGACATATTTTTGTGTGTTTGTTCTGTGGGCAGTCCATGGAACTTTCAATATTCTTTTCCATCAACATAAGGAGATGTAAAGAATACAGAGTCCTTGTGCTTAAATAAACTAGTTGACATTGAACCATCTCAAGAGGTAGCATATTAGCAAGAACCAATGGCGCTGAGGAAGAAGTTCAAGCTGCCCTGAAAGCCTTAGCCATAAACAATCCGCCAGGAATTGGTAGAATACTAAATGAAATGTTTCAACGAGATGATTAAGCATGGAAAGATTTATTTATCTATGCCAGGAAATTTGGAATACAGTTACCTGGCCAACTCACAGGAAGAGATGCATATTTGTGATCATTCTAAAGGAAGGTGACAAAACAGAAGGCTCAAATTATAGAACAATATAATTTATACCAGATGCAAATAAAATTTTCTTGATGATTGTCCAACAATTATTGTATCACCAATTTTATAGATATCTATAAATGATATGAACCTGATATTACCAACACGATACAATTTATCCTACCACACAGGAATTCTAAGGATAGCCATAAGGTAACACAGTGAATTTATATAAATTTAGTCCATTTATATTCTGTAGTGAATGAACACTACCCAACACGTCAGACATCTGATTCAGATTCTAATTTAGACCTTGAAAAATCAAATATCATGGAAAAGTCAAGCTTCAATAGGATAATTAAAATAAAATAAAACCCAAATTGCTGCTTTAATCAAGATATCCAATCCTATTCTTGGAACTAATAAGTCTTAAGTCATATGGTAACATATTGCTTTAGTACAATCAGTCAAGACAGTAATTTCTACTTGAAGATGCCAAGAATATACTGTGTTACTGATAATTATCACAGCAATGGCCATGGAAACCTTTCCCTTAAACTTTAGTGTACCACACACTCTAGACTAGGTGAGAGGAACTGACTTTTCACTTAAACCATAGCCTTTTTTAACACCTTCTTAGCAATATTCAATCTACTGTTTTTCAGAAGGGGACATTTTATCATTCCTGGTGATATAAAAATTGCCAAATTTATTTCATTGGTTAGCCCACCTATCTAGAGAGACACTCAAAGCCATCAATAAGTGGGGGGAAAAGAAAAACAGGCAAAGCCAAACAAAACAACAAAGGAAGACAAAACCAACAACAAAAAGAAAGCCAATGACAAAAATGGAGAAGCATATCAATAGTTCCAGGTCTGTTTTTTGACATTTAGGATTGCTTTCAAGTCAAGTGTGATGGGTTGTCACACTCTTGCCCCAAAATCTATTTCTGGTATTCCCTGAGGATTTCATCGCTTTGCTCCCCTTGCTGCTCTGTTGCATGCCCTTAGTGTTTCGGCCCAGTATGATGGGGTCAGCTTGGGAACAATTCCCACACTATGTCTCCAATGTTGTCTCCCATAGCCCTATTGTTCAGTAAGAGAAGTTGTGTCTTGTGGTGGGGCTGGCTCATGGTCCTCTCTGTGCATTGTCTAAGAGCAGTTGAATGTTGAGAAAACATCCCAGCCTAGGCCAGATCAAGTCCATAAGTCCAATATTAGCCCATATTACCATCTATAAAGTCCTCTTCAGACTCATGAAATACACGCAATGATGCTGAATAAAGGAAGATCACAAGTCAGTAGGTGGGAATTCTTGTGGATCTAGTGGGGTTGTAAGCATCTCAGGGGTCTCCACGTGGTTCTTTCAGCTTAGGGCACTAGCCTAGTTCCATGTGTCTTCTCTGGTGCAATGCTGTGCAGGGTGTGAGCAGAGAGAGAGAGTGTGTCTCCCACCTCCAAAGAGGAAAAAAGGAATTTCCAGAATTCTCAGGAGAAGGCCACCCCTACCGAGAGGCCTCACTTGCTATCACCTGACTGGCAGTCTAAACTCCGCTCCTTCCCTCATAGCCCTCTCAAACTGACAAACAATTATATAACTACCTCATAGCCCAACACCGAACCCTTAGTGTATCCAGGGTCATTGTAACTATTGATATTGACAACTCAAACGTATAGCATTAAAAGTTCTCCTAGTAATATAAAATGCTTTGATACTACAAAGGAAAGATAGATAATGGCTCAATAAAGAATCTTGAGGTTCAATAACGAATCTGGGAATTTTTATGAAGATTTATTTAGAATTTAAGGAGAAACTACTATTTCTAACAAATAAATTGGCAGCAGGAGCCTCCTCACAAACTTCTGGTGAGAATCAAAAATAAGAATTTTATTCTGGTGAGAATAAAATTAAAACTACAACATTTGCCTAAAGCTAAACTTTTTTGTTATTTTTATATCTACCACATCCATATGGCAGCAAGTGTCTTATTTCCAAATAATAGAGTTCTATGTTGCTACCACTTGCTAATGAGCTGGTTCTGACTCATGTCTACCACACAGAACTGCCACAGTGATTTTCAGAGAGATGACGTGTAGGAAACTGATCACCAGTGCTGTCTTGAAACACTAGTACATGTGTTCAAACCGCCAATCTTTTCACTCATAGATGAGCAGATCATAGTGTTCGTGACCTTGCTGCACTGGGGTTCTATAATTAACATTTTTATAAACAAGCAGAGGAGACATACTTGCAAAGAGATAACATTATCTCAACTGGAAAAAAATCACAAAGAAGATAAAGAAATATACTGAACACCCTTATGCCCACAAGCAGCAATAGCAGAGGCAGTGGCTCATAGAACACTGGGTTTCCCAGGTCTTGTAATGCTTAAAACTGATTGCTTTTTGAAAGGCGGTTGGTTTGCAAAGTGAAGTTCCCATTGGGGATTTAAGTGTAAACCGCTTTGTAACACTTACCCGAGCGAGGGAAAAGCCAAGGGCCCTTGATGCGGAGACGCGAAGGAACAAAACGAGATGTACCTACAGGTACAATGGAAAGAAGTACTACGAGGTAGGCAAGGATGTCCTTAGTGGTTCTGATCTTGCCTTGTACCTTGTTAACTTCCCCAATGTAGTCTCAATTGGGAGTGCTAGCGGTGGGTCTCATGTGGCCATTGAAATAGATTTTTTAAATCAACAGAGACCGAGAGTGCCATGGGAAGAACTGAATGGTGTCAGACAGACTAAACGTGGTAAGAGGGTAGAGCCATGTCTACATTGCGCCTCATAAAAATCAACTTTGGAATGATCCCGGTTATAAATTATAATTAAATATGCAGGGTGACCTAGAAATCAAGGCCTCATATCACAACTTTTTTTACTAATTAGCTGTTCAACTTTAAGTTCTTCTTAAATGTTATTGTTTTGTTTCAAGTGTCACCCAGGATATGAAAAAGGTCATCTTTAATATTCCATCTGCTTTTTCCTTCTGAAATCTAGTAGAAGCAGCGCTGGCGTCTTTTAAAGACTCAGAGTAACCCGAGGTGGTCTTCTCACTGCCCTCCGCTGACTCTTCACTGCGCATGTCTGTTTTTCTCATTCTATTACCTCCTCCCCAATCGCCTTTCAGACAAATAAAATAAAATAAATGTATCACAGGCTATTGTACTCATCTATCACCAGGGCTCAGGCCTTCTATTCAAGAAGCTCTTAGTATTATTGATCTTTGCTAATTCTTTTAATGGAGTTTTCATTCAGTAAGGAGGTAAATCAAAATCACATACCTGCCAAATAGTAAAATCAACATCCATACTAGATTTGAGTGTCTGTAAGATAATTTATAGGAAGCCCTGGTGGCATCGTGCATGACACATTTTGCTGCTAATCCCATAGTCAGCAGTGTGAAATCAAAAACCCCTCTGAGGAGAACAAGTTCTCTACTCCGATATTTACAATTTCATAAATCCACAAGGGCAGCTCCACTCTGCTTTACAGCATTTCTATGAGGCAGAATCTCCTTGATGGTAGTGAGTTTATTTAGAAGGGAATTTATTGACACCTATTATGAAGCTATTTAAAGAAAGGCTCTTATTGTCCTTGACAAGTGGTCACAACAGGAAAATACATTATAGTTATTTGTGAGAAATAGTACATAAAAAACATAGTACAGAGAAAAATGAAATTATTTTGGGCAAGAGGCTACTATAGTAGTGCCTCCCCCACGACACACACACACACACACACACAAATATTTAGTCTAATTTTTTGCAAGTTTAATATTTCAGAGGTTAATTCAGAGTTCATCCAATCATGGTAGCCTTCAAGATGAAATTTGGCTATTATGTTGCTTCTTTTCTAAACGCATCTCAAGATCAGTAACTGCCAGGAAATCACACCAAATTCCAAAGTGGAAGGGCAATGAGGACTATGACCATTGACATTAAATGGGCTTTGACTAAAGGATTACAACAAGGATGCTTACCTTTGTTTTGATGATTATGCAAAGTACTTGACTATGCACATCATAGCAAGTTATTCCCATTGAAAAGAAAGGGAATGCCGGGACACTTAATTGTGCTCCTGCAGAATCTGTACAGGGAGCAAGTTTCACACAGAACAGAAGTATATGGCATGGTATAAAACCAATGAAGTTTTGTGTCGTGGTTCAATTATTTCATCCTACTTATTCAATCTGTATTTTGAGCAAATAATGAAAAAAATAAAATAATTTAAAAGAATGAGGCATTGGAATTTGAAGACTGATTAATAACCTATTATTCACAATGATGTAACCTTACTTATTGAACACAGAGTACTTGAAATTTTTATTGATGAAGATTAAAAAACTCCAATATTGATTATACCTCAATGTAAAGAAAGCAAAACCCCCCACTAGACAAATAAGAAACAGTATCTAAAATGTAGAAAAAAAGTTATTGAAAATTTCATTTTAGTTGGATCTGTAATCAATTCCCATGGAAATAGCTGTGAAAACCCAGTATAGTTCATTAGACAAAGCTGATGGACATGACTTCTTTAAAAGGTGAAAAAACAAAGACGACACTTGAGTCAGGTGAACTTAATCCAAGCTGCGGTATTTTCATTTGCTCCATA